>NC_133531.1:139743403-140376866 GCF_048544455.1 Silene latifolia
GGCAGGACCCTATTTGAGGTGCTTAAGCATACAGGAGGCACAGGCAGTGATGTGTGATATCCACAGTGGTGATTGTGGAAATCACACAGGGGGTAGGAGCATGTCCAACAAGGCACGAAGGCAGGGTTACTTATGGCCTACCATGAGGAAGGACGCCACAGATTACGTCAAGAAATGTGAAGAATGCCAAAAGCACGCCCCTGTCAGCCACCAGCCAGCAGAACATATGCATCCGATCATCTCGCCTTCGCCTTTCCTGAAATGGGGAATGGACATTGTGGGACCATTACTCTGTGCTTCTGAAAACAGGATGTACATGCTGGCGATGACAGAGTACTTCTCTAAATGGATAGAGGCAAAAGCTTTCACTCAGGTCCTGGAGAAGCATGTGATATCTGTGACACCCCGCGATAAAGCGGAAAATATAACTAATAAATTAAAGCGGAAATTTGTGAGATTTTAAAAACTTTTTGTTATAAGTTAAGGATTAAAACGTGGGTGCCAAATACAAAATGAAACAAATCAATAATAGACGAACTTAGGTTATTACAACCCAAGTCTAGAAGGCGGGGAAAAGATATCCCACGAATAAACATATAAGAGGTTTCTAACCTAGTAACTAAGGTCCAAGGGTTTAGTTCTCGCTAGCCCACACGTCTTCCCCACGTAAGCATCTTCACAACCTGTCATTCATGTAAACATGAACGCCACAGTCAGTGGGGAGCAACTCAAGGTTCTCCCAGCCACAATATATCGAAATGCAAGTAAACTACCACTTAATTAAACATATAAATCATGCATCATATGTGAACAATGAAGAATAAGGAGATATAATGAATAATCATGATGAGATAGGCATGATACTTTCTTAATGAAACAGGCGTGAGATATTAGAATAAATATGCAATCAAGGGCATAGAACAACCAAGTCAACCAACTCATATTGACACGACTCAACAAGTGTAAAACCGACACAAAGTGTAGACGGAGTATCCGGCTCAGAGGCTACCTTTAAAGCATGTCCAAAATACCACACACAAGACTACATCCTAGACTCCAACCTCCTGGTAGGACGACGATCATAATACGGTCCTAGTCAAAACCTGGCCAGACTCTCGGGATGGACGACACCCGATTCGACATACGGTGACCCATCCGCATCCAAGACTCGATACATGGTACACCTAACCGTGCCCGAAAGTCGAGTAACCCCAAATCGGAACTTTGTCACCTAACCGTGATCCACGAACCGAAGAGGCAGAAGGAAAAATAGCCCAATCCGGAAACATGGCACCTAACCGTAACCAATGGTCCGAAAGGGTAAGTAAGGAAAGTCAAGTCGTCACACAATGTAAAACATCACACTTGAGTCACAATAAGAGTAAAAATGATCATGCAAACATCATATGACACGGGACCCTAAATGCCACATTCATACTCATGGCCTGCATCTCACCATGAGTACAGATGGGAACATTAATCCCAACGATCATATCGCAACTAGAGGGCTTATAGCTCACCCCTAGTATCCGATAGGACCAAGACTCTCACAACAGAACAATACAAGGCATTATCAAGAATGGTGACTCTTCACAGATAACTATTTAATAATAATAACTCATACTTGTCTTATATTAATAGACATTCCATTTTCTAATTTAACGTGCCGGTTAAATAAAATATAACAAGTGATAATGAATAATCTACGGTATATGAAATATACGGGATAAACCGTGACCAAGTCCAAGTGACCCATTTATGAGCCCAATAAATAAATCATGTGAAATCCAATGAATGGACTAGGATAAGCCCAATTAAATAAAGAAGACAAGCCCAACAAATATCATATGGTGAGCCCAAAGAATATAGGAAAGTGAGCCCACCATGTAGAACACAACTAGCCCAACAAACATTCGCTAGATGAATGATTTTTAAGGCAAAAGAAAGAAGAAGGCGAGGTGATCATACGGCCCAATTTGATACATTACTAAATAATGAGACGAGTACATGAGCATATTTGAGACGGTAATTTAAACAATTAAATAATGGGATTTTATAAGTATAAACCATAAAAGGAAAGTATTCAAATGAACGGATTTAACGAATTGTTTTATAAAGACATGAGACGGAAACGGTATAATTTCGAATGGTCATCTTTTGCGCCAATGGAAAACTAATGCCACGACACAGGGGTTGTTGCACAACCCCAAACCCGTCACCAAACAACCCGCCATTACTCCACCTAATCAACCACCAAGACCCCTGCTTGACCGTCACAAAACAGCCCGCACAAGGTAACTCAAAGCCAGTCCAGTACCGCTACATAAGACCGCGCAAGAACAGTCCTCAAACCATGTCTAACCACCCACGAGAAACCCAAAACAACCTACCAAACAATCATCTAAACACAGCTCACGCGGTCATGTCAGACAACCTGCAAAAACCATACAAATTCGATCCCACAGAGACCGTGACAGTGGTTCACAACTCCTACCTCGACTGCCTACAACCAACATCAACACAACACTTCGCAACCCGACCCAAAACTGGTCCAAAACAGGACCCAAAAGATGCGTAAACCCGAGCCCCAACCCAGTCCTAGAGTGTATAGCAAAACACATCGCAAAACAGCCTAAACCCCCGTTCGAAACCCTTACCGAGACAGAACCAATTACGAGCATAAAAAGAACGGGAATAAGAAAAATAAGACTTCAACAACAGTTAAAGAATCGAAATTTACAGTAAAAGAGCATAAAAACCGAGTTGAAGGGACGGAATATCGACTCATTGTCGAGTAACCTATCACCGTTACCTTAGCTCTCGAATTCTCAGGTGAAAACGTCCAAGGCACGAGCATTACTTCAGTCTTCAACTAAAAAGGAGGAAAAACGAGTAACATGGGTCACAAAACCGAGTTTGTCACGAATTGCCCATTTCGAAAATTCAACAAAATCAAAGCTTTCTTACCTTAAAAGAATGAGGACGGAGAGAGGAAGCTAATGGTATAAAAATGGTGAAGTTTGGTTGAGAAATGGGGTTGGGATCTTGGTTTGAATGGTCGGAAATGGTGATGGTACGGAGGAGCTCTGTTGCTGTTGCTTTCGCTGTTGTTGTTGTTGTTGTTGTTGTTGTTGTTTGTGTGTTGCGCAGGAGGAAGAAGAAAGAATGAGGAGTAAAAGGAGGTGGGGACGGGTACTTGGTATAACAACCACAAATAATATTAGTAATAATATATAATAATAATAGTAATAATAATAATATATATAAATATATAATAAAGAGATATTTTACAAGTAGAGTGTGGGATGTTAGGTGGGTGTGACGTGTTGTCGAATTCTGGTTAGTCCGGATTAAAGCATGTATAAAGTGAAATGTGACGGTCTATAGCTAGACGGATGTTGAGACGAGAATTATTATCACAGTCATTATTATTATCCGACCAAAAATACGTATACATATATTATTATATAAATTATGTCCCAAAAATATAATTTAATAATACGTACTTTAAAATATTCTTTTCATTAAAATCGCGCTTGAAATGAATTAATTAAATTAAAACATTTAAAAATATAAAATAAGGTAATTGAACGGCTAAATAAATTTTAAATGTCAAAATGGGAAATTCGCGGGTGTTACAATCACCCCATCTTTTAAAAAGTTTCGTCCTCGAAACTTGAAAGTTGAAGTGAAAGTTTATATAAAAATAAATTTTGATTTTTAAAATCGGCAACCAACATGTTAAAAGGTTACTTGTAGGAATTAAAATTCTTTCAAAAGTTTCAACTAAAATTTTTCGACAGAACCAAGTCGAAAGGCAAATCATTTGTATAAATCCAAATCAAAACACCTTCAAAAACATTAACTGAGAGTTTTCAAAAGTGTAAGTCTCATTCATGGATCGAAATTGCTCTTGTCGTGCACACAAGAACGCTAACTTTCCAAGCCAAAGACAAATTTAAAACAAAGTCATTCGCCGATAAGCGTAGAACAAGTTATTAAACGTCTCTAATAACGAGTTCTATCATCCGATCAACGTTAAAATCAAAAAGAAAGGTAATTTGCTCAAATTTTCTCTTGCAAAAGTCAAAATAGAAATGAAGATTTCACTTTTAAACTCAAAGAGGAGGCAGGTTTGTGAAATGATAACATCAAACTTTGACAAAGAAATCATAAATAGATCAAAGTTAATAGAAGTTGGATAAAATTTGAAGAAATCTCGAGTTTAGCAATTAAAATCGTGATAAATGAGTTTATACTCAAGGAATGAATAGGGAACTAAATCAAATTTTCATTTTCAAATCTTTAAAATAGGTAAGGTTTTGCAAAAGTAACATAAACTTTTAACAACTTATCAAAACTGGTAGCTTGGAAGTTTAGAAGTTGTACCAAAAGGAAGGTAACTTAGATAGCATAGAAACAAAGTACGCTAAGAGATTTCAAACTTAACTCATCAAAAGAGCTATGATAAATTTCATAGGGCAAGGTTCGGAGTCAAATCAACAAGGATGTCAAAGATAGAGCTTTATAGGTTACTAGCATCAAACTTAAAAGAGGAGTAAGATGAAGCAAGGAAAAGAGGTATGAACGGTAACGCTTATGATCAAACAAGAAGGGAACTAGACAACAAGGAAACGCCAAGTACTCAAACCTCAAACATCAACATCATTCTAAGCGGTTCTGAAAACTTCCTAACAACAAAACTCACAATCACAACACTTCCAAGGATTTCCTCAAAACACTCATGTTACTTCATCCTAAGCATTTCCATGAAACAAGGTACTCTACTATAAGTGTGATTTCATCACTCCAAATCGTGAAACATCCACAAACAACTTCCACAAGATCAGGTCAAAACTTCCAACAAAGCTATACTCATACCCAACAAGTGTCAACCATGGGTTCCTCAGAAAAGTAAACCCTCAATCAAGAATCCCAATACCAAGCTCTAAACTCCAAGAAAAGGTTCCTCAAATATTCCACAAGGTTCTCATTTCAACACAAGGTAATAACATGCCAATCCAAGGTCTGAAAAATCAATAGGATCTCGAGTCCTTTTATCCTTTTACTTACCACGGGTTCCCAAAAGTAGAACTAAACTCATCTACAACATCATCTCATCATCTCAAGTACTCAATACAACCTCAAAGTTTCTAAAACCATAGGGTTAACAAATTCTTCTCAATATTAAGTCTCTCTCAACTCAAGAACTCTCAAGAGCCAACTAATATCAAATCACATCTCAAGAACTCTGGCTACTAATCCCCATTACAACAAAGTGGATACCCAAATGAGATTCCAAGACTAGCAACAACTCCCACCTAACATGGTTCTTATGTAATCATCATGACACTAATAAAAGTATACCGACTATGCTAACCTCAAGTTTAACTCAAACTTCCAAGTAACACTTTCATCACCAATCCATTATGGTCATCAACATCTCAAGGTATATTCCTTTAAATCCGATGTCTTATAACTTTACTTACCATCGAGTCCTCAAGAAACAAGATCCTAGTTGTAACAACGCTTTACCATCTCATATTTCATCATTTTAACACCATAGATTGAAACTATGTCCTTTAACTTAACAATTGGCGTCAACCATACCATTATCCTTTCTAGCTATTAAAACAAGCGCTCAGACTTCCCAATAATGTAGCTTACTCTCACTCTCATACCATACCTCAAGTAGTAATCGATATCACTCACTTAAACCAACTAATAATCCCACCATTAGATTTTCTCATATGGTTATACACATCATCAAACTCTCATGTCCAAAGCGATTACGGAAGCCAATCAAAACTCGACTTACTTAGTCAATCCTATATCCTCAAATCCACCATTCAATTTCATCCATTTCATGTCAAGAACTAAGCACTAGTATCCTAAACATAAACAACAAAGCCAAGTCCTATAACCTTAGTAACGAATGCAACTCACACTTGACACACAGAATCCACCAATCAAATATACTTACTATGTCAAGGAACTAGGCATAAGAACCACCAAGTATGTCTCATCATATCATCTAGGTGTTTCCAACACCCAAATCCTCTCAAAACCAGGATTAAGGGACAAAACACAAACAATCTCCTCAAAAGTCAAATCTTCCAACCAAGGTCAACATTCCTCAAAAGAAAGAGTACCATCAGAAGGCATTAAGGGAGGGTAAGCAAGGAACAAAGAGCAAGTTAGGAGTACAACAGTAGCTTTCAAGGTAAAACGGAAAAGAGTTTAGAAGAAGGATAAGCACCAAGGGATAAAGAATAAGGCAAAATACACAAAGAATGAGAAACATCTTCAAGGAAGTAGAAGCATTCTTCAAAGGTTGAAAAATCTTCAACCCTCAACAATAGGCACCAAATCTTGATCACCACCTTGGTAGGTTTATGGTCATTGATCCAAGGGCACAACAAATATTAAATGACAATCAACAAACATGTTAGAACCTAACAAAGAGCAAACACACTACAGACTACCACCTTAGGTCCTTAAGTCTACCCATCTCTCATTCATTATTCAAGGTCAAGTTCACATTTAAATTTGGGGTACATGTGTGTGCGTCGGGAGCAACATATGCTCTGATACCAACTGTGACACCCCGCGATAAAGCGGAAAAAATAACTAATAAATTAAAGCAGAAATTTGTGAGATTTTAAAAACTTTTTGTTATAAGTTAAGGATTAAAACGTGGGTGCCAAATACAAAATGAAACAAATCAATAATAGACGAACATAGGTTATTACAACCCAAGTCTAGAAGGCGGGGAAAAGATATCCCACGAATAAACATATAAGAGGTTTCTAAACTAGTAACTAAGGTCCAAGGGTTTAGTTCTCGCTAGCCTACACGTCTTCCCCACGTAAGCATCTTCACAACCTGTCATTCATGTAAACATGAACGCCACAGTCAGTGGGGAGTAACTCAAGGTTCTCCCAGCCACAATATGTCGAATTACAAGTAAACTACCACTTAATTAAACATATAAATCATGCATCATATGTGAACAATGAAGAATAAGGAGATATAATGAATAATCATGATGAGATAGGCATGATACTTTCTTCATGAAACATGCATGAGATATTAGAATAAATATGCAATCAAGGGCATAGAACAACCAAGTCAACCAACTCATATTGACACGACTCAACAAGTGTAAAACCGACACAAAGTGTAGACGGAGTATCCGGCTCAGAGGCTACCTTTAAAACATGTCCGAGATACCATACACAAAACTACATCCTAGACTCCAACCTCCTGGTAGGACGACGATCATAATACGGTCCTAGTCTAAACCTGGCCAGGCTCTCGGAATGGACGACACCCGATTCGACATGCGGTCACCCATCCGCATCCAAGACTCGATACATGGTACACCTAACCGTGCCCAAAAGTCGAGTAACCCCAAATCGGAACTTTGTCACCTAACCGTGACCCACGAACCGAAGAGACGGAAGGAAAAATAGCCCAATCCGGAAACATGGCACCTAACCGTAACCAATGGTCTGAAAGGGTAAGTAAGGAAAGTCAAGTCGTCACACAATGTAAAACATCACACTTGAGTCACAATAAGAGTAAAAATGATCATGCAAACATCATATGACACGGGACCCTAAATGTCACATTCATACTCATGGCTCGCATCTCACCATGAGTACAGATGGGAACATTAATCTCAACGATCATATCGCAACTAGAGGGCTTATAGCTCACCCCTAGTATCCGATAGGACCAAGACTCTCACAACAGAACAATACAAGGCATTATCAAGAATGGTGACTCTTCACAGATAACTATTTAATAATAATAACTCATACTTGTCTTATATTAATAGACATTCCATTTTCTAATTTAACGTGCAGGTTAAATAAAATATAACAAGTGATAATGAATAATCTACGGTATATGAAATATACGGGATAAACCGTGACCAAGTCCAAGTGACCCATTTATGAGCCCAATAAATAAATCATGTGAAATCCAATGAATGGACTAGGATAAGCCCAATTAAATAAAGAAGACAAGCCCAACAAATATCATATGGTGAGCCCAAAGAATATAGGAAAGTGAGCCCACCATGTAGAACACAACTAGCCCAACAAACATTCGCTAGATGAATGATTTTTAAGGCAAAAGAAAGAAGAAGGCGAGGTGATCATACGGCCCAATTTGACACATTACTAAATAATGAGACGAGTACATGAGCATATTTGAGACGGTAATTTAAACAATTAAATAATGGGATTTTATAAGTATAAACCATAAAAGGAAAGTATTCAAATGAACGGATTTAACGAATTGTTTTATAAAGACATGAGACGGAAACGGTATAATTTCGAATGGTCATCTTTTGCGCCAATGGCAAACTAATGCCACGACACAGAGGTTGTTGCACAACCCCAAACCCATCACCAAACAACCCGCCATTACTCCACCTAATCAACCACCAAGACCCCTGCTTGACCGTCACAAAACAGCCCGCACAAGGTAACTCAAAACCAGTCCAGTACCGCTACATAAGACCGCGCAAGAACAATCCTCAAACCATGTCTAACCACCCACGACAAACCCAAAACAACCCACCAAACAATCATCTAAACACAGCTCACGCGGTCATGTTGGACAACCTGCAAAAATCATACAAATTCGATCCCATAGAGACCGTCACAGTGGTTCACAACTCCTACCTCGACTGCCTATAACCAACATCCACACAACACTTCGTAACCCGACCCAAAACTGGTCCAAAACAGGACCCAAAATATGCGTAAACCCGAGCCCCAACCCAGTCCTAGAGTGTATAGCAAAACCCGTCGCAAAACAGCCTAAACCCCCGTTCGAAACCCTTACTGAGACAGAACCAATTACGAGCACAAAAATAACGGGAATAAGAAAAACAAGACTTCAACAACAGTTAAAGAATCGAACTTTACAGTAAAAGAGCATAAAAACCGAGTTGAAGGGACAGAATATCGACTCATTGTCGAGTAACCTATCACCGTTACCTTAGCTCTCGAATTCTCAGGTGAAAACGTCCAAGGCACGAGCTTTACTTCAGTCTTCAACTAAAAAGGAGGAAAAACGAGTAACATGGGTCACAAAACCGAGTTTGTCACGAATTGCCCATTTCGAAAATTCAACAAAATCAAAGTTTTCTTACCTTAAAAGAATGAGGACGGAGAGAGGAAGCTAATGGTATAAAAATGGTGAAGTTTGGTTGAGAAATGGGGTTGGGATCTTGGTTTGAATGGTCGGAAATGGTGATGGTACGGAGGAGCTCTGTTGCTGTTGCTTTCACTGTTGTTGTTGTTGTTGTTTGTGTGTTGTGCAGGAGGAAGAAGAAAGAATGAGGAGTAAAAGGAGGTGGGGACGGGTACTTGGTATAACAACCACAAATAATATTAGTAATAATATATAATAATAATAATAGTAATAATAATAATATATATAAATATATAATAAAGAGATATTTTACAAGTATTGTGTGGGATGTTAGGTGGGTGTGACGTGTTGTCGAATTCTGGTTGGTCCGGATTAAAGCATGTATAAAGTGAAATGTGACGGTCTATAGCTAGACGGATGTTGAGACGGGAATTATTATCACAGTCATTATTATTATCCGACCAAAAATACGTATACATATATTATTATATAAATTTTGTCCCAAAAATATAATTTAATAATACGTACTTTAAAATATTCTTTTCATTAAAATCGCGCTTGAAATGAATTAATTAAATTAAATAATTTAAAAATATAAAATAAGGTAATTGAACGGCTAAATAAATTTTAAATGTCAAAATGGAAAATTCGCGGGTGTTACAATATCTTTCATCAAGAGGAACATAGTCAGCAGATAGATACGACATCCCTTCAGAAATCATATGTGACAACGGGTCACAATTCAAATCCAACAGAACGGAAGGCTACTGCGCCAGGTGGAACATCAAGCTGTTTAAATCTACTCCTAAGAATCCACAGTCCAACGGTCAGGCAGAATCCAGCAACAAGATAGTCATGAACAACCTAAAAAGAAGGTTGGAGGAGATATGAGCCAACTGGGCCGTTGAGCTTCCCTTCGTACTGTGGTCTGATAGAACCACCCCCAAAGTGGCAACAGGTCAAACACTTTTCAGTCTGGTATATGTGGTCGAGGCATTTATTCCCTCTGAGGTGCAAATACCGACGCATCGATATGCCAATGCCACCGAAGAGAGGAACCAAGTGGAAATGGCCAGCAGCCTGGATACCATTGATGAGCTAAGAACCAGTGCCCAAATCAGGATGGAAGCCTACAAGGAGACAACAGCCAGGAGTTACAACAAAAACGTACGACTAAGGACACTGCAGGTAGGGGACCTAGTGTAGACACCTCGTTTCTGCACCCCTCGCAAACCACCCGGTGATGATTGGGCCGCATGTTTGATTCGCGGAACGATTTGTGACAGTTCGTAAGATTATCGTCAAGTGATTGCTCAAATATAAATGTCAACCTCTTAGTTGTCATCTACGTGCCGATACGGTCGTTTTGGCAGTAATTAGAGTACATTCGGAGTCCGGGTCAAAAAACCGTCTCCATTTTCTGATAGCTGTTAAATCCCGAGTCGGAATGTTCTGGAATGTTCCGGATGTTTCTATTCCATATTTTATCAAATTTTATCTTTTGGCAAATAATATCCCGCAATATTCAAAAGATAATCAAATTAAATCCGTCCTACCATAACTAAAACGCGGAAATCTTTCTTAAACAGGAGGAAACCTCCGGGAACAAAGGCGACGGCACTGCGCCTCTTCCAAGAGACGCA
Organism: Silene latifolia; assembly: GCF_048544455.1. Lineage (NCBI taxonomy): Eukaryota > Viridiplantae > Streptophyta > Magnoliopsida > Caryophyllales > Caryophyllaceae > Silene > Silene latifolia. Next base: position 139,754,218 of record NC_133531.1, read on the forward strand.
TGGCTGCTGCGCCTCTTCCCAGGCCCTTCTTTGCATGATTTACGTATCTTTTTTATATCTTTCCGAGATTCACTTCCAAAGAGTCTCCGAAACCCTATTCCTTCACGTGATTAGTATAAATAGGAGCTTTCGTTCCTCATATTTCTCACGCGAGTGTCCGCCCTTCTCTTCTCCCTTTGCATTCTAGACTTTGTTCTTACTAATTGGCGCCTACGTGCTTGAACCTTCGACCACGTAAGCTCGGATCTTTCCGGGTACCAGCCTCTCCGTTGCATGACCGACCAATTTGACCAACTACACTCAATCAACTTAAATTAATCAATCGTTTTCCTCTTACGAGGGCACTCTTTCCTTGCATTCGCGTCGAGCATCACTAATCGATTTTCTTAGTTCTTCTCGTTCCGTCAACATGTAAGTCTGAGGGTGTATAATTCCTTTTGTTTATTGTATTTTATTTATCGTATCACAATTGTAAGATTTATGTCGAAAGCACCTCATTAAAACCGATTTCTAAAACCGTCTTTAAAACCTGTTTTGCGGATTTCCAGTAGATAGACAGTCGAGAAAAGACGCAGCAACTGCTGCGCCTCTTCAAAGGAGCGCGGCACTGCTGCGCCTCTTCATGAGGGGCCGCCAGCGGTTCTCGCTTCTTTTCTTCTTCTTCGTCCTCTGTGATTCGTCTCTCGTTTTTCTATTTGCTTTCAATTGTTTTCTGTTAATTCGTTCACATGATCATTAACAAATTATTCCATCATCATTAACATGTTTAATTCGTCATAAATCCGGCTTAAATCCCTTATAATTCATATTTGCGGGTTTTCGTCATTAATTCAAGTTTCGGGTTTTAGAAGTTCAATTCGTTCATATTGAGTTTCTGGGATTCGTTGTTGATAAATTTGCATCTGTTTATTTATTGTTCGTCATTAATTCGTCATCATTCGTCATGTTTACTTAATAATTCGTTAGTTAGTTTAATTATTCATTCATTAACATCGACCCTTCACATAATTAATCCGTTTGTTTAGTCTCATCCATGTTTTACTGTTTTATGACATCAATCATATGTAAATAACATGCTAATCACTTTCATCCGGGTACATAATCTAAATCGATTCATTAAATTCGTCAATTGACATTAACAATTGCAGTTCCGGCTTCACAGCCAGAGTTCGTCCTTGGAGCAGGACGCGGCGTCTGTCACGCGCCTCTTCCAAAGGGCGCGATGTCTCTTGCGCCTGTTCCAGGACGACTTCTGTCCCTGAACTCCTTTTCTGCCTTGACCTAGATTAATTAGTTTACGTATCAATTAACTAATATTCGTAATATCGCTAATTCCTGTTCGTTGATTTGTTGTTTTATTCTTTTATTCTTTTTTATCAAATTATCCGTTTTAAAGGTTCTTTCGACATAAACCGCCTAATCCAATGTAATTAATGTAATTTCCATTATTGTAATTTATTTTATTTATTTCATTGTTTTGTGTGTTTCCACATGTAATCAACATTAAATCTAACTTCGACCCAACTGTTTGCCTAATTAATTGTTCACCGACTTAGCTATTTCACATGTTAGGATTAATCTATTGGATGTTGCATTGCATGCATATAGCCGACGATATATCAAGTACGAATAACTTCCCTAATCATTAGTAGAGGCCGCTATCGAGGCGGGGGGGATTAGGTGTTCGATCAAAAGAGCTTCCTAATACGTACCCTCACCCCTTACCCGGATCTCGTGAGCACCCGTGTTCATTGGCATCCACGAGTCATTCTAGACATAGAATGCTAAGGGTAACGATTGCTTAGTGTTCATGTCTTTACTTTGTGTCTTGACATGACACGAGGTATTCGAACGGTTCCAATTTCCCATAAAAATTGGTGGCGACTCCATACAAAATGCAAACGCTTGTTTTCGAGCCCCTTCACTACCAAAAAGCGCCCCGTGGGCGGCCCCGTCCACGTTTGGCGACTCGTGGGATTATACACTTACGTGTAGCTAGGGTGAAACTTGAACAAGGTTAGGGAATAAGTTTGTACAAGACAATTGTCGGTTCTCATAACTCGGTCTTCCTAGACCGTTTATTCGGCCTTCCTAGGCCCAACCCAACCCATTCGACCAATCGTCCCGTCTAAACGGTCCTAATTCTTATTTGGGCCTAAAGATGGATAGCGATTGACGTCATCCATACCATGATGCTTACTCTTGTTTGTATCAAGGGCCTTCACTACTTGAGGAAATGGACTAGGAATCGGCCTTACTCTTGTTTGGCACGAGCCTCTCCACAGACTTCGGGTTTGATGGTTCGGTATGGCAACCTACCCTTTAAACCAAAACCCTTCTAAACGCACTCAGCATCCCGTTATAATGCTTGTATAAATGTGCAAACCTTATGTGATCACCATTCTAAACAAAACCATGACGAACTTTCAAAAAATCAAAACCCGTTTTCAATCAAGAATTTCGAAAATAGGGCCTTTAATTAGTACAAAAATCCGGTCAAAACTCTGTCCGTTTGTCGTGTCAAAATTCGGGCCACAAGCCCATTTCAAAACCTCACCTCGAGTCCACTCCTACAACTACACTACAGTTGGCTAGGACACACATTTTCAAAGACCTTGTCTTTCTTCAAAACTCACTCGACACAAGTGGCACACACCCACTTCATGAGTCAAGTCTTTTCCTCTTTTAGCAAGTGTGATAGAATAGTCGATCGTGTTTTGATTCGTCGCCGATCCCTTGTCCAGTTTCCAAGATGCCTGGGTCAAGTGATGATACGAACCTCCAGCAACTTCAAGAGAATAGTGATCGAATCCTAGCGCGGCTGCCCAAATGCAAGTTACCCAAAACCAAACCTATGACCGCCTCGAGCTCATCGAAGGTCGTATCTTTGACGTAGAGGGAAGGTTGCCTCCCATTAAAGGTGAAGTACTACAGTTTTCCGATGACGAGTCTAAGGATGAAAGTCCTCCCATGGGGATGACCGGTGAGAAAAGACTCCAATACCTAGAGGAGCAATTGATGTACCTTAAAGGAGATGACATTTACAGGGAGAACAATCGTAAGTATGAAGCCGTCAATTCCAAATTGCCCACCAACTTTAGCATGACGGATATCCCTAAGTTCAAAGGACACGAGAACCCTTTAAACCACATCCGAGCTTTCAAAGATTACATGTCTATCAAAGGCATCAAACCCGAGATGTTCTTAAGGATCTTTCCTTCATCTCTCGACACCATCCCAAAGCAATGGTTCTACACTTTAGATCACAAAAAGGTCGCTACTTGGGAGGACGCCGCGATCGAATTCTCAAAGCAATACGCGGATAATGCCGAGATCCAAGTCAATATGCGCACTCTAGAGGTTCTTACCCAGAATGACAAAGAAGGATTCACCGACTTTCTAAGTAGGTGGAGGAAGACTAGTACTCAACTAGTAGAACGCCCGGATGAGGCCACTCTTGTGGAGAAGTTCGTGGACAATCTCAAGCCCATATATGCCAACCATTTGAGATATCAAAACATCAAGACTTTCAAAGACTTAACCGTGTTGGGGACACGAATTGAAGATGACATCCGCAAAGGGCTCTTGTCCAAAACGGTAGGTCGAGGATATCAAGGGTCCACAAGTCGTTCATACGGCTCTACTAGCAAGACCGACGAAGTTAACCTTCTCGAACCATCCAAGAAAACTAGCCCACCAAGGAAGTTCACAAACCTTGGGGATACATACTCCAATGCTCTAAAAAGGCTAATGAAGCAAGGCAAACTCCAACCCATTGGACCTACTCCCGAGCCCGAAAGGAAGTCCAAATTCTGGGACGAAAATTCCTCCTGTGAATACCATAGGGGTAAGGGGCACGACACAGAAAAATGCTACAAGTTAAAACACGTGCTTCAAGATATGATCGAAGATGGTCGACTTCCAATTCCACCAGGAGGTAAGCCTAATAACACTCAGAATCCTCTTGGAGTTCTAGTGATTACAAGTGATGAATCTACCTTAGATTGCTCACATCTCATTTCTCCCGCCGAGGATGAAATTCAGGCAATTGAGAAAGAAGGACTCTACTCTACCATCTCCCCTACCATTTCCGACTTCATCGCATGGGCAAGAAGTGTAGATAGACAAGTGTGGGAATTAGAAAGCATGGTAATGATCTTACGCGATCCCAATGCAACTTTAAAGAACGCGTACCATTGATCTTCGCTCCAAATGCCACTATGCAAGAAGTAGTCGCCGTGGTCGATAAACTAGTCGATCAAATCATACAACTAGAAAGTAACATCATGAGGATGAGGGAACTAGCCGCAATCAATGGGGTTTGGGCCGATGACGATGAAGATGAATACCTCATTGAAAACTCCTTAGTCAAGGAAATAGTCCAAAATGGCGAAGACCAAGATGTGGATCACCTAACTCGCTCGGGTCGTCCATACCAAAACACTACTCAAAACGGTCCAACCAATGTCATCACACCAAATGACAACGAAGATGACCCCACTGACCATTTGCTCAAGCAATTACAAAGAACCAAGGCTGATCTTTTCGGTCCGGCAACTAGTGGCAAGCTCATTTCCACACCGTCAAGCTTTATCGCAAGCTTTGGCCAAATTGAATGTGGCACATAACTCTACTCCTGAAGATGTAGTCAACTTGGTCTTCCAAGAATCCCCGAAACTAAGTAACCCTGTTACTTTCTCGGATGAAGACTTGCCACCTTTTGGCGCCAGTCACAACCTTGCTCTATACATCACCGTCGTCTGTCTAAAGAAGAATGTGCCAATGACCTTGGTAGATGATGGCTCATGGTCAATGTCATACCCCTCAAAACGGCATACAAACTAGGCATGAAAGAGTCGGACTGGACTCCTACAAATCAAGGTGTACGGGCATATGACGGTACACGACGAAAAGTGGTAGGACTTGCCAATCTAACCATAGCAACGGGACCAATCGAACGAAAGGTTAACTTCCAAATAGTGGACATCGAAGCTTCATTCAACATACTTCTGGGAAGGCCTTGGATTCATGCTTCTAAAGCAGTAACATCCACCCTTCATCAAAAGATCAAGATCCCACTAAATGGCAAAGTTGTGACAATCACTTCGTCACCCATTAAGGCTATAATCGAGAAGCAATCAAATAATCAAGTCCTTGCGGATCCCATATACGAACTTGGGGGCTTCCAAAGTGTAAATGTCATAGAAAGTGAGTTGGCACCCTTATACTATAATCCCTACTCCAACTTGGTGGTCAACCACATACTCAAGAACCAAGGATACTTCCCTGGAATGCCTTTGAACCCAGTTCGGAAAAACACCTTCGCGCCATACAAGAAAGGCAACTCATCGAGAATACCACTTGGACTAGGGTACAAACCCACAACAGAAGAAGTTCTCGAAATGCTCGCCCAAGTCCAAAACCGCAAGTATGTAGGAGTCCAAATGAGGCCATATCTTCCTACCCTCAATGGATACTTCGTCCAAGAAGGAAGTTCGGAACTCTTTCATGGATTTCCCGAACCTTGGCATTACCTCGAGAGGAAGTTAGCCGGAATCGAGATCTTTCACGATTGCTACTTCATCCCTCCAGAAACGGTTCCTACCGTCAAAACCCGTCAAGCACCTTGCTTAGACGAACAAGCTGTTAGCCTCCTGTTTGGAGAGGACCGATTTGTTAGGGCCGCGCAAGATGAGATCATCACTACGATACTTCAAGACGATCGCTTCAACCCCACCGCTTTGATCACGAGTAAATCGACACCAAGCGAGAAAGGGTGGAGAAAATCAATCAAATGGACAAGTCAAGGAAGACTCTTCAAGCTCACCACCTTTGGAGAAGGAGAGATGTTCAAAGAAGAACCGAAGACGACGAATTCGAATCAGTCGGAGTCGGAGTCGAGTCGAGAATCCAGAGGAGTCGTTAGAGAGTCTACTCGTCGTCATCCCCACTCCCTCGTCTCTCCTAGCTTATTTTCGAATAGTCACGTAGTTCGGAAATGCCCCAATTACTGTCCCTTTGCCGCCACTATCCTTGGATCAGTTGGCCTCTTTGTTTCAACTTTACTCAAATCTTAATATGAATAAATCAGGTTCTGCTTACTCTTTGCGTTATCTTGAGTGCAATTCTGTTTATGATGATACTGAGGATGACCAAAACCCAGACTTGACCGAAATACCCCCCTACGTAGCCAAAGAAATACTACAGGAAGGGGAAGGGGGACCTGTAATTGAGGACACCGAACCCATCAATGTTGGAACCGAACTAGAACCCAAAGAACTTAGGATAGGGACTACCTTGAGCTCAACCGAAAGAACCAATTTCATAGACCTCCTAAATGAATTCAAAGACGTTTTCGCTTGGTCCTACAAAGACATGCCAGGATCGACAGGATATCGCCGAACATAGGATTCCGATTAAGCGGGTTTCAAACACGTGAAACGAAGCTTGACGAATGAGAGAGCAGTGGGCTCGAAGATTAAGGAAGAAGTCGACAAACAATTCAAAGCCGGGTTCATCAAAGTTTCCGAGTATTCTGACTGGGTAGCTAACGTAGTACCCGTGCCCAAAAAGGATGGGAGAATCCGAGTTTGTGTTGACTTTAGGGATTTGAACAAAGCAAGCCCAAAAGACGACTTCCCTCTACCTCACATCGACATATTGGTAGACAATCTGAGACCATGCATTACTATCCTTCATGGATGGATATGCGGGTTACAACCAAATCAAAATGGCCATGGAAGACATGCATAAGACCGCGTTCGTCACCCAATGGGGAACCTATTGCTACACAGTAATGCCGTTCGGACTGATCAACGCCGGGGCTACATACCAACGTACCGCGACTACACTCCTACATGACATGATGCATAAAGAAGTCGAGGTATATGTGGATGACATGATCGTCAAATCCAAGGAAAGAGAGGGACATATTGCGAACCTTCGCAAGTTCTTCGCAAGGCTACGAAAGTACAACATGAGACTCAATCCTCAGAAATGCACATTTGGGGTGACATCTGGCAAACTCCTAGGGTACGTCGTTAGCCAACGAGGCATAGAGATAGATCCTTCCAAAATCAAAGCTCTGATCGAAATGCCACAACCTCAAACAGAAAAAGAAGTCAGAGGATTCCTGGGAAAAGTGCAATACATAAGTCGATTCATATCGAAACTTACTATGATTTGCGAGCCTATCTTCAAGAAGCTCAAGAAAACAGACCACACCATGTGGGACGATGATTGTCAAAAGGCATTCGGACGAGAATCAAGGAGATATTGGCTAAACCACCAGTGCTCATGCCACCACAACGAGATCAACCTCTTGGTTTATATCTCACAGTAACTGAAACTGCCATGGGTGCTATGCTAGCTCAAACTGTAGGAAGTGAAGAAAGAGCTATTTACTATCTAAGTAAGAAGTTCTTGGAATACGAGTGCAAATATTCACAACTCGAAAGGACATGCCTCGCTCTTGTGTGGGCAACAAAGAAGCTACGTCATTACATGCTTAGCTACTCTGTCAAGATATTCTCCAAAATGGATCCAGTCAAATACCTCTTCGAGAAACCCGTTCTCAACGGACGCCCCGGCAAGATGGACCATGATGCTCTCGAATTTGACCTCAAATATGTGCCACTTGAAAGTAATAAAGGGTCGCGCTGTCGCCGAATTCTTCGCAGAAAATCCCATCAACGACGCACAAACCATAGATACTTGGTCATTTCTCGACGAGGATATACTTGACGATGTAGAATCTTGGGATCTATACTTTGATGGAGCATCAAACCTAAGAGGATTTGGGATAGGAGTGTTGCTCATTTCTCTTGAAGGTGAGCATACACCGATTCTTTGTCAAACTCGACTTCGAGGTGACAAACAACGCTGCAGAATATGAAGCTTGTCTCATTGGACTACAAGCGGCAGTAAGCTTAGGTATCAAAAACCTACGAGTGCACGGGGATTCGTCGCGATCATCAACCAAGTTACGGGATCTGGAAAATCCGAAGTGAAAGCCTTGCACCCTATCAGGCTAGGATAGACCAAGTGGCTCAATTCTTTGATCATGTAACCTACTTACACCTACCTCGAGAGGAAAATCAATTTGCAGACGCTCTTGCGAAACTTGCATCTTTGATAAACATGCCAGATTACATGATGGAAATGCCTTTATGCATTGAACGACGGTCGGAGCCGGCGTATGTCCATCAAATTACCGATGAAGAAGAAATCGCACAAGAACCCTGGTTCCAAGCAATCCTAAACTTCAAGCTTAACGGTACTTATCCACCAGAAATGGACAAAAGGGGACAACGAGCTATACGCCTACTAGCTTCCCAATACATCCTAATGCAAGGAGAGTTGTACAAAAGAACACCTCTTGGTGTAGTCCTACGTTGCCTTGATCATTCACAGGCACGAAAGGTGATGGAGGAAGTCCACGACGGAGAATGCGGTCCTCACATGAGCGGGCCTATGATGGCAAAGAAAATCACACGTCTAGGGTACTATTGGACCACAATGGAATCCGATTGCATCAAATATGTGAGGCATTGCCACAACTGTCAAATCTTCGGGAACGTACAACATGTCCCTCCTTCGTTGCTCTATACGATGACATCTCCTTGGCCATTCTCCGCATGGGGAATTGATATAATTGGGAAAATAACCCCAGCCGGAACAGGAGGTCACTGTTTCATCCTAGTAGCGATTGACTACTTCACCAAGTGGGTAGAAGCGGCTTCCTACACCGCTCTTACAGCTAAAAATGTGGCAAAGTTCATACAAAACAACATCATCTGTCGATATGGTTGCCCACATGAAATCATTAGCAATAATGGGTCCCACTTCCAAGCCGAAACCGAACAGTTGTTAGCCAAGTACAAAATCAAGCATCACCACTCCTCGCCCTATCGACCACAGACTAACGGCGCGGTAGAGGCTGCTAACAAAAATGTCGTCACGATCCTCAAGAAAATGACTGACAATTATAGAGATTGGCCAAGCAAAATACCCTTCGCTTTGTGGGGGTATCGTACGTCAGTCAGGACGCCCACTGGGGCTACTCCTTTCTATTTGACCTACGGCATGGAAGCCGTACAACCAGTTGAGCTAGAAATACCATCCTTGCGTATTACGCTAGAAAGTCAAATCCGGAAGCCGATTGGAAGAGGGATAGATATGAAGAGCTCATCCTCCTGGATGAACGTAGGCTACGTGCCTTGCATAATGTCCAAACATATCAAGCACGTATCAAACGAGCTTTCAACAAGAGAGTTAGGCCAAGAAACATCAAAGAAGGAGATTTAGTTCTCAAATCGGTTAGAGCTCTTTTTGTCGACCGAGAGGGAAATTCAAACCTAATTGGGCCGGACCATATCTAGTCAAGTCCATACTCCCAGGGGGTGCGGTTAGAATCACAGACCTAGATGGGAACGAGTTCTCAAACCCCACAAATCTCGACCAACTGAAACGATACTATGCCTAGGATAGAACAGAAACGCGCCTCGCGTAAACCTACGTGTCGCTCTTGTGGCACTAAATAAACGGCCCCTGGCCCATTTGAATGTCACTATGCTCCTGCATCTTGGCAAACTTGTCATCCTCATATCATCAAACAAACTAAATTCGCACCTCCCGAGTAAGCAAAGCTCATGCTTATTTTCTATGTTCATTACAAGCTCTTGCTTCGAACAATTATTCTTTTACATTTACTCGAACTACGCGCAAGGGTTTGATTTCGCTTTCTTTAAGTGAATACGTAGGCAATCCTTCACCGGATTCAACCCGCCATTATATATAAAATAAATGTAAATAGAAGGACATTTGCGTCGCATCTGAAATTCGACAAGAATAATTAAAGAAAATGCCAACGGTTTCATAACCATTTAACCTTTTTATTTCATCCAATTTCTAATAATAGTACGACAAATAATAAAAATAGATAGGCTAGGATTCTAAAAATCCCTCCTTTTTATTACAACAAATAATAATAATAATCTAATAATAATAATAAGACTTGGGCTATTCCTCCATCTTTCCCTTGCCCTTGTCGTTCTTGTCATATTTCTTGTCGCGACCTCGAGCCGGGCGCTCTTGCACCACTTCAGACCTAATCACCAACGGTCTTTCTCGAGGCCTGACCCTCCCGTTCTTGTCAACCACCATCTCTGCGACAGGAGTAGTCTTTGATTTCTTCGAAGGATGAATGACTTGAAAGCCGGCTTCTTCTTCTCCTTCGGTCAGATGCTTCTCTTTCTCTTTCTCTCCATCGCGCACCTTGTAATCAACGGGCTCGCGCTTCCTCAGTCTTTCGCGCTCTTCCGAAGTTGCAGCCTTCCTCCACCTCAGATAAGAGTCCGACACCCACAAAGCATTGGAGGAGAAGCTCAGAAACCACATATTTCTTTGGGCCCATTTCATAGCCCACTCTCTTCGGCTCTCGGTAGTCAACGCCATGGCAGTCTGCGGGACGGTGTCAAGCCTAGGGATCATCTGCTTCAACCCAACTTGCCTCATCAACCTCTCAGGGAAGATGCACACCATAAACTCCAATCCAGGGATGCGCACGGACCTAGTGGGATCTAAAGAAGACACCCGTGTGAGACTTGAGATGCCACCACGGTACAACCCACACGATCAAAGGGCCATCATCAGCCTTTAGCTTGTTCTTCCAATAGTCACGGACCGAGTGAAATCCACCATGTACAACCTCGTCCTCATCGAAATCATACGAGCATGATAGGAAAGTGCATGAGCGGGGCTCAAGCAATCGGCCGTTCCATGAGCCAAACCTACCAAGACAGGTATTAGACAAAAAAAAAAAAAAAAAAAAAAAAAAAAAAAAAAAAAAAAAAAAAAAAAAAAAAAAAAAAAAAAAAAAAAAAAAAAAAAAAAAAAAAAACGAAAAGAAAGAAGAAAGGAAGGTGTCTTTTACCTGTAGGATAACGGGACTTCCCAAGAACGGAAGATCGCGGTTGGATTTCCTATTATCCAAACCCAAAATGATCTCCCTAAGCACACTGACATGGGCTCCCGCGACTCCATTTGCTCAATAAGGCTCAAAAGGCGAGGATCACCTCTCAAATCCTCGTCAACATGTCCCTGAAAAACATACACATGCAACAAACAGAAGCCAAATGCTCTCCTTCTAGCGACATAAGAGACAGTAGGGTCGGCCCTGTTGATAAATCGGTCTATAAAATCCAACATCCGCACGCCTTTTGGGGTAACAAGACGATCTACCTCGAGTCTAGTCAGTCCAAGCAAATCTCTGAACTTACTCTTATACCCTTGAGCAGTAGAAGGAATGGCAGGTAAGTGTTCGGGGTCCCAACCGCCAATAGCAGCAATTTCCTCTGGAAAAGGACAGATATCACCTCCTGGAAAGGCGAATACATGATAATTTGGATCCCAATAATCAAGGCAAGCATCTAAGAACGGTTTCACAACCTTGATGAGTTTCAAACTCAATAAAGACCCAAGATTATAAGCACCCATGTCGTGCTTTTCCATGTTCGAAAATTCATTAGTCCATTCCTTCAAGCGAACCTCTAAAGTATTCATGATGATAATTTTCTCTTGAAAATTTATTATAGGAGTTTTAGGAGAAGCGACGAAGAAAAGACGGAAGAATTATATGATTCAAAGCTTCGGCGGCGCTTTCTATTTATACTAATTTCTTTGTTTCCAAAATCCGTCGAACAAACCCCTCTCGGGAACAGGGCGCACTGGCTGCGCCTCTTCAAAGGGACAGTGGTCAGTGTGCGCCTCTTCCCCAGGCTCACTCCTGTGATTTCCGTGTTTGGATCTTTCCTAATTCTATAACACGCGTGATTTCCTATTCCTATGGGATTTTATTTTGGGTAAACTACGGAAGTTTACCATGTTTTGGGATTTCCTAATTTCGCGGGCACGCATTTCGAGGCGACATTGACATTTTCGCCATTTTATCACATTTGTGTATTTAATTGTCCATTTAATTCTTTTTATTATTCAAACTTTCATATATTTATTTCATTTTCTTAATTTCTTTTGCTACATTTTCTAACTTATGAATTTCTATTTTTCTTTTTTTTCGGGGGTAACCCTCCCTACCGTCCGGTCATTTCCGGCAAAATTTTTGCATTTTTGCGTTTCTTTTGAGTCTCATTTTGCACTAATTAAAGGCCTTATATGTATATAAAATGTATGTGTTGCGTGATTTTGTCCATGTAAATTCGGTAACATGGACGGCGTAAACCGTCATCTACCAAACTTTGTTCAAGAACTAACTGCGGTACAAACAAACAACCCGGAAACAAAGGCACTCAGGCCATCATATATACAAGAAAAAGCAAAGGTACAAGCAACGGGGGCTCGCGCCCGAACAAGTCCAAATGTACAAGCAAACTGGGGGCTTGCGCCCCGACCAAATCAAAAATCCAAGAAAACTGGGGGCTTGCGCCCCAAACCAGGTCCAAAAATGTTTCAAAATCAAAACGTACAAATCTACAAAACTACACAAGCTACTGCTGGGCACCCTCCAACTCAGCAACTCTCGCCATCAGAGCAGCGATCTCGGCATCCCGAAACTCGAGCTCCCTCGACAAGCGAGCCGTCTCCTCCCGAGCCTGGGCCAACTCTCGTCCCGACTCGCGGTCACCCTGCAAACAGCAACGAATTGGCTCACGTCAATCAACTCAATTGGAAAACCAAAACTCAAAAAAAAAAAGAGAAGATCGAAAAATGGGCACAAAGGTTCATACCTGACGACCCCGACCGCCGACGAGTGCCTCAATGGCCGTAGCTCGTAGCCGGTTGGCCACCCTCCATAGTGCCACGAACCGAGATGGCGCGACCTGCATTTCAAAGAAATCCTCAGCAAATTAAACAAATTCAGTCAAACGTGTTCTTACACGAAAACCATGCAAAATGGGAGCTCACCCTCGAATCGAGATCTTTGCCGAGTCATCCAGGCCAAGATCCGTCACGGCTACGTCAAAGTCACGTAACTCGGAGATCGTCGTCCTCCCAAGAGCGTCGGTGTACTCGAGGGTCTCGGGGTACTGGGGGCTCGATGCCCGCCGCCTCAACCTCCTACAAGGACAAAACAACTCTCGTTAATCGATGATCCTTCGTCGTAATTTTCAAAATCAAATCAACAAGAAAACAAAGGATACTCACCACTACTAGGCCAATAGGCCAACTTCCCGTAAAGGAACGCGAGAGTAATCCTCCTCGGGGAGAAGAAGGTCGTCGCCACCGGGCACCGGCCAGGTCCGCCTCCTCTCGGCCTCGAAGGCTCCTAAACATCGTCCTAGGAGGATCGACGGGAACCGTCAACGCGCCCGAAAGCACCGACGAGCTAACCGCTCGCCCGGATACCATACAGACCCATCGACGTCCACAACGCAGCCGACTCGAACTCCTAGGACGAAGGGTCTCGGAACAAAGGGAGGCGCTCAGCGTACTCCGCCCAAGGTCTGGGCACCCCTTTGTCACAAGATGAAGGCAAAGGTCATTCCTATGATCAATTGAAAACAAAATATGAGAAGATGTGAATGAATACAAATGGGATACTCACGTTGCTCTTTCGGTGAAGGCGTTCACATCCCGCCGGTAGACATTGTGAGAAGAACGCTTGCTCTTCGTCCGGCACATGACCCAATCCCTCACCACGGGATAGGCCCTCTCCAACGGCTCCGTCCTCTTGGGCGCGAGGTCCGGAAAGTAAGAGTATACCCACGCCCGTAAAAGAATAGTCAAATAACGATCTTTCGATCTTTGATAAAAGAAAGGAATTTACGTTGAGGTAGGTTCATACCTCCAAAGCCGGTCCGGTCCGACGGCGCCAGGAGAAGTCCCTTCTCCATCAGCTCTGGGCGAACCATGGCCCTCATAAAGCGGATGAGGACCGCAAACCAGCAGATGACCGGTCCCAACGCCCTAAGGAACTCAGGTCGAAAGAAAGGGGAGAAGCTTCGTCGACTGACCTCTCACCCTTGTCTCCGAGGTAAATCGAAGACAAGAACCACCAAAGCCACGAGACGAGCCCTCGCTCACGGCTGACAAGGAGGAGGATCCGTCTCCCTCCCATCGATCACCACCGTCTTGGGGTCTTCCCGCAAAGTAATCTCGAACATAGGTACGGGTACCAAACCCTAAGATGTGACCTTCGGCGACGGGGGTTCCGGCCGATCAACCTCCTCGCCTCGGCCGACCGCCCTCATGCCGACCTCCGCCACACCATCTCCTCGATCCCGCACCTGGACGGAAATCATGCCGTAGTCCTCCAGGTGACTCCCACCTCACCAAAAGGCGGGTGAAACGTGGAAGTCGTATCCCAGAATCGATCCAAGAAAGCGCGAACCAGGCTAAGGTTGGCCCGCAACTTCCTCTTCACGATATCCCTCCAAACCTGGACCGAGAGGACCAACGCTCCGCGCTCAATCATGGCTCTCTCCTCCTCCGACGATACCGCTCGTAATGCTCCATCGCCGTCGTATACCCCGAGAACGACCGGATGTTCCTGGCCTCCTATCATGATTTGAAACAAAGCTATCTTTAGTTTTGAATAAATTTAAAAGGAATTTGAACAAAAATGGAAAAGGATAGGTAAAGAGTTAGGGAATTCCTATTTACCAAGCTCTTCACCGTCCTGTAGGACAAGTGACCCTCTGCAGCCCACACAAGGTGCCTACTCTCCCAGGTCTCGGCCCACGCAGGAGCACCTCTCGGTGGCGACCCCTCGTCCGAGGTGGGCTCGTCTCGGGATCTCCTCCTCTCGCCTGACCTCCTCCTCGGGAACCTCCTCTGCAGCGGCCCATCACCGCGGCGGTGAAGGCTGCTCTAGCGCCTCCTCAACAGCAGCGGGCGTCTATATCCATGGGATCTCTCGAAGAAGAAGAAGCGCGTCACCGCAACGATTAAAGCAAATCCAGGCCGCGTCACATGACGACAAGCCCTTGTTAAGTAGTTTTCGAGCCTTCAAGGCCCAGAAATCGCCCCTTTCCGGCCATCTTTGGCCATGTTCCCGCCAAACCCAATCACTCATGTGATGAATAGGGTCAAGTCAAGTCCAAAGTCAAAGCCTAGTTCCGAGTTCGAGTCGAAAATTCGGCAGCATTTCGCTATAACGGCGATTATGCCCTAAAAAGTGTCCTGCAAAAGTTGTCACAAACCAAATTTCCGAGATGACAGGAAGTTTACCCATCATCCAAGGGTCCCAACTATCAAATTTCATCACAAATGGGCAATCCTAAGGCCATTTTCGAAGCAATTTTCGATCTAGCTGAAAAGTCTCAAAATTCGCTCAAGGGCTCAAAACTTGATGAAAATTCGAAGTGAATACATGGTTATGTTCCTAACATTGCCTACTACTCATTTCTAGTATCAATTTGGTATGACAAATCCATTTGGGGGAAAAGCCCCAAATTTTCGATCATTTGGGTCGAAAACCCTAATGTTCGAGGCTCAAAATTCGACAAATATGGAAGATTAATGCAAGATTAAAGCACATACCTCGATTAGTCATATTCCAAGCAAGCTTTTGAATCCAACCTTGATAGAAATGGTGAAGATTTGAGAGAGAAATTGAAGGATTTATGTTTCGAAATAATGAAATGAAAAACCTTTCTGATTTCGCGTTTTTACGCGGAATTCTTTGAATTGGGGGGGAAGGACGCAAGGCGGGCCTGCGCCTCTTCCAAGAGACGCAGCTCTTGCTGCGCCTCTTCCTTTGTTTCCCTCCTGATGGATTTTCAAAAATCCGTTATGAGTTCGTTACTCGTGGGCCCATCTTTGGTGCGCCTCTTCTTTGATGACATTTTATCACTTTGGTCCGTTTCGACGATTTCCTCTCGTTCCGGTCCGCATTTTATCAAAGGTCTGTGAGATTTGTGATATTGTCCGAATTCATTTTATCCTTGCAGATATTTTGATATTGCTCAACCATTTTGCGCGATAGTATTTTGCGATCTTGCTCACCAAGGCTTTCTTTCGTGACGATTGGGGATGTTCCTAGTCGTCGATCATTTTATCCAGCGAGTAGTATTTTTGCAAGATGCTCGCTCAAGACTTTCCCCGACGATCAAGATGTTCCTAGTCGTCGACGTATTCCCCAACAAGAGTTCGCTTGAGACCGACGCAAGCAGATTCAACTTCCAAATTTCGCGCGAGAATTCGCTCGAGACCAACGCAGCGGATTCCCCAGCAGATTTCTACCAACGTCCCTTTGCTTTCAATGTTTCTTGTTTCCCCCAGGTTTCGACAGGTGTCGTTCTCCGAAGTTCCTATACCCCAAACCTTAGTTACCTTTAGGTCGAACTCACATTTGGCCTCCTTCTGTCAATGCTTTCCTTTAGGGCCCCATACCCTAGCACGTTCATATATTATCTTTAGGTCTTAACCTTAGCTCCTATGCACCTCCGAAAGCATCTCGAGGAAGAAGTCTCAGGTATGGTTCTTTCTTATGGTCGAGCCTCCTTACGTAGTCTAATGGACTTTAAACGACCCTCCCCGATAGTCGACAGACTCTAAAATGTTCCCGACGACAGGTCCTTGGCTCAGACCCCTTGAGCTGCCTCGCGTCGCCATAGTCGTCAGGTTGTAATCTTCGATTGACCTGATGGCTATACTTTGACTTTCGCCTTGTCCAAGCCTCAGTCAAAGTGGGGGCTCTGTAGACACCTCGTTTCTGCACCCCTCGCAAACCACCCGGTGATGATTGGGCCGCATGTTTGATACGCGGAACGATTTGTGATAGTTCGTAAGATTATCGTCAAGTGATTGCTCAAATATTAATGTCAACCTCTTAGTTGTCATCTACGTGCCGATACGGTCGTTTTGGCAATAATTAGAGTACATTCGGAGTCCGGGTCAAAAACCGTCTCCATTTTTCGATATTTGTTAAATCCGAGTCGGAATGTTCTGGAATGTTCCGGATGTTTCTATTCCATATTTTATCAAATTTTATCTTTTGGCAAATAATATCCCGCAATATTCAAAAGATAATCAAATTAAATCCGTCCTACCATAACTAAAACGCGGAAATCTTTCTTAAACAGGAGGAAACCTCCTGGGAACAAAGCGCTGCACTGGGCTGCGCCTCTTCCAAGAGACGCAGTGGCTGCTGCGCCTCTTCCCAGGCCCTTCTTTGCATGATTTACGTATCTTTTTTATATCTTTCCGAGATTCACTTCCAAAGAGTCTCCGAAACCCTATTCCTTCACGTGATTAGTATAAATAGGAGCTTTCGTTCCTCATATTTCTCACGCGAGTGTCCGCCCTTCTCTTCTCCCTTTGCATTCTAGACTTTGTTCTTACTAATTGGCGCCTACGTGCTTGAACCTTCGACCACGTAAGCTCGGATCTTTCCGGGTACCAGCCTCTCCGTTGCATGACCGACCAATTTGACCAACTACACTCAATCAACTTAAATTAATCAATCGTTTTCCTCTTACGAGGGCACTCTTTCCTTGCATTCGCGTCGAGCATCACTAATCGATTTTCTTAGTTCTTCTCGTTCCGTCAACATGTAAGTCTGAGGGTGTATAATTCCTTTTGTTTATTGTATTTTATTTATCGTATCACAATTGTAAGATTTATGTCGAAAGCACCTCATTAAAACCGATTTCTAAAACCGTCTTTAAAACCTGTTTTGCGGATTTCCAGTAGATAGACAGTCGAGAAAAGACGCAGCAACTGCTGCGCCTCTTCAAAGGAGCGCAGCACCTGCTGCGCCTCTTCATGAGGCTGCCGCAGTTCCTGCTTCTTTTCTTCTTCTTCGTCCTCTGTGATTCGTCTCTCGTTTTTCTATTTGCTTTCAATTGTTTTCTGTTAATTCGTTCACATGATCATTAACAAATTATTCCATCATCATTAACATGTTTAATTCGTCATAAATCCGGCTTAAATCCCTTATAATTCATATTTGCGGGTTTTCGTCATTAATTCAAGTTTCGGGTTTTAGAAGTTCAATTCGTTCATATTGAGTTTCTGGGATTCGTTGTTGATAAATTTGCATCTGTTTATTTATTGTTCGTCATTAATTCGTCATCATTCGTCATGTTTACTTAATAATTCGTTAGTTAGTTTAATTATTCATTCATTAACATCGACCCTTCACATAATTAATCCGTTTGTTTCCGTCTCATCCATGTTTTACTGTTTTATGACATCAATCATATGTAAATAACATGCTAATCACTTTCATCCGGGTACATAATCTAAATCGATTCATTAAATTCGTCAATTGACATTAACAATTGCAGTTCCGGCTTCACAGCCAGAGTTCGTCCTTGGAACAGACGCAGCGTCTGCTGCGCCTCTTCCAAAGGCGCGATGTCTCTTGCGCTGTTCCAGACGACTTCGTCCTGAACTCCTTTTCGCCTTGACCTAGATTAATTAGTTTACGTATCAATTAACTAATATTCGTAATATCGCTAATTCCTGTTCGTTGATTTGTTGTTTTATTCTTTTATTCTTTTTTATCAAATTATCCGTTTTAAAGGTTCTTTCGACATAAACCGCCTAATCCAATGTAATTAATGTAATTTCCATTATTGTAATTTATTTTATTTATTTCATTGTTTTGTGTGTTTCCACATGTAATCAACATTAAATCTAACTTCGACCCAACTGTTTGCCTAATTAATTGTTCACCGACTTAGCTATTTCACATGTTAGGATTAATCTATTGGATGTTGCATTGCATGCATATAGCCGACGATATATCAAGTACGAATAACTTCCCTAATCATTAGTAGAGGCCGCTATCGAGGCGGGCGGGATTAGGTGTTCGATCAAAAGAGCTTCCTAATACGTACCCTCACCCCTTACTCCAGATCTCCGTGAGCACCCGTGTTCATTGGCATCCACGAGAGTCATTCTAGACATAGAATGCTAAGGGTAACGATTGCTTAGTGTTCATGTCTTTACTTTGTGTCTTGACATGACACGAGGTATTCGAACGGTTCCAATTTCCCATAAAAATTGGTGGCGACTCCATACAAAATGCAAACGCTTGTTTTCGAGCCCCTTCACTACCAAGCGCCCCCGTGGGCGGCCCGCTGTCCACACCTAGTACTCAGGAAGGTATTCCCAAACACCAAGAATCAAAGTGCAGGTAAATTCGCCTATAACTGGGAAGGTCCCTACCGCATAGAAGGCATCGTGGGTAATGGGGCATACAAGTTGGAGACTATGGACAGGGAAGCAGTCCCTAGGTCCTGGAACATCATTCACCTTAAAAAGTATTATGTCTGAAGTTCCAGGTGCAGGACCCTGAAGTTCCACCTTCAGCAGGTGCACCCCAGGACCCTTGAATCCCATCATTCAGTACTCTAGAAACATTAGAACATGAACTAACTTGCTAAAAGTGTCTTTGACTAAGCAGCTATCGCTTGAAGGAGAACAACCCCAGAACCCACTTGCTGGAGCCACAAGCTCACTCCTTCATAAGGTACATACGCAAAGAACTAATCATTTTATTTTGTACCGCCTGACTGTACCACCTGTATTAGTCTAACAGTAACATCTCTTTTGACAGCATGAACAACTAAGTCGCCAGGCAAGGTCTTTCGTTCAGTACGCACGTGCTAAGTCTCCTGAATTCAGCAGGTACTACTAAGGAAATGACAACTTACAACGTATCTTTCAAATCCTTTTAGTCAAAACCCTTTTTCTTATTTTCCCTTGGTGTCAACTTCACAGGTGTCACAAGGAGCAAAATGTGGAAGCAGCGTACTTAGTATTTCAAACGGCCAAAACGAAACTCTCTTTCTTTTAAGTTGTTGTAAAAATTCCGGGGGAACACACTTTGGGCTCCCTAAACCATTTTGGATTTATGAAATTGCTTCCATTTTTAAGTTTATCGTTATTTTTGGATTGATTGTGGATATGGTAAGTTGAATATTAAGGCAATGTCCTAGTAGACTAGCTAATGAACAAGAACTAGCAAATTGTTCCTCCTGCAAGAAGTACCCAATGTGCGCGTGGTTGAAACAGAGGGATTTGAGCATCCCGATGGACAGAAAGCTCCCTGAACCACCATAGGCACCTCAACAAGTACGAAGCCATCACACAAACAGAAAGAACAAAAGAATTGCTAGCAAAACAACAGAGGAACAAAACGAAAAATTTCATAAAACACCCCTCAGGAGGGGGAACTTGAAAAAGAAAATATTTTTGCCCCTCCTACGAGGCAAAAACAAAAGTACCAAAAGGTGCCAGGCACCCAGAGTCAGATTACAATGGGCCACCACACATGGTGCCCAACAAAACGCCAAGATAAAAATTAAAATTTAAATGCCTAAACTAGGCAGCAGCAGCAGAATATGGGGCGGCATCAGCAGGAACATCCACAGGAATGTTAGGCTCCACAGCAGCCTCTCCACCAGATGGACCCTCCCCTCCCTGGGCGACGGGGATCTCCTTTCTGACCTCCTCAACTGACATGACAGCTGGTTGCTTAGTCCTAGCACTGGTCTCTCCATCGTCACCACCCAGCAAGTCATTGATGAGGCTGAAGTCCGCCTTGACTGGATATGCAGCGTTGAACAACCGTTCTTCCTCAGCAAGGTCTCAGTTGGAGTGCTCACCCGCCTCAAACTCCTTGATGCATTTGATCTTTGTTTCCCAGGCGGAAACCAGTGTAGAGTCCAAGAGCAGGTGCTTCAGCAGCTCCACCTCCCTGTGAGCCTCTACCATGCGCCCTTCTGCCACCCTCCTCTCTACATCCAGCTGCTTCTGGGCAGCTGCCTTCTCCTCCGCCAGCTTCTTATGAGCAGCCACCTTCTCCCTCCTAGGCAGCGCTAAATCTGCATCCACCTTCCCCAGGTTGACATTGAGGTTGTTCACCTCCCCCATCAATCTGGAAACCTCCCTGCGCAGGAACAAGTCGTCCTGTAAAACCTGCCAGAGGAGCAGTCAGCAGCACGAACAAAATAAACTAGTAAAACATAAAAGGGAATTAAAAAGGTACCTGCAGGGCGCGCCCAGGAGCTTCATCTAGCACAACAGGGAAGGGAGTATTTCCCAGAGAATGGAAAGCAGCCGGAAGCAGGAACTGTTCCATGTGAGGCCACAGAGGTACCCCACTAGAGCCATACCCCTTGGGAAGGTGAATTACGGTGGAAGGCAGGGGTGGCCTAGGAGCCACTGCAGCTAGAGGAGCAACCTCAATAGGGACAAGCGTGCTAACCGGCTCCTTTTCAGCAGGGAGTGATGACCTCTTCCTGGGAGAATGACCGGAGGAGGCAGAAGCAATTTGCTTCCTCTTCCTATCCAGCAGGGAAAGGGAGGAAACAGGAGTATTCCCTAGTGCAGGAACACAGTTAGAACATAAACACAAAATGACCACGAAGCAAGAACGAATACCCATGAAAAACAAAGCCTTACCAGACGACATCTGGAATTCGGCGGCTGGGGTTTCTTGCTGACTGGTGGAGGTACCAACTTCTTCTTCTTCCTCTTCTTCTTCTATCTATTCTTCCTCCTCTTTCTCTCCTTCGCTAATGTCAAGAGGCACAGAGGCAGATGCACCAACAGGGGAAGAAAGCACACCAGGGTAAGAACGAGTTGTAACAGGAAGAACAAACAAACGGCTAGTCACGCCGTGATCTCTTGAGGGAACTGGCTGCTTCAAACCTGCAGCAGTACACCAGTAAGAACATTAAGGTAAAAGAAAAATAATAGACACCCAGAAACTAAAACTACCTTTAGAAGCCTCCCACTTATCAAATAAGTACTCGGGGGTAGGGGTAAGAGAGTTAATCTTAACAAAGATGAATTTTGTATTCCAGCCTTCATCCCTCACTTTGGGAGGAAGGATAATGCTAGGGTTGCTGCGGTCGCAGGACCTCAAAGTAATGAGCCCGGCAATGAAGGGCCTGAAAGTATAGAGCAAGGCAAGGTCACCCAGACCAATCCCCAGATCGTGATCCTCACCAAGGATACAAAGAGAGACCAGGATACGCCATGCATGTGGCGCAAGTTGGCAGATCGCCAACCTATAGTGGCGCAAGATCCTTTGCACCAAAGGAGGAAAGGGAAAAGACAAACCCTGGGTAAAAGGGTACTCGTACAGGCACGCCCAACCGGGATTATGGGCATCCGACGCCTCCCCAGGCTGAGGAATATGAATCACGACCTCCTGCCCAAGGCCAAACCTCTCTCTCACCTCCTCTAGGGGGGTGTCAGCAAAGCTGGAATCGCACATATAGTGGTCCGTGAGAATCCCAGAGGATTGGAAAGAAGAGAGAGCAGTAGCAGGTGGACCCCCGCGGGGAGAAGAAGGAGGAACGGTACGGCGGATGGACTTTTTGGCCATAATTGTGGAGTTAGAGGCGAAAAAATTTAAGAGAGAGAGTAAAAAGTGAGAAGTTACCTGGTAGATAAGGAGATTTATAGGAGAGGGAGTAAAAGGGTTTTTTAGAGAGAGATTAATAGAGACGGGAATAAGGGAAGTGGGAGGGGTGTATTTATAACAAAAAGAGGAAGTTAAGAGAGGAAGTTAAGGGAGGGAGTTAAGTGAGAGGGGTTAGCAGAAGAGAGTTAAGGAAGGAAGTTAGGTTGGGGAGCAATCGAGGAAATGAGACGTGGGGGAGGTGGGAAGTTACTGAGAGAAACTGACTGATTGGACCTCTAACGGCCAGTCTCATTGGATAAGAGTGCAAGTGGGTTGACGTCACATTATAACATCACCACTACATGCAAACATACAGGAGGGATGCAACTCCCAGCATCCATCGAGCAAGAACAGAACCTGGCAGTTGCTTGGAGATAATTGTATGGGTAAAAATACCCTCTCATTTTCATCATAACGTGGCAATTCACCATTGACTACAAGACGCCAGGAAGAACAAGGGGGATGAACCTGGACATTCAGATAAAACAAAGGCCACGGATGATCTAAATAATAAACAGCCAGCAGGAACGTTGAAATGGTCAGCAGGAACATTGCGGTTATCAGTAGGAGCTTTGACAAAGTCAGCAACCACTTCCTATTTCATAGGAAGTGGAGCGTATGGTTGAGCGAATATAGAGACATGTGCAACAATTCAAAGAAGGCTATAAAAAAGCAACAAACGCAAGATTCAAAGGCATATGATCTGATCTCTCATTCCTCATCCCTCGTTCACCCCACTCAAAGAAACAACATTCATCACCTGTAATAATAAATAATTTACACACTTAGAAACATATACACTGATCGTATCATTTGTACTTAGTCACTTGGAGATTACTGTTGTTCCTCCTGATTGTTCCAGCTAGGTTTATCCTCGAATACTATTATTACTAGTGGATCATTGGCGGGATACCATGCCCCCCGTGGTTTTTCCCACATGTTGGGTTTCCCGCGTCACCATTTTGCTTGTGTCCTTTGTCTCTCTTTCCTTTTTGTTCGTTTTACTTTCGTCCTATCTGTATACTTTCGTTCTCGTTATGGTCTTACTTCTGATCTACTTAGATCCTTAATACCATATTTTAATTGGAATAGCCGCATTGACTCACAAATCTTTAGTCGGTAAAATCTTACCAAAACACCATTCTCAATCACCATTTGCACATCATCAACTCCACTAATATTGGCACGTCTGTCGTGTACCTGTCAAAAATAAACTAACTAAACTAACTATATAGCTAGGGAAGTCAGGTCGATCTCCACAGGGAGGCAAGATATTTGTAGAAGTCCGTCTATTTGGTCACAAATGGGGGGGGGGGGGGGTTGTTTGAATTGTTTTCTAAACTACGAAGTTTTAAAGGAAGAGAAATAAAGGGCAAGAGCAGTAAAGGTAAGAAATAAGGATTAAACTATCAGAAAGAGAGGGACATGTCAGGATTTCGGTTCACTACGGTAGTCTAGTGACTCAGCTGTAAATGACTCAGACGAATTAATGTAAGACGGATGTTGAAAGGTCCTTTCGGTCCACTTTCTATCCTAAAATACCACTAACTTAACTTTCATTCTCGTCAGGGTAGTCTACTGTTCATAGCAGACCTATTTAGTCTAATCTTTCGATCTAGGATTAATTTTAGCCAGATTAAGGAAATAACTCAGAAGCGTGCACTCAACTAAGTCGATAAATACAATTAAATTGCTATGGTGACAGAGTCTTGTAATTAATTCATCTGTTTCATTTACTACATCGTCACAATCGTACCGCAGATCCCCTAATCCTAACATGAAAGGGGTTTAGCTACTCATGTCGCTAATTAAACTAACAGCAGATAAATTTCCAGTAGTAAACATAATGAAATAAACAATAAATTGCATAAAGGTAAATTAGGGCAGAAGAATAAATGTAACGAACGAAGAATTAAAGCAAACGAAAGATTAATGATTAATAAGAAAAGAGAAGAGGATTACAATCAAGCGAATTCCGGCGTAAAGAACAAAATCCGAGCAAGAATAATCCCAAAGTAAGGTTACAGTGGAAGCAAAGTAACGCAGTAAAGTTTTTGATAGATAAAAAGATAGATAATAACCTAGTTAACATAGGTTTAAATAGAAAAGTAACTAAGGTTTGCGAAATAAACATAACACGGGCTGTTTAAAGCCCATAATCAGCGAAACCACTCGATCGAGTGGAATAAAACCACTCGATCGAGCAAATCCTCAGCAGCACCTACTCGATCGAGTAGAAAGTTACTCGATCGAGTAACCTGTCTTTCAGCAACTTAAGGATCGAGTAAGAAACTACTCGATCGATCTTCCTGGGACGTAAAAATCACTCGATCGAGTGGTAAAATGCTCGATCGAGTTCCTTGACTTCAAATCAGCTCAAGTCCGCGCCCGAATGCCTCGTAATCCGTGCCATGACACTTCAAAATACAGTATCTCACTCTGGAAAATCCCGTCTCCTCTAAATGCTTTGCAAAAGGACGAAAAAGAGTAAGATTCCACTACTTTCGCGTTCATTTCTACAAAATGGACAAAACGAACCAAAGTAGCCAATTCGGGACAAAATACTACAAAAACAGTATAAAAATGCATAGAAATACGTGCTAAAATAGGCCAAAAAGTAGAGGTGATCATGGGCCGGGCCGGGCCGGGTTTGGGCCGGGCCTAATCATTAAATTAAGCCCAAGCATGCGGGCTGGGCCAGGTCGGGCCACATATGCGGGCCTATTTTATTGGCCCAAACCCGGCCCATGCGGGCTAAAAGCGGGCTTCGGGCTAATTCGGGCCAATTTGGGCTTATAACCTTTACTCTTCAAAAAAATTTAAAAATCCTCAATATGTAATACTTTGTGCATTTGTTTGCAAAAGTTTTGTATAAAACTATATAATTTTTCCTAGTATTGTCAATATAAGGAGTAGAAACTTAAAGTAGCTTTCATGTACCTTTTGTTTAGGGTGACTCATACAACCAAGTGCACAATTTTTAGCTACGTCATAACGCGTATTTCAGCACCTTGTTCACTTTACGTTGTTATATTGTTCTACTTAGTACTTCCTAGAGTATATGTTGTTCTTAGGCTCAAAATCAATGACTTATCACACTAATAATGATATCACATAAATATTGGTAAGCAAATTAATAAGGCTTGTAACACTAATATAGGTAAAAAAATTAGTACGGCTCATGAACTACATAGCAATTGATTTGTTATTTTTTTTACTAACACTAATTTACATCCTTAAATCATACATGAAATCGAAAGTTTTGTATATATTCGGGCCGGGCCGGGCCAAAATTCGGGCTTTAACATTGGCCCAAACCCGGCCCAATTAAATGAATCGGGCCATGGGCTTTTTGGGCCTAAAATCGAGGCCCAAGCCCATGAAAAAATCGGGCTGGGCCGGGTCGGGCTAGCGGGCCTGGGCCATTTGATCAGCTCTACCAAAAAGACTATATATTATGCACGTATCAAATCTCCCCAAACCGAACCTTTACTCGTCCTCGAGTAAACTAAAATGCAACTAATGGAACGGAAATGATAACTCAGAGCTAGCTTAACTTGTCTACTTGAACCAATTTAATGCAACAAAAACTAACAGTTAAAGCTAAGCAGTCAATACGCAAACGAATTATAAGCTGTTCAGAAATATAGCCAACCTATCGACCTTGCAAGACCAACAAAATCGGACTCTCTCGTGGTCACTCTTCTCTCATGAAGCAAAGGGTGAAAATCATATGTAAAAGAGAGAAGAAAAGACAGTCACTCACCTAACTGCGACCTACATAGCATGCATGCAACAAAAATGAAAGACAATTCAAGTACTAATGCACACACTCCAACCAATAATGTCCGTCACAACCGAGGGCTTACAAATAATTTGGGAATAGTGAGGTTCAGGTGAGAAAGGCAAAACATGTTATGGAAATGTGGAGGTAAAAGCGTCAAGCTAGTTCCTAACAGGACCATAATGAAACCATCCGAATCTCAACTGACTGAAAAACTAAGTGCAAGTGCCCTTCATTTGGCACAAAGCTCACTAAACTCAAACACAATCTCCTCAAAAAATATGGGATAAAACAGAGGAGTCAGACGGTCACAAAATTCCCTTTTTTAATACCGTCTGAAAGGACCAACTCAAATAAAACAAACTTCTTTTTTTCAAACTTTCTTTCTTTTTTTCTTCCTGACTCACGTCATTCAGCTCTTTCTTTTTCTTTCATTTTTTCATTTTTTCATTTTCTTTTTTCTTTCTTTCTTTTCACGTTTTTCTCTCTTTTTTTTTCTTTTTCAATACTTTTTTTTCTTTCTTTTCCTCCTTCCTCTATACTTACACCAACTCCAAAACAAGAAATACGGGCCAAAATGCAACGGAAAAACATACCACAAAAGAACATGCTAACTAGCTTGACTAGGCAGGCTTAGTTTGGGATGTAGCTAATGGGTCAGAAAGGCAAGTTTTGGCTTATGTGGAGCTAAATGGGTGAAAAATATAAGGAAAAGGAAATTTGCAAGCACCTCCCTGCATGTGACACCAACCACAAACCCGAATATGTGCATTTGACGAGAAATTGAATGTCATGAATGTGCAAAAATGATGAACATGCTATGCAAGGAGTACTACTCTCAATTCTTAATGAACTGGTCATGAATGTCACCAGTTATGGGCTCTAAAACTCAGAATTTTTCAAGTAGTTTGCCAATTTATCAGGTCAAGTCTAAACAGTCAGCTATATTTGAACAGAAACTCGTAGAATATGCGTATGACAAAGCTAATAACTATCAAAAGAAGTGCAAGGCTCAAGTGAAATGACAAGTTATAGTGCATTATCATCATGGAAATCTACTGTTCCGACTCAACCTATATGCAAAAATAAACGTGAAATTTTTTTGATTTTTGATTTTTTCTAATTTTTTTGGATTTTTGATTTTGAAAGAAATAAACAACAATGCAAAGCTGAAAAATAAACGTAAATGCAAAAACAAATGCAAATGCAGACTCAAAAGGATGCAATACCCTTCCCAAACCAAAACGGACAACGACCTTGTTGTCCTCCAGCATACACCAGCAGAAAAAATACAGGGGAACGGGAATATACAACCAATAAATAAATAAAAACAATAAATAAAAGGAGACAAAATAAAAGAGTAAGAGATACATACAAAATACGAACTTCCCCAAACCAGCCAGAAAACTGGGGAAGTGAGTAGACCAGTAGCTACACGTCGTCGTCGTCACTGCTGTCACGGATCTCCTCCACCACCCTGTACTCCGGGTCTCTCTCCTCCTCTCTCCTCCTCTGCTCCTCAGCGCGAGCTCTCTCCACTGCCACCTCTGGGTCCTCGTCCTCCTCCTCGTGAGACTCCGGTACCCCCTCACCGGGAACAGGAAGAAGGAAGGGTGTGGCCAACCCTCTGGAATCGGACGGTGTCGCCGCAAGTGGTACTCGTACAGAGGGTGTAAAGTAAGAGCCAAATCCCTCTCCATACGAGCCTGACGCTCTGCAACCTCAAGCAACAAACCGTAAACGGCGCCCCCTTGGTCCATGACCGCGGGCGCCACAAAGGGAGGAGGTGGTACGTAAGTAGCCGGTAAGACCGGCTCAGTCTGTGTCTGGTCAGTGGGAGGTGGAGTAGGAGTGGTAGTAGTAGTGGGAGTAGGGGCCGGATCGGGAGTAGCCGTGGAAGGCTGGGTACTCCCTGAAGGTGTAGACCCCTCTCCAGTCTCAAGTCGCCGCTTCTTGGCGGCGGGTGTAGCAGGAGGTGGTCGTGGCTGAAGTGGAAGGAGAAGGTGAGGTAGTGGTGGTAGACGGGCGCCCTTTACCACAGTAGGTAAGGGCTCTAGACGGGGGAGAGTGTCACAAGGTAAGTCTACAGACAAGGAGCCGTCAATCTTCCAAGTCTGGTAGTCTGGGGTCAGCCAATGCTGAGAAAGCATGGCATCCAGACTCAGTAGCCTCTCTCCCTCGAGGTACTGCAGATCACGAGGCCAAACGGGGAAAAGGCAACGGGCAAGAATGGTGGCTATGCCACCGCAGGCAATGGTTCCCGTCTCCTTCTTCCCCTGGCTCTGAAGGTACTGGGCGGTCAAGTAAGCTATGTTGAAGGTAAAAGGACCCTCACAGTCGATGTTCAGGTAACCGCCCAAGATGGAGAGCTCGGTGTTTGTCATGTTGTTCGGCTCCTTTCGGCCAAAAATAGTGCTCCCCATCAGTCTAAGGAAACAACGGACATGGGGAAGGTGGACCTGATTGAGCTTTCGCTCCCTAAAAGTGGTCTGGGCAAAGCACCGCCAAAGCTGACGGTAGACCTTCCTCGGGGCAGCAGTTACGCCCGTAGAGGTAAGGTCAAGTAACCTACCAAACTCCCCTAAGGTCATCGGAAAAGTCCGGTTAAACAACCGGAAGGACACTGAAGAACTATCGGGGTCAGCCTCGTGTGCCCCGGGGGAGAAGGTAAAAGAGCAGAGAAACTCAAGGCTCAGCTCGAAGAAGGTACGGCCGCTCATAGTGATGAGTCCGGCTATCCCCGTGCCCCGTAGTAAAGCACAAACCGACTCGTAAATGCCGAGTCTCACAAGCGCCGATTTCTCTAGAAATCGGGAAGGTATAAACACACAACTCAACAGGTTATAAAATTTCTTGGGATGTAAAGCATTAACAAAATGTACCTGCGAATAGTCTGGGTGAGGGTCGAGGGAATCATCCCCTCGAACCGTGACTGTGCCAGAAGTAGAAGGAGCAGCAGCTGTAGAAGTGCTAGGAGCGGAAGAGGTGGAGGTAACAGGAGCTGGCGTAGCTCTAGTGTGTCCACGAAACCGGCCCCGTCCTCTGGAACTCAAGGCAGAAGCCCGTGCAGCGACGGTGTGTGGGACCAGGGCTGCTCTGAAGGCAGCTGCGGCTGCTGGCGAGTCCACCACAGGTGCAAAAGTAGCGGCTGGTGTAGAGGTAGTGGCTGCAGTGGTCACCACTGAAGAGAGACTAGCAGCAGTGCTAGCAGTGGTGGTGACCGTAGAGGAAGTGGCAGCCTGAACTGAGCTAGCAGTAGAGCTAGCTGGAGCAAAAACTGTACCTGCAGCTGAAACTAGAAACACTGGGGCTGCGGTAGTCACTAAAGTGGAGACAGTGGCAACAGCAGGGGCCACTGTCTCAGACAGAGACATACTAGAGGATGAACTAGTAGAGGGTAAAGAGCTAGAATCCATCCTGTAAACAAAGGGTAAGGGGTATGATAAGAAACAGCGGCTAATAGTGGCTAAAATCAGCACGAAAAACCAGCAGAAACAACATGTGAAACCCCTACCAGTCGAAAATTTCGACTTACAGCATACAATTCCCAACAATTCCTCAAAAATTTCGAAAAACAGCGGGCAAACAGCGATAGGGAACGGGAATAGCAGCAACAATTAACAACAACCGAGGTTAATTAAATCATGGCAGCATATAACCCGTCTGACAGTCGAAAATTTCGACTGAAATAACCCTAATCGCGAAATTTTGCGTAAAATTCGAATTGATCATGCAACAACAACGAGGAAAGGGGATTGATCATCAAGCAAGATAGATAAGGGCCAAAAAGGACAAGTAAAGTCGAAAAATTCGACCAACAATGGGTATTCAAACCCTAATTCCAATTTTTCCTCATAAAAATCAAAATAATCGAAATTAAAATGCAAAGAGGATGAAGGAATCACTTACTTGATGATAGGAATCCTACAAATGCAATTAATCTTCAAATAAACAAGCAAGATAAGGCGATTTTCGATCGAAAAAATCGCAAACCCTAAAACCCTTTTAAAACCGAGAAAACGAACACAATTTAAGGGGAATATATGGGGTTTTGGAAGATTAATTAGCAAGCAAAGGATTGTAGGTGGCGGATTTGAAGATTGGGCAAGAAAAAAAGGGATTGGGGTTGATTTTGATCGCAAATAGGAGGTGTTTGACGAAATATAGGGGGAAATGAATTAGAAAACAAAACATAAGAGTTTAAAGTAAAAACTCCCTGCGTCTTTTGCATTTTCACTCGATCGAGTGGTTTTAATCCACTCGATCGAGGACTTCGATGATCCAGCTGCTCGATCGAGTAGAATTCTACTCGATCGAGAAGTCCCCTTTTATGCTTTACTCGATCGACTTGAAAAAGAGCTCGATCGACCATATTTTCACTCGATCGAGTACAAAAAGTACTCGATCGAGCTCTTTTCTCGCGTAAGCTCTTTAATTTCGTCATTTCTTCCCTTGGAATGCGTAAAACTTCCCCAAACCTGCATAAAAACACGTGCAAAAATATCCCAAAATACCAAATACGCATATAAACAGTCTATAGTCTTAAATCTACGCTAAAAACAGTCTATAAACTAATTGTCCTAATTAAAAGCAATAAAACAAATTCAACGGAAAATTCAAAAATTATCTGTTACAAGGTGTTACATGGGGCATTTCCCCGCTCAAATCCCAATGCAAATCAGTAGCCTCTTGAAGGGCTCCTGACTGGAGGACGTCATCTCAGCAACATTGACTGTCCTCTTCAACTTCCATGAGCTTGAATTTGAATCATTTAATTCTTTAGGAGGGGAATAGTTCACATCCACATAAGCACAAACTTTCCTCATCCTTGCTCCTCTATCACCGTCTTTAGCATCCTTACTCCCAACTTGATTGACAGTAATTGCACCACACCCTTTGACAGCTCCTTCATTGCTTTCATCTGTACCTGCAGCAAGGAAAACAAACGAACTTTCCTCCTTTTTGCTCTCAATCTGAGGCGGAGGGGTAACAATAGCAGCACAATACTCCAAATTTTCATCTGGAGTGTCAATAATATGATCAATATAAGAGAGGGCATTGCAAGGCTGAGCTTGCATGGGAGCCCTCCGGGACTTAGACTGATGATAAATCAGCTCCTCGTCCCCTACCTGAAAGGTCAAAGTCTTACCCCCGACGTCTATTATTGTACGGGCAGTAGACAAAAATGGTCTCCCTAAAATAATAGGGGTGTGTGCATCTTCGGAGATGTCTAAGACAACAAAATCAACGGGAATAAAGAATCTCCCGATCTGAACAGGTACG
Organism: Silene latifolia; assembly: GCF_048544455.1. Lineage (NCBI taxonomy): Eukaryota > Viridiplantae > Streptophyta > Magnoliopsida > Caryophyllales > Caryophyllaceae > Silene > Silene latifolia. The sequence continues at coordinate 139,785,669 of NC_133531.1, forward strand.
TCTTCTACTATACCTAGTGGCCGTGATATACTACGGTCGGCCATCTGGACTCTCATATTGGTGCAACTCAGCTTTGTCAAACCAAGTCTCTTAGCCAGAGACAATGGTAAGACACTCACGCTAGCGCCTAAATCGCATAGCGCGTTATCAATCAAATGAGTATCGATATGACACGGAATCGAAAAACTACCCGGGTCTGACTGCTTAGGAGGTAACTTATTTTGAAATAGGGCTGACCCCACCTCAGTCAAAGCTACGATCTCACTATCATTAATATTCCTCTTACGCGATAAAATTTCTTTCATAAACTTAAGATAAGAGGGTACCTTTGTCAGCAACTCAGTGAATGGCACAGTGACTTCCAAGCTTTTCAGAAGTTCGACAAATTTGCCGAATTGTTGATTGGCTTTTGTATTCTACAGCCTCCTCGGGAAAGGAACCGTGATAGATATCTCGAGTCCCTTATTTCTCTCTTCCAATGTGTCTTCCGGAGCAAGTTCTGTATCCTTTGGACGCTTCTTACCTCTCGAACGAGGTCTTTCCGGTGATTTATCGCTTAAACGAGCACTAGCAGGCTCTCGAATAAGCTTCCCGTCATCAAAACTACTCGATCGACCAAATTGCCCATTCGATCGAGTAGAATCTTCATCAAAATCAGTCGATCGAGTAAAATTTCCACTCGATCGATCAACTCCACTTTCCTATTCACTCGATCGAGTAGAAAAACTACTCGATCGACCATTTTCTTCACCAAATCTGCTCGATCGACCACCTGAAACCAGTCGATCGAGCACTTTCTTCGCTGTCAGCTCATTATCTTCGCCAGAACACTGTTCATCATCAGTTTTAGCCATCCTCGGGTCTGATTTTTGTACTTTCGGCCCCTCATATGAACGACCGCTTCTCAGATTGATGAAATTTACCGTCTCATGTGGGTTCTTCTCATTTTGAGTCAGTAATTGACCTTGTTTTCTCGAGGATTGATTCATGGCTAATTGGGCAACTTGAGTTTCAAGTGCCTTTATGGACGCATCTGTCTGTTGATCGCTCAGCTGGAACTGCTTCGTAAAAGCTTGCAACATAGACTTAAGCTCACCAATTTCACTCACCCCACCGGAAGATGATGCACCATGGTTAGGAGGAGTAAAGGAAGGAGGCTTCTGAAAGCCTTGTTGATTCTTATGTGGAGGAACATAAGGCTGCTGCTGGTGCGGAGGAGGAGTAGGATTAAGCACATTCTGACTAGTCCACCTCAGATTGGGATGGACTGGCCCTTGATTATTGTAATAGGGACTTCCTCCTTGCCTATATTGCTGAAAGGCAAGGACTTGTTCCTTCTCCACAAGACAGCCAACAGCAGTGTGGCCATCATTACCTCCACATCTCTCACATGAAACGGTCTCTCCTCTAGTAAGAACATGGACCGTCTGAGGCTCCCCAGCAGCTTGTAATTCCAACTTGTCAAACCTAGCATTCATGGTCTCCAGCTGAGCCAAAACCTGCTTATCCATTGCATGAACTGTTCTAATCCCATCCCTCGGGTTACCATACTCAGCACTGTGATTCGCCATCTCTTCAATAAGGGACCATCCCTTATCATCATTTGTATTCTCCTGGAATCTTCCACTGGATGCCGCATCAAATATGGCCCTTTGGTCATCATACAGCCCATTGTAGAACTGATTAGCTAGAAACCATGGGTCAAAACCATGGTGAGGAATAGACCTCACCAACTTCTTGAATCGCGACCATGCCACATAGAAACTTTCATTGGGAGCCTGTCTGAAACTGGTAATCTTGGCCCTCAGCAGATTGGTGCGCTGTGGAGGGAAATATCTCTTGTAAAATGCAAGAGCAAGAGTCTCCCAATCTGTAACCCCAGCAGCTGTGCGGTCCAAGTCAGTCAGCCACTCCCTGGCTGAGTCAGCTAAAGAGAAAGGAAATAGAACCTCCTTAATCTTATCTTGAGTTACCCCTTTAGTGGCGGGGATAGTAGAACAATAATCTATAAAGACCTCCATGTGCTTCCTCGGGTCTTCACCAGCCACTCCTCTATAGATATTTCACTCCACCAGATTAATATAAGAAGGACGGATATCGAAAGTATTACCATCCTCAGTCTGAAGATTGAAACCTTTCGAAATAGAGGATGCTTTAGGCACTAAATGACTAGAAAGCTTTGCATCTTTACTGTAGAAATCGGACTGTCTTCCGCGAAAAGAGAATGATCAAGCTCTGGCTCGAAAGTACTCAAGTCTTCCTTTCGTGATTTTCTCAGCAGACGGAGTCTATGCCTGAATAATCTCTCTGGTTCCGAATCAGCTGAAACTAATTCAAACCTGTCTGACCTGGGCATTAACAACACTGAAATAAAATAATAACAACAGTCTCAAGGAATAAAAATTCCCTGAGACGGATAAAATAAACGGAACTAAAACAAATAGGGCAATTGCCTCCCCGACAACGGCGCCAAAATTTGACACGTCTGTCGTGTAACTGTCAAAAATAAACTAACTAAACTAACTATATAGCTAGGGAAGTCAGGTCGATCTCCACAGGGAGGCAAGATATTTGTAGAAGTCCGTCTGTTTGGTCACAAATGGGGGGGGGGGGGGGAATTGTTTTCTAAACTACGAAGTTTTAAAGGAAGAGAAATAAAGGGCAAGAGCAGTAAAGGTAAGAAATAAGGATTAAACTATCAGAAAGAGAGGGACATGTCAGGATTTCGGTTCACTACGGTAGTCTAGTGACTCAGCTGTAAATGACTCAGACGAATTAATGTAAGACGGATGTTGAAAGGTCATTTCGGTCCACTTTCTATCCTAAAATACCACTAACTTAACTTTCATTCTCGTCAGGGTAGTCTACTGTGCATAGCAGGCCTATTTAGTCCAATCTTTCGATCTAGGATTAATTTTAGCCAGATTAAGGAAATAACTCAGAAGCGTGCACTCAACTAAGTCGATAAATACAATTAAATTGCTATGGTGACAGAGTCTTGTAATTAATTCATCTGTTTCATTTACTACATCGTCACAATCCTACCGCAGATCCCCTAATCCCAACATGAAAGGGGTTTAGCTACTCATGTCGCTAATTAAACTAACAGCAGATAAATTTCCAGCAGTAAACATAATGAAATAAACAATAAATTGCATAAAGGTAAATTAGGGCAGAAGAATAAATGTAATGAACGAAGAATTAAAGCAAACGAAAGATTAATTATTAATAAGAAAAGAGAAGAGGATTACAATCAAGCGAATTCCGGCGTAAAGAACAAAATCCGAGCAAGAATAATCCCAAAGTAAGGTTACAGTGGAAGCAAAGTAACGCAGTAAAGTTTTTGATAGATAAAAAGATAGATAATAACCTAGTTAACATAGGTTTAAATAGAAAAGTAACTAAGGTTTGCGAAATAAAACATAACACGGGCTGTTTAAAGCCCATAATCAGCGAAACCACTCGATCGAGTGGAATAAAACCACTCAATCGAGCAAATCCTCAGCAGCATCTACTCGATCGAGTAGAAAGTTACTCGATCGAGTAACCTGTCTTTCAGCAACTTAAGGATCGAGTAAGAAACTACTCGATCGACCTTCCTGGGACGTAAAAACCACTCGATCGAGTGGTATAACTTCTCGATCGAGTTCCTTGACTTCAAATCAGCTCAAGTCCGCACCCGAATGCCTCGTAATTTGTGCCATGACGCTTCCAAATGCAGTATCTCACTCTGGAAAATCCCGTCTGCTCTAAATGCATGCAAAAAGGACGAAAAAGAGTACGATTCCACTACTTTCGCGTTCATTTATACAAAATGGACAAAACGAACCAAAGTAGCCAATTCGGGGCAAAATACTATAAAAACAGTATAAAAATGCATAGAAATACGTGCTGAAATAGGCCAAAAAGACTATATATTATGCACTTATCAAATATTAAAAACATCTTGCACACAAGGCTCAATAATATCAATGAAATTTAAAGAATGCACATCAAGAGGATATTTCATGGAGTCATAGATATTAAACTTTACAACTTGACCATCGGACTCCATAGTCAAAGAACCACTAGACACATCTATCTTTGTACTAGCAGTTTTCAAGAAAGGCCTCCCTAACAGTATAGGGGCTGCATGCTTATCATGTTCCATTTCTAAAACATACAAATCAGCAGGGAAAATAAAATTATCAACCATAACAAGTACATCCTCCATCACTCCCTTAGGGTAGGCATTAGATCGGCCAGCTAATTATATAACTACCCTAGCCTCTACCAAAGAACCTAGTTTCATAGACTTATAAAGGGAATATGGGATCACATTGATGGATGCACCTAAATCTAACACAACTCTCTCAATTCTAGTGTCACCTAAAGTGCAAGGAATAGTGAACATGCCAGGATCACCGCATTTTGGTGGCAATTTTCGTTGAAACATGGCACTAAAATGTTCACTAACCTTGACTTTTTGAGCACCTTTCAGCCTTTCCTGTCTTTTAACAGTATATAACTCTTTCAAAAATTTCGCATACCTGGGTACACTTTTCAAAAGATCAAGAAGGGGAATGTTTACCTCACACTTACGGAATGTCTCATAAATATCTTTGTCATTCTCAATCCGTCTTGTGGACTTTAAAACATTAGGAAATGGGACATCCACCTCTAATATCGGTTCAACAATAACTGATGCTTCTATCACAGGTTCTGGAGTTACACTCTTACCTTTCTCAACCACAATCTCCTCTTCTTCGTGCAAGATAGCACTCTTGAACTTTGCTTTTGGTTTCTCAGCTTCAACCAATTGCCTTCTGTTTCTAAGTGACACTGCACTTATATTCTTTGGATTTAATACCGTTTTAGACGGTAATACATTAGAATATCTAGCCTCCAACCGATTAATAGTGGTTGCCATTTGCCCCAGCTGATTCTCAATATTTTAAATACTAGCCTTGTTCTCCTTTTGATTTTGAATAAATGTTGCTTGGAGAGTAGCTTGACTAGTAACCAAAGCTCTTATCATATCTTCAGTTGACATTTGACCACTATGGGGAGGTTGAGTCGGAGGTAAATTTTGAACTTGTGGTCGAGGTATAAACCGAGTCTTATGTTGACCGGATTGACCACCTTGTCCAAACTGTTGGTGTTTTGAGAATTGCCCTAATAAAAATTTGGATGCGCTTTCCACCCGGGATTGAAAGTGTTAGAGTAAGGATCCCACTTCTTTTGAGGTATACTCTCCCATACCCCATTCACCTCTTCTTGAGAACCTTCTTGCATGAGTGGACAATGCTCACTAGGATGTCAATCGGAATAGATTCCACAAACCATTGCCATCCTTTGCCCTGTCATCATATCCTTGAAAATAATTGTCAAAGTATCAACTTTCTCTTCAAGATTGGAAGAGGATGAAGAATATGAACCCACCGAATTGACTCCGCGCTTTACATATTTTCTAGCAAAATCCCGGGAGCTCTCAGCCAACTCACCGATGATCGTCCAAGCCTCAGGCGTCTTTTGTTCACAATATTTCTACCACATGCGGCAGACACAGTACGAGCATCTTCCATGCAAAAACCTCCACAAAAGTACATGACAAGGTCTTGAGCGGTATATCCATGATAGGGACATGTAGCACATAACTTCTTGAGGCGTTCCAAGTGCTCGTACATAGTTTCACAATCCCTCTGTTCCGTATTACTAATCTCTTTCTTCAATTGGGAAGCTCGAGAAGCAGGAAAATACTTTTCAAGGAATGCTTTCTTCATCTTTACCCATGTATCAATACTTGCAGGTGGCAAGTAATATAACCAATCTCGTGCATCATCCTTAAGAGAGAAGGGAAAGGCCCTCAATTTAAGTTGTTCATCAGTAACTGTAGCCGACTTCATGCTTGAGCAAAAACTATGGAAATCCGACAAATGCTTATTGGGGTCCTCTCCACTTAGACCGTTAAAAGTGGGCAATTGATGAATCAACCTCGAGTTCAACTTAAAAGTTCCATTCTCACCCAACGGAGGATAAGTAATACAAAAAGGTTGTTGGGTGAGATCGGGTGTATTAAGTTCCTTAATAGTATCAGCCATGTCTAAAGACTTTTCGGATTCTTCAGAATATTCAGAATTGTCAGATTCTGAATAAAGATCGTCGAAGTCGCCGCCTTTAGGAATAGCCACTATTGCACCTTTCTTGTTCTTCCGTAACCTGAAAAGAGTATGCTCAATCTCTTAATCGAAACGCTCGAGGTTCAGGTTAGCAGAACGAGTATTATGCATAAACCTACACTAAAACACAAAAATAATTAATGCCAATTCCCCGGCAACGGCGCCAAAATTTGACAGGCTAAAGTCGTATGTCTCAAATTACAATTTATAATCACTTAAATCCTTAGTATTAAACAAATAATAAAGCAGAAATAAAGGTCGAACCATAAGGAATTGGATTAATCATAAATGAAATTAAAGTGTAGAGAAGAACGATTATTAAGAATCATAGTAACTGTCTGAGAGAGGGAGGTTTAAGTTTGATTTGTAGACTAAAAATGAAACGAAATTAAATAATAAGGTTATAAGAAATCAAATATGGAGAAATAAGGATAGGGTGAAAACTGGTTTAGTGAATGATGTCTGGTGTGCGAACCAGGGGCAGTATACCGTGGCTAGTGGATATGATTGGCTGCAGGGTGCTCAGGTCAGGGTGAAATGGTTTCATCTCATTTGGAATAGATTGAATTTACCTAAGTATTCCTTTATTGGATGGTTAATGGTTCAGGGAAGGCTTTTCACTAAGGACATGATGTTGAGATTTGGTGTTATTTCTGATGGTTTGTATGAGATCTGCAGGACACAGTTAGAGGATCATCAACATCTCTTCTTCTTGTGTGAGTTTAGTACCAGATGTTGGACCTTATTGAGGGACTGTATAGGAGTTGATCTTCCTGCTACTGACACTCTGAACTGGTGTATTAAGTGGAGATGTAAGTCCCTGTTAAAGAAGTATATAGTCTATGCAGCTGTGGTGGCCTTGATATATCACATATGGATGGCGAGGAATATCTGCAGAGAGGAGAATAGGGTTCCTGCTCCATGTTACATAGTTAATGAGGTTAAGAGCTACATTCAGAATTTGTATAGGAGTAGAGAATGGTCTTCTAGATATAAGCATGTTGTTAATTAGTTGTGCTTAGTTGCACTAGAAGTGTTATGCTTAGGAGCAGTGAGTAACAATGCTAATGTACTGGTTGGTTTTTAATTAATATATATATTCACATTTCACCAAAAAAAAAAATATGGAGAAATATCTTGACCCAAACTAGTATCCACTTCCAAATTAAGACCCGATCATTGACTACAATCAACTACCAACCTTGAGCAATCTATTATGATATCTAATAAAGTTTAATTTTATCAAATATCAATTTCTCATCTAAATTCAGTGAAGAAAGTCAAATCGGTTGCCTTTAATCACCTTTTCTATTACTAACCCAAATTACGCAATTCAAGTTCAAGTAATGAGAAGCATTCATTCAATTGAGAAAAAGCAGTAGAAATAATTAATACCAACAACGCTGTCGATATTCAAATCACAAGTTTAATCCCTTTTATGAGTACATTACGACAAACTGAGTACGAGAATTTAGTCACAATTGCTACCGCGATAAGATTAATATAGCAAACTGAGCATTTAATCGAATCTTAGCATAAGAATTAATATAAACCCTAATTAGTTGTAGACCTAATTAAGATGAATATCAAAACGAATATTAAAACAAGGAATTAAACAATACTCAAGATAAAGCAAAAGATTAATAATCTCACAAGAAATTACCGGAGCTTTAACTTGTTTGAATCAAGAAGAAGAAAATTAGCCTTGCATAATGGTTGCTAAAACATCATTAGGTTTTCTAAGAAAATTGCATAAGTCTCCCTCAAACTGAAAATAAACTTAAGTACTCTCTAAACAAAGTCAACTAATAAAATGTCAAAGCGAGTCTCAATACAAAGCGAGTAAAATAAAACAATAAACACGAGTCTCATAAAACCAAACTGTGCGACAAAGGAGTAAGCAGCACGAATGTCAGTCGCGTGCAGGTCGCGCGCAGGTCGCGAATCTTGCTTTTGTCGTCTACCTATTTGTCATATGCGCGCCTTATGAGTGCGACATATGACCAATATTTGCGCACATATCTCACGACATCTTCATAGGTCGTTGGGCCCACCTATCCTCGGACTTGGACTCCGTATCGAACATGCTAAACCGACCCAATATCTAATCAAAACTTACAAACAAGTAACCTTCAATTAAGCTCCATAACACCACTTCTAACTGTCAAAGACATACTAATTATCCTCAATTAACTACGACTAAATGAGCCGTATCATTTTTGTTGATGCAATATTTTCCAAAGAAATATTTATGTGTTTTTTGTTGAATTGGTGAGACAGGAACAGTAGAAGGAGCACCAGTGAGATCACTTTTATAGGCGATTAAGACAGAGGAGGCTTCTCTGCCTCTTCGTGGTGTTCAATTTTAAGGCTTGGAGGACTGGTAATTTGTTGAAGACTCCATGAACTGACAATCAAGGTATAACTTCATAATGTTTTCTAAATAACCATCTTTTCCAATTTGAACAATTTCCCATGTTCAAAATTTGCCTGATCGCAAGAGAAGGCAGGAACGGTCTTTGACAACATTCTGATATAAGATGACCCATAGTACGCGAAGCAACAAGGTAATTTTCTTAGATTTAGTGATTTACTCTGCATATTTGAAAGTTTGCTGATAAATATATATCCTATGAGATAAAATTTACTATTACTTGGCCTGAATATGAAGTGATAAAGCAAAATTACTTGTTGAACTGTATCAGTAACATTATTGTTTTCCTGGCAAACAAAAAAATCAAACCCATTAAAAAAATGGTGATAAAACAATAACAGCTGCCTAGAAAGACATAATGGAGCTATCTTGTACAACAAATCATTGAGTTTAATATTCGAAAAACTAAGGAATGTCCATATGTGTACACAGAACTTTCGTAAATTAGACGACAATAAAAGCATGATATTTAATTGCAGTTTCAGTTGCAACGCTTCTTAGTTTAACATCATCTTTAGTCAATGGTCGAAAACATGATCCATCTAATATACTCTATACGAAAATATCTACAACTTGAAAGGGATGAAAGAGTAACTAATAATCATGTGATTTGTGTTATTTTTCAGTTTAACCACCCCTACCAGTGGTCCATTGCCGCCAGCACCACAAAATATGCTCTTATCCAATGATATACGTTTCGTCTTGGTTTTCAGGCGCTATTTTTTTGGTTGTACTCCCTCCGTCCCGGTCATTTGTTGTCCTTTTCCTTTTTTGGGTGTCTCAGTCATTTGTTGTCCTTTCTATTTTAGGATGCTTTGAAATGGTTCGATGACTATACTACCCCTTGAAAATACTTTGGAATGTTTTCCATTGGAACTAATGCACGGTGTGCAACATAGAGGCCTACAGAGGGAGGATTTGTTAGAATTTGTTAGAAGCAATTCTGGTGGTTAGTTCATTCAAGATAGGAAAATCTTTTGGAGGGCCCCACTTTTTTTAGAGAGCAGTTTCCCGCTAGAACATTCATGAGTGGAAGGTTAAATTAGTATTTTTAGTTATTTTCTTGGTCTTTGTGCCAAAATGAAAGGACAACAAATGACCGGGACGGAGGGAGTATTTTTTTAAGTCATTGGAATTAGAGCTTGGTTGTATTTGATACTTCCTCCTATTCTACATAACCTTCACTCTTTCCTTTTTCATCTATTCACAATATCTTCTCTCTTTCTATATTTAGTAAAATTTTATACTTATTTTAATCACCTTACCTCACAACAATAGCCCACAATACCCATACTTTATCTTATTTTAATCACATCACCCCACAACAATACTTATTTTAATCTCCTCACCCCACAATAATACCCCACACTACCTTCTCTCTTTCCAATTATCTCACCCCACCACAATATTTAACTTATTTAATTCAAACACCCTTAATTCCCGTGCCACCAATGAATAGGGAAGGTTATCGGGAATAGGAGGGAGTATTACTTTATATTTTCGTATTTGGATGAATTGTTTAAATGGATTTTTACCGGTCTCCTTGTACTATTGGGTGAGTATGCTTGTTATTTAGGTTACTTATGACTTCTATGTAGTCTCAGGGTAGTCGGTTGTCGAGGCCACGTTCCCTGAATGAAAGTTATGCGGCAGACCTGGTTAGCATGTAGGAATCACTCCACGTAATCACCCATGCTAGAGTTCATGTGGACTATTTCATGGTGCAGCTACAGTTCTAAGGTTAATACCCTTTTCTATTGAACATTTAGAAACTGCACAAGCATTTTTCATACTCTGTATTCAGGTGCTATGTGAAACCTGGCTATGCCTCTCACCTTGATTTTCTTTGAGAACTGCCGGAATCAATGGAATTATTAAGGGGTAAGTTTTATTGGGCGATAATTGGGGGAAATTAATTAGTGGGGTAATGAGTTCGTTGATGATATGTTTGGCATGAGAGTAATGATTACCGAGTAGATCTTTTACTCCCTTAATCATTACCCAGGGGGGAGGGTGGGTAATGTATTACCCCTTCACAAGGGTAATAATTCTAGGAGGTGAATAATTACCCGCATACCAAACATGAGAAATACACCTCACATATTACTTCCCTATTCATTCCCCTCCTATTACCCTATAGTAACACACAAATATTTTGACCTGTTACGTAGGTCAAAGAAACTATTGTGTGATTAACTGGATAGAGGGAAAAGGATAGCGTGCCTGAGTTGGGGGGGAGAGAGGGGGAATAGGAAGGGAGAGAGAGAGAGAGAGAGAGAGAGAGAGAGAGAGAGAGAGAGATCTTGGTTTGCTTGGTTTTGCTTTGATTGAGAGGGAGGGAGAAGGCAAATGGAGGGATTTTAGACCAATCAACAACACCAACAACAATCAAACAAACAATTTTGGATTTTTTTTAAATTTTTTTTGGTCTAAACCATCCGGTAATCCGAACCACATTGGGCCGACTAATCCGGATTTCGGGGCGTGTCCAAGGATTACGATATTTAAACCCCTCCCAATCGTAGTTGTGGGGGATCGATCCGCAGACCTCCCTACCAAGCGCAGCCCCATGCTACCACTGCGCCAATGGATTGTTTTTAATAGGGTGGGCTATTTCATGATTATAGAACGATAAGGTTGATCGGAGTTGATCGAACATGAAGAAGTTTTTAAATCAAGATTAATGGACTGGATGAGAAACCTTGAAGTATAAAGGCTACACTTGTAACATTCCGTTAGATGTGTATGAGTGTCTTGATATTGGAGATTCTAGTGGATAATATGTAGTGAGATGAAGCTAGCAACATTGGTGGATGGTATTTGAAAATGTATGGAGTTAGTGTCGACAGATTATAATGTGGTGGATACGATATCGTGAGTCATGTTGTGGAAGTAGGCATAGTTGGTGGAGTTGGTGTTAAGAGTTCATGTTTTATAGGTTGGGGTTTCGTTTTGAGTTCTTAGTTGCGTTGTTGTGTCTTGGTCGAGTTAGTATGTTTGTTTTGAGTATGGGTTGAACTTCGGGGACGAAGTTCTTTTTAAGGAGGGAAGACTGTAATAATACGGTTTTCTATGTCTATGGGTACTCTATCGAGTGGGGCTTACTCTGTCGAGTAAGTATGTTTTTACGTAAAATAGTAGTCTCCATGTTGGGTAATCGATCGAATACGTGTGACACTCGATCGAGTAAGTCACTTACTCGATCGAGTAAGTGAGTCTTACGGGTTATTTTGCCGGGTTTTGATAGTAACGCGAGAAGGATATAAAGCATCTTTCGTCAGTTTCTTGTCATTTTACCCTATTCTAAGTTTCATAATAAAAAAAAAACAAGTTACGTTACTCTCCTCTTTCGCATTGCTATCAAATCCTAAGGGCTAGAGTCATTGGATCGTTGAGTTCTTTACGCCGTTGAGACCGTCGCATTGTGGGTAAGCTTCTAGTATGATTTTTGTATCGTTTCATTGATTTTAGTTGAAACCCTAATTGGGTAAATTGGGGGTTTTGGGGAGTATTGTTGATGTTAGATTGTGATTGTATGATTGTATGTTTATAGGAGGTGATTTCGTTGAAGAACGATTATGATTAACTTATTGTGACGATCTTGGTGATTGCTTTTCCAGGTAGGGTTTCCCTACTCAGTATTGATTACATGGTTTTGTTGGTGATTAATTGTTGTTGTTGTATATCGTATTGGTATTGAATTTGGAATTGGTGATTGTTGATAGTATATTAAAATTGTCGTATAATTGTATGTGGTTTGAGAAGTGCGTCCTCGACTGAGTGGAGTCACTTGCAGGAGTGGCTTCACCCCCTTGATTCGCCTTCTGTGGAACCCGTTACAGAAGGGATGTGCACATTTAGGAACTTTGGTTTATCGCTCGAATGAGATGAGCAGCGCTTAGGTGGGAACGGCTGCGGTCCCCCACTGGCGGTGTGGAATACTTGTTGTGATGAGTATTCTGGCAGGACTACACACTTTAGTGTAAAGTCAGGTGTGTGGTGATATGATGGAGATTGGTTTGGTTGGATTGGATTGTTGTATTGCTTTTGCTGCAGCTGTGTTGTTTTGTGTAATCAGTACTGACCCCATTTAATTGTTTTAAAAAACTGGTGTGATCCATTCGCGGATGGTGAGCAGTTATTGAGCAGGTATGAGTTGATGCGCATGAGATAGCTGGGTTGAGTCACCACGAGCTGTTTAGAAATCTTCGCTGTGTCAAAACATTCTTTCACATTGATTTAGTTGGTTTGACAGTTTTGAGGAACATTTGTATTTTACTTTATCAGTTTTGGATTTGGACTTGTATCACGTTAAACATAATTAATAAAGTATGTTTCTTTATTGTCTATTTGATATACCTTGCCTCAGTAACCGAGATGGTAGCATTCCCATGCCTTAAGTTGTCCTGGTAAGGCACTTGGAGTATGAGGGTGTTACAACACTACTCGAGGACGAGATCAAGACTGATTTGTGTCGGGGAATATGATCTCATATGCAACTGGCAAGGTATGAGTGTATGACATGCAAACTCGAAATCTATTTAGACTTTCGTATGTCTTTATAGTGCTGATTCTTTTGTCAGTGGTGTTTTATATGAGTTTGAAGTTGAGTTTGCTTTGTTGACATTGAATTTCACGGTCATCTAAGGGATACCAATCTTGAGATATATTTCTATTGGAGTTAGTCTCCTCCACAATAGTGCGTATACAAATTAAATCTCATTACAAGAATATAATAGGGATACTTATATTTATGTAATCCATGCCAGTTGATTAATGTAAATCAATAACGGTTGGCTGACTAGAGTTTGACGTTATTGTCGTATGACGGCGGTGATCAACTGATCCCTTTCGATCACACCTAAAGGAATGAGCCCCAATAAATATCTAATTAATTGTATGTGATACTGTTTAATTAGTCCATTGATAAATTGACTAAAAAGTTAGTCGATTGATTTAGAGAGAATGAGTTAGGAACTCGTGCCGACGAAATTTATTATTTAATTATGCGATAATTAATTAATGAATTATGTGATACGGGTTTTTAGTTAATTAATTGTTAATTCACTAAATTTATACTAATCGACTAACGTGATTAGTATTAGTATGTAAAATATATGTGTATATGTACATGTATATTTACGGAGTGTTATTAGACAAAATTAATTGGGAAGCATTTAAACATAAACGATGTTGACAAGGATAAAGTCGTATCACCTTAATCAAAGTAAACCTAAATTACTACTAACTAATAGCTAGCGGTAAGAAGGGTTGAATCCACAGAGAGGCGAGGTAATTATTCTAGTTTGTTAATATTAAAGTCCGTCGTAAAGCAACCAATTTTGGGGGTTTTGATTGTTTGATTTCTAGCAACTAATAACAATGTAAATAAAGGATTAACAATAATATTAAAGAGGCTAGGGATCGGGTTCACTAGGTAGTCATCAAGGGTAGGATTTAATTCATTGATTGAGCAATTTATATTATTGAAAGTCATATGATCGGTCGATTCTAATATGTCTTTTTAGATCTAACTTAACATGCAATCGCTATTATTAAGTCGGTCTAATTCAATTATCGTGGCTTATACTAGTCTTAACCCTGTAATTGATAATCCTAGTTTATGCAAGACTAATTTATCAATTCTGATCAGTAATTAATCAACTAGATTTAAGACGATAATTAATCAATAATCAAAAGCCAATTTAACAATCAATTCATAAGTAAACCCTTTTCTAACAACTTTATCCTCTTTCACCCTAGATAGAAGGTTTAGCTACTCATATTAATAACAATAACAACAATAGCAATAATAAGAAACATGATTAAAAGCATAAAAGATGAACAAGTAATTGAAATAATAACTGAGGAAAGATTAGAACAATACCGTAATTAAAGGCAATAGATCCGATGCGAATAATAAATAAAACTAGACTAAAAGTATTCAAAGAGAGTTTTAGAGTATCTATGCGAAACTAGGTAAAATAAAGCGTAAATAAACTAGGGTACGATATTAGGTATTTATAATAAACCATAACCGACTTAAAGAAATTTGCGGAAATTATAGAATAAAGTGGTTCCTCGATCGAGCCTGGCCTTACTCGATCGCGCCCAGTGCTAGTTGATCGAGGCATCACTCGTTTCTGCTCTTTTCTTCGTGTTTTTTTCTTAACTTCTCTTCCTTCATTCTTATGGATTCCCGTGCCATGCTTCGTGTATTCCTTCATGCCTACTCCGCGATACCCATTTCGTTCCTTTGTACCTCAAATGCATCATTCCTGTATTAAACATCAAATGGCGGAAGTATCAACGTTCTAACATAAAAGGCATGTTATTATAATCTAGCACGAAAACCGTATCAAAGGAAATTAAGGGGGGGCATAAATATGTATATAATTATGACTCATCAAAGTCCCCTAAACCATCTCTTTGCTTGTCCTCAAGCAAAGCATCACACAATACAAAAGGCAATCATATAAATTACGAATAAACAACTCAGAGCTAATGTTTAGTGCACATAAAAATCTCAAGCTATCCATATCTGTAACAAAACGATGACCAAGGTGTACCAATAAAACAAATTCAAAGGTGATATATGATTTATTTGCACCAAATTTCCCTTTTTCTTTCACGCATTCCGACTCATATCGAGTCGGTTTTATATACCTTTCCTTGTATTTTGTGCCCAATCCCCGTACCTGTGATTTGGTGTTCCTCTTGCAGGAATCGAGTCGAGTATAGAGGAATTGGGGCAAGGAAGGCATTCCAATGCCTTTACATGAAGAAGAGGTGAAAAATGCTGAGAATTGTGTTCTGCCGGCAGACCGGCAGCCGGTCTGGCCACCGGTAGAACACCCCCACAACTATGCCAAGGAAAATAAAGAAGGATACTGAAGGTTGTGTTCTGCCGGCAGGCCGGTCCACCGACAGAGCACAGAAGGAGGAATTTGATTGGAGTTAGAAGCAAATTTACATTTGGCCTCGCTACCGGTAGCCACACCGGCAGCCGGCCAACCGGCAGAGCACATCACAAGGAAGAATTTGAAGACTTGAAGACAGTGTTCTGCCGGCAGGACGACAACCGGTCCACCGGCAGAACGCACTTGCCAGCTATTTCCAAACTTCAAGTTTATTTGACCTTTCTGCCGGTAGGCGAACCGGCAGCCGGTCCACTGGCAGAACGCAACAGCTGACGGATTTTGGGCTTTTCTCCTCCTTTCTCCTCTTTTCTTCATAATCTTATGAAAGACTATAAATACCCTCTCCCTTAACCATTTCAACACGCAACCCTAGATTTGGAAACTTTTCCTAATTATTGTAATCTTTCCTTAATCAAGCTTTAATCTTTCCATAATTATTATTAATTACTTAGTAAAAATTAGTTAGTATTAGTAATTTTCAATTGTTTACACTTGTTTTTGAGGATTGTATTGGGAGATTTTTGGAGGATTACCTTCATTCATTCAATCAAAGCAATCATCTTTACTTTTGTTGGTACATCTCTTCTCTTGTTTACTTTATTAATCAATTGTTTATATTTTGATTTGTCTTTTATAATTGCTAGAATCATTACTATGTCATCTCTTTTTGTTGTTTGTTCTTCTCCATTTATTTGCTTGAACAATTTAAACATGAGTGAGTAGTTACCCTTCTAGGGTTTAGGGGGAGTCTAAATCGGATTATTGGGCATGATAGGTTGATTGTTTTGAGTCTTTGGTGTAGAATTTGTCTTTCTTAGTATTGCATACAAGGTGTTTGATGAATTGTGTAAGTGAGAACTTGTGTCTTTTGTCTTAGTTGCTTAATTCCTCCATTAAATGAGAGTTTGTGGTGGTCTTGTTGCATGCTTTAGATTGGGTTGTTGCTCAATGAGAGTTGGTAATCACTTTTCGGATAATCAAGAGATTGATTCCCATCCTAGGACAAACCTTCATCATAGACTATTTAAATCGACTTGTTTGTCCATAGTTAATTTAGATAACCCCGAAAATCCTAGCCTTTAATCAATTGAACACATATTTCTACAATAGTTTGTTTAGTTGCATCAAGTAGTTTAAATCAAACCCTTTTTCTTCGTTTTTGACTAGACTAGACTCTTATTTAGATTAAGTAGAAACCCCCTCCATCCTTGTGGTTCGACCCCGATTTAAGCTTAAATTGGGTTAATTTTGTTGGTGGTAAGCGACTTGACCCTATCGCTAAAACTTACACATCAAATGGCGCCGTTGCCGGGGATGGCGTTAGGTTATACTAAGTTTTTTTTTAGAGTTTTTGCTTTAGTCTTATCTCAATTGTTAGTTTGTTTTAGTAGTTGTGTGTTCTTTGTAGAGTGTGTGATTTATTGCCTTCCCCTAGTGTGTAAAAACACTAGGAGACTAATGGTTTGTCAAGTGTATGCCTAGAAGGAACCATCACCAAGCTCTACTCTTCAACTCCGACCCCGAAAGGCTTTTTAGAACCTTGAGGACAAGGACCCTTGAGAGAGTTAGGAATAATTCCCCTCAAGCAAACTTTGACCAACCAAATTAACACATCCCACAAAATATTGATACCACAACCACACTCCAACCAAACATCACAATTGAGACTCTAATAGAAAACCCTTTTCATAACTTCCCTATTCCAAATAACCCACCTCAATCACCACCCCCTCATATGCAAAATCCTCCACCACAAATGGCTCTACGAGATCACAATCGGCCTAACCATAATGACTCATGTAACCCTATTAATTTTGGCACCTTGGCCCCAAACAACTTTGAAATGCATCCCGCCCAAGTCGGGCTAATTGAGAAGGATTTGTTCGGGGGGCATATTGAAGAGGATGCCCATGCTCACCTCCGGAAGTTTAAGAGGAAGGTTTCAATGATGAAAAAGAATGGGGTGTCCGAGGACACCTTGAGAATGATGTTGTTTTCGTTTTCATTGACGGGCAAGGCGGACCGGTGGTTGAACATTCACCCCCCGGATACCTTCACGACATGGGATGCCTTGGCTAAAGCATTCATGGCCAAATATTACCCTTCTTCAAAGACCGCAATGCTCCGTAATGAGATTCATACATTTCAACAAGAAGACGGGGAGTCTTTAGGTGAAGCTTGGGACCGATATCATGACTTAATAGCAAGTTGTCCCCACCATGGAATCCCGGAATGGTACATCACTCAAACATTATTTCAAACGTTGTTACCAAGGACTAAGGAGATAGTAAATGCCTCCGCGGGGGGAGGATTTGATCACTTGAATGATGAAGGGGGCACGACATTGATCAAGAAAATGGTAGATTCGGAAGCAAACTATGGTTCTAGAGGAAACATGCTAAGAAGGAATGGGAAGTTCCCTAAGGAAAACTCCTCCAACTCCGAGACAAATGCCAAGCTCGACTTACTCACAAAACAATTTGAAAAGTTTCAAAGAAATCAAGTGCACCAAGCCGCGACTTCACATGGGCCACCCATGGAGGAAGTGGTTCAAGCTTCAAATTGTGAGCTTTGTGGAGGGAGCGGTCATACCTATGACTTGTGTGCCAACAACTATACCAGTGGCTATGAAGAGAATGTCCAAGATGTTAATGCTTTCCAAAGCTATAACAACAATACAAGACCACCCTACAACAATCCCAATGTCTACAACCCAAACACCAACTTCTACCATCCTGGTTTGAGGAATCACCCCAATTTTAGCTACAAAAGTACCAACGTTCAAAACCCACAACACCTTCAACCACAAGCCCCAAATAATCCACCCGGTTTTTCTCAACAAAGAGGAACATTCCCCAACCAAAGGACTAACCCCAGAAATCAAAACCAAAACTATGGTAACCAACCACAAGGGTACCAAGATTTTGGTGGAAATCAAGGCAACCAAGGGTTTTACCAAGGGAATCAAGTGAACCAAGCAAATCAAGGATTTGGGCAAGGGTACGTTCAAGGGTCTTAAGAACAAGGTCAGGGATCAAACTTCAACAACAATGGTCCTAGAGCTAACTTCCAAGGGGGACAAAACAACAACCAAGGTTCCAACACTCGGTATGACTATGGGTTCCCTCTACCCATAGCCAACCAACCTTATCAAGAACCCCAAGGAGAGCTCCCTCAAAATGAGCTTTTGAAAATGATAAAGAACATGCAACTTCAACATAGTCAAGAGATGGCTAATTTTGCTAAGGCAACCCAACAAGAACAAGCAAACTTAAGGGCTACCTTCCTTAAGGACATGAGAGAAATGGAATATAGGATGGCTTCTCATGCTATGGCTAACCCTCAACAGCCGCCCGGTGGTCTATTGGCCCAAGGAAAAAGCTCCAAGGATGCCTCAAATAGCCACCATGCTCATGCGGTAGTGTTAAGGAGCGGTGTAGAGCTTGAGGACCCCTACAAAGACCTTGAGTTGGAAGTTGATGAAGAGCCCAAGGGGAATGGGTTGGAAATGAATGGTGAAGAGGGAAACTCACCCATGGTACCGTCAACTAGAGTTGGTGAAGATAAGAAGGGGAAGAAATCTTGTGAAGATTCGTCAAGAAGCGGAATTCAAGTGGATAAGGATGTTTATGGATATGTGGAAGACCTCCCTTATGAGGAAGAAGCTATTGAAAAAGTACCTTTGCAACACTCTAAAAAGGTAACAAAGAATTCGGCTCCTCCAAAGGTATCTTCCAATTCCCAACTTGTTCCTAAAATTCCTTACCCCTCAAGAGCCATTAAGAGTAGGGAAAACCTTAAGTATACCAAGTTTTGTGATATGCTTGAGAAACTCGAGGTTACCCTACCCTTTACGGAAGTGATTATGAACATGCCAACCTACTCAAAGTTTTTAAAAGACATTTTGACCAAGAAAAGAGTCTAGGGTGACCAAGAGATAGTGGCTATGGAAGAGGCATGTAGTGCTCATATCCTTAACAAAATGCCTACTAAACTTGGTGACCCGGGGAGCTTTTCAATACCATGTGTAGTTGGTGGTGTTCCTATATCAAGAGCTCTTTGTGACTTGGGAGCAAGTGTGAGTGTTATTCCTTTGAAAGTTGCAAAGAGGATTGGCATTCAAAACCTAGCTCCCACTACCATGACTCTCCAATTGGCAGATAGGTCCGTCAAGCGCCCTATGGGGGTGCTTGAGGACGTACCCGTCAAGGTTGGAAAGCTTTTAATCCCCACCGATTTTGTTGTCCTCGATATTCCGGAGGATAGCCATACCCCCATCATTCTTGGTAGGCCATTCTTGGATACCGGAGGTGTGCTTATTGATGTTAAGAATGGGCGGCTAACTTTCCAAATTGAGGGCAACAACGTCGAATTTAACCTACCGAATTTGATGAAAGGACCAAAGATGGAAAGGTTGAGCACTATTGAGTTGATAGATGAGGTAGTACATTAAGTAGCCCATGAAGAAGCGGAGATGGAAGAGGTTTTTCAAATTTCCTTGCATGATGAGGCTATGAAGGAAGATCATGAAGTCGATGAGGAACTATTGAAGAAAGTGGAGGGTTTTCTCCCTCCAAAGGTACAACTCAAATCCCTACCTCCCTCACTCAAGTATGCTTTCCTTGATGAGGGGGAGGCTTACCCGGTGATCATAAATGCTAACCTAAGTGAGTCCCAAGAAAAGAAGCTTTTGCAAATCTTGAAAACTCATAGAAGGGCACTTGGGTATAGCATTGATGACATCAAGGGCTTAAGCCCGAGTTTGTGCATGCATAGAATTGTTTTGGAAGAGGGGAGTCAACCCAAGGTAGATGGTCTTAGGAGGATAAACCCTAAAATGGCCGAGGTGTTAAAAATGAAGTGTTGAAATTACTTGAGGCCGGGATTATCTACCAAATAACCGATAGCAAATGGGTTAGTCCAGTTCACGTGGTACCAAAGAAAGGGGGGGGGGGGGGTACAAATGGTTGAACAAGAGGATGGAACCACCCTACCTACTAGACTGGTGTCCGGGTGGCGCATGTGTATTGACTATAGGAAACTTAATGCCGCCACCCTTAAAGACCATTTCCCGATTCCCTTTATAGACCAAATGCTAGAGAGGCTCGCGGGCCATGCATACTGTTGCTTTCTAGATGGTTACTCCGGGTTCTTCCAAATTCCCATCCACCCGGATGACCAAGAGAAGACAACTTTCACTTGTTCAATATGAGTCTATGCTTATTGTAGGATGCCATTCGGGCTTTGCAATGCGCCCGACACCTTTCAAAGGTGCATGATGGCAGTCTTTTTGGATTTTCTAGAGAAAAGCATGGAAGTTTTCATGGACGACTTTAGTGTCCATGGGGACTCATTTGATCATGGTCTTGAAAATTTGACTAATGTGTTGAAGAGATGTGAGGAGCACAACCTCGTCCTTAATTGGGAAAAATGCCATTTTATGGTAGAGGAAGGGGTTGTACTCGGTCACGTTGTCTCTAGTAGGGGTATTGAGGTTGATGGTGCTAAGGTTGCCGTTATAGAGAACTTGTCACCTCCTTCCAATGTAAAGGGAGTGAGAAGTTTTCTAGGCCACGCCGGATTCTATAGGCGTTTCATTAAAGATTTTTCAAAAATAGCAAAACCATTGACCTCATTACTCCTCAAAGATGCCCCTTTTGTGTTTGATGAATCTTGTCTTGAGGCTTTTCATAGGTTGAAGAGAGCATTGGTCACGGCCCCAATAATCCGGGCTCCGGATTGGAGCCTTCCCTTTGAGATAATGTGCAATGCTTCGGACTTCGCGGTTGGTGCGGTACTTGGGCAAATGATGGATAGGAAGCACCATGTGATATATTATACAAGTAAGACCCTTGACCAAACACAATGCGGGTATTCTACAACCGAGAAGGAAATGCTAGCAATTGTTCATGCCGTGGATAAGTTTCGACAATACCTTGTTGGGTCTAAGGTGGTGGTCTACTCCGACCACACCGCCTTGAGACTATTGATGGTGAAGAAGGACGCTAAACCCTGACTTTTGAGATGGGTACTACTCCTTCAAGAATTTGATCTAGATATTAAGGACAAGCCGGGATCCGAAAACCTTGTGGCGGGTCATCTTTCGAGGTTAACTAAAGAGTCCCGAGGGGATAAAGACGATGGGGTCCCTATTGAGGAATGGTTGCCCGAAGATTCTATCCTTGCTATTACCCATTCCACCCCTTGGTATGCGGATATAGCCAATTTCTTGAGTTCTAGCTTTATCCCCAAAGAATTTGATAACCAAGCTAGGAAGAAGTTGAGATATGAATCAAAGAGATATGTGTGGGAGCACCCTTACCTCTATAGAAGATGCAATGATGGGATTTACCGGAGATGTGTCTCTCAAGAAGAAGGCCGTGAAATTCTCCAAGCTTGCCATGCTACCACATATGGAGGGAACTTGTCCACATCTAGGACTCAAGCTCGGGTTCTTCATTGTGGCTTCTATTGGCCCTCCCTATTCAAAGATGCATATGCCATGATACACTCTTGTGATTCTTGTCAAAGAAGAGGTAACATTGGGAGGAGAGATGAGATGCCATTGAACAACATTTTAGAAGTTGAGCTTTTCGATGTGTGGGGTGTGGATTTCATGGAACCATTCCCATCTTCATTTGGAAACCAATACATATTAGTTGCGGTGGACTATGTGTCCAAGTGGATCGAAGCAATCGCCGCCCCTACCAATGACTCAAAGGTCATCTCTAAGCTTTTCAAAGACTATATTTTCCCCCGTTTTGGAGTACCTCGGGCTGTTATAAGTGATGGTGGGTCTCATTTCATCAACCGCACCATCTATGCACTCCTCAAGAAGTACGGTGTCTGGCATAAGGTAGCTCTTGCTTACCACCCCCAAACCAACGGGCAAGTGGAAGTCTCCAATAGACAAATCAAAGCTATATTGGAGCGGGTTGTGAACAAGTCTAGGAAGGATTGGAGTGCTAAGCTCAATGATGTGTTGTGGGCTCCAAGAACCGCATACAAGACCCTAATCGGCACTACTCCTTACCGGTTGGTCTATGGTAAATCTTGTCACCTACCTCTCGAGTTGGAACACAAAGCAAGATGGGCCCTCAAAGAGCTCAACTATGACCTAGATGTCGCAGGAAACAAGAGGTTTCTTCAACTCAATGAACTTGACGAGTTGAGGATGGATGCTTATGAAAGTGCAAGACTTTACAAGGAAAGGACCAAGAAATGGCATGACTCGAAAATTACAAGAAAGGAGATCATTGTGGGTGACAAGGTATTACTTTTCAACTATTTCCCGGAAAGTTGAGGTCTCGATGGTCGGGACCATTTGAGGTAGTCACCGTGTTTCCCTATGGTTCGTTCGAGTTGAAGAATGACAAAGGAGAGTGTTTCAAAGTGAATGGTCACCGAGTTAAGTACTTCTATGAAGGTCTTCCCATTGAGACCCGTAATGAAGTTGATTTGGAAGATCCCCCATCCTTGGGGGATGAATGATCCCAAAAATCGAGCAAGCATCGGTTTGGTGGAGTTCCACAAGAACCACCATTTGTATATAGCATGCATTCTAGGTAGATAATGAGAGATTTGGAACCATATTTTGTTAACTTTGGATTGGTGACGGAGGTCACTTTTGAAGAAAACAAGCCTTATTTTCGTTTGACCCGAAATCCCGACATGATGCGTCGGCGTAGTTGTGGAAAACACGAATCCCAAGGTCAACGAAAAGTCTCGAATTTCGAGTTTGTGAATATTGAACAAGTTGAATGAAAATTGTTGAAAATGAGCTGAATGTTGGGTTCTGCCGGTAGGCCGGCAGCCGTGCCTCTGCCGGCACCGAGACCAAATTATTTTGAAGCAAATTGAAGGAGGAGTGTGTTCTGCCGGTAGGCCGGCAGCCGGCCCACCGGCTAGACACACCTGAAGACTTGAGGAAGTTCATTAATAGTGAAGAGGAGTGCTCTGCCGGTGAGCCGACTGCCGGCCTACCGGTAGAACACTACTCCACTCATTTGCTCAGCTTCTCAACATCTTTGATATGTGTTCTACCGGTGGACCGGCAGCCGGTTCGTCCACCGGTAGCGAGAACAAATTCTTTTTAGGAAAAATTCGAAAAAAATTAGAAAATAGGGGGTGTGCTCAGCCGGCAGACCGGCTGCCGGTCCGCATACCGGCAAAACGCACACGCAGACCCAAATTAAACCACGAAAACCCCCCTTTTCTCCTTCATTTCGCCTAAATTCTAATTCATTTCCCATTCACTTCTCCTCCATTTTCACCCTAACTCTCTCAAATCTCAACCAATCTTCCACCTACCTTCACTAAACTCACTCTAATCTTCACAATGGCGGGAAGGAGAACAAGAGCCAATGTCGCAAGGGACCAAGCCGTGTTGATTGCACGAGCCGCCAACGACACCAACACTAATCCAGATTTTCCGACGGTGGAATTTGCCACCCAAACTCAAAAGGTTAAGTTTATTCTATTAAAAAATCGTCCCCTAACCCCCACTAAGTTTCTACATACATCATCCGTCCTTATCGGCCCTCGGGTTAGCTAGGGAAACGAAAGCTCTCTTTACCGGGGTAGGAATTAGGGGAATGTACACAATGCATGAATATACTTACCCCCGACTCACTTGGGAATTTTTGAGTAGTTTACGGATTAGCAAGCACCGGCAATCAAATATGGTGGCTACCCTTAGTTTCCGTCTTATGAACTGGGACCACACAATTTCATTGGGTCGGTTGGCTAACATGTTTGGGTTGGAAAATGCCGCATCACATAACCCACCCGCTGACTTTCATTACTCCCGTGTTTGGAAAGCAATTTCCGGTCTAGAGGACAAGGTTGGGGTAAAAAGGGCCGCAATTAGTTGCCACAACCCCGTCATTCGGGTGTGGCATCGATTTATGGGATGCACTGTTCTTGCGGTGGATGAGCCGTGGGTATTTCGGACCAATGAACTTGAAATTTTGGGGTCCTACTTGTTTACAAAACCCACCGCCTTCAAAATTAATGTGGCTCACCACCTTGCAATTCATTTATCAAAAATTGCCAATTCTCCGGGACAAAAAGTCCCAATCCATGTGGGTGGCATCATCACCCGTATTGCCCGAAATTTGGACCGTCCGGTAGACCTTTCTACCATGAATTGGATACCCGGGGATACTTATTTTACCAAACGTTACTTGGCCAACAACCTTGAGTGGCTTAAGGTCAACCCCGTTGATGATAAAGAGTATTGGCAAATCAACTACAAGAATTCAATCCTACTCCCCAATGTCACGGCAATCAAAATTGAGAAAGACAAAGATGACTACCTCCTCCAAATTGAAGAAGAACCACCCACCGACCAACCTCCTCCTAATGTTCCACGTGTGTATTCACGAGATCGTAGAGTGGACACTCCTTCCTCCCTCCAATACGCCATGCCACAAACTCACCAACCTCCACCATGGCAATTCCAACCCGGTGAGGGGTCCTCCTCGATCCAACCTTCCTACCCTCCCTTACCACCTTCCTTTACCGAGTGGATGGAGAGGATGGAAATTGCCACTGCAAAGGCTGCTAGTGAGAGGGATGTATTGGGGCAGAAATTGGACCGCATATACTATGATCAATCCACCGGTTCCTACCCGATCTACGACGACTTTTGTAGACGGGACTACGTCCCCTTCGATGCCCCACACCCTTCCTACTTTACTTGGCCCGACGGGAACTACCCTAAGGACGGGAAGATGGTTCACGGAGGTCTTAACCTCCAACCGAACTACTTCTCCGCCCCCATTTTTTCCCCTAGGCCTGAGTATCGACCGGAGGGGCATGACGCCCATTGGGTGGGAGGCATCCGACCCTTTTTTTCTAGTGACGTGGGTGCTACGGGGTCCGGTGGGGCCTTTATGGGAGATGCTTCTACGGGAGGTGATGGCAGTGTGATGATGATGAGTGGAGACTTCACGGGAGGTCTCATGGGTACCGGCGGTAGTGGAGGTGACCTCACCTTCAACCCCGATGACTTGATTCAAGGCTCCGAGTATGGTACCGGAGAGAATGATGATGATGATGATGATGATATGGACTCCTAGTCCGGAGGGGCCGAGTTGGTGGCCCAACCTCCTCCCTTTTCAATCCAAAATGACAAGTATGATCTCTCCCTTAATCCAAATTCTCTCATTCATGTTTAATTTTTCGCATGCATTTAGTTAGAAATTCACATAGTTGCATTCATATAGGATTGCATTAGATTTCAAATTTGTAATATATTGTCACATTTAAATATTGCATTCACTTAGTATACCTTGCATTGTAATTTAAATATTGCATATAGAATAGAGCATGCATTGCATTCTTATTTTAAAATCACAAAAAAAAAAATTGAAAAATGACAAAACCAACAAAAACATGTTAATTTATTTCTCTAAATGCCCTCCCATGTCTACAAATAAGTGTGGGGAGGGCCTAAAAAAAACCAAAAACATGCATTTTCATTTTTTAATTTCCTCCACACATTTATTTCCATTTGGAACTAATGTAAATAAATAAGTGTGGGGGAGGAAATTCATATATTAAAAAACACCAAAAATACGTCCTTTTAATTTCCAAAAACAAAAATACCAAAAATATGTTATTTTCTTTTCAATAATTGAAAAAATACAAAAATATGTTCCTTTCTTTTCCCTCTTCTCTCCCTAGACTTGTTCCATTGGAGACTTACTCGGGGACGAGTAATGTTCAAGTGTGGGGAGGGAAATATCCACTTTGTGAATATTTGTTTATACTTGTATATACCTTTAAATTTGATAAAAATTCAAAAAATGCCTAAAAATTTCAAAAAATTTACAAAAACATTGCATTCTATATATATGTTGTTTGTTGGCTAACTTTTGGCACATAAATCAACCATGTGAGGCAAAAAGGAGACTAGAAGACCGCTTGGTATACACGTCCCTATCTCTTTCTCCTTTTCCATTCTCTCTCTTTTTATATTGTTGTATAATATGGAGGAGGACGGGTTTTTGTGCCTTGGATGTTCCTTTGGGGAACTGTTGGATGATTGGTGATTGATGTGCTGTTAGGTTTAGTTGACTTGTTGCATGTTTCTATCCTTGTTATTTTCAATTCTCGCATGCATATGTTCTTGTATATACATGTTTTTCAATTTGAAGTCTCGCATCCGTTTGTAAATAAATGTTTTGCATGAACATGGTCTAGGAAGGGAACCAAGTACCCCCATGATGAGTTATGCGTCCAATTGTGCCTTTCCCCTCCCCGTGACTCGCACCCGTGACCTCTTAGTTAGCCGAGGGAGGCGGGCTTGACCAATGAGTTTAGACCGATCTTGTGAGACCTAGGGTCGTAGACTAGACCATAGGCTCGACTTAGCTACTCAAAGGAAAAGGTAGAGCCTCCTAGGGCGGGTACATTCATACCCCGCCCTCATCTAGGTTTGAGAGTAGGTCTCCTCGCGAGGCGTGTCACATCAAGATGCATAAGTGTGTCATTTCGTCCTTAGACCGTGAATTTGCATTACATTTTTGTGCACATGATATGAAGCAAAAATCCGTTGCGTATGAACCTCTCATAGCCAAATAGCCTTGTTTTCTCCCCTCCATCATCTCCATTTTTGATTCACCCCTTTGAGCTTTGGCCTTTCCA
Organism: Silene latifolia; assembly: GCF_048544455.1. Classification (NCBI taxonomy): domain Eukaryota; kingdom Viridiplantae; phylum Streptophyta; class Magnoliopsida; order Caryophyllales; family Caryophyllaceae; genus Silene; species Silene latifolia. Next base: position 139,812,833 of record NC_133531.1, read on the forward strand.
TTTGGCAACCCACCAAAATAGCTACATCCCATAACCACCCTTCCTTAATCAAGAATTGGTCGGTTTTGTAGTTGTGTTGTAGGAGGTGATTTGGGTCATGATAGTGGATAGTGTACATGTCCACTCGGGTCAAAAGCTTGGTGTTTTCGGCATTGTAAATAAATAAGAGGTTCTGAAAAAGAAATGAAAAAAAAAACAAAATAGAAAAGTGAAAATGTCATGAAAAATCAAAAAAAATGAGTCACTTGTGTTGTACATATGTTGTCAAGAAAAGAAAGAGGCAAGCAACACCCCTCCTCATCATTAAACGGGGTAGAAAAAGCCGTTGCTAAATAAAAGGGCAATTTGATGTTTTTCCAAAATGAGTCGGGTTTACACAATTTTTTCATGGCTTGGGAAACCGAGCCTTTGTTACGGTGTAGACGTTACCATTTGTTGAAATAAGAGGAGTACATTTGAGTTTTTCCAATTTGAGTTGGGTTTATGCAATTTTTGCATAGTTTTGGTGATCTATGCTATGTTAGGGCATAGACGTGTCTCATGTGTTGCAATAAGAAATGGGTTATGATGTGTCGACAATTCTTGATTTGAACTCCACATATCCAAACGGTGCTTGAACCAATCCCGTTTCGACCTACTCTCTAGCCCCGTTACAACCCTTGCTTCATGTTGTGTGCATTTTACCATTGTTTGCATTTCATTGGACATAGGACGGTCTTACACATTAGATTGCGGGCACGTTTTCGCTAGTCGAGATAGGAGAGTGATTTTGGTTACTATTTATCACAAGAATCACCCCGTTCTTTCAATGAGTGACGAGTGAAAACCGTGAGGATGTCGTTGCCTGGGTCCCCTTGGTCATGGGTTTTTGGGTTGAATCTCGTGTCGGTTTAGTAATTCTCAGCGGACTTGCCTACTTCCCCTTACCCCGCTCTTGAATTTGTTTCTTGAGCATTGGTCACACTAGGGTTGCTTGAGCCATGCTTAGGGGGTTGGCACCTCCGTTGGAACTTCTGAGACGGTACTCCCGACCAAGACCGTGTTTTGGTGCTTGAAAATCCGGCCATTTAGATGAGGAAAGTGGATCATTTTGTGAGATGCATTCTATTGCTTGATTACGTCTTTCATGATAGATGCATCGCACTTTTGTAGCAAGACCCAACTTGCCTTGTAATTGGGCACCCTTCCCTCATGGGTGCCAAATTGCGAGTTGAAGGGGCGTTGAGTGCGCTAATACTCATTCAGATATTATTAGTAGATTGGTTGAGTGATGCTTATATTGTGCATACAGTCTTGTTTACCACCATAGTAGTGTCTTTTGCATTGATTTTGGACTTACTCGAGGACGAGTAAGGTTTAAGTGTGGGGAGGTTTGATATATGATTTATTTGCACCAAATTTCCCTTTTTCTTTCACGCATTCCGACTCATATCGAGTCAGTTTTATATGCCTTTCCTTATATTTTGTGCCCAATCCCCGTACCTGTGATTTGGTGTTCCTCTTGCAGGAATCGAGTCGAGTATAGATGAATTGGGGCAAGGAAGGCATTCCAATGCCTTTACATGAAGAAGAGGTGAAAAATGCTGAGAATTGTGTTCTACCGGCAGACCGGCAGCCGGTCTGGCCACCGGCAGAACACCCCCACAACTATGCCAAGGAAAAGAAAGAAGGATACTGAAGGTTGTGTTCTGCCGGCAGGCCGGCAGCCGGTCCATCGGCAGAGCACAGCAGGAGGAATTTTATTGGAGTTAGAAGCAAATTTACATTTGGCCTCGCTACCGGTAGACACACCGGCAGCCGACCAACCGGCAGAGCACATCACAAGGAAGAATTTGAAGACTTGAAGACAGTGTTCTGCCGGCAGGCCGGCAGCCGGTCCACCGGCAGAACGCACTTGCTAGCTATTTCCAAACTTCAAGTTTATTTGACCTTTCTGCCGGTAGGCGAACCGGCAGCCGATCCAACGGCAGAACGCAACAGCTGATGGATTTTGGGCTTTTCTCCTCCTTTCTCCTCTTTTCTTCATAATCTTATGAAAGACTATAAATACCCCCTCCCTTAACCATTTCAACACATAACCCTAGATCTGGAAACTTTCCCTAATTATTGTAATCTTTCCTTAATCAAGCTTTAATCTTTCCATAATTATTATTAATTACTTAGTAAAAATTAGTTAGTATTAATAATTGTCAATTGTTTACACTTGTTTTTGAGGATTGTATTGAGAGATTTTTGGAGGATTACCTTCATTCATTCAATCAAAGCAATCATCTTTACTTTTGTTGGTACATCTCTTCTCTTGTTTACTTTATTAATCAATTGTTTACATTTTGATTTGTCTTTTATAATTGCTAGAATCATTACTATGTCATCTATTTTTGTTGTTTGTTCTTCTCCATTTATTTGCTTGAACAATTTAAACATGAGTGAGTAGTTACCCTTCTAGGGTTTAGGGGGAGTCTAAATTGGATTATTGGGCATGATAGGTTGATTGTTTTGAGTCTTTGGTGTAGAATTTGTCTTTCTTAGTATTGCATACAAGGTGTTTGATGAATTGTGTAAGTGAGAACTTGTGCCTTTTGTCTTAGTTGCTTAATTCCTCCATTAAATGAGAGTTTGTGGTGGTCTTGTTGCATGCTTTAGATTGGGTTGTTGCTCAATGAGAGTTGGTAATCACTTTTAGGATAATCAAGAGATTGATTCCCATCCTAGGACAAACCTACATCATAGACTATTTAAATCGACTTGTTTGCCCATGGTTAATTTAGATAACCCCGAAAATCCTAGCCTTTAATCAATTGAACACATATTTCTTCAATAGTTTGTTTAATTGCATCAAGTAGTTTAAATCAAACCCTTTTTCTTCGTTTTTGACTAGACTAGACTCTTATTTAGACTAAGTAGAAACCCCCTCCATCCTTGTGGTCCGACCCCGATTTACGCTTAAATTGGGTTAATTTTGTTGGTGGTAAGCGACTTGACCCTATCGTTAAAACTTACACATCAAAAGGTACGGGAAATAGAAAACGTAGCTCAAGTCTCAAGTCACCATACTTAAGACAAATGCCAAATACCTTTCAATATTACAAGATAAATTAGTCGGATTCTCGCGGATTTCACTCATGCACTCATAAGTTTTGTAAGGGTGAGATATATGTGAAGATAGAAAGAAGTAAAAACACTCACTCAACTTATGAAACATGCATGCAATCTAATGTGATAGAAATTTCCCCAACTAATATGCAATCACCAAATGTAGACAAAAGTACATGTATCAAGAACAATAAGAGTGGCAAATGGGTTAAAGGGATAAAAATTGTTTGTGCCAAGGCACATTATGGATATGTGGGTCTAAGATGGTAGTCGCAGCGCTAATCCCATATCTTATAATAAAAAAATGAACCCAACTTAGAGAAATAACCAAATGAAGCAATCACTTTTCTTTTTATTTTCAATTCTTTTTTTCCGATTTTTTTTCTTTTCTTTCTTTTTCTGTTTCTTTTGCTTCTTATATTTTTCTCTTTTTTTTTTTCAACACAAGGATAGAACACAATTGCTACGTAATTCTACTACACCCACAATTGACAATAATAGTCCCAATCCCAACCATAGTAGTAAAATAGATATGATAAACAAGCAACTGCAACTGTCCCGATAAGGTAGGCAAATTCTTCGATTGTAGCTATTAGAAGTAGGATAAGAAACGGCTACAAGGGTTCAAACGGGCTAAACAAAAGGTAATATAAGGCTTATTTGAACTGTAAGAACCGCCTATCCACATGTACTTAGTCAAATGAAAGCAATAAAAGTATCAAGAAATCAATGTCACACTTATGCAGTTTGATATTACATATTCCACAGGGAGAAACCACCCTCAAGCCTAATTGACAAATGAGACCATTTTATTGATGTTCATGGCCTAGGAAGCTCTATAGACCTCAGAATTTAAGTAGTTTACCAACATGATTGTGTCAAATCTAATTAGCATAAAGTATGTCAAATACGGCCAGGACTCGCGTTATGAGCTTTGTTTTCATGGATAACGGGTCAAAACGAAGTACAAGAACAACTAAGTATGATTCAAATGCAAAAACAAAGCAATTTAACATCATTGTTATTTAATTCACCAAGACTCGACCTAAAACAAAGGAAACACATGTTTTTGTGTTTTGAATTTTTTTAATTTTTATGGATTTTTGATATAAAAGCACACAACAATAAATAAACTCCTCCTCCAAATCTAAATGTCATAGTGTCCTCATTGTGACGCCTACAACATAGCAATCACACACAAATCCAGCAACCTAAAGAACACTACTAACAAAAGGAATGGAAAAGAAATAGATAATACAGTAAAAGAAGGTACAAGGGAAGAGAATACCGGGTAAGAGCATAGAAATTCCCCCAAACCAGCTGCAAAAGTAGGGAAAATAATCAAACGCGTAATTCCTATCATCGTCTAGCTACGATTTATACCCAAAGAGAAAGATACTCGATCGAGCCCCTTGACACTTGATCGAGGAACCATGTAGCGAGTACCAATTCTACATTTGAAACAAATGCGCACACAAATCACAATCAATACAACTTAAAGCGCGTAATAGTAAATCGAAAAGTAGCGCATGTGCTACACACAAGCATAAGTAGCACCAATAAATAGTCCACGAGAAAATAAATGACAAATAAAGTTCTTGCTCATCAAACTCAAAGTCTAATGTAAAATATGAGCAATGTTCATTATTCTTCAAGTCATTATCACTCGGTAGGAGATAGGGCACTTCATCCGTCGTAGGAGTTTCATCAAAAACTTTGACCGGCTCCTCTTTGAAAATCTCGGCCTCCAAAGCATCCAACTCGGCTTCTATGTCAACAATATCGTCATAGTTATAAATTGGCTCAGGAGGAGGTTCATCTCCATAAATCAACTTCTCTTTTCATCCACTTCCTTGCTCCATGGATATGACGCAACAGCAGGGGCGTCATGTGGATTCCTGTCAAAACATAAAGCAAGGCAATTGTCAAAAATAGGATCAAGAGCATTAATCATATGACAAGAAGCTTTAATTTTAAATCAGGAAGACGTGATGCTTTGTCAAGACCAAAAGTGATAGTATCATCTCCAATGTTGAAGGTAAGACTCCCACGCCTAACATCTATAACCGCCCCTGCTGTATGCAATAATGGTCGTCCTAGAATAATAGGAACAAGAGAATCTTCAGCTATATCTATCACTACAAAGTCGACTGAAATGAAAAATTTCCCTATTCTAACTGGCACGTCTTTTTAGATACTCATAGGGTACTTAATAGACCTGTCAGCCAATTGAATAGTCATGTTAGTACATTTAAGCTTAGTCATGTTTAATTGATTGCAAATTTTATACGGCATGACACTGACGCTTGCTCCTAAATCACATAAAGCATTGTCAATAGTCAAAGGGCCTATAGTACAAGGAATAGAAAAACTCCCTTGATCCTTAAGCTTAGGTGGATAATTGGCTTGTAATGCGGCGTAACATTCATCAGTGAACGCGACAGTCTCCACTTCATCAAAAGACCTCTTCTTTGACAAAATTTCTCTCAAAAACTTAGCATAAGTCGGCACTTGAGTTACCAATTTAGTAAATGGCACTGTCACTTGAAGATTCTTTACTACCTCTATGAACCTCCCAAATTGTTGTTCAAGCTTGGATTTTTGCAATCTTTGGGGAAAAGGTAGTTGAATTTTTATTGGCTCTGCTTCTTTCGCTTTAGAAATAACTTTGGAAGCACCGTTGTCAGTTACAGGAGTGACTCGATCGAGTCTAGTGGTTACTCGATCAAGTTCAGGGATGACTCGATCGAGCCTGGGTTGTATTCGATTGAGGAACTTTCTTTTGTCTAATGCCGTAGCTGAAACACGTGAAAAATCACCAAGAGGGGGGGGGGGTGCCTCGATCGAGCCCTCGGTGAACTCGATCGAGTAAGGGTGATCCTCGATCGAGCCCGTGTTTACTCGATCGAGGAACCATGCTATGCATTGTTCTTTCGCTTTTCGTCTTTTCCCGTGTTTGATCTTTGCAATTTTCTTTCTCGTCATCACTTAGCTCCAAATTTCCCAATCCCTTAGGACGCATGTAGGGAACTTCATCTTCATTAATGGGCATGTTCGAACCTTGATAGGAAGTACCGCTCCTTAAATAAATAGCATTAACGTGCTCATGAGCTAGTTTACCTTGAGGAGGAAGGCCGGACTGTTTTGAAGGATTTTGAGCCGCCATTTGAGCAACTTGCATTGAGTATCCAACATCTTGTTATGAGCCAAAAGTTCGGAGATTTGATCTGTTCTCTTTTGTTGTATTAACAAAGTTTGTTGTAAGAGAGCTCTCAAATCTGCCATCTCACTATTTGGACCTTGTGGAAGAGGTTGAATTTGTTGAAAACATCCTTGATTTCGCCGAAGAAAATTCCCTTGTGGTTGGTTACCACGATGTGGAGGAATAATATAGGCACCTTATTGTGGAGTTTGAGCAAAAGCATTCTGACTCCTTTCAGGGAAGAAGTTAGAATAAGGAGTACCTTGCTTGAAAGATTGGAAGGCATGAACTTATTCAATAGTACTCATACAGTTGGCCGCAGTGTGACCGTCTATCCCACATCTCTCACATGACACTTTTTGTTGAACCATATGTACCTTTTCTTGCTTTCCCAAAGACTGAGTAGTCTTTAATTCGACTATTGAGCCGTTAAAGCCACCAGCTACTCTGCAATAGAATTGTTTGAACCACTACCTCTCTTACTTCCTCTGGGGTTACCATACTCAGCTGTGTGAGTAGCTATTTGATCAATCATATTCCAAGCATTACCGTCAGTAGTGTTATCTTGGAATCTCCCATTAGCAGCTGAATCAAGTAAGGATCTATGATCGGCATACAACCCGTTGTAAAACTGGTTGCAAAAGAACCAAATTTCAAAACCATGGTGAGGGACGGACCGAACTAGCTGTTTAAAACGAATCCAAGCTTCATTAAAATCCTCAGTAGGACCTTGCTTAAAACTTGTAATTTGACTTCTAAGAGCATTAGTTTTCTGTGGTGGAAAATACCTCTTGTAGAATGTAAGAGCTAGAGAAGTCCAGTTGGTAATTGCGTCGGTCTCCATATCTAAGTCCCGTAACCACTCAGCTGCATCATCGCTCAAAGAGAAAGGGAATAGAGTTTGTTTCACTTGATCTTGTGTCACCCCAGCTGTCAAAGGAATAAAACAGCAATAAGTAACAAAATTCTCCATATGCTTTGCGGGGTCCTCTCCAGCTCTTCCTCCAAACATATTTCTCTCTACTAAGCTGATGTAGGAAGGCTTGATCTCAAAAGTTCCCTTATCGGTGGTAGGGAGCTTGAAGTCTTTAGTAATAGAAGCAATCGTGGGTTCAGAGTGACTGGCTAATGTCGGCATCTTTGATGTTGTAGAAACCACATGTGCAGAAATAAGAATGTCTTCTTCTAAGGATGAATCTTCTGCAAAAGTATACCGCTCGTAGTCAATTGTACTCAAGTCTTCCACTTGACTTACTTCTCTTTGAAATTTTCGTCTGTAGCGAAAAGTCTTTTCTGGCTCAAGATCAAAAGGTATAATCTCTAACATGTTAGACCTGGACATACACGAAAACAACAAGAAAAGATAAAACTGTCTCAAGGAACTGATGCTCCCTGAGACAAAAGACAAAATTAAACACAAACAAACAGAAAAATTGTTGCCTCCCCGGCAACGGCACCAAATTTGACAAGGATAAAGTCGTATCACCTTAATAAAAGTAAGCCTAAATTACTACTAACTAATAGCTAGCGGTAAGAAGGGTCGAATCCACAGAGAGGCGAGGTAATTATTCTAGTTTGTTAATATTAAAGTTCGTCTTAAAATAACCAATTTTGCGGGTTTTGATTGTTTGATTTCTACCAACTAATAACAATGTAAATAAATGATGAATAACAATAATATTAAAGAGTCTAGGGATTGGGCTCACTAGGTAGTCATCAAGGGTAGGATTTAATTCATTGATTGAGCAATTTATATTATTTAAAGTCATATGATCGGTCGATTCTAATATGTCTTTTTAGATCTAACTTAACATGCAATCGCTATTATTAAGTCGGTATAATTCAATTATCGTGGCCTATACTAGTCTTAACCCTGTCGGTGATAATCCTAGTTTATACAAGACTAATTAATCAATTCTGATCGTAATTAATCAACTAGATTTAAGACGATAATTAAACAATAATCAAAAGGCATTTTAACAATCAATTCATAAGTAAACCCTTTTCTAACAACCTAGATCCCATTTCACCCTAGATAGAAGGTTTAGCTACTCATATTAATAACAATAACAACAATAGCAATAATAAGAAACGTGATTAAAAGCATAAAAGATGAAAAAGTAATTGAAATAATAACTGAGGAAAGATTAGAACAATACCGTAATTAAAGGCAATAGATCCGATGCGAATAATAAATAAAACTCGACTAAAAGTATTCTAAGAGAGTTTTGGAGTAGCTATACGAAACTAGGTATAATAATGCTTAGATAAACTAGGGTACGATATTAGGTATTTATAATAAAACATAACCGACATAAGAAAATTTGCGGAAATTATAGAATAAAGTGGTTCCTCGATCGAGCCTGGCCTTACTCGATCGAGTCACCAACTTCCTCGATCGAGACCAGTTCTAGTTGATCGAGGCATCACTTGTTTCTGCTCTTTTCTTCGTGTTTTCTTCTTAACTTCCCTTCCTTTATTCTTATGGATTCCCGTGCCATGCTTCGTGTATTCCTTCATGCCTACCCCGCGATGCCCATTTCCTTCCTTTGCTCCTCAAATGCATCATTCCTGCATTAAACATCAAATAGCGGAAGTATCAACGTTATAACATAAAAGGCATGTAAATGATATAATCTAGCACGAAAACCATATCAAAAGCAACTAAGGGGAGGCATAAATATGTATATAATTATGACTCATCAGATGTTTAAGCGGATATTTACACGTATTTGTACGGAAAATATAAGAATCAAAATGGACCCATATTGGCCCCTTGTAAACCGTGTAAAGGGTGGAAAATTGTGTACACTAGACACAATCATTACCCTTATGGAGCATGCTTTTGTTCTTTTCAAGGGTTGTTCTTCCCAAGCTTTCTTACTCTATCCTATGCAAATAATTATTGTAAGCATGCAATAGTGGAACACTTCTCCTCTTCCTACTCACACCCTACCCGGCCCCTTGGTCTCTTAAAATGGGTAATTGTTGCTCATTTTTGTTTTACTTTTGCATGTGGAAAAACAATTAGTTTCTCTCTCTAAAATCATAATAATATTACTAAGAAGTTAGTAATCAAAAATAATATTTACTAAGGGTTAGTAATATTCAACATTATATTTAAGGGTGTCCTAATATATATCTAGTTAGTATATACTAGGATTTAGGTCACTTGTTCTTGGGTGCATTTCGATTGGAGATCTTCTATTTTGAAGATTCGGTTTCTTGGAGGATCACCATATTTCGTAAGCTCAAGAACAACAAAGATAGAAGATCTTGTTGTGCCCATATTTACCTATAACCAATGTAAGGAAATTCGATTTCCTTATACTTTTTATTAAAATGCTTTTATATTTTATGCATGTTACATAGATCTAAAATTTAAACTAAGACCTAGTTTGGGTGATGGAGGAATTAAATTCATGTGTTAGTTTGCAATTCACATGAATTTAATTACTACATCACAATTCACATGAATCGCAAAAAGTATGTTTGATTGTCATGTGGGAATTTCTTTTTCCCATGAATTAAACTCCATGGGTTGTTTGGTTACTGTTTTGTGTGGATTTTACACAAGGCGAAATCAGGTCAGGGTAGATCTAGGCAGGGTCAACTAGCTTACACTTATCTTGTTTATTAAACGTCAGGGTACGAAACAAATAAGCAAATGCGTAGTAAGTAAATATAAAACAGGAAGTATGAACTGATAAGACAAAGGATTTGTACGTGGAAAAACCCTTAAATGGGAAAAAACCCACGGGCACCAAGCCAGGAGGATTTCACTATAATTGTTTGGTAATTAGCACAAATGATTGTAATATTGCTTAGAATTGACTAATCTGCTTGAGTGTCGAATGTCTTGTGTTTGAATGTTTCCCAAGTGCTCCTTATATATCAATGTTGAACGGCTGGATCACCTCGTCTTTAATGCCAAATATTCTGTCTTAATTACCCATAATAATGTCCATTATTACGCCCATAATTGCTGCCTTTAATTGTAGAATCTTTCCAATTAATGATGCGCGTGTATTCTTTTTATAACATGACTTCTTGGCCAGATATCGTCCTAATATTTTGACCATTGTCCTCTCCATGGCCTGGCGCCTATCTTCATGTGTCCTTATAGCCTGACATCCTGACAGTCAGGCCAAGGTCAGATGTTGATCAGGGATATCCGTAGTTTTCCAGGCCCAACAATTGCTCCTTATCTCCTTATTTTCGCTGGGTCAGGCCAGGAATAAGGAGATAACTTCTATCTTTGGTAAAATTGCTCAACGGTTGAATTGTGACTAATCAGCTTCTGTAATGGCTAGTTGTCCAGTTTATGACGCGTGTTGCAATTACCGCAACTTCCTTAATAATTATCCTTCCAAGTTGCGGTTGAAACCCTAGTTTCACCGACTATAAATACCTCCTCACTTCATTAAGTTGATCTTCACCAAAAAATCCGCTTTATTCTCTTTTAATAATCTTCTTCTTCCGGTTCCTTAATTTCCAGTTTTTAATCTTCGATTAATTTTTAACAATCCTTCAACAATGGCCGCAAAAAAGAAATCTTCCAGGGGGGTGATGTCTCCTGGAACTCCACTTGTCCAAAACCCTGAAGAAACTACTTCTGAAAATCTCCCTTCATCTTTTGCTGCTCAACCTCCTGTGGTTGATAAACCGAATTATTCTCCTCTCGAGATGATTTCAATTTTCCATGGTGATTTTGAATTCAAACCCATAAAAGCTCTAAAAGATGATCAATCTCTCTCAAATCGCCTGAAGCCTGAATTTGAAAAGGTGCTGAAAGATAAAGGAATTATTCCTGTTGATTCCGAAGTTTGGATCCCTGAAAATTATCCTATCAGGGCTGACTGGGCATGTCCTGGTTGGTTCTGTATTCATGATTGGGCCTTCAGGGCAGGTTGTAAGCTTCCTTTCTCTCCTCTTATGGTGGAGGTTATTAAAGAAATCGGTGTCCCTTCTTATCAACGGATGCCTATGGTATGGAAAGTAGTCTGCTCTGTTGAATATCTCTGTAAAAAACACAATATTTCGTTTTCCCTTGACGACCTGAAGACTTGTTATGCTGTCAAGACCAATAGCCCTGGCCGTATAAGCTTCAAGGTCAGGCCTTCCACTACTCCCCTTCTCAGCAATCTGGATAGCGGCCATGACAAGAATCGGGTCATTGGTACATGCTTATCGGGACCAGTGTGGGCCCCGATCCGCATATTTGAACTATGAAGCTTGCGTTCTTTGGTGAGTACTTTGGCTTTTCCTTTTATCCTGCATGTTTATTCGTTAGTAAAAAATAAAATTATATTGAATCATACCTCCTTTGTGCGCAGTTGATGATTGGGTTACTGAAACTGAGTACCCTACTGCAAACATTTCTGCTTTTCTTTCTATTCCTCCATTGGAGAGGTCTTGGCCTCTCTGTTGCGGGGCTGGCCATCTTCCTCGCTGCCTGAAAGCTGATGGTGCTACCAGGGTGCCTAAACCTTGAAGAAGGTCATAGTGCTTCTACTTGAGCGATAAGTATATTTTGTTTTCTTTTTTCTTCCTATTTTGGCTCTTCCATAATAGGTAGTTTTTATTCCTAATGTAGTGTTTTGTATTATAGACACCAGGTCATCTACTCGCCTTGCCAGATTTGGTATGGCTGATCTTTCAGCCAGATTGGCTAAGATTAAGGAGGAAGGCTCCCAGGGAGGCGGTGATGTTGAGCCTGTTATTAATTTAACCAAGTTGCTTGATGCTTCCAAGGTTTCTATTGTTCCTGTTGCCTCTGCTGAAGCAGCTTAGAAGAGAAAAATAGAAGATGTTGATATGTCTGCCCCAATCGGGGAAGTGAGAGCCAGGGTAGATATTATGGAGGCTGCTAAAGTAAAAATCAGGGACTATACTACCAAGTCAGATGTCATGCTCACCCTTGATCCTATTGAGACTGCTACTCAGGCAGTTGCTTAAGTAGATCATTCTGTCAGTCTTTTGGCAAGTGCCTTAGCTTCTGTAAGGGAGGTATGTTATTTTTATTATTGTGTATCTTTCATAATATGTGTATTTATTATTATTATGACAGTGTATTTATATTATTTCTTGTTTTTGTTCAGGGTGCTACAGCCTGTCTCCACAGTGCTTATCAGGCTACTTCTCTGGTAGCCAGGATTGACCTTATGAGATCAGATTATGATAAGTTGAAGTCTGAACTGAATTTTGCTCGGGCTGATCTAGCTGCAAGGGCTGCTGACTTGGCGAAGGTGCAGGCTGAGAGGGATGCTGCTAAGGTTGAGGCAAGCTCGAACAAACAGCTCTTGCAGGAGGCGCTGGACAGGAATTAGAAGCTTACCCTGGAGAGGGATGATTTAGAGTTCAAGCTTGATGATGCCTCCCTGTATTTTTATATTAAGGGTAGAGCATTTGCTAGTCGGAACTGTGGAGGCTAGGGCTAAGTGGAACCCCGGGCCGAGATGGCCTTCACGCCTCTAAGTATCCCGACCGCACAACATGGGCAATGAACAAGAGGTCGATTCTCCGGGGAGCAGGATGTTGATGCCGAGGCCTGGTCGGCCAAGAGTGGGAGGTCGATGATCTTTGTTTCTAAGGAGAAGCAGTAATTTGAATTTTCTTTGCTGGTATTGGCCCATCCAGGGGGGATGTCCCTGGACAAACAATTTTATTTTCTTTGTTTCAGTGTAGGTCAGGGAGACTATCCCTGGCTTAATGAATATTTCGGTGCCTTTGCCCCAGGGGGTAAGGGCTTTATTAATATGATAGTAATGGCCTTTCTTGGCTAATTTTGCTTATTTCCTGATGTTCTATTTGCTTTTGAATTTTTTTTGAACCTGTGAATTTTGTCTTTCCAATCCTGTAAACCTGTAAAAATCTTTACTTTGTTAATCTGTTCAAGTTTTTGAACCTATCTTGTGATTTAGACCATCGTAAGTAATTCAACCATGTATGGCTTTTGCCATAGTGGTTGAAAGGGTGGGAAAACCGGCCTGACATGAGGGCTTATGTCCCCTGCCTGACTGGAGGGCTTGGTACTCGGCCTGACAGGAGGGCTTTTAGACTGATGGTCGGGATAAAACACCCTTCCACCATCTTGCTGCGTCCAGCCGGTTGTAAATGTGTGCAGTAAACCTAGTCAGGTCAGGCAATTATTTCATGCCTGATTGGTCCTGACATTTACTGTATCCGGTGATGGTTACCAGCTCGTTAGAAACAGTTAAGTGCAAAAATTTTTGTTTTTAAGAGGCTCATGTATAGTAGAGTAGCCCCCAATCCTGAATATTTATGCATACAAATATTTATCATGTATAATTTTTCAGGATTCAGAAAATAAGAGAAATTGGGTTATATATATATATATATATATATATATATATATATATATATATATATATATATATATATATATATATATATATATATATATAGACATGGATTGCACATATAGCATATGAAACACTAATAGTAAAGATATAGTTTTTTACCTGATTTTGGCCCGACGTAGGTTTTTATATATGGAATAATTTCAAGTGTGTTACATTCCAAGATCTTGGGATCATTTCTCCTTCTAATGTTTGGAGCCTGTATGCTCCTTGTCTAATGATTGAATCAATTAAGTAAGGGCCTTCCCATGTAGGACGGAGCTTGCCTGCTTATTTTTCTTTTTTGTTTGGAAAAACTTTTCGTAGGACAAGGTCTCCTTCCCTGAAAACTCTAATTCTAACATTTTTGTTGTAAGTCCTGGCTACTGCTTGTTGGTATGATGTCATCCTAATTTTGGCTGCGTCTCTTAGTTCTTCTGTCAGGACCAGGTTGTATTGCATCAGGTCTCTATTTGCTTCAACGTTGTTCAGGCTATATCTTGATGTTGGCAACCGTACTTCTGCAGGAATGACAGCTTCGCAGCAATACACCAAAGAATAGGGTGTTTGGCCTGTTGATTTCTTCGGAGTTTTCCTGTCTGCCCATAGCACTAATGAAAGTTCTTCAGCCCATCTGCCTCATCTTTTCTTCAGTTTCTTTTTTAGGCAACTTATGACCACTTTGTTACTGGATTCAGCCTGGCCATTAGCTTTAGTCTTTTTTCCCACAAATTGGGTTCCTGATGCGAGTCCGCTTAGTGTTCACAAATTAAGATGTGGTCGTTGGGTCACGGTCGAATCAAAACACAATTTATAACTTCACAAATAACTCTACAATTAGTAAAGAGGCAAGTAAAGGTCGGATCCCAAGGGACGGGAGTTGAAATGAGAATTCGATTGAAACTAGTGGTGTCTTTGGGGTGTCACAAATTGGGTTGATGTAGAAGGTTACTAAACTAAAATAGCAATGAAAATAAACAAGCAAGATGAATTAAAGGGGTGTAAACAATTGATTAAAGGCACTAGGGTGTCATGGGATCATAGGGGAATCATGGGATATGATCATACAAACATGTTCTCAAATTATAAGCAAGCAATTATTGTTGTGATGGATTGAGTTGGGTTATATCTTACAATCCTAGGAAAGTTTGGGTCCCGGAGCCGAATCGATTAGATTGTACAACACCTACAAGTCGACTTAATCTTCCCTACTCAACAACATGCATGATCTAATGAGACTCGAGTTGGGTTATGTCTTACAAGTTTCATTGAAAAGATAGGTGATGATAGTAAATGCAAGGATTCATAGGCTTAGCATTTCATCAAACATAACATGTGCATGAGTTGAGATCAAAACAAGCAAGCAAATAAAACATGAAAGCATATTAATTTAAGCATGAATCATTCCCCATGTTGGTTTCCCCTAATCACCCATTAACCCTAGCTAAAGAAACTACTCACTCATCATCATATTAAACATGCTAGCAAGGTTGTCAATCATACTAACAAAGTGAAACATGATGAACAAATAAAAGTAATTAGCAATAATTAAAAAGGGATTAAGAGATTATACCTACTAATGATTCCAATAACAAAGCAAGATAAAAGAAGTACTTGAATGCTTGATTGAGAGGTTGTCAATCTCCCAATAATAACCCAAATAATCTTCAATTACCCAAAATAAAGGATGAACAAAAGAGAGATTAAAGAACTAAAACTTGGATTAAAACTTGATTAATACTTGATTACAATATTAAAGAGAGATTTGATTGATATTAACTACACTAATTATTGATAAGAAGAACATGCTCCTCTAATTAGACTAATGGGGTATTTATAGTGGAAATTAGGGAGGATGCATTAGGGTTAATTAAGGGCTATACTAGTAATTACACTTTTTAGATTGAGCAAGGAGGAGCCGGTATTTTTCGAGAGAAGGGCTTCTTTCTTCGTAGCTTGGAGAAGAGGAAATCGTGCTGTGCTGGAATCCGGGCGGAATAAGGTCGGGACGGGCGGAATCTGGCGATGGGGTCCGAGCGGATTCAAGGGAATCCGGGCGGATTGTGGAGGTGGAATCCGAGCGGAATAGAGCAAAGCCGCTCGGATTGTGCAGCTGCGGGACGGACGGATTGGTGACAATCCGCTCGAATTGTCACTCAGCAACGTATCTTCTTCTTTTCTTCCCTTTTCTTCATAAATTCCTTGGGGATTTCCTTGGGGACTCAAGGATCCTTTCTCAACATTGCTCTTCTACTATAATATGTACAAAGGCCTTCTAATCTTGTCTCTCCTTGATGCTTGGTCATTGAATTCGATCAATTTAGTCTCGTTTTGCCATGAAAATGCAAGATTCTTACTCCTTTCCTACCAAGGGATCAAAATCTCAAAGAATATGCAAAAAAAAGAACTAAAGATAGTAAATGACCCAAATATGCACTAAAAAGCATAGGAACAAGGCTAATTCGGGGGCTAAATATGCGCTAATTATGGTCACATCAAATATCCCCAAACCAAACCTTTGCTCGTCCCGAGTAAAGAGGTGACAAAGACTTGGACCAATACTAACCTATCCTAATAATATAGCCGATATGAGACAATTAGCGGGTCTCACTCCGCCCCTTCAACTCACAACAAGACAACCATGAGGTAGGATGCCTTCTTGCAAGGCAAGGTGGGTCTTGCCAAAATGGCGACACATCCAAACATTAAGCACACAAAATCACATAATGGATGCATCTTCAAAAAGAATAGCCACTCCCTCATCAAGTGGCGGAGGCACTAAAGAGGAACAAATTTAAGAGCATGTAATCCTTCACAAATACTAGTTCAACAAATTACTAAGTCTAAGAGGATGGCACTAAATCACCTCCAAATGGTGTTAAACTAGACTACTTTCGTCCTCAATTTCCAAATGCTTTTGTCAAGAGCGATCGGATGGTGGTGGAATGATGATCCCTATGATGCTAGTAGCATATGACATGACAAGTCTCGAATTCTCTACAAAAGTAAAGGTCATGGATCGTCCCAAGCTCGACCAAGTGGCTTGACAAAAGGCTTTTTGGGAATGAAATGCTCAAATCTTTATACACAACGGGTGGGTATGACTAGTATTCAAAAATCGACCTCATTTGACTTTCACATTTCAAAAATTTAAGATGGGGTTTGTCCCTTCCGGGCTAGTGTCCTTTGCTTTCGCCAATCGCTTATTAGGCAACCGGTTAACCTCTAGACAATAGCTTTTCGGGGTGATAGTCACTCTGTCTCTGGGCGGCCGAATTCACAACCGTATGGGGGCCCAATTCAATGGATCCCGCACCAAAGCACATCGAAGTGGTACGTCTCCATCAAAACAACTTAAAATTTCTCAACTTTCAACAATTCAGAACATTTGAGGTTTCCTTAGCATTAAATTACTTCCACATGACAAAATTTCTTTGAAATGAGCACTTTAAGCTTATTGATAGAAAATATTTTTGGGTTGCCTTACCACAAGGTCAAACAAGGTCACCTAGACAAGTTAACCAAGTCCACATCGCATCACGGGGTTGGATAGGTGACTCACATGCAAACCCTTGACTAGGCCTTGGGTCATGGGTCAAAAGATACTAGTATGACACTATCTAGGGTGTTTTACAACCATTCTAGTAGGCAAAGTCTTATGTTGAACAAGTATTTGTAATGGCTTAGTTGCTCTTGTCAAAGTTCCTAAATAGGCATTTTCAAAACTTTTCTAATATGCAACTACATGCTATGATGCAACTAATATAAACATCCTAATGCAAATGATTCTATCAACTATTATGACATATAAACTAAATGCAAGTCCTAAGTTCACATTGTTTTACCGCATCAATCAAAATAAAGCCACATAGTCATTAACATAAAGAGGAAAAAGGAGATTGGAAAGATCATACCATGCGGTCTTCAATATCCTCATGTCTCGGATGTGGCGTAGCCGATCAATGTGAACAAACACAAAATATACAAGACAATTTATACAAAAGGAAACAAACATGTTTTTGGGTTTTCAATTTTTCAAATTTTTATGATTTTTGAAATTTTTCAAATTTTTTGGATTTTTGAATAAGAGTTAAATGTTAGAATTCCCATCCCCACACTAATATGGGCATTGTCCTCAATGGCCAAAGTGATGGAAATTATGCAAAGATGATGCATGATTTCTACACTAAATGCAATCTACACTAAACTACACTACATGATGCATGGTTTTTGTTATGACGGAGAGGATAATTTAGATTACCTCCCGTTGTGTATGCATTAACTTCCCCAAACCAAGTGAGACACTATTTCTAATGTCCAAGGATGGGTGTAGTTCATGCACACACTATGCAATGCATGAAACTAATTTGTCACTTTGGATTTTGCAAATGGGAACAATAGAATGAAAACACCTCAATGGTACCGAGGTGTGAGTCCTCTATGGTGCTTAGGACTACTCCAACAATGATCAAGAAAAAAATATTTAAAACAAAGAGAGAAATAGACAAACCATGGGAGTGTAGGAGTCTCTAAGGCTTGCTAGTCTTCCATCATGCTATCATCATCATAACTTTCCTCATTAGAAGAGGTCACATTGCCACTTCCCTTGTCATTTGCTTCTTCACTTTCTTCCTCATCTTGCTCATCATCATCTTTACCATCCTCTCCTCCTTCTTCACTTGCTTCTTCACCAATGTTATCATCAACTTCTTCATCATTACCAACAACCTCAATGTCACCCAAAACAAACCTAGATGCACCCGGAAATAGGACTTCTCTATCCGCCCAACTAGGCAAAGGACAAGATGGATCAAGTAGTCCTTGCCTAGATAAGTGTAGGAGGGGTGGATATTGAGCCAAGTAAGCATTTTTCCGATCTTCAAAGGCTTGCTTGTGCATTGCTTGCATGAGAAGAGTCACATAATCTTTTCTAGCTTCAACTCCTTCCGGCTTGAACTCTTCATACTCAAAGGGGTAAGGTGGTATGACAATGGAAGAGGAGGGCATTTCAAGATCACCCTTTTGTTGTTGAATAATATACTCGGCTTCTTTGGAAAGGGGAAGTAGATAATTGGTCCGGTGGACGCTTAGACGACAAATCTTTGAAGGCAAGGTGAACGATCTAGCTTCACTAGTGAGCCATCCATACTTAGTGTCAAGGGGGTTATGTGCAACCCACTTGAACTTGTGTATCATAGTATGCATATCAACAAGATGGCCACCCTCCTTTGCTTTGTACTTGTTATCCTTATTGAAGTTAGGATCAAAGTGCTTGGCTAGGATAGTGACTAGGCCGCCATTGACAATAACGGTAGTGCCCTTCTTCCCACAATCAATGTTGAGCCATCTATTTACCAAGAGCCTCAAAGAATTGTAAGGCTTGGTGTGTACTCTTCCAATATTCAAAGCCGATTCAAGGAGGATAAAATCAAGTTTGGTGAAATGGTTGGTATCTTTCCTTGCAATTATGGTGTTTCCCACGACCTTGTGCCATACTCTTATGCCCGGATGGTGGACTAAAAGAGCACGACTCGCATGAAAGTCCTCAAATTTCATCCCGGAAATTGCCTCCCAAAGAGGTTCGGGGTCGTACTTTCCATAATTCTTAAAATATCGCGTTTCATCACTAAGACCCAAAATTTCACTCAATTCCCTAAAGGAAATGCGTCTACTAACATTAGCTAGACGAAACTCGAGATTCTCCCTATTCTCAACTTTGGTGACTTTCAAAGAACTCAAAAATTCCAAGGTAAGGGAGGGGTATGTCAACTCCTTTGTTTCAAACAATTTCTTCAACCCCATGGCATTGAAAAAGGCTCTAGTTTGCTCAAGAACGCCCAATTTTTCTAAGGTATCTTCACATATAAATTTGGTGGATTGTAATGACTTCATAGCAAACTTGACAAAGGTATTTCTATGGGTATCGGAAATAAAAGTTACCTCCGGATAATGCAAAAGTTGATCGATTTCTGGAGTAGAAGGTGTTGTTGCTCCCATAGAAGGTTGTTGTTGTTGTTGCACTTCCAAGTTTGGTGTTGCTACCACCATAGCCAATGCTTTCTTTGTTTGAAGAGCCTTTTGCCTTTGTGAGAGTGCCTTAGCCTTTGTTGCCTTTGTTGGTCCCTTAGTCCTGGCCATTGATGAACTAACCAAGAAAAGAATGAAAAATCTTCAATTTGTAGTATACCCAAATCGATTTAAAGGTGAAAGGCTTTGCCTTTATGAATTCAAAAATCGACTCAAAGGTTGAAGATTTTGTGCTTGGTTTTGATTTTTGATGAAGGAGGAGTGATTAATTTGTTGTTAGGAGGGATGATTTGATTTGTTCTTGGTGAATGTTGTTGAGGGTTTTTGTTTTTGTGATGGGGAGAATGAGGGTTTTGATGTTGTGGGTAGTGTTTATGAATGAATGAATGAAGGAATGAAGGTGGGAGGGGTTTTAAAGAGACCGAAATTTTCGAATCTGCAGGAGCAATCCGTGCGGATTCTGCCTAATCCGTGCGGATTCTGCTCTTTCTGGGCTTTACAGAACTCGCCTAAAGACGGGCGGATTCGGTGGAAGACGCTCGGATTTTCTTGACACGGGACGGGCGGATTTGGCTGAAGACGGAAGGATTTCAGTCCAGGAAATTTTTCTTGTTTTCCTCAGCTGCAAAGACGGACGTCTTTGTTTCAAGACGGGCGGATTCTTCAAGACGGGCGGATTCTTGCTCAGGACGCCCGGATTCTCTTACAGTCAAAAAAATTTCAAAATTCAGCTCAGTTCAGGACGGGCGTCTTTTCTGCAATACGCTCGGATTACTGAAGACGGGCGGATTCGGTACAATCCGCTCGGATTCTTCCCCTGTGTACTCGGATTCAGTTCCATCCGTGCACAATGCATTTCCCTTATCATTCTTCTATTCTTTCTTTCAAGTCTTGTGTTCTTCATTTTGGGGGCACTACTAAGGCATGGATAGCCTAGGCAATTGCCATCCCCACACTAAGGTAAAGCACTACACATCAATTGAAATCGTTAGTCCCTCCCTCACTTCTCTCAAACATGACAATTATCTTGATCAAAGTAAATCCAAAGATGACAAAAATGTAATACAAGAATTGAAATGTGAGTTAGGGAGTTAGAAATATTTACAAGTGGTGGTTTGGGGAGGACTCCACCAAACTCTCATTCTTGATGAGATGTCAAGGGGGCATGTTCAAGGTGTTGTTGATGTTGCTCAACACCTTGAAGAAGTAATCAAAAGCTTGTTCATTATCATGGTAGAGGTCTTCAATAGACCTTGGCCCTTGTTGTCGATCTTGATCAATAGCATGTCCAATGTAGGGATTAAAAATCCCTTCAAATTCGTCGTCCCAAAGACCACAAACTTCATTAAGTTGATCATTGAAAATTTCTTGTTTTGATGGGGACAATTCTCCCAATCTCTTGTCTTGGCCGATGAGGCCATCTTCTTCTTCCTTGATTGATTTTGATGAGCTTTGCAAGCTCTCCTTGTCACAATTCACTTGCTCTTTGAATGGAGCATCTTCAATTTTCTTCTTCCATTGGAATTCCGATTTCTTCCTTTCATCCTTCCGACAATAATGATCAACCATAAAACATGGTTCATGCAAACGGGGAGCTCTCATGGTCTTGTCAAGATTAAAAGTTATGCTTTCATCTCCCACTTCTAGAGTGAGCTCACCATGTTTCACATCAATCACCGCACCCGCGGTGTGTAGGAAAGGTCTTCCTAGAATGATCGGAATGTTGGAATCTTCCTCCATATCAATAATGACAAAGTCCACCGGGATGAAAAACTTCCCAATTCGCACGGGGACATCTTCCCATATCCCTAATGGTGTCTTCGTCGATCTATCGGCCATTTGGAGTGTGATGTTGGTGCATTTAAGCTCTCCCATCCCCAACCTTTTACTCACCGAGTACGGCATGACACTCACACTAGCCCCTAGATCACATAAGGCTTTGTTGATCGTCGTGTCGGCAATGGTACACGGTATTGAGAAGCTTCCCGGATCCTTTAGTTTTGGAGGTGAACTCCCTTGAAGTATTGCACTACTCACCTTAGTGAAGGCGATAGTCTCAAGTTTCCGGATTGACTTCTTCTTTGTGAGGATATCTTTCATGTATTTCGCATAGGCCGGCACGTGATTGATTAATTCCGTGAAAGGAATTGAGACTTCCAAATTCTTCACAATTTCCATGAACTTTCCAAGTTGATCGTCAAGTTTGGGCTTGGCTTGACGACTTGGAAAAGGGAGTCTAATCACAACGGGCTCCTTCTCCTTGGCCTTGTCTTCATTTTTCTTTGAACTTTCTTCATTTGATGATTCTCCATCTTTGGAGTTTTGCACAATTTCTTCCTTATCACTAGCTTCCAAAACTTCATCCTCAACTTGCTTCTTCGGTGCTTCATACCTTGTGCCACTTCTCAAGTGAATGGCACTAACCGTTTCATGTCTAGGGGGATTACTTTGAGGTGGTAATTGCCCCTTTTGTCTTTGTGAGCTTGAAGATGCTAGTTGAGTCAATTGTGTTTCCAACATCTTGGTGTGAGCTAGAATGTTATTGATGGTGGTTTCCTTTGCTTGACTATCTTTTTGCATTTGAGTGAAAAACTCTTGTTGATTCTTTTGCATTTGGAGGACCGCTTTTTGGACATCAAAACCTTGGTCATTTTGGTGATTGTATGGATTTTGATTTTGGTAACCTTGGTTTTGATTGTAAAAGGGTCTTTGGTTTTGATTTCTCATGGGTGGTGGGGTGTATGTTGTTTGAGGGTTTTGAACATTTTGGCTTTTGTATGAGAGATTTGGATGGAACTTGGTATTCTCATTATAAAAATTGGAATAAGGGGTACCACTCTTGTATGCTTGGAAAGCATTCACTTGTTCGGTTGTTCCCCTACACTCACTTGGGTCATGACCCAAAGTTCCACAATTCTCATATATCCCACTTGGGATTGATGAGGATGCCGTCATGGCATTGACACGATGCTTTGATGATTTTGAGTTTTCCTCAAGTCTAGCCATAGCTTGTTCAAACTTCAAGTTGATTGTGTCAATGTGAGCACTAAGTTGAGCACCCAATTGAGTAACGGAGTCTACTTCATGCTTTCCTCCTCTAGTAGCCTTGCGAGGTCTACTATATTGTGAGTTATGGACCGCCATTTCCTCAATCTTGTTCCATGTTTGATTGTCATCAACTTCGGCGAACATTCCATTTGATCCCATATTGAGAATGTTCCTAGAATCTTCATATAAACCATTCCAAAATTGTTGTACCAAAAACCATTCGCTAAGTCCATGGTGAGGACATGAGCGACAAATTCCTTTAAAACGCTCCCAAGCTTCATACAAAGATTCTTCATCCCTTTGCTTAAAACCCGTAATTTGAGCTCTTAGCATGTTAGTCTTTTCCGGTGGGTAGAATTTTTTGTAGAAAGCTAGAGCCAACTTCTTCCAAGAATCTATTCCGAGAGTGGCCTTATCAAGGCCCTTCAACCATTGCTTTGCGGTGCCGATTAGAGAAAAAGGAAATAAGACCCATCTAATTTGGTCTTGAGTCACGCCCGTTTGAGAGATTGCATCACAATAGTCGCAAAAGGTTTCCATATGAGAATGAGGGTCTTCACTAGGCATCCCCCCAAATTGGCTTCTCTCAACTAATTGGATGAAGGCGGACTTGGCAATAAAATTTCCGGTTAGATGTTGTGGTGTAGGAGTACCATTGGGTAGGTTCTCCTCGGTGGGTACGGAGTGTGATGAAAACTTAGGCATTGTAGGTTGATTTTGTGGGGTATTGTGTAATGGGTTCTCTTCTCCTTCTATTGCGAAAGGATTGGTGAACTCAATTGTTGGTTCAATAGCCTCACTAATACCTCTAAAATTCCTTCTAACAAATCTTCTATTGGTTGTCAAAGTTCTCTCAATTTCGTGATCAATGGGTAACAAATTACCTTGTGACCTTCTAGACATGCAAAATATCAAACAACTCGAAAACAATTAGAACAAACCTTGAGGAGTTTTACTTCCCCAAGGCGAAGAAAAGATACAACTAATAACAATAAAAAGAAATCTAAATCAAGCTAACACCGTCCCCGACAACGGCGCCATTTTTGATGTGAGTCCGCTTAGTGTTCACAAATTAAAGATGTGGTCGTTGGGTCACGGTCGAATCAAAACACAATTTATAACTTCACAAACAACTCTACAATTAGTAAAGAGGCAAGTAAAGGTCGGATCCCAAGGGACGGGAGTTGAGATGAGATTTCGATTGAAACTAGTGGTGTCTTTGGGGTGTCACAATTTGGGTTGATGTAGAAGGTTACTAAACTAAAATAGCAATGAAAATAAACAAACAAGATGAATTAAAGGGTGTAAACAATTGATTAAAGGCACTAGGGTGTCATGGGATCATAGGGGAATCATGGGATATGATCATACAAACATGTTCTCAAATTATAAGCAAGCAATTATTGTTGTGATGGATTGAGTTGGGTTATATCTTACAATCATAGGAAAGTTTGGGTCCCGGAGCCGAATCGATTAGATTGTACAACACCTACAAGTCGACTTAATCTTCCCTACTCAACAACATGCATGGTCTAATGAGACTCGAGTTGGGTTATGTCTTACAAGTTTCATTGAAAAGATAGGTGATGATAGTAAATGCAAGGATTCATAGGCTTAGCATTTCATCAAACATAACATGTGCATGAGTTGAGATCAAAACAAGCAAGCAAATAAAACATGAAAGCATATTAATTTAAGCATGAATCATTCCCCATGTTGGTTTCCCCTAATCACCCATTAACCCTAGCTAAAGAAACTACTCACTCATCATCATATTAAACATGCTAGCAAGGTTGTCAATCATACTAACAAAGTGAAACATGATGAACAAATAAAAGTAATTAGCAATAATTAAAAAGGGATTAAGAGATTATACCTACTAATGATTCCAATAACAAAGCAAGATAAAAGAAGTACTTGAATGCTTGATTGAGAGGTTGTCAATCTCCCAATAATAACCCAAATAATCTTCAATTACCCAAAATAAAGGATGAACAAAAGAGAGATTAAAGAACTAAAACTTGGATTAAAACTTGATTAATACTTGATTACAATATTAAAGAGAGATTTGATTGATATTAACTACACTAATTATTGATAAGAAGAACATGCTCCTCTAATTAGACTAATGGGGTATTTATAGTGGAAATTAGGGAGGATGCATTAGGGTTAAATAAGGGCTAAACTAGTAATTACACTTTTTAGTAGGAGCCGGTATTTTTCGAGAGAAGGGCTTCTTTCTTCGTAGCTTGGAGAAGAGGAAATCGTGCTGTGCTGGAATCCGGGCGGAATAAGGTCGGGACGGGCGGAATCTGGCGATGGGGTCCGAGCGGATTCAAGGGAATCCGGGCGGATTGTGGAGGTGGAATCCGAGTGGAATAGAGCAAAGCCGCTCGGATTGTGCAGCTGCGGGACGGACGGATTGGTGACAATCCGCTCGGATTGTCACTCAGCAACGTATCTTCTTCTATTCTTCCCTTTTCTTCATAAATTCTTTGGGGATTTCCTTGGGGACTCAAGGATCCTTTCTCAACATTGCTCTTCTACTATAATATGTACAAAGGCCTTCTAATCTTGTCTCTCCTTGATGCTTGGTCATTGAATTCGATCAATTTAGTCTCGTTTTGCCATGAAAATGCAAGATTCTTACTCCTTTCCTACCAAGGGATCAAAATCTCAAAGAATATGCAAAACAAAGAACTAAAGATAGTAAATGACCCAAATATGCACTAAAAAGCATAGGAACAAGGCTAATTCGGGGGCTAAATATGCGCTAATTATGGTCACATCAGTTCCGTTGTCACATACTATTTCTGATGGGACTCCATATCTGCATATAATGTTTGTCCTGATGAAAGATAATACTTCTTTTTCGGTTACCTGCCTGAAAGAGTCAGCTTCAATCCAATTGGAGAAGTAATCGGTCATAGCCAACATGAATACTTTCTGTCCTGGAGCTATGGGGAGCTTTCTTACAATATCCATGCCCCACTTCATGAATGGCCAGGGTGCGGAAATTGAGTGAAGGAGCTCAGATGGCTGATGTATTATTGGTGCATGAACTTGACATGCTTCACATTTTGAAGATTATTCTAGGCAGTCAGCCCTCAGTGTTGGCCAATATTAGCCTGTCCTGAGTACTTTACTTGCCAGGCTCTTTCCTCCTTTATGGTTACTACAGTGTCCATCGTGTATTTCTTGAAGTACTTGCTTAGCTTCATCGGGATCTAAACATCTCAAGTATGGTCGAGCCTGTGATCTCTTAAATAAAGTGTTATTTATAATAGCATCGGTTGAAGCTCTGATTTTAAAAGCCCTTACTTCATGTCTTCCCTGAGGTAGTATTCCTTGGAAAAACCAGTCATAATAGGGTTTGGTCCAAGAATTACTATCCTGAACGACGGGGTTGACTTGTTCAGTTTTGTTGATAGTTGGCTCTAATAAATGAACAATTGGTATTTATCAAAAACTGTAGGGGTAAAATTTGAACCTAGGCTGGCCAAAGCATCAGCCTTCGTGTCCAGGTCTCTTGGTATTTGATCTATATCAAATAAAGCAAATTTAGCGGTAAGGTTTTTTGCATATTCTAAATACGAAATCATTTTTGCATCCTTAGCCGTATAAATTCCCTTTATTTGATTAGCAATTAAATGTGAATCAGTTTTTAGCTTCAGGTTCTGAACACCGAGGTCTAGACATACCTTTAAGCCTGCTATTAGAGCTTTATATTCTGCTTCATTGTTGGTAGCTTTGAATTCACAGCTTATAGCTTGTGCTATCATGTCTCCTTGTGGTGATTTAAGTACTAGCCCTAACCTTGTTCCCCTGGTATTGGATGCCCCATCTATGAACAGGGTCCATTCCTGATCTGAGGTCTTATCTTCTAATTGGTTAACTTCTTTTTCGAGGCCAGGTTCTAGGTTAGGGCTGAAATCATCCACAAAGTCTGCTAAGGCCTGTGATTTAATTGATGTTCTGGGTTCAAAGGAAATATCATATGTATTAAGTTGAACTGACCATTTGGCCATCCTTCCTAACAATTTAGGCTTATGCAGGACGGATTTTATGGGTAAGTTGGTCCTGACTATGATGGGGTGACGTTCAAAGTAAGGACTTAATTTAGCACATGACATAATCAAAGCTAAAATATATTTTTCAAGTAATCTATACCTCATCTCGGCATCCAGCAGGCTCTTACTTACATAATAGACAGGATGTTGTTGGCCTCCTGTTCTTTTACCAAGACTGCGCTGACTGTTGTGTCAGTGACGGATAAGTATACTGACAGAGGTTCCTCCTTCTCTGGTTTAGCCAGTAAGGGTGGAGATGATAGATATGATTATAAGTCTTGAAAGGCTGCTTCATGTTCATCAGTCCAATGAAACTCTTTATTTTTTCTGAGCTGGTTGTAAAATATTTTACACCTTTCAGAGGATCTTGATATGAATCGGTTCAGGGCGGCCACTCGGCCTGTCAATTTCTGAATGTCTTTGATAGACTTGAGTGACTGAAGTTCTAGGATAGCTTTTATTAGTTCTGGGCTGGCTTCTATGCCTCTTTTTGTAACCATATAACCAAGAAATTTACATGCAGAGACTCCAAAGTGGCACTTTGCAGGGTTGAGTTTCATATTGTATTTTTCCAATATTTGGAATGCCACTTCCAAATGCTTCACGTGATCTTCGGCGTTCTTGGATTTTACCACCATGTCGTCTATGTAGACTTCCATGATATCTCCTATTTGATTTTTGAACATCATGTTGACCAGGCGCTGGTACGTTGCCCCTGCATTCTTCAGGCCGAAAAGCATGGCTGTGTAATAGTATATATTCCGTTTACTTGGTTGGAAATAAGAAGGGAAATAAGAAGTGTAACACCCCGGCCCAAACCGGGTCGGGAGCGGTTACTTATGATAGCTCACCAGGCTGTGTACATGGCCCACAGATCAACACGGGTCCTTTACAGCGCATTTTGTCCTCACTCATGCGCATCCCGGAAACCTTCCCAGGAGGTCACCCATCCTAAGACTACTCCCAGTCAAGCACGCTTAACTTTGGAGTTCTTTCGCATGGATGACCATAAAAGAAAGTGCACTTTGTTGATATGAGTAGTATTTCCAATCCCTTTAAGCACTAGTTATTTAAGCCTATCACTGGACCTCTTCAATTACCGTGGGGTGTTACTGGTCACCCCACTTGAAGAACGCAACGTCCTCGTTGCGCACGGGAGCATAACCGCCAACCCAGAATCCTCCCCGCTAGGTGTGTGATTACAATGGAGCGTATAACCTTGCCTCCGGGAGCGTATAACAACTGCCTCTGATCACCACACGGTCGCAGGGTTACTCTGATACCACTTGTAACACCCCGGCCCAAACCGGGTCGGGATCAGTTACTTATGATAACTCACCAGGCTGTGTACATGGCCCACAGATCAACACGGGTCCTTTACAGCGTATTTTGTCCTCACTCATGCGCATCCCGGAAACCTTCCCAGGAGGTCACCCATCCTAAGACTACTCCCAGTCAAGCACGCTTAACTTTGGAGTTCTTTCGCATGGATGACCATAAAAGAAAGTGCACTTTGTTGATATGAGTAGTATTTCCAATCCCTTTAAGCACTAGTCATTTAAACCTATCACTGGACCTCTTCAATTACCGTGGGGTGTTACAAGAAGGGAATCAGTACGTACCTTTAGATTTTGCACACCAAGGTCAATACATACCTTTAATCCGGCTATAAGGGCTTCATATTCTGCTTCATTGTTGGTAGCCTCAAATGCACAGTTTATAGCCTGTACTATCTTATCCCCCTGTGGTGATTTTAGTACTACCCCCAGGCCTGTGCCCCTCATGTTGGCTGCACCATCGACAAATAGGGTCCATTCTAGGTCCTGTTTGGTATTTGGTCGGTTTATTCCATTCTTTTATTAGGTCGGGTTCTAGGGTCGGGCTAAAATCAGCCACAAAGTCTGCTAATGCTTGTGACTTAATTCTTTGTCCTTGGTTCAAATGTTATATTGTATGTGCTTAGTTGGGTGACCATTTGCACATTCGTCCAGGACAATTCTGGTTTCCTAAGTACTGAGGACTTGATAGGAAGATTGGTTCTGAATATTATAGGGTGGCTTTCAAAATATGGTCTTAATTTTGTGCAACTCATAATTAAAGCTAAAACATATTTTTCAAGTAGGCCATACGATCTCGATCTCTGCGTCCGTGAGACTCTTACTTACATAATAGATGGTGTCTTGTTGTCCGTCCCTTCTTTGACCAAGAGCGCACCGACGGCGGTTTTGTGGATCGCATGGGTATCTTGTCGGGGTTCATCTTTGATTGGTTTTGCCAGCAAGGGGGGAGAGGATAGATATATTTTTAGGTCTTCAAAGGCAGCCTGATGATCAGGGGTCCATTGAAAGTCCTTGTTCTTCCTTAGCAGGTTATAAAATGATTTGCATCTCTCTGATGATCTTGAAATAAATCTGTTCAGGGCCGCTATTCTTCCAGTCAGCTTTTGTATGTCTTTGACCGTCTTTGGTGGTTCTAGCTCCAGGATAGCTTTAATTTGTTCAGGGCTGGCTTCTATTCCTCTTTTTGTCACCATATAACCCAAGAATTTTCTTGAGACTCGAAGTGGCATTTTTGTGGGTTGAGCTTCATATTGAATTTCTCCAATATTTGAAAGGCTACTTCCAGGTCTTTGACGTGGTCTTACGCCTTTTTGACTTGACTACCATGTCGTCTATGTAGACTTCCATGGTGTCTCCTATCTGGTCTTTGAACATCATGTTGACTAGCCTTTGGTAGGTTGCACCTGCATTTTTTAATCCAAAGGGCATAGCAGTATAACAATATATACCTCTTTCAGTAATGAAAGCTGTGCTTTCCTGATCTGCAGGGTGCATTTTTATCTGATTGAATCCGCTGGAGGCATCCATGAATGTTAACATTTCGTGGCCTGCAGTGGCATCTACCATTGCATCAATGTGTGGCAGGGGAAATGGATCTTTTGGGCAAGCTTTGTTTAGGTCGGTGTAGTCCACACAGTTTCTCCATTTGCCATTTTTCTTTTGGACGACTACTACATTTGCAAGCCAGTCAGGATACATTACTTCCCTGATCATTCCCATGTCCAGTAGCTTGTCAGCTTCTTGGTTGATGATTGCATGCCTCTCTGCAGCAAATTTTCTCCTCTTTTGCTGTACAGGCTTAAAGGATTTGTCAATATTCAACTTATGAGTAATAACATCAGCATCTATACCAGTCATATCAAAATGTGACCAAGCAAAACAAGACATTTTAGTTTTGAGAAAGCTGACCAGATTGGGTCTGATTGAGTCGGGTGCATCTGACCCTACAAGTACTTTCCTGTCAGGGAATTCTGGGTCCAATATGACCTCTCCTGTTTCCATCTGTGATTGTGCTACATATTCCTCCCTGACAGGTGACTTTAATTGCTATGCAAGGGACTTACCTGACTTTGAGGGTTTCAAAGCCTGACTGTAACATTCCTGAGCCATCCTCTGTTCTCCCCGATGGTGGTTATCCCCAACTGTTGGAATTTTCATACATTGATGGTATGTTGATGGGATTGCTTTGACATTGTGGATCCACGGTCTGCCCAGGATTACATTATACGAGGATAGGCAGTCCATTACTCCAAATCTTTCATATGAAGCCACGCCTTCCACATAGGTTGGCGGCCGATTTCTCCCGGGTGTTTTTTGTTTCTCCATTTGAATCCAACCAGGACGCTGGATTTCTTGATGATCTTTCCTTCATCTATCTTCATAGCTTTGAGGACGTCAAGCATCACCAGGTTGATTGAACCGCCTCCGTCTATCAGGATTCTTGATACCTTTCTTTGTGCCAATTTGCATGGTGATTACCAAGCTGTCATGGTGTAGGTCTGATATTCCCTGCAGGTCCGAGTCATCAAAGGTGATAGCAGGCAATGACTTGGGCCTAGAAGGAGGTTGAAGTCTGGATTCCCTGGATATTCTTTTGGCAGCTGAGCTGGTTAGACCACAGATTTCTGATCCTCCATTTATGAACTTGACTTCATAAATGGGGGGAGGAGGAGGAGGATCTCTGCCGTTTCCTGAATCTCTCTTGTTTTGTCCTTCATCTTTGTTCTTTGGCTGCTGGATTAAGTCTTTCAAGTAGCCTTTCTTTAGAAGATATGCCACTTGTTTTTTGAGTTGGATGCATTCTTCTGTGGTGTGCCCGATGTCCTGATGGAAATCACACCATCTTGTTGGATCTTTCCTGGGGTTGTCAGATTTCTTTGGCCATCTAACCGTATCTCCCAGGCTTTCCAGGCGTTTGATTAATCCTGCAGTATTAATAGAGAAGTTATATTCAGGAATAGTTGGAAGGCTAAAAAGGTTACCTTTATGTTCTTGTGCCATGTTGACTTCAGATCGTTCAGGCCTGGAATAGGGTGCTGATCTGGGATTGCTTCCTTTCTGGTAGGAGCTTTTTATGTTACTGTGTCCATAGCCTTGCTTTCCTCCGGATGAGTTCGTTCTGAAGTTGAGATCTTCTTCCAATCTGACATGCTCTAAGGCGATGGATTGAACAATGGCAAAGGTTGGACATGCTTTCTTGGTCAGATCTGCATAGATGTCACTGTCAAGCAGGACTCCTTGCCTGAAGGCTTCTACCGCTGTTTCTTCATCACACCTGGGAATGGCCACCTTTTCTTTGACAAATCTGGCCAGGAATTCTTTGAGAGATTCTTGAGAAGTTGCTTTACCCTGAACAGTTCTTGGTTCTCTTAGCCATGTCTCTGCTTTGCTTGCGAATTGTTGATTGAAGGCATTGATCAATTCTGCAAAATTCTTGATGCCTCCATTTGGGAGATTAATGAACCATTGTAATGCTGCCCCGGTCAGGGTTGTACCAAAGCCCTTACACATGCAGACTTGCCTGAGTTCACTGGGTATTGAGGCAGCCAACATTTTTTGTTTGAATATAGCAACGTGATTTTGTGAATCAGAGGTTCCATCATAAGTTCTCATGGATGGAACCGTAAATTTCTTGGGGAGATCAATTTTTGCAATTTCATCTGCAAAGGGTGAATCTGCAAAGCTGTCAACTTCTGCTTCAGCCACAGGGTCTGGTACTCCGGGTATGTTTTCTATTTTGTTGTGGAGTTTTTGAATTTCCTGAAGCATGGCCATCATTATTCTTTGCTTGATCTTGTTTGTTTCGTCATTGGGAATAGTCGGGGTACCGGATAATGTATCCTTCTCCGGGGTTCCAAAATTGGAGAAGTCAATGTTTTTGATAATGGATGAGAATGGAGTTCCTGGCTCGAATCTGGTCTTGGAGCCCGAGGCCTGATTTTCCAATTTCTTCATCAGACTAGACTCAGATTCTTTCAGCCTATTGATTTCTGCTTCTGCTTGGGCTGCCTTCTCTTGGATTGTCTCCAATTCTTTGATCTTGGCCAGGGCAGCCGCTAATTGTTGTTCTGAGGTGAGTTCCACCATTTTTGTGTGTGAATATTAAATGAAAGATGGTAAAAGGTATTTTTTTTTTTGATTAAAGAACTAGATGCCCCACGGTGGGCGCCAATTGTTTTAGCAGGATTACCCCTGATAGGATCCGGCTTTATTTAAGGAGTGATTTGGGTATCTAGTTCTATAAGTTTTGTGTATTGTGAATGAATAATGAATAATAAAGGGAGGCGTAGTGTAAGGAATATCACTTGTATTATTTTACTAAGCTGAATACAACTTTGATTAAGTAATTGAATATACGAGAATGAAAGATGAGTTGTCAAATAGCTGAATAATAATTGATGAATTCTTGAATGCCTTTACAAATAGCAGATTACAGTATTTATAGTTCTCAAAATACTAATGTTGTATTGATCTCAACGTCTCTCACGATTGTCAGGGTTGTTACCGGATTAATAGGACACATTCCCTATTAATTCGGTTGACTCATTCTCCTTTCATTGATCTTTAGCTCTTTCTCCTCTTGTACGTCTAGGTTCGTGGGTGATATAGTCTTATGATTAGACTTGGTCTTCCTTGAGAATAGGACATGAACATCTATCTTTATATAACCGTTTGGCTGCTCTTCAGCATAGTCCAGCCTGTTTAGGTGTGCTGCCAGGTCATTCCATGCTTACCATCAGGCTTTTCTTCTGGGAATTAGTAGCCTACTCATCCTGTAATATTCTTTATCTGCCAAATAATGGTTAGACTTGTCCGGTCTCTAGTTCCCTTAATCAGCCTAGTAAAGTCAGGCCAGGTTAGAGTCAGATCAGGCTAATCTGGGCCTAACACCTCGGTCTATAATGAATGCAGTACTCTCCTGGTCAACAGGGTGCATTTTTATTTGATTGAATCCACTAGAGGCATCTATGAATGTTAGCATCTCATGTCCTGTTGTTGCATCTACCATGGCATCAATATGAGGCAGGGGGAAAGGGTCTTTAGGGCAAGCCTTGTTCAGGTCAGTGTAATCTACACAGACTCTCCATTTTCCATTCTTTTTCTGCACAACAACCACGTTAGCCAGCCACTCAGGGTACGTTACTTCCCTGATCATTCCCATATCCAAGAGTTTTTTCACTTCCTCGTTGATTATTGCATTTCTTTCAATTGTAAATTTTCGTCTTTTCTGTTGCACAGGCTTAAAAGATGGATCAACATTAAGTTTATGTGTAATTACATCGGCACTAATTCCAGTCATATCAAAATGAGACCAAGCAAACCATGATGATTTATTTTTAAGAAATTTTACCAGTTCAGGCCTGACACCATCTGGGGCGTCAGACCCTACAAGAACATACCTTTCAGGGTACTCAGGGTCTAGGATTACCTGATCTGTTTCCATTCTGGGAGGTGCTACATAAGTACTCCTGATAGGGTACGGTAATTGCTATGCAAGGGACTTACCTGCCTTGGAAGGTTTAAAGGCTGTTGTATAGCATTCTTGGGCTGTCTTGTGATCCCCTTTGATTGTGGCTATGCCCCAATCCGTTAGTATCTTGATACACTGGTGATAGGTCGATGGTACAGCTTTAACATTATGAATCCAGGGTCTGCCTAGGATTGCGTTGTAGGATGACAAGCAATCCAAGACTGCAAATTTCTCATAAGATGAGACTCCTTCAACGTAGGTTGGGAGATGGATTTCTCCCAATGTGCTTCTGGTTTCTCCAATGAATCCTACCAAAACGCTGGACTTTTTGGTGATTTGATCCTCGTTAATTTTCATGGCCTTCAGTACGTCAAGCATGATCAAGTTCACTGAGCTACCTCCATCTACTAGGATCCTTCTTACTGTGGCAGTTCCAATCTGCATAGAAATTACCAGGCCATCATGATGAACATCAGGGATGCCTACCAGGTCACAATCACTGAAAGTGATTGTTGGGAGGTGATCCGATTTACAGGGTGATGTAATCCTTGGTGTCCTGGCTATCTTTTTTGTTGCTGAACTGGTAAGGCCGCAGATTTATGATCCACCAGATATGAACTTTACTTCATAGATTGGCGGTGATGGAGGAAGGCTGTGATCCTGCTTATGCTCATGGTTCTCTTTGCCTTGGTCTTCATTCCTGCCTTTCGTCTTGATCAGGTCTTTCAGGTATCCATATTTTAGTAGGTAAGCCACTTTTTTCCTCAGGGTAAAGCAATCATCCGTCGTGTGTCCAACGTCCATGTGGAATTCGCACCATTTGGAGTTATCTCTCCTAGGGTTAGGATTTTCCACCTTTCTGGGCCATCGACTCACGGTCCCATGTTGTCAAGCCTCTGGATTAACCCTGCAATATCAACACTGAATTTATGCTCAGAAATAGGTGGGAAAACTTTAGCCTTACCTTGATATTCATGTGCTAGGTTGACTTCTGAATGGTCCGGCCTAGAATATGGAGTAGGTCTGTAATTGTTTCCTTTGTTGCTTTTCCTATTGCTCTTTTCATAGTCCTTTGGTCCACTGGATGATCCGACTTTGTAGCTCTTGTCTTCTTCCAGCCTGATAAAAGTAAGAGTTTTGGCCTGGACATCTTCGAAGGTATGGCAGGGATATTTAGTGAGCTCATTGTATAAGTCACTATGAGGTAGTAACCCCTGCCTGAATGCCTCCACTGCTGTTCCAACGTTACACCTAGGAATAGACACTTTCTTTTTGTTGAATCTGGCGAGGAATTGTAGATACCTCATTTCTGCACCTCCCGCAAGCCACCCGATGATGATTGGGCCGCATGTTTGGTACACGGAACGATTTGTGACAGTTTGTAAGTTTATCGTCAAGTGAACACTCAAACACTTGTGTCTACCTCTTAATTGTCATCTACGCGCCGATACGGTCATTTTGGCAGTAATTAGAGTACATTTGGAGTCCGGGCCATAAACCGTCTTCATTTTTTAATAACCGAGTCAGAATGTTCTGGAATGTTACGGATATTTCTATTCCATATTTTCCATTCTTTTAATCTTTGGTAAAGTATTTCCCATAATATTCACACAAAATATTAAGGAAACGAGATTAATCCACTTTGCCATAATAAAAACACGTAAATCTTTCTTCCGCAGGAGGAAATCACTTGGGAAAGGACGCAGCAGATGCTGCACCTCTTTCAAGAAACGCAGTGCCTGCTGCGCCTCTTCCCAAGTCCTTTTCTGCGTATTTTTTCGTATCTTTTCATATCTTTTCGAGATTCACTTCCAAAGTTTCTCCGAAAACCCTACTTCCTTCCGTGATTAGTATAAATAGAGACCTTCGGTCTCACATATTTCTCACGCGAGTGTCCGCCCTTTTCTTCTCCCTTTGCATTCTAGACCACGTTCTTACTTTTTGGCGTCTACGTGCTTGAACATTCGACCACATAAGCTCGGATCTTTCTGAGTACCAGCCTCGTTTGCATGACCGACCAATTTGACCAGCTCCACAATCAATCAACTTACTCAATCTTGTTCGTTTTCCTCCTAGAGGGCACTTTCGTCGTACATTCGAGTCGAGCATCACTGAACGTTAACTTAGTTCATCTCGTTTCGTCAAACATGTAAGTCTGAGGGTGTAAATCCTTCTTTTATTTTTGTTCTTCATTTTTGTAATCACAATTGTAAGATTTACGTCGAAAACACACTTAAAACCGATTTATAAAACCTTGTTTTAAAACCCTTTTTACGGATTATCAGGAGACAACCGTCGAGAAAGGACGCAGCAACTGTTGCGCCTCTTCGAAGGGTTGCAGCACCTGCTGCGCCTCTTCATGAGGCTGCCACAGTTCCTGCTTCCTTTCTTCTTCCTTCATCTTTTGTTCGTCCTATTGTTTTTGCTTTGTTATCAATTGTTCACGTTTCTTTTAACATAATAATTTAAGCATGATAATTTTAACATGTTAATTATTAATAAATAATTCATCTTTTAAATCCCGACTTAAATCCCTTATAATCCATATTTGCGGGTTTTCGTCATTATACTCAATTCGGGTTTTAGAGGTTTGATTCATCCATATTGAATCTCTGGAATTCACCTTTGATATATTTCCATCTGTTGTTTATCGTCACCATCATTAATAACTTGTTTAACCTAATTAACTCATTTAATTCGATTAATTTGTATTTGTAAATAATCTTTCTCATTTTGTAATTAATTCGTTCTAATTGTTTTCGTTCATGTTTTATCGTTTTTATGACCTTAATCACATGTAAATAGTTTATTAATCACTTTCATCCGAGTCAATTGTTCATAATCAAGCATTAAATTCATCAATGAACATTAACGAGATGCAGTTCCGGCTTCACAGCCAGAACTCAACCTAGGAACAGACGCAGCGACTTCTGCGCCTCTTCCAAGGGACGCAGCTCTGCTGCGCCTGTTCCCGGTTGATTTCTGTCCCTGAACTCCCGTTTCTGCTTTGACCTAGTTTATTAATTACGTATTTAATTAACTATTACTCGTATTATCACTCTTAATTTATGTTCGTTTAATTACTTATTCTTTCTTTTCTATAATCATCCGTTTTAAATGTATTTTCGACATAAATCAAGAAATCCAATGTAATTATTGTAATTTTCATTCGTTGTATTTTTATTATATTTCTTTTATTGTATTTCTTGTATGCCTTCACATGTAATCAACTTAAATTCTACCTTGACATTAATTGTATGATTAAATTAATTGTTTCACCGACTTAGTATTAATTCACATGCTAGGATTAAAACGTTGGATGTTGTATTGCATGCATATAAATCGACAACATATCAAGTATAGATAATTTCCCTAATCATTAGTAGAGGCCGCTATCGAGGCGGGCGGGATTAGGTGTTTGATCAAAAGAGCTTCCTAATACGTACCCTCATCCCTTACTCCAGATCTCTATGAACATCCGTGTTCATTGGCATCCACGAGAGTCATTCTAGACATAGAATGCTAAGGGTAACGAGTGCTTAGTGTTCATGTCACTACTTTTTGTCTTGACATGACACGAGGTATTCGAACGGTTTCCAATTTTCCACAATAAATTGGTGGCGACTCCACAAATGCAAACAAAAAGCTTGCTTTGCTTTTCGCCCCGTGGGCCCGTCTCCACAGTTTGGTGACTCCGCTGGGGATAATACATTTACATGTAGCCAAGGGTGAAACTTGAACAAGGTTAGGGAATAGTTTTTACAAGACAGTTGTCGGTTTTCATAACTCGGTCTTCCTAGATCGTTTATTCGGCCTTCCTAGGCCCAACCCAACCCATTTGGCCAATCGTCCCGTCTAGACGGTCTAAATTCTTATTTGGGCCTAAGGATGGATAGCGATTGACGTCATCCATACCAAGGTACTTACTCTTGTTTGTATCAAGGACTTTCACTACTCGAGGGAATGGACTAGGAATCAGCCTTACTCTTGTTTGGTACGAGCCTCTCCACAGACCCCGGGTTTGATTGTTCGGTATGGCAACCCACCCTTTAAACCAAAACCCTTTTAAATGCACTCAGCATCCCGTTATAATGCCTGTATAAATGCTTATATCGTATGTGATCACCATTTTCTAAACAAAACCATAACATCTTTTAAAATGTAAAATTTTCGAAATACGCCAATATTAGCGCAAAACCAGTCAAAACTCTGTCCAAATGTCGAGTCAAAATTCGGGCCTCAAAACCCATTTCAAAACCTCACTTCGAGTCCACTCCTACAACTACACTGAAGTTGACTAGGACCAAAATTTTCAAACTTTGTCATTTCCTCAAAACTCACTTGACACAAGTGGCACACTCCCACTTCACGAGTCAAAACATTTCTTTTTTCACGTAAGTGTGCTAGAATGGTCGATCGTGTTTTGATTCGTCGTCGATCTCTTATCCAGTTTCCAAGATGCCTGAAACAAGTGACGTGAACTACAACCAACTCCAGGATGGTAATGATCAAATCCTAGCCGCGCTAGCTCGTCTCCAAGTCACTCAAGACCAAGTGTATGATCGCCTCGACACAATCGAAGGCCGAATATATACTGTGGAAACAAGGATGCCTCCTCGAGAAAGTGAAGTGTCTGATGAATTTGTGAATAACTTCGGGGACGAAAACCCTCCCATAGGTATGATTGCAGCTGAGAAACGACTCCAATACTTGGAGGAACAATTGATGTATCTCAAAGGGGATGACATTTATAGGGAGAATAATGGCAAATATGAGGCCGTGAGCTCCAAGTTGCCAACCAACTTCAACATGACGGATATCCCTAAATTCAAGGGGCATGAAAACCCTTTGAACCATATCCGTGCCTTCAAGGATTACATGTCTATCAAAGGCATTAAACCCGAGATGTTCTTAAGGATCTTTCCTTCATCTCTTGACACCATCCCAAGACAATGGTTCTATTCCCTAGAGCATAAGAAAATCGCTACCTAGGACGATGCCGCAATTGAGTTTGCTAAACAATATGCGGATAATGCTGAAATCCAAGTCAACATGCGCACTTTAGAGGTTCTTACCCAAAATGACAAAGAAGGTTTCACCGACTTCCTAAGTAGGTGGAGGAAGACTAGTACCCAACTTGTTGAACGTCCACATGAAGCTACCCTCGTAGAGAAATTCGTGGACAATCTAAAGCCCATCTATGCAAGTCATTTGAGGTACCAAAACATCAAGACCTTCAAAGACTTAACCGTACTAGGAACGAGGATCGAAGATGACATCCGTAAAGGACTCTTGTCCAAAACGGTAGGTCGAGGATATCAAGGCTCAACAAGTCGTTCCTACGGCTCTACTAGCAAGACTGATGAAGTTAACCTTCTCGAGCCATCTAAGAAGAGTACCCCGCCAAGGAAATTCACAAATCTTGGGGACACATACTCCAATGCTCTAAAAAGGTTTATGAAACAAGGTAAGCTTCAACCCATAGGCCCTACACCTGAACCATAAAAGAAATCCAAGTTCTGGGACGAGAATTCTTACTGCGAATAGAGGTAAGGGACACGACACAGAAAAATGCTACAAACTGAAAAATGTGCTTCAAGACATGATTGAAGACGGCCGCCTACCAACACTCAGAATCCTCTTGGAATTCTAGTGATTACAAGTGAAGAATCTACCATAGATTGTTCACACCTCATTTCTCCCCTCGAAAATGAAATTCATGCAATAGAAAATGAGGGGAACTACTCCACCATTTCCCCAACCATCACCGATTTCATCACATGGGCAAGGAGTGTGAATTGGCAAGTCATGGAACTAGAGAGTGTAGTGGCAACCCTACGTGATCACAATGCAACACCTAAAGAACGCGCGCCACTAATCTTCTCTCAAAATGCTACGATGCAAGAAGTAGTAGCCGTGGTTGATGAACTAATCGACCAAATTATCCAATTGGAGGCTGAAATCATGAGGATGGGGGAGCTTGCTACTGTCAATGGAATATAGGCCGATGATGATGAAGACGAGTATCTCACTGAACACTACCTAGTTAAAATCAGTGAACAAATAGTCCAAAATTGTGAAGATCAAGATGTGGACCACCTTACTCGTTCGGGACGTCCATATCAAAGCACTTCTCAAAATGGTCTCGTGACAAATGGTCCAACCAACGTTGTCACACCAAATGATAATGAAGATAACTCTACTGGCCATTTGCTAAAACAACTACAGAAGACAAAGGCTGATCTTTCAGTCTGGCAACTAGTGGCAAGCTCATTTCCACATCGCCAAGCTTTACTGCAAGCCTTGTCCAAACTAAAAGTGGCACATGATTCCACACCCGACGATGTAGTCAACTTGGTCTTCCAAGAGTCACCAAAGCTAAGTAATCATATTACTTTCTCAGATGAAGATTTGACACCCTTCGGTACTAATCATAACTTGGCACTTTATATCACTGTCATTTGCCTAAAGAAGAATGTGCCAATGACTTTGGTAGACGATGGCTCCGCAGTCAATGTCATAC
Source organism: Silene latifolia (assembly GCF_048544455.1). Lineage (NCBI taxonomy): Eukaryota > Viridiplantae > Streptophyta > Magnoliopsida > Caryophyllales > Caryophyllaceae > Silene > Silene latifolia. Next base: position 139,852,967 of record NC_133531.1, read on the forward strand.
CCTTGAAAACGGCATACAAATTAGGCATGAAAGAGTCGGATTGGACCCCTACCAACCAAGGTGTTCGCGCATATGATGGTACACGACGAAAGGTAGTAGGACTAGTTAACCTAACCATGGCCACAGGGCCGATTGAGCGAAAGGTTAACTTCCAAATAGTGGACATTGAAGCATCCTTTAACATACTTCTGGGTAGACCTTGGATTCACGCTTCCAAAGCGGTAACATCCACCCTCCACCAGAAAATCAAGATCCCACTAAATGGTAAAGTGGTGACGATCACTTCGTCACCCATCAAGGCAATTGTTTTGTGTGGATTTTGCGCAAGGCGAAATTTGGTCAAGGTAGAGTTGTGTAAGGTTAACTAGCTCTAGATAGTCTGTTGGTCAGGTCGTCAGGGTACAATATAAAGCTGTAAATAAAATAACGACAACAATAATAAGACAAAGAATTTTGTACGTGGAAAACCCTTGAATGGGAAAAAACCACGGGCACCAAGCCAGGAGAGGATTTCACTATGTAATTTGGGAGAATTATTGTATGATAATGACAATGTTTATATCTCTCTAAATATTGCGTATGTAAATGTGTGCTTCTTCTTGTGTGAGAACGAGATGAGTCCAATGTCTTCAAAGTGTTCCTTATATAGGCTTCAATCTTGAACGACTGCCTGATATGGCATTGAATGCGGATTATTCTCCATTATTGCCTGTAATAATTGCTAATTATTCCTCCCTTAATTACTGCATTTACTGCGAGATCTTCTCACTTAATGTTGCGTATATAATCCTTCTATAATACGCGTATATGGTCTAATATCATCCTGATATTTTGACCGTTGTCCTCTCCATGGCCTGGCGCCTATCTTCATGTGTCCTGATAGCCTGACACCCTGACGGCCTTGCAATCAGGTTTAGATGAGATACTGATCAGGAAGGTCTGCGGATTTCCAGGCCTAACAATTGACCCTTATCTCCTTATTTGCAGTGTGCTATGACGAAAAAATGAGGAGATAACTTTATTTTTAGGAAGATTACCCAACGGTTAAGTTATGCCCAGTCAGTTTCCTGTAACGGCTATTTTACTGCAGTTGATGACGCGTGTAATATTTACTGCAACTTCCTTAATGATTATCCATTTTCTTTGCGGTTGAAACCCTAATCTTCTCCATTATAAATACCTGCGTGCTTCGTTAAGTTGAACTCACCAAAGCAATTCTTCTTATTTCTCTCTTAATAATTTTTCTCTTCAGTTCTCTTAATTCTCAACTTTTTTCAATTTTCGATCAATTCTTCACAATCTTTCAAATAATGGCTGCAAAAAAAAGTCTACCAGGGCAGCGGTTCCTGCAACCCCTCCTCCTCAGAATCCTGAGGAAACTTCTTCTGAAAATCTGCCTACTTCTTCTGCTGCTCCATCTTCCACGATCAGTAAGCCGAGTGATTCTCCATTGGAGATGATCTCAATATTCCATGGTGATTTTTAATTCAAGCCTACGAAGGCTTTAAATGAGGATCAGTCTCCTGTAAACCGTTTGAAGCCTGAGTTTGAGAAGATTTTGAAGGTCAAGGGGATCATCCCTGCTGATGCTGAAGTCTGGATCCCTGAGAATTTTCCCATCAGGGCCGACTGGGCTTGTCCCGGTTGGTTCTGTATTCATGATTGGGCTTTCAGGACAGGTTGTAAGCTTCCTTTTTTTCCTCTTATGGTTGAGGTTATTAAGGAGATCGGTGTTCCATCTTATCAGTTAATGCCAATGGTGTGGAAGGTTGTATGTTCCATTGAGAATCTCTGTAAAAAAACACAATATTTCTTTTTCCCTTGATGATTTGAAGGCTTGTTATGCCGTTCAAACAAATAGTCCTGGCCGTATAAGTTTTAAGGTCAGGGCCTCTACTACTCCTCTTTTGAGCAACTTGGACAGTGGCCATGATAAAGGCTGGGCTGCTGGGTACATGTTTGTCAGGACCAATTCTGTGGGTCCTGACTTGGCGTATTTAAATCATGAGGCTTGCGTTGCCGGTGAGTCTTTTGGTTTCTCTCTTTGCCCTGCATATTTTACTTGTTAGTGAAAAAATAAAATGAAATTTATAATAAGTCATACCTCTCACGTGTGCAGTTGATGACTGGGTTACTGAAACTGAGTATCCCACTCCCAATATTTCTGCTTTCCTTGCTATTCCTCCTTTGGAGAGGTATTGGCCCCTCTGTTATGGGCTAGGTCACCTTCCACGCTGCTTGAAGGCTGACGGTGCTGCCAGGGCGGCTAAACCTTCAGGGGCTGCTAGTGCTACTACCTCAGGCAGTAAGTTTATCTTAGTCTCTCTCTTCTTTTTACTTTGGCTTCCTGATAATGTTTGGTTTAAATTGCTAATACAGTATTTTGTGTTGTAGCCACCAGGTCATCTATTCACCTTGCCAGGTTTGGCATGGCTGACCTTTCAGTCAGGCTGGCTAAGATTAAGGAGGAAGGATTCCAGGGAAGCGGGGATGCTGAACCTGTTATTGATTTAACTGAACAGTCGATCTTTGGCAAGGTCACTGCTTTGCTCCTGCCCTTGCCCTATTTGAAACAAGTTCGAAGAGCCCAAAAAAGGAAAATTGAAGATGTTGACATTTTCGCTTGGTCGGGTCGAAGTGAGAGCCAGGGTGGACAATATGGAGGCTGCGAGGGTGAAGATCAAGGATTATGCTGCTTCTAAATCAGATGTCATGCTCACCCTCGACCCTGTTGAGACTGCTACTCAGGCAGTTGCTTCGGTGGATCATTCAGTCAGCCTCTTGGCTGGTGCCTTGGCTGCCGTAAGGGAGGTGGGCTGGAACAATTTTTATGTGTGTGTTGTTTGGGTAGTTTTTATTATTGGGGTATGTTACTAATACTTTTCTTCCTGTTTTTGGTCAGGGTGCTGCGTCCTGTCTCCATAATGCCTACCAAGCTACTTCTTTGGTAGCCAGGATTGATCTGATGAGATCAGATTATGATAGGTTGAAGTCTGAGCTAGATTTTGCACGGGCTAACCTGGCTGCTAAAGCTGCTGACTTGGTGAAAGTGCAGACTGAGAAGGATGCTGCTAAGGCAGAGGCGGATTCAAGCAAGCGGCTTTTGCAGGAGGCATTGGACAGAAATGAGGAGCTCACCCAAGAGAGGGATGACTTGGAGTTCAAGCTAGATGATACTTCCCTCTACTTCTATATCAAGGGAAGGGATGCTGCTATGTCGGAGCCTGTTGAGGCCAGGGCGAAGTGGAACCCTGAAGCTGAGTTGGCTTTCGCTGCTTCAAAGTATCCTGACCTGCATAACATGGAAAATGAACAGGAGGTCGACTCTCCAGGGGAGCAGGATGTTGACGCTGATCCGGCTAAGAGTAGGGAGCAGGGTCTTGATCTTTGGCATCTTGTTTCTAAGGAGAAGCAGTAATTTACTTTTTCAGTTGGTATTTTGGCCCATCCAGGGGGGATGTCCCTGGACAAACAATATTTTTCTTTTTCTGTTTTGGGTCAGGGAGACTATCTCTAGCCTTTATGAATATTTTGGCACCTTTTGCCCCAGGGGGTAAAGGTTTTTATTAATATAGGCATGGTGGCCTTCTTTTGGCTGATTCTGCTTTTGAGTTTGCTTGGATTTGTGAGTTTCATCCTGTTGGGCCTGTCAAACATTTTGTTTGAATAACCTGCACGTCATTTTCGCTTTATTTTGTTATTCATGAGTAATTCAACCAAGTATAGTTTATTGCTATAATGGTTGAAGGGGTGGGAAAACCGGCCTGTCAGGAGGGCTTATGTCCCCTGCCTGGCTGGAGGGCTTGGTATTCGGCCTGTCAGGAGGGCATTTTAGACTAAGTGTTTGGGAGAGAACACCCTTACACTGTCTTGCTGCGTCCGCCCGGTTGTAATCCGTGGCGATAAACCTAGTCGAGTCGTGCAATTATTTCATGCTCGATTGGTCCCGACATTTCTTGTATCGGTGGTGGTTACCAACTCGTCAGGCACAGTCAAGTGCAGAATTTTTGTTTCAGAAATATATAGTAGAGTAGCCCTCAATCCTGAATATTTATGCATATAATCTTTTATCATGTGTAATTGTTCAGGATTCAAGAAGTAAATAAATGGGTTAGTTTGAACAGATATAAATTACAGACAAGGCATGTAAAACATGTAGTTCATCAAGTAGCACGTCAGGTTGAGTAGTGATTGAATTTATACCTGATTGTAGCCTGATCTGATCTTTACATATGGAATAATTTTAAATGAGTTACATTCCAGGATCTTGGGATCATTTCCCCTTCTAGCGTTTGGAGCATGTATGCTCCTTGCCCAACAATTGAATCGATTAAGTAAGGGCCTTCCCATGTGGGAGCCAGTTTGCCTGCTGATTTTTCTTTTTTATTTGGAAATACCTTGCGTAGGACAAGGTCTCCTTCTTTAAAGACCCTAATCCTGACGTTTTTATTGTAAGTTCTTGCAACTGCTTGTTGATAAGATGCCATCCTGATCTTAGCAGCGTCTCTTAATTCTTCTGTTAAGACCAAGTTGTCTTGCATTAGGTCTTTGTTTGCTTCAACATTGTTGTTTGTACCTTGATGTTGCTTTGTATTACTGCGAGAAATAACAGCTTCACAGCCATACACCAGGGAGTAAGGTGTTTGACCTATTGCCGTTTTTGGAGTTGTCCTGTCTGCCCATAGTACTAATGGAAGTTCTTCAGCCCATCTGCCTCGTCTTCTTTTTAGCTTCTTTTTTAGGCAGCTTATGACTACCTTATTGCTTGATTCAGCCTGGCCATTGGCTTTTGGATATGCAGGGGTTGATGTTACCAGGTTGATATTCCATTCTTGGCAAAATGCTTGGGTCCTTTTCCCCACAAATTGAGTTCCATTATCACATACTATTTCTGATGGGACTCCATATCTGCAAATGATGTTTGTCCTGATGAAGGATATCACTTCCTTTTCTGTTACTTGCCTGAAAGAGTCAGCCTCAATCCATTTGGAGAAGTAATCAGTCATAGCCAACATGAATACTTTTTGTCCTGGAGCCACGGGCAGTTTTCCCACAGTATCCATGCCCCACTTTATGAATGGCCAGGGTGCGGAGATTGAATGGAGGAGTTCAGATGGCTGATGTATGATTGGTGCATGAATTTGGCAGGCTTCGCATTTTTAAGAGTATTCCAGCGATCGGCCCCGGTGTAGGCCGATGTGCTAGTCTGTCCGAGAAGTTTGCTTGCCAGGCTCTTTCCTCCTTTGTGGTTGCCACAGTGTCCATCGTGTATTTCTTGAAGTACTAGTTTGGCTTCGTCAGGCTCCAAGCATCTCAGGTAGGGTCCAGCCTGCGATCTCTTGAACAAAGTGTTATTGATGATGGGATAAGTTGAAGCTTTAACTTTAAAAGCCCTTGCCGCATGTCTTCCCTGAGGCAGTATTCCTCGAAGAAACCAGTCATAATAGGGTTTAGTCCAAGAGTTCTTGTCGATTAACGGGGATCGACTTGTTCGGAGTTCTTTGATGGTGGCTCTAATAAGTGCACAATTGGTATTTTGTCGAAAACAGTGGGGGTGAAGTTTGAACCTAGGTGGCAGAGCATCACTGGGTGTTCGAGGTCTCTTGATATTTGATCTATGTCAAATAAAGCAAATTTAGCGGTAAGGTTTTTTGCATATTCTAAATACGAAATCATTTTTGCATCCTTAGCCGTATAAATTCCCTTTATTTGATTAGCAATTAGGAGTGAATCAGTTTTTACCTTTAGGTTTTGAACACCGAGGTCTAGACATACCTTTAAGCCTGCTATCAGGGCTTCATATTCTGCTTCGTTGTTCGTGGCTTTGAACTCACAGCTTACAGCCTGTGCTATCATATATCCCTAGGGCAATTTAAGTACTAATTATAACCCTGTCCCCATGGCGTTGGATGCCCCATCTATGAATAGGGTCCATTCTTGGTCTGGGGTTTTATTTTCTAGTTGGTTGACCTCTTTTATCGTGTCGGTTCAGGTTAGGGCTAAAGTCGACCCACAAAGTCTGCTAGGGCTGCGATTTGATCGCGCCCGGGTTCAAAGGAGATGTCGTATGTGCTAATGTCATCGACCATTTGGCCATCCTGCACTGAAAGTTCGGGCTTACGTGGGAGGGACAGATTTTATGGGTAAATTAGTCCTGACTATAATGGGGTGACTTTCAAAATAAGGTCGCAATTTAGTACATGACATAATTAAAGCTAAGACATATTTTTCAAGTAGTCCATACCTCAACTCAGCATCTAGCAGGCTTTTACTTACATAGTAGACTGGATGTTCTTGATCCGTCATTCTTTACACTAGGATGCGTTGGCTCTTTGTGTCGATGTGAGATGATAGGTAAACTGACAAAGGCTCTCCCTTCTCTGGCTTAGCCAATAAGGGTGGAGATGATAAGTAGGATTTTAGATCCTGAAAAGCTGTCTCATGTTCATCCGTCCATTGGAACTATTTATTCTTTCTGAGGAGGTTATAAAATGTTTTGCATCTCTCAGAGGATCTTGATATGAAACGGTTCAGGGCAGCTACCCGGCCTGTCAATTTCTGGATATCCTTGACAGGCTTAGCTGACTGTAGTTCCAGGATAGCCTTTATCTGTTCAGGTCTAGTTTATATGCCTCTCTTTGTGACCATATATCCAAGGAATTTGCCTGCAGAGACTACAAAGTGGCATTTTGCAGGGTTTAGCTTCATATTATATTTTTCCAATATCTCAAATGCTATTTCTAGATGTTTCACATGATCTTCTGCATTCTTGGATTTCACCACCATGTCGTCTATGTATACTTCCATGATGTCACCTATTTGGTCTTTAAACATCATGTTGACCGGTATTGGTACGTTGCCCCTGCATTCTTGGGCCGAAAGGCATGGCGGTGTAATAGTATATGCCTCGATGATGTAATGAATGCGATACTCTCCTGGTCAGCAGGGTGCATCTTTATTTGATTGAATCCACTGCAAGCATCCATGAATGTCAGCATCTCGTGGCCTGCTGTTGCGTCTACCATGGCATCGATATGAGGCAGGGGGAATGGATCTTTAGGACATGCTTTGTTCAGGTCAGTGTAGTCTACACGGACTCTCCACTTTCCATTCTTTTTCGCACAACAACTACGTTGCTTGACCACTCAGGGTACATTACTTCCCGATCATCCCCATATCCAAGAGTTTCTCTACTTCCTCGTTAATAATAGTATTTCTTTCAATTTGCAAATTTCCGCCTTTTCATTTGTACGAGGCTTAAAAGATGGGTCAACATTGATTTTATGTGTAATTATATCAGCGCTAATTCCAATCATATCAAAATGTGACCAAGCAAACCAAGATGATTTATTTTTAAGGAACTTTACCAGTTCGGGCCTAACACTATCGGTGCGTCGGATCCTATTAAAACATACCTGTCGGGGTACTCGGGGTCTAGGATTACGATCTGTTTCCATTCGGGAGGTGCCACATAAGTGCTCTGACGGAGTCTGTAATTGTTATGCCGAGGGACTTGCCTTGGAAGGCTTCAAGGGCTTTGTGTAGCATTCTGGCTGTCTTGTGATCCCCTTTGATTGTGGCTATGCCCCAGTCTGTTGGTATTTTGATGCACTTTGGTGATAGGTTGTGATGCGGCCTTGACATTATGAATCCAGGGCCTGCCCAGGATAGCGTTGTAGGATAACAGGCAGTCAAGGACTCCAAATTTCTCATAAGATGAGACTCCTTCCACGTAGGTTGGGAGGTCGATTTATCCTAGGGTACTCCTGGTTTCGCCACTGAATCCTACTAGGACGCTGGATTTCTTGATGATTTGGTCCTCGTTGATCTTCATGGCTTTCAGTACGTCAAGCATGATCGGGTTCACTGAGCTGCCTCCGTCTACCAGGATCCTTCTTACTGTGGTTGTTCCAATCTACATAGAAATTATCAGGCCATCATGATGAACATCAGGGATGCCCACTAGGTCACAATCATTGAAAGTGATTTTTGGGACATGATCCGGCTTGCAGGGTGACACAGTCCTTGGCATCCTGGCTATCTTCTTTGCTGCTGAACTTGTAAGGCCGCAAATCTCCGAACCGCCAGATATGAATTTTACTTCATAGATTGGTGATGGTGGAGGGAGACTACGATCCTGCTTATGCTCCTGATTCTCTTTATCCTGGTTTGCGTTCCTTACTTTTGTCTTGATCAGGTCTTTCAAGTATCCTGATTTTAGCAGGTAGGCCACTTCCTTCCTCAGGGTGAAACAATCATCCGTGGTGTGTCCAATATCCATGTGAAATTCACACCATTTTGAATTGTCTCTTCTGCGATTTGGATTTTCTGACTTCTGGGCCATCGGTGATCCCATGTTGTCAAGTCTCGGATCAATCCTGCAATATCAACACCGAAGTTATGTTCGGAGATAGGTGGATAAACTTTAACCTTACCTTGATACTCATGAGCCAGGTTAACTTCTGACTGATCTGGCCTGGAATATGGGGTAGGTCTATAGTTATTTCCTTTGTTGCTCTTCCTACTACTCCTTTCATGATCCTTTGGTCTACTGGGTGATCCAATTTTATAGCTTTTATCTTCTTCCAGCCTGATGAAAGCAAAAGTCTTGCTTTGAACATCTTGAAGGTGTGGCGGGGATACTTAGTGAGTTCCTTTGTATAAGTCACTATATGGTAGTAACCCCTGTCGAATGCCTCCTTTCTTTGTTCCAACGTCACACCAGGGTATGGATACTTTCTCCTTGTTGAATCTTGCAAGAAATGTCCTGAGAGTTTCATCAGGCTTCTGTGTAACTCGGTAAAGGTCACTGGATCGTTTCTCCAACTCCCTGCTACTCGCGAACTGCTGGTTGAAACTGTTGATCAGATTGGCAAAGGAATGGATGCTCCCAGTTGGCAGGTTGATGTACCATTGCGGAGCGGGGCGGTCGGTCGTTCCAATCCCTTGCACATGCAAACTTGTCTAAATTCGGCGGGAATAGATGCAGCCAACATTTTCTGCTTGTAAAGAGCCACGTGATTTTGTGGATCCGTGGTTCCATCATAGACCCTCATGGATGGAACTGTAAACTTCTTGGGTAGGTCTACTTTTGCTATTTCGTCTATGAAAGGCGAATCAGCATAGATTGTCGGCGCTTCTTCCGTTCGCGGTACTCCAGGTATCTTATCGAATTTTTCATTGAGTTTCTTGATCTCCTGAACCACTGCCATCATGATGGCTGTTGCGGATTCATCAGGCTTCTCCTTATCATCTTTTAGTTCATCATCACCATCAACATTAATGGATTTAGGAATACTTGGGCTCCCAAAACTGGAAAAATCAATATTCTTAATGATTGATGCAAATGGGGTTCCTGGTTGGAATCTAGAGCCTGCCCCTTGGGTTTTTTCTAATTTTTGCTTTAGAGCTGACTCAGATTCTTTCAATTGCAGGATTTCTGCTTCAGTTTGGGCTACTTTTTCTTTTAGGCTTTCCAACTCAGCGATTTGTTGGAGAGCTGCATTCAATTGTTCTTCAACGGTGGGTTGGGCCATTTTTGTAGGAGTTTTGAATTTTTGTAGGGTAATAAAAAAGGATTTAAAGAGCTAGATGCCCCACGGTGGGCGCCAATTGTTTTGTGTGGATTTTGCGCAAGGCGAAATCTGGTCAGGGTAGAGTTGTGTAAGGTTAACTAGCTCTAGATAGTCTGTTGGTCAGGTCGTCAGGGTACAATATAAAGCTGTAAATAAAATAACGACAACAATAATAAGACAAATAATTTTGTACGTGGAAAACCCTTGAATGGGAAAAAACCACAGGCACCAAGCCAGGAGAGGATTTCACTATGTAATTTGGGAGAATTATTGTATGATAATGACAATGTTTATATCTCTCTAAATATTGCGTATGTAAATGTGTGCTTCTTCTTGTGTGAGAACGAGATGAGTCCAATGTCTTCAAAGTGTTCCTTATATAGGCTTCAATCTTGAACGGCTGCCTGATATGGCATTGAATGCGGATTATTCTCCATTATTGCCTGTAATAATTGCTAATTATTCCTCCCTTAATTACTGCATTTACTGCGAGATCTTCTCACTTAATGCTGCGTATATAATCCTTCTATAATACGCGTATATGGTCTAATATCGTCCTGATATTTTGACCGTTGTCCTCTCCATGGCCTGGCGCCTATCTTCATGTGTCCTGATAGCCTGACACCCTGACGGCCTGGCAGTCAGGTTTAGATGAGATACTGACCAGGAAGGTCTGCGGATTTCCAGGCCTAACAGCAATAATCGAAAAGAAGTCAAGTAATCAAGTCCTTGCGGATCCAGTATATGAACTTGGGGGCTTCTATAGCATAAATGTCATAGAAAGTGAGTTGGCACCCTTATACTTCAATCCCTACTCTAACTTGGTGGTCAACCACATACTCAAATCCCAGGGATACTTCCCGGGAATGCCTTTGAACCCTATCCGAAGAAACACCTTTGCACCCTACAAAGAAGGCAACTGGCAAATAATACCACTTGGATTAGGATACAAACCCACTAAAGAGGAAGTTCTCGAGATGCTCGCTCAAGTTCAAAGCCGAAAGAATGTGGGAATCAAAATGCGACCTTACCTCCCTACCCTAAATGGATACTTCGTTAGGGAAGGAAGTCAAGAACTCTTCCACGGATTTCCCGAACCTTGGCACTATCTCGAAAGGAAGCTAGCCGGAATCGAGATCTTTCAGGATTGCTACTTCATTCCTCCAAAACCGGTTCATACCGTCAAGACTCGTCAAGCACCTTGCTTAGACGAACAAGCTGTTAGTCTACTATTTGGGGAAGACCGATTTGTTAGAGCCGCGCAGGATGAGATCATTACCATGATACTTCAAGACGATCACTTCAACCTTACTGCGTTAATCACAGAAACCAACGACAATCAGTAGAAAGGATGGAGAAAGTCGATCAAGTGGACAAACAATCAAGGAAGACTCTTCAAGCTCACCACTGGAGAAGGAGAGATGTTCAAAGGAGAACCAGAAGACGATGAATTCGAGTCAGAGTCAGAGTCGGAGTCGGAGTCAGAGCCAGAGTCTAGAGAAGTCCCTAGAGAGTCTCCTCCTGTCGTCACTCCCACTCCCCTTTTTTCTCCTAGACTAGCATCAAATAGCAACATTAGTTTGGGAAATGTCCCAACAACTGTCCCTTTACCGCCACTGACTACAGATCAGATGACTTCTTTGTTTCAACTTTTCTCAAACTTTAAAATGAATAAATCAGGTTCTGCTTAATCTTTGTGTTATTCTGAATGCAATTCTGTTTACGATGATACTGAGGATGACCCAGACCCAGATTCTATCGAGATACCTCCCTACATAGCCAAAGAAATACTACAAGAGGGGGAAGGGGGACCAGTAATAGAGAACACTGAACCCATCAATGTAGGAACCGAACTAGAACCCCAAGAACTTAGGATAGGAACGACCTTGAGCTCTAATGAAAGGGTCAGTTTCATAGACCTCCTACACTAGTTCAAAGACGTCTTTGCTTGGTCCTACAAAGACATGTCAGGGATCGACAGAGACATTGCAGAACATAGAATCTCAATTAAACCAGGTTTCAAACCCGTAAAACAGAAGCTTCGTCGAATGAGGACAGAATGGGCTCTCAAGATCAAAGAAGAAGTCGATAAACAGTTCAAAGCCGGGTTCATCAAAGTTTCCGAATACTCAGACTGGGTAGCTAACATAGTACCCGTACCCAAAAAGGATAGGAGAATCCGTGTTTGTGTTGATTTTAGAGACTTAAACAAAGGGAGTCCTAAGGATGACTTTCCTCTACCACATATCGACATATTGGTGGATAATACAGCAGATCACGCGTTACTATCCTTCATGGATGGATACGCAGGATATAACCAGATCAAGATGGCCATAGAAGATATGCATAAGACCGCCTTCGTCACTCAATGGGGAACCTATTGCTACACGGTTATGTCATTTGGGTTAACTAACGCTTGAGCTACATACCAACGCACTGCAACTACGCTCTTACATGACATGATGCATAAAGAAGTTGAGGTATACGTAGATGACATGATTGTCAAGTCCAAGGATAGAGAGGGGCACATTGTGAACCTTCGCAAATTCTTCTCAAGGCTACGGAAGTACAACATGAGACTCAACCCTCAGAAATGCGCATTCGGGGTAACATCTGGTAAACTCCTAGGATACGTTGTTAGCCAACGAGGAATAGAAATAGACCCTTCCAAAATCAAAGCTCTAATCAAAATGCCGCAACCTCAAACGGAGAAAGAAGTTAGAGGATTCCTAGGCAAGGTTCAATACATAAGTCGATTCATATCGAAACTCACCATGATCTGTGAACTTATCTTCAAGAAGCTAAAGAAAACAGATCACACCATGTGGGATGATGACTGTCAGAAGGCTTTCAACCGAATCAAGGAAATATTAGCCAAACCACCAGTGCTTATGCCACCTCAACGAGATCAGCCTCTTGGTTTATATCTCATGGTAACTGAAACGGCCATGGGCGCCATGCTAGCTCAAACCGTAGGAAAAGAAGAAAGAGCTATCTACTACCTTAGTAAGAAGTTCTTGGAATACGAGTGCAAATATACACCACTCGAGAAGACATGTCTCGCTCTTGTGTGGGCAACGAAGAAGCTACGCCATTACATGCTTAACTACTCCGTCAAAATATACTCCAAAATGGATCCTGTAAAATACCTCTTCGAAAAGCCCGTTCTCAATGGACGCCTAGCACGATGGACATTGATGCTCTCAGAGTTCGACCTAAAGTACGTACCTCTGAAAGTTATAAAAGGGCGCGCCGTTGCCGAATTCTTCGCAGAAAACCCCATCAATGATGCACGAACGATAGACACCTGGTCGTTTCCGGATGAGGATATACTCCAAACCGATGTAGACTCCTGGGACCTTTACTTGATGGAGCATCGAACTTAAGAGGATTTGGAATATGAGTGTTGCTCATTTCTCCTGAAGTCGAGCATACACCAATCTCTGTCAAACTCGACTTCGAGGTGACAAATAACGCGGCAGATACGAAGCTTGTCTCATTGGATTACAAGCAGCAGTAGGTCTAGGCATCAAGAATCTTCGAGTACATGGGGATTCATCTTTGATCATCAATCAAATTACGGGATCTTGGAAAATCCGAAGTGAAAGCTTAGCACCTTATCAAGCTAGAATAGACCAAGTTGCCCAATTCTTCGATCAAGTAACCTACCTACACCTACCTCGAGAAGAAAATCAATTTGCAGATGCTCTTGCAAAACTCACATCTTTGATTAATATGCCGGATAGCATGGTAGAAATGCCTTTATGCATCGAACGACGGTCAGAGCCAGCTTATGTGCACAAAATAACTGATGAAGAGGAAATCACAGAGGAACCTTGGTTCCAAGCGATCCTAAACTTCAAACTCAATGGCACCTATCCACCGGATATGTACAAAAGGGGACAACGTGCTATACGCTTACTAGCTTCCCAATACGTTCTCATGCAAGGAGAGTTATACAAAAGAACACCTCTTGGTGTAATCCTACGCTGTCTTGATCATTCACGGGCACGGAAAGTGATGGAAGAAGTCCATGATGGAGAATGTGGCCCTCACATGAGTGGACCCATGATGGCAAAGAAAATCACATGTTTGGGGTATTATTGGACCACAATGGAATCCGATTGCATCAAATATGTAAGACATTGCCATAACTGTCAAATCTTCGGGAATGTGCAACATGTCCCTCCTTCACTGCTCTATACAATGACATCTCCCTGGCCATTTTCTGCTTGGGGAATTGATATCATCGGAAAGATCACTCCAGCCGGAACAGGAGGTCACTGTTTCATCTTAGTAGCAATTGATTATTTCACCAAATGGGTAGAAGCGGCTTCCTACACTAGTCTTACGGCCAAAAACGTGGCAAAGTTCATACAAAACAACATCATATGTCGATACGGTTGCCCACATGAGATCATTAGTGACAATGGATCACACTTCCAAGCTGAGACTGAGCAATTGCTAGCCAAGTACAAAATCAAGCATCACCACTCCTCGCCATATAGGCCACAAACTAATGGCGCGGTAGAGGCGGCAAACAAGAACGTTGTCACAATTCTCAAGAAAATGATTGACAACTATAGAGATTGGCCAAGCAAGATACCCTTTGCTTTATGGGGATACCGTACATCTGTTAGGACGCCCACTGGGGCCACCCCTTTCTATTTGACTTACGACATGGAAGTTGTACAACCAGTCGAGCTAGAAATACCATCTTTGCATATTTTACTCGAAAGTCAAATCCCAGAAGCCGGTTGGAAGAGGGATAGATATGAAGAACTCATCCTCCTGGATGAACGTAGACTACGTGCATTACATAATGTGCAAACATATCAGGCACGTATCAAACAAGCCTTCAACAAAAGGGTTACGCCAAGGAACATCAAAGAAGGAGACTTAGTCCTCAAGTCAGTTAGAGCTCTTTTACATGTCGATCCACGAGGAAAATTCAAACCTAATTGGGCCGGGCCATTTCTAGTCAAGTCCATACTTCCAGGGGGTGCGGTTAGGATCACAGACTTAGATGGGAATGTAGTTACCAACCCGAAAAACTCGACCAACTAAAACGTTACTATGCCTAGAATAGGAGCAAAAACACGCCTCGCGTAACCTCACGTGTCGCTCTTGTGGCACGAAATAAACGGCCCATGGCCAAGCTAAAATAAGCTAATGTCATCTTGCTCTTGCATTTTGACAATTTGCCATCCTGATATCATCAAATAAACTGAATTGCACTTTAGGAGTATGTAAAAAGCTCATGCTTATTTTCTAAGTTCATTACAAGCTCTTGCTTAGAACAATTATTCTTTTACATTTACTTGAACTACGCGCAAGGGTTTGATTTCATTTTTTAATGAATACGTGGGCAATCCTTCACAGGATACAACTCATTTATTTTAAATGTAAATAGAAGGACATTTGCAATTGCATTTGGAATTCGACAAGAATAATGAAAGAAAATCGCAACGGTTTCATAACCAATCAACCTCTTTTATTTAATTTCTTTTTAATAATAATATGCCACATAATATAAATAATGCGAAAAGAAAAAATAGGTTAGGATTCTAAAAACCCCACCTTCTTATTACAATAATAATAATAATAATAATAAATAATAATAAAGACTTAGGCTATTCTTCCATTTTCCCTTTGCCTTTGTCATTTTTATCATATTTCTTGTCTCGACCTCGAGCCGGACGCTCTTTCGCCACTTCAGACCTAATCACCAATGGTCTCTCTCGTGGTCTAGACTTGCCATTCTTGTCAATCACCTTTTCCACGGCAGGAGAAGTCTTCGGTTTCTTCGAAGGATGAACAACTCGAAACCCGGCTTCTTCCTCTCCCTCAGTCAGATGCTTCTTGTTTTGGCAGGGTTTTTACCGATCTAGATTGTCCTGCCAGGGATTTATATGTAGGGTGATCTAACTCAAACAACTCGCCTGATTGGTATAGTTAAGTGCAAAAATGAACTAATAAATAATGACACAAAGATTTTTGTACGTGGAAAAACCCTGGGAATAAGGGAAAAAACCACGGGCACCAAGCCAGGAGTGATTGTTACTATGATTTTAGGTGGCCTGACAGAGTATTGTTGTATCAGGCGTCACAGGGGAATATATTGCTTAAGAATACAAAAGTATAAGTAAAAATGAGGGTATAGGTGATTGTTCTTCTGATTTCGTCTTCTCTTCTATTTATACTTGGTCTCTTGCTTCTCCTCTATGCCGTTCAGGGTTTCGTGGTAAATAGGGAATGTGCCCTATTTACCCGGAGGTGGTTGCCTTTTGATTAGCCGTTGCTTTGACTGCTTCCTATATCTTTGCCTTCTGGAATTGGTCTTCCTTTTTTGTAGGGAACATATATAAACTCCCCGTTTGTCGCCTGCAGTAGCCTGATGCTTTTCCTTTTCAGGCTGCTGGTCATCTTCCGCCTGTCTTTTATCAACTCCTGCTTGGTGCCTGTCCGTGTTGAATCAATGCCTGGTTTCAGATGTTTTTTGCTTGGAAGTTGTCCTTGGCTGTTGCCTGGCCTATGTCAGATCAGGCAGGATGATTTTGGGCCCAACAATTGCCCCTTATCTGCTTATTACATTACTGGGTCTGGCCAGGAATAAGGAGATAAAAATTTGGGCCAGGCAAGTGATTTGTGCATGATCTTTTTATCGGATTTAGAATTGGTGTTTGATTCAACTTCTTGCAACGGTTACTCGCCATAAATAGGGTAGGTTCACAAAACCCTAGGAGAGTCATGATTGATCTTAACCACTTGCTTTCCTAGCCGTTATGGTTTTGCGGCTATAAATATCATGCTTATTCCGTGTATGCCTTCACATTCTAATCTCTATCTTTCTTCTTTCTCTTTCTAAAAAATTCTCCCTTTGCAAAAAAATTATTTCCCAGAAAAATAATATATGGCTGGCGGTAGGAGAAGGACAGCAGCTTCAAAAGCTCCTGCTGCGGCTGAAGAAGTTCCTGTTAAAGTTGAAATGGTTTCTGCTGAGGTTGAGAAGGTCCCTGATATCATCCCTGAGGATGATGTGGTGGAGATCGTTGCTCCTCCAGAGGTTATGTCCATGTCTTATAAGGGGGTTGAATATTCTCCTAATAAGGCTTTGGCGGCTTCTTTTCAAGAAGCCAATCAACTGAAACCTGCTTTTGAGCATTATATAAAGGGCAGGGGCCTTATTCCTCATGGGGCTGAGGTTTGGATTCCTGAGAACGGTCTTGTCAGGGCTAATTAGAGTAGCCCAGGTTGGTTCTGTATTTTTGTGTGGGCGTTCAGGGGTGGCGGTCAGCTTCCCCTTTCTCCTTTCATGACTGAGGTGATTAGGGCTATCAGGGTCCCTCCTTTTCAACTCATGCCAATGGTCTGGAAAATTGTCCATTCTGTTGAGCATTTATGTTCTAAGCATAAATTGGTTATTACCCTGGATGACTTCAAGATTGTCTATCACCTGAAGAGTCATTCTGCTGGGAGGTTCAATTTTCGAGTTAGGTCAAAGATGGCTCACCTGATTACCAACTTTGATTCAGGGGATGATAAAGGATGGGCTCAAACCTATATGTTTATCAAGGTTGATTCAATTGCCCCTGACCTAGACTATCTCAATTACCCAGCTGTTGAAGGAGGTAACTTTCTTTCCTGCATTATTTTTGGTTTGGTAATAATATGTTTTGGAGAGTTTACTTACTTTGCCCGTGCTTTCTTTTAGTAAATGATTGGGTGAATGATCTTGATGCTGAGGGGTCGGCTGACCGGATAGCAGCGTTTATGGCGTTGCACGAAGAGGAGAGGGCTTGGCCTGCCTGTCTGGGGCAAGCTCCTATGCCTCGTTTTAAGAAGGCTAAGTTGAGTACGTATAAGCCTGTGAAGAGCACTAAGGTTCCAGGGGCATCTTCATCAGGGAGTAAGTTCTTTTGCTTATTTTTGTCATTCTGTTTCCTGTATTGGATTCATGCTTATATTGCTGATTTAGAAACTCGTCGTGCAGCCACCAGGGCTTCTGCCAGAATTGCTAGTTTTGGTCTTTCTTTGGTGAAGGCAGGGGTCTCTCAAATTACGGGGGAGAAGTCAAAGAGCAGTGAGGCAACGAGAAGTGATAGTGCTGTTCAAGTTCAGGAACCTGTGCAGGGGGTTCAGTTGGCGTCGCCTGAAAAGATTGTGGATGATAGTGACCGTCCTGAGAAGAGGAAGAGAGTGGATGAGTCTTCAGGAGGAGTTCATGAGGTCAGGGAGGTCAGGGCTCGTATGGATGAGATCCAGTTTGCCAAGGATCAAATTCAGGCTCAGGCTTTTGCGGTTGATGATCCCTATTTCAAGTATCAGGCAGAGGATGCTTCTGCCCGTGCTTTGGCTGCTATGTATCGTTCCAGGGATTACGCTGCAAACATGATTACCATGCTTCAGGAGGTATATATTTTCTGTCTTTGTTTATTGTGGGTATTTGTGTGCGTTTTCTTTTTTGTGGCTTAAATAGGTATTTTTTCTTTTTTGTTTAGAATGTTAATGATGTGCTGAGGAGCGCCTGTCAACTGGAATCAGTCCATGGTCTAAAAAATACCTTGGATTGGAAGGTGCAAATCTTGAAAAAGGATGCTGACAAGTTTAAAGCTGAGTTGGAGGTGTCTAAGGCTGAGAATCATTATTTGAAGGAGGATAATGAGGCAGGGAAGGCTCGGTTGCTGGTGGAGTCTTCTAAGCTGAAATCTACTCAGGATGCTCTGAAAGCTCTTCAGGCTAAATTTGATATTGCCCAGGAAGAATTGAAGGCTGAAAAGCAGGCTATGCAGGAGCAGTTAAAGGTGAATGAAGAGTTGGCTGTAGAGAGGGATGAAGTCCAGGCTAGGTATAAAGATGCTGCACTATATTTCTTTGGCAAGGGCCGTGTGGATGCTATGAAGGAGCCTACTGAAGTCAGGCCTTTTTGGAATCCTGACCAGGAGTTGGCTGATCTCAATACCACTTATCCTGAGCTTTGTAAGTTGCATGCTGACGAGGAAGTGGACTCTCCTCCATGTTGGGGCTGGTGTCCTTAACAGTTAGTGCAAGGACTTATAAATCTCTAAAAGGATCAAAGGGCATACTTTTAGTATTATTATCAGTTGATCCACGTTTATCAATAATGGTTGGCTTGCTAGATAAGTTTGACGTTATTGTCATACAGATGGCGGTGATCAACTGGTCCCTAAAAGTCACACCTATAGGATACGTTTGAGAGATGTGACCGTATGAAAATACAGTCATGTTGATGCCAAATTTTGACTAACCAGTTAGTCCGAGTTATTTGACTAGTAATTAGTCAAAAATGTGATGTTGAGATATTATATTTAATACGGATTAAATAAAATGGGCTAAGGCGAATTAAACAGTTAATTCGTAAACTAAATATAAACGGTTATATTTAATTAATGTATATTGAAGTAATTATACAATATTGTCTTTGTCGGACATGTATTAATAATTCAACTAATCCATGTTATTAGTTGATGCTTTAATAACCGATAACCGATGACGATTTATAATAAAGACCGCGTCATATACATTTTAGCATCGGACCACGAGTTAAAATAAGGAGAAGATGAAAGCCCATTTCCTCTTCCCCCTCTCGGTTTGGCCGAATTAGAAGAACAAAAAGGAGAGCCTTCTCCTTCTTGTTAACGGAATTTGTCATTAGTGAAAAATAATTAGGGTTTTGAGATTTTTACCTCTCAAAATTCAGATCTCACATCTAAGAAAACCTCACATCAAGTTCTCCCAATATTGCAAGGCAATTAAAGAACACATTTCTAGCACAAGGGCATATTCTCAGACGATCTTGGGTGCAACAATTAGGAGGAGGTCTACTTTGATCTCTCATTGCCGAATTGCACTAGGACCGAAGGTTAATTCTTGTGCTTAATCGTTTTTCATTGTATTTTGTTTATGACCATATTTCACATGTTAAATTTACGTTATAGTCCTAAATTTAAAGGGTCTTATACGGATATTACCCCACAAGTGGTATCAGAGCGAGGCCACGTAAATTTTCATTGTGATTTTTCATAAAACGATTGTTTTTGTCTCGAAAACCGTGCCTTGTGTACACGGTTGTTGCGTTTTTTTTTTTGAAACCGTGACATGTTTTACACGGTTGATTCATCATTTTTCGTTTTGTTCTTTTGCATATTGTTATTTTATACGGAGATTATAACAATATGTCAAGTTTTGTCAGATTGTAAAATTGTTTTGATGCGTTTTTGATCAAATTGAAATTGGTTTTGTGTTGACAATCTGTTTTCACGAGGGTTTTAAGTTTTCAGATCTTATTTGGTCTCGATCGAGTGGATTTCTACTCGATCGAGAGGTTTTTCTGTCTTGATTTTGCTCGATCGAGTCCTTGCTGTACTCGATCGACCTCTGTTTAAAACCCCACTGCTCGATCGAGAAGTCCTCGTACTCGATCGAGCAGATTTGCGATAAAGTCTTGATCGACCTCGATCTGTCGATCGAGTACTTCTCGATTAGCATACCTCTCGATCGACTAGCGATTGATCGATCGAGCCCTTTTGTTCCTCGATCGAGCACTTTTGTCCCTGGATCGAGGGATTTTGTTCTGGCAGCTTTGAAAATTTATTCTTTTTGTTTTAAATTTTCTTTTGGCCTTCATATGTACTTTATACGGATATTGTACACTCGCTATGATTGTGAAACGGTTCACACACGTACCATTGAGTTATTTTAAAGCGTATTTAAAGTAACGGATTGTAATAGATTAAAATGAAATTGATAGAAGCAGTTTTATCATATAAATTTTAATCGTTAAAAGGTGGTTTGGATAAATTTAACATAATTACGGAATTATGTCACGAATAAATTTGTTTTAGTTGATGCATTTTATTTATCGTTAATTATGAATGCTTTTGAATGCTTTTATTACGTATTTATTTATTTTACAAACGGTTGTAACTTAGTGTGGCCTTAGTAGAACGTGTTTCCGTAATGATGGAACACGGTCTTGGTTGTATTTTGAGATCTCGTATCTCCGTTTTGGATTTTTCACTTGTAATTACAGTTTTAATTAGAATGTAAATAGGTTTATATTTTGTATTTTTAATTGTAATTTTGAGAAGACCAAAGATGGAGATCGGATGCTCACTCCCGCTGCAAGGTCAAAGATGGAACATCAAGACATACTTTTCGGGTCCAACGGTGGATTCCAAAGTTGTATTATGTTCTTTTTACTAGGATCGGCCACACTAGGAATTTTTTTTACGTATTGCATTCTTTTATTTATTTTTCGTAACGATAATATGCATCATATTCCGCCTAAAACCAAACCACCTAATTATTGCATGAAAACTGACACATATAGAGGTCACGAGTTAGTTTTCTTTGACATTCTTATGTCACACGATTTTAAGCCATCACCTAAGTTAATTCATTCACGTAAAGCTAGTTATTCGTTCACTTAAAATGAATTAAAACTGAGTTGATGGGATCTTCCTCGTATAAACAAAAATTGAGAACGGTCTTTATAGGTCAAACTCCAATGAGTCCCTTCTTCGTCGGTAGGCATAATATGACCCCTTCTACGTCGGGTAAGTTGGAACCGATTGACCTATTTTATCTCAACACTATGGTCACTCGTACGATCCTGTGCTCATGGTGGACTATAGATAGGATTTACGGAAATCTATCGACCAAGAGTTCTTACGGAAGAATTAGCCAAACAGTGGGCTTATCAATTTACGGAAATTGAGTCTTGGGATCACTTGTATCATTCTTGAGGAAGATCAATTATGCAAGTGCTTGAGTCTACACGTTAAAATACATTTTAAATAGACTTAAATCACCTCGATGAGTTGCTTATTTCGTTTTTATTTTTCTTTCTTTTTCAGTGTAGAACACGAATATTTAAACTGCTATAACGAAATGGCTGGTCTTTTGAACGACCCAATGCCAAGTGCCACATTGGACCGTGAGTCCTGGCTTCGGACCTTCATGAATCAGATGAATCAGTCTACTCGACTGAAGAATGATGGATCTAACTTCGCGGACGGGGAGGCGGCATTACGGAATGCTGCCACTGCTGACGGGAAGCTCAGATTTTTGACTGAGCCCCTCCCGCCAACCCCAGGTCCCACGGCTGGAGCTAACGAGATCGCCAAGTATAGCGATTTCGTCATGGAAGCGGGTGCGATTAAAAACGTACTCATTTTTGCAATGGAATCCAATTTGCAGAAACGCTTCATAGCCCATGGTGCAAACAAGATTTTCACCACACTCACTAAGGAATTCTCGAAAGCACCGAGAATCGTGACCTATGAGCATACCACTCGATTCTTTGATGCGAGACTCCAGAAGGGCCAACCGGTTAGCCCACACATTCTCAGCATGATTGAGAATGTCGAGAGACTGGAGGCGCTTGATTGTAAAATCAGCGAGAACATCGTAATTGACCGCATGCTTCATTCACTCCACGATGGTTTTGCGCTCTTTAGAGCGAATTACTATATGAATGATTTGAAGAAAAGTCCCCATGAACTGCACTCCCTTCTCGTACAGACCGAGAAGGACATGAAGTTTAGTGGGAGCGTAAAACAGGATGTCCTCGTTGTATCAAACAAGGGCAAGGGTAAGGGCAAAGCTAAAGCAGACCTAGCAGTAGGTAAGGCGAAGTTCAAGAAGTCGGGTTCAGGTAAGAGTGGGCCTGGTGAGTCGAGCAACTCATCAGGCGCGACAAAGAGCAAGGATGGTAACATGGAGTGTCACCATTGCCACAAGACTGGGCATTGGAGGCGTACATGTCCCGTATACCATGAGGACATAAAGGCAGGTCGCGTCAAACCTGTTGGTATGTCTTCCACTTCTACTTTTATTCATATGATTGAGATTAACCACGCAAGTTACGGAACTTGGGTACTTGATACTGGTTGTGGTTCTCACTGTGTAATCATGTGCAGGGGCTCCGAAACATCGAACCCCTCATAAAGGGTGAGGTGGACCTGCGTGTCGGGAATGGAGCACGAGTGGCTGCCGTCTCGAGGGGAACATATGTGATCCAGCTTCCTAGCGGATTTGAGTTATCTTTATATAACTGCTATTATGTACCCAGTCTTTCGAAAAACATTATTTCAGTTTCTGCACTTGACAAACTTGGATTTTCATTTGTAATAGAGAATAATTCTTGCATTTTCTCATTACACGATATGATTTATGGCAAGGCAGTCTCCATGAATGGAATCTATGTTTTAGATCAGACCACCGAAATATTACACGTAATGAATAAAAAGTTAAAGGTTGGTGATAAAGATCAAACATACCTATGGCACTGCCGTATGGGACACATTAATGAGAAACGCGTTAAACAGCTCATCAAGAATGGAGCTATCTCGGCCTTTGATTTTCAATCATATGGCACGTGTGAATCATGTCTCATCGGTAAGATGACTCGTATTTCCTTCAAAGGTGTTGGAATGCGCGCTGCTGACCTATTAGGACTCATACACACGGATGTATGTGGACCTATGTCAATCACCGCACGAGAAGGCTATAGGTATTTCATCACTTTCACGGACGATTTAAGCAGATATGGCTATGTCTACTTAATGAAGCATAAAAGTGAATCCTTTGAGAAATTCAAAGAATACCAGAATAGGGTAAAGAACCTACTGGGTAGAAAGATTATAACACTGCGTTCAGATCGTGGTGGCGAGTATCTTTCTCACGAGTTTGATCAACACCTTAAAGACTGTGGGATTTCCTTACAGTTAACTCCACCTGGAACACCTCAGTTGAATGGTGTGTCCGAACGGAGAAATCGAACTCTACTTGATATGGTTCGATCCATGATGAGTCACACCGTGTTGCCTGACTCATTGTGGGGTTATGCTCTTCATCAAATTTGCTCTAATACTTAACCAAGTCCGTCTAAAGTCTGTTGACAAGACTCCATATGAAATATGGAAGGGAACGGTCCCTAACTTGTCCTTTATACGGGTTTGGGGCTGCGAGGCTTATGTCAAGTGGAGACACGAGGATAAGCTCGGCCCGCGATCGGTCAAGACATACTTTATAGGTTATCCTAAAGGAACGCTTGGTCATTACTTTTATTCGCCAACCGAACAACGTGTATTTGTTGCGGCTAGTGCGACATTCTTAGAGAAGGAATTTCTCGAGAATGCAAAGAGTGATAGAACCTTCGACCTATCGGAGATTCCAGAACCAAGGCACCGAGCAACCATTGGAGGAACCAGTTCCTTCAATCCCGGCTGCGGTTAATATTCGAGGAACCTAGAAGGTCGGGAAGAGTCTCTATTCCTCCGATGAGATACATTGGTATGGTCGAGGAACATGACATAGATGACATTCTACTCTTAACGAGTAGTGAACCCGCAACCTATAAAGGTGCCATGACTAGTTCTGACTCAAAGCTATGGCTTGAGGCCATGCAATCCGAGATGGACTCCATGTATGAGAACAACGTATGGGATCTTGTTGACTTACCCGCTAAGGTTCGTCCCCTTCAATGCAAGTGGCTTTACAAGATAAAGCACTCTGTGGAAGGTCAACAAGATATCTATAAAGCACGACTAGTTGCTAAAGGTTTCACCCAAGTGCCAGGTTTGCACTACGATGAGATTTTTGCACCCGTAGTCATGCTGCGTTCCATTCGGATTATCTTAGCGATTGCCGCTTTTCATGACTATGAAATTTGGCAAATGGACGTGAAAACCGCCTTCTTAAACGGCTTTTTGGAGGAAGAGTTGTACATGGTACAACCCGAAGGTTTCATCGATCCAGAACATCCTAAGAAAGTGTGCAAGCTTAAGCGTTCCATTTATGGACTTAAGCAAGCATTAAGGAGTTGGAATCATCGCTTCGACCAAGTGATAAAAGAAAATGGATTCATTCGATCAGTCGAGGAACCATGTCTTTATATCAAGTCGAGTGGGAGCAAGATTGTCTTCCTAATATTGTATGTTGACGACATATTCCTGATTGGGAATGACATACCTCTCTTAACTTCGGTGAAAGTATGGTTGAAGAACCATTTCCAGATGAAAGATCTGGGCGAGGCACAAAGAATTTTGGGCATCCGTATCTATCGAGATAGATCACGACGGATGTTATCTCTCAGTCAGAGTCTTACATAGACAAAGTCCTAGAGAGATTCAGCATGACTAACTCCAAGAAGGGTTTCTTCCTATGGCTCCAGGGGTGCATTTGAGCAAGTCTCGGGCACCGGAGACAGGAAGAGAAAGAGCGCATGACACGGATTCCTTATGCCTCGGCTATAGGATCAATCATGTATGCCATGATATGCACACGTCCGGACGTGGCATATGCATTGAGTATGACAAGTCGATTCCAACAGCATCCAGGTGAATCACATTGGTTGGCTGTCAAGAACATTCTTAAGTACCTACGGAGGACTAAAGATTGGGCATTGACTTATGGAGGCGAACAAAAGCTATGCGCAACCGGTTACGCAGATGCTAGCTTCCAAACGGATCGAGATGACTCGAAATCTCAGTCTGGATTCGTTTTTACTCTTAATGGCGATGATCAGTGGAAGAGTTCCAAACAAGCTGTTACAGATTCTACGATCGAGTCCGAGTACTATGCCGCGTATGAAGCTGCAAAGGAAGCGATATGGATGCGTCAATTCTTACAAGGACTATCCGTAGTGCCTAGTTCGAATGACCCGATCACCATCTATTGTGACAATAGAGGTGCCATCTTCCAAGCTAAGGAGCCTAAGTCTAGTAACAAGTCTAGACATGTACAACGGAAAGCTCATCTAATCCGAGATTACGTGGAGCAAAAGGAAGTAGTGATAGAAAAGATTGCTACCGATGATAATATAGCAGATCTTCTCACTAAACCATTACGACAAGATAAGCATGAAGGGCACGTTATTTCCATGGGAATTAAACGTGTTCCTGAGTTGTACTACTCTTTTATGGATTAGATTCATTCTCTTTTGTACTCCATACGACATCATCGTTTTGATATTTATATAGATGTTTTGTTTTTCATGTGGAATTGTACGACGATTTTGACCACCACAAAGTGAACTGAACAAACATTACATTTTTTTGGTTCTTAATTGCCCTCATGAGCTGATAACTCTGGCAATTATTTTGTGACGTTGGTTGATGGTGGGTTCAACGAGCCATAAGTCAACCGGTTGACTGACCAATCACAGAGGCGAGTTATACGGATATCTCGTAGAACACAATTGTGACATCGACGTGGAGTCCTAAATGTTTTACAACATTCGGTGCCAGGTCGTGGATAGGACCTCCATGGTGATCCTAAGAGTCGATTCTTTTGACTATCGACTGTCTCTTGAGATTAAGGCAGATTTTGGGTGACTTTGGTTTCTTTCTCACGGTCATCCGTAACAGGGGGCCAAGTAGATTTTTTCTGGGTCATTTCATGCTGTGCTTAGATCGGAAGGAGTTCGAGTTGAAGGAAATATTCAGCCTTTATCAGGTACTCGATATTTCTCAGGGCCACTCGAGGAGTCAGAATCGAAATGCATGGCCATGCTCGGATACGGATTCGTTTTATCGGTTAAGTTACTTTCTAGTCGGAAACCACTCTTGATACGGATCGATTGTAAAAAATACGACCTTTGCGGATCCGGATCTGCAAATTGTTTTACATTGAGTGGGAGAAATTTTTAAATGAATATGAGAATCGGTTATCGCACATACACTTGTACGGACAAGTGGGAGTTTGTTGGAGCTTATGTCCTCCAGTTAGTGCGGATAACGTCATTGCACATACACTTGTACGGACAAGTGGGAGCTTGTTGGGGCTGGTGTCCTTAACAGTTAGTGCAAGGACTTATAAATCTCTAAAAGGATCAAAGGGCATACTTTTAGTATTATTATCAGTTGATCCACGTTTATCAATAACGGTTGGCTTGCTAGATAAGTTTGACGTTATTGTCATACAGATGGCGGTGATCAACTGGTCCCTAAAAGTCACACCTATAGGATACGTTTGAGAGATGTGACCGTATGAAAATACAGTCATGTTGATGCCAAATTTTGACTAACCAGTTAGTCCGAGTTATTTGACTAGTAATTAGTCAAAAATGTGATGTTGAGATATTATATTTAATACGGATTAAATAAAATGGGCTAAGGCGAATTAAACAGTTAATTCGGAAATTAAATATAAACGGTTATATTTAATTAATGTATATTGAAGTAATTATACAATATTGTCTTTGTCGGACATGTATTAATAATTCAACTAATCCGTGTTATTAGTTGATGCTTTAATAACCGATAACCGATGACGATTTATAATAAAGACCGCGTCATATACATTTTAGCATCGGACCACGAGTTAAAATAAGGAGAAGATGAAAGCCCATTTCCTCTTCCCCCTCTCGGTTTGGCCGAATTAGAAGAACAAAAAGGAGAGCCTTCTCCTTCTTGTTAACGGAATTTGTCATTAGTGAAAAATAATTAGGGTTTTGAGATTTTTACCTCTCAAAATTCAGATCTCACATCTAAGAAAACCTCACATCAAGTTCTCTCAATATTGCAAGGCAATTAGAGAACACATTTCTAGCACAAGGGCATATTCTCAGACGATCTTGGGTGCAACAATTAGGAGGAGGTCTACTTTGATCTCTCATTGCCGAATTGCACTAGGACCGAAGGTTAATTCTTGTGCTTAATCGTTTTTCATTGTATTTCGTTTATGACCATATTTCACATGTTAAATTTACGTTATAGTCCTAAATTTAAAGGGTCTTATACGGATATTACCCCACACTCCATCCAAAGGGAAAAATAGTGATGCTGAAGGGGAGGGAGATGAAGAAGAGGAGGCTGTTGATGAGGGGATTGGCTCTGCTACTGTGTCCAAGGCGGGTTAATTTGGTTTTTTTCTTTTGTGGAATTTTGTGTTGTTTTGGCCTATTCAGGGGGGGGATGTTCCCTGAACAAACAATTTAGAATCTTTTTTGGTTTTTGTTGGCTTTTCCTGGATAAACTGTTTGTTCTTCCTGCCTGGGAAGGGTATATTCCTGGGTAGGTTTTAATATATATGTCCTTTCTTCTCTTGATTTTCTTGCTGTATTTGACTGGAATTTGTACCTGTACATTCATGTGATATTTTTCTGTTAGAGTAATGCCTGTCAGGAGGGCTTATGGCCCTCATTCCTGTGTTTATGGGGAATGGTGGCTCTATTTGCCTGTCAGGAGAGCTTTTAAGAATGAGGGTGGTTGCCGGTCAGGTGGGCTTATGGCCCTCAGCCTGTCAGGAGGGCTTTTTTGACAAGTATTCTGGTCTATTATACCTTTGTACTTGTCATTTTTATGTACTGAGCTCAGTTTAATTTTCAGGTCAGGCAGGCAGGTGCCAAATTAGAGCATTTTTAGAAATGTTATTCAGGTTGGGTGGAGTGGCCCTCAATCCTGAATATTTGTTTAAGCCTAAATTGTAACATATAATAAGTGAAAAGAAGGTGTAAAACAAGTTTTCAGGATTTGAAATAAAGTTCTAGATGAAGCTAAGAATAGCAGGCAAGCAATTTAGCACATAGCAGGAAGTTCTATTGACTTGTATATAGGGTAGGTAGTTTTACCTGCTTCTCAGATATGAAATAGTTTTAAGTGGGAGATGTTCCAAGATCTGGGGATCATTTCTCCTTCCAAAGTTTGTAGCCTGCAAGCTCCTTGTCCCACTATTGAATCAATTAAGTACGGGCCTTCCCATGCAGGGGCTAGTTTGCCTGCGTTCTTTTCTCTGGTGTTGGGGAAAACTTTCCTTAGGACCAGGTCTCCTTCTTTGAATACTCTGATGTTGACATTTTTGTTGTAACTTCTGGCTACTGCCTGTTGGTAGGCGGCTATCCTGACCTTGGCTGCATCCCTCAGTTCTTCTGTTAAGAGTAGGTTATCTTGCAATAGGGGCATGTTCTCTTCTATTGTGTTCAGCCGCTACGGTAGTTGGCACATGGATTTCTTTGGTATTATCGCTTTGTGACCATAGACCGGGGAATATGGTGTCCGGCCGTGGTTGTTTTGGGTGTGGTCTGTCGGCCCATAGGACTAGGGGAGCTCTTCCGCCCATCTTCCTTTTCTTCTTTTTGGCTTTTTCTTGAGCGGTGATTACTACTTTGTTACTTGATTCTACTTGGCCGTTGGCTTTAGGGTAGCCTGGTGTGGATGTGACTAGGTTGATATTCCATTGTGCACAGAAGTTTTCTGTTCTTTTTCCCACAAATTGTGTACCATTGTCACAAACTATTTCTGAAGGTATTCCATATCTGCATATGATATTCGTTTTGATAAATGATATGACATCCTTTTCTATGACTTACCTGTAAGAGTCTGCCTCTATCCATTTGGAAAAGTAGTCAGTCATTGCTAGCATGAAGACTTTTTGTCCGGGCGCCTGAGGTAGCTTGCCTACTATGTCCATGCCCCACTTCATGAATGGCCAGGGGGCTGAGATAGAATGTAGTAGCTCTGATGGTTGATGGATATAAGGGGAGTGGATTTGGCAGGCTTCACATTTTGAGCTATATGATATGCAGTCAGCTCTCAGGGTTGGCCAGAAGTAGCCTGTTCTGAGAATTTTGCTTGCCAGGCTTCTTCCACCTTTGTGATTTCCGCAGTATCCATCATGTATGTCTTCTATGACCTGGCTGGCTTCATTTGGTTCCAGGCAACGTAAGTAAGGTCCAGCCTGAGACTTTTTAAACAGGGTGTTATTTATAATGGTATAAGTGGATGCTTTGATTTTTAGGGCCCTTGCTTCGTTTTTATTTGTAGGGAGTATCCCCTGTAAGAACCAGTCATAGTAGGGTTTAGTCCAGGAGGTTGTATCTTCCTGGATAGGGCAAATTTGTTCAGGCCTTTCTATGGTTGATTCCAACAGGTGGACTATGGGTATTTTGTCAAACACGGCAGGGCTGAAGTTTGATCCCAGGCTGGCTAGGGCATCTGCCTGGGTATTTAAGTCCCTTGGCATCTTTTGCAGCATATACTCCTTTGATTTGATTGGAAATTAAGAGAGAGTCAGTTTTTACCTTGAGGTTTGCTACACCGAGTTCTATACATACCTTTAGTCCAACAATCAGGGCTTCATATTCAGCCTTATTATTTGTGGCTTTGAATTCACAATTAATAGCCTGTGCAATTAGGTCTCCCTGTGGTGATTTTAGGACTAGTCCTAGGCCAGTGCCTTTCATATTTGTTGCCCCGTCTACATAGAGAGTCCATTCCTGGTCTGTCTTTTGGGTGTCAAGGAGATTGACCTCTTTTATGAGGTCTGGTTCTAGGGTAGGACTGAATTCAGCCACGAAGTCTGCTAGTGCCTGAGATTTAATTGCCGTCCTGGGTTCAAAGGTTATATCATAGGTGCTAATTTGTCGACCATTTTGCCATTCCGCCGACAACTCAGGCTTTCTCAGGACAGATTTGATAGGCAGGTTAGTTCTTACAATAATTGGGTGACTTTCAAAATAAGGTCGAAGTTTAGTGCAGGACATTACTAAAGCAAGTACATATTTTTCAAGTAAGCCATACCTGGTTTCTGTGTCTAGGAGACTTTTACTTACATAGTAAACTGGATGCTGTTGGCCATCAATTTCTTTGGTCGGGACTCCACTTATCGCATTGTTTCGTGATGATAGGTAGACCGTCAGGGGTTCTCCTCTGTCTAGTTTGGCAAGTAGTGGAGGTGTAGTCAGGTATGTTTTGAGCTCCTGGAAGGCTGTCTCGTGTTCAGGCAACCATTTGAATACCTTGTTCTTTCTGAGTAGGTCATAGAATGCCTTGCACCTTACTGATGATCTGGAAATGAATCTATTCAGGGCTGCAACTCGTCCTGTCAGTTTTTGAATATCTTTGACTGACTTGGGGGATTCTAGTTCTAGTATGGCTCTTATTTGTTCTGGGCTGGCTTCTATTCCTCTTTTGGTCACCATGTAACCTAGGAATTTGCCTGAAGATACTCCAAAATGGCATTTGGATGGGTTAAGTTTCATATTAAATTCTTCCAGGATCTTAAATGTTGTCTCCAAGTCCCTGACATGATCTTCAGCTTTCTTTGATTTAACTACCATGTCATCAATATAGACTTCCATTGTGTCTCCTATTTGGTCTTTAAACATTGTATTGACCAGGCGTTGGTATGTTGCCCCTGCATTTTTCAGGCCAAAGGGCATTCTTTGTGCAGCAAGATATATGCCTCTTTCCGTGATAAATGCAGTATGTTCCTGATCAGATGGGTGCATCTTGATTTGATTGAATCCACTTGAGGCATCCATAAATGTCAGGAGTTCATGCCCTGCTGTAGCATCCACCATTGCATCTATGTGTGAGAGCGGAAATGGGTCTTTTGGGCAGGCTTTATTGAGGTCTGTGTAATCTACACAAACTCTCCACTTGCCATTTTTCTTTTGTACCACCACTACGTTGGCTAGCCAGTCAGGGTACATGACTTCTCTTATCATCCCCATGTCCAATAGTTTGTCCACTTCTTCATTAATGATAGCATGTCTTTCAGCGGCAAACTTTCTTCTTTTCTGTTGGACAGGCTTATAAGACTCATCTATATTTAGTTTGTGTGTAATAATATTGGCATCTATACCGGTCATATAAAAATGTGACCAGGCAAAACATGAAGATTTACCTTTAAGAAAATTTACTAATTCTGGCCTGATGTTATCAGGGACATCAGATCCTACTAGTACGTGCCTGTCAGGGTACTCAGGTTCTAAAATTACTTGATCAGTTTCCATTTTGGTTTCTGCCACATGAGTTGTCCGACAGATCATCGTAATTGCTAGGCGGGGACTTACCCGCCTTGGAAGGCTTGATGACTCAAGTATAGCATTCTGGCAGATTTATGTTCACCTTTTATGGTTGCTATTCCCCCATTCTGTTGGTATTTTGATGCATTGGTGATAGGTGGAGGGTATGGCCCTTACGTTGTGGATCCATGGTCTTCCCAATATGGCATTGTAGGATGACAGGCAGTCCAGGACTCCAAATCTTTCGTATGAAGATACTCCTTCCACGTATGTGGGCAGGTGTATTTCTCCCAGTGTGTTCCTTGTTTCTCCACTGAATCCTACTAGGATATTAGACTTCTTTATGATTTGGCTTTCATCAATCTTCATTGCTTTAAGGACATCAAGCATGATCAGGTTTACTGAACTGCCTCCATCTACCAGGATTCTCATCACACGTACAGTCCCTATTTGCATGGTGATGACTAGGCTATCATGGTGGAGGTCTGGAATGCCCTGCATATCAGTGTCGTCAAAAGTAATTTGAGGTAAATTGATAGGTTTAAAAGGGGATTTCATTTTTGACTCCCTGGCAATTTTCTTTGCAGCTGAGCTGGTTAGGCCACAAATTTCTGATCCTCCATTGATGAATTTAACTTCATAGATGGGTGGTGCAGGGGGGTAAGTCACGTTGTTGCCTTTCTGTGTTTTTTCTTGTTCCATCATCTTCCCTGTTCTTTGTTGGCATCAAGTCTTTCAGGTATCCTTTCTTTAGCAGGTAAGCCACTTGTCTCCGTAATCCCAGGCATTCTTCTGTTGTGTGCCCTATGTCCATGTGAAATTCGCACCACCTGGTGGTGTCCTTTCTTGAGTTGGGGTTGTCTGACTTCTTTGGCCACTTGACAATGTCTCCCATATGGTCAAGTCTCTTGATCAGTCCTGCAATGTCAACAGAGAAGTTATATTCCTAGATAGGAGGATAAGTATAGGAGTTACCTCGTTGTTCATGTGTATAGTTGACTTCTGATCTGTCAGGTCTCGTGTAGGGAGATAGCTTGGAACTGCTTCCTCTGTGGTTAGAGCTTTTTCTGTTAGTTTTGTCATATCCTGAGTTGTTGTCAGCATTATCTGCCTTGTAGCCTTTGTCTTCTTCCAGCCTGATATAGCCTATAGCTAATGCTTGGACATCTTCAAAGGTATGACAGGGCTTCATGGTCATTGCATCGTAGAAATCACTGTCCAGGGGTAGCCCTTGCCTGAAAGCTTCAACGGCTGTCCCAACATCACATCTGGGGATTGAAACCTTTTCTTTGTTAAATCTTGTCATGTAGGATCTGATGGATTCTCCAGGCTTTTGTTTAACCCTGTACAGGTCACTGGATCTCTTTTCTAGTTCCCTGCTGCTGGCAAAATGATGATTGAAAGAGTTGACCAGGTCAGCAAAGGACTTGATGCTTCCAATTGGCAGGTTTATGTACCATTGCAGGGTAGGTCCGTTCAGAGTTGTTCCAAATCCCTTACACATGCAGACTTGACGTAGTTCACTGGGAATTGATGCTGACAGCATCCTTTACTTCTAATACGCAACATGGTTTTGTGGATCTGTGGTTCCATCATAGATCCTCATTGAGGGAATCACAAATTTCTTTGGCAGATCTATCATTGCTATTTCATCCACAAAGGGTGAATCAGCATAGCTCTCTGGATTTGCTTCTTCAATTGGGGTAGGAACTCCTGGAATCTTTTCAAATCTCTCATGAAGTTTTTGGATTTCCTGGAGCATAGCCATCATAATGGCCGTGTTAGTCTGAGGATCTGTTGAGGTCTCTTCATTTTGGAGTTCTCCTGAGTCTGTCTCTTCTCCTGCTTTGGACTTTGATGGAGTAGGAGTACCAATATTGGAGAAATCAATATATCTTATGATTGAGGAGAATGGTGTGCCAGGCTGGACTTTCAACTTTGATCCTGAAGCTTTTTCTCCCAGCTGTATTTTTAGGCTGGATTCTGATTCTTTCAATTTTGCCACTTCTGCTCCAGCCTGGACCATTTTTTGTTTCAGTTGTTCCATCTCCAACAACTATTGTTTGGCAGCAGCTAATTGTTGCTCAACGCTATCTCCTGCCATCTTTTCTTAGTTTTTTTTTGGTGGTGTTTAGTTATGGGCTTTGATTATTTTTGAGCTAGATGCCCCACGGTGGGCGTCAATTGTTTTGGCAGGGTTTTTACCGATCTAGATTGTCCTGCCAGGGATTTATATGTAGGGTGATCTAACTCAAACAACTCGCCTGATTGGTATAGTTAAGTGCAAAAATGAACTAATAAATAATGACACAAAGATTTTTGTACGTGGAAAAACCCTGGGAATAAGGGAAAAAACCACGGGCACCAAGCCAGGAGTGATTGTTACTATGATTTTAGGTGGCCTGACAGAGTATTGTTGTATCAAGCGTCACAGGCGAATATATTGCTTAAGAATACAAAAGTATAAGTAAAAATGAGGGTATAGGTGATTGTTCATCTGATTTCGTCTTCTCTTCTATTTATACTTGGTCTCTTGCTTCTCCTCTATGCCGTTCAGGGTTTCCTGGTAAATAGGGAATGTGCCCTATTTACCCGGAGGTGGTTGCCTTTTGATTAGCCGTTGCTTTGACTGCTTCCTATATCTTTGCCTTCTGGAATTGGTCTTCCGTTTTTGTAGGGAACATATATAAACTCCCCGTTTGTCGCCTGCAGTAGCCTGATGCTTTTCCTTTTCAGGCTGCTGGTCATCTTTCGCCTGTCTTTTATCAACTCCTGCTTGGTGCCTGTCCGTGTTGAATCAATGCCTGGTTTCAGATGTTTTTTGCTTGGAAGTTGTCCTTGGCTGTTGCCTGGCCTATGTTAGGTCAGGCAGGATGATTTTGGGCCCAACACTTCTCTTTCTCCTTTTCTACATCGCGAACCTTATAGTCAACAGGCTCACGCTTCCTCAATCTCTCGCGCTCCTCCGGAGTAGTAGCTTTCCTCCATCGCAAGTAGGAATCAGATACTCATAGAGCACTAACAGAAGAATTCGAGAACCACATATTTCT
Source organism: Silene latifolia (assembly GCF_048544455.1). Taxonomy (NCBI): domain Eukaryota; kingdom Viridiplantae; phylum Streptophyta; class Magnoliopsida; order Caryophyllales; family Caryophyllaceae; genus Silene; species Silene latifolia. The sequence continues at coordinate 139,887,367 of NC_133531.1, forward strand.
TTGAGCCCATTTGATGGCTCATTCCCTTCGACTATCAGTAGTAAGCGCCACGGCAGTCTGCGGGATAGGGTCAAGCTTCGGAATCATTTCCTTTAATCCGACCTGTCTCATCAACTCTCCGGGAAGATGCATATCGTAAACTCCAAGCCAGGAATGCGCACAGACCGGGTAGGATCCAAGGATGATACTCCAGTGACAGATTTGAGATGCCACCATCGTACGATCCATCTAATCAAGGGACCATCATCACTCTTCAATTTGTTTTCCCAATAATTACAGACTCGAGTGAAATCCACCATGTAGAGCCTAGTCCTCATTGCAATTGAGCGAGCATGATAAGCAGGAACATTAACTGGGGGCACGATCAATCGAAGGCGCTCCATAAGCCAGACCTACCAAAAGCGGGTATTAGAATCAAAAAAAAAAATAAAACGAAAAACAAAAAAACAAAACAAAAAAAACGAACAAAAACAAAACAAAAGAGAAGAGAGTTTTATTCTTTTTACCTGCAAAATAATGGGACTTCTCAGATAAGGTAGGTCACGGTTGGCTTTCCTGTTATCTAAACCCAATAGGATCTCTCCTAAACACAGGCAAGCTGGGCTCCTGCGCAGCTCCATTTGCTCAATTAAGCTCAAATAGCGAGGATAACCTCTTAAATCCTCATCAACATGCCCTTGAAGGACATATACATGTAATAGGCAAAATACGAATGCCCTTCGCCTGGCAACATAAGAGATGGTGGGATCTGCCCTGTCAATGAATCGATCAATGAAGTTCAGCATTCGCACTCCCTTTGAGGTCACAAGACGGTCCACCTCAGCTCTTGTCAACCCAAGCAAATCCCTAAACTTGTTCTTATGTCCTTGAGAAGTAGAAGGAATAGCAGGCAAATGTTCCGGATCCCAACCACCAATCGCAGCAATTTCTTCGGGAAATGGGCAAATGTCGCCTCCGGGGAAGGCAAATACGTGATAATTCGGGTCCCAATAATCAAGACAAGCATCTAGGAACGGTTTGACTACCTTGATCAGCTTCAAGCTCAAAAGTGATCCAAAATTATAGGCACCCATGTCGTATTTCTCCACATTGGAGAACTCATTTGTCCATTCTTTTAGACGAATTTCGAGAGTATTCATGATGTATGCTTATTTTGAGAGCTTTATGTAATAAAACGAAGGAAAGACGGAAGAGTTATGTGAATAAAACCTCCCTCGACATCTCTATTTATACTAAAAGTTGTTTCCTAAAATTTGTCAGGACAGATACACTGGGGAACAGGCGCAGCACCTGCTGCACCTCTTCAAAGGGACGCAGCTCCTGCTGCGCCTCTTCCTCAGCCCCCCTTTCTGTGATTTTCCGCTTTGGATCTTTCCTAATTCCTCAAATAATAATTTCCTATTCATACGGGTTATTATTTTGGTAAATCCGTCAAAATACCATTTTTCGTGTTTCCAAATTCCGCGGGCACGCATTTCGAGGCGATATCGACATTTTCGTCATTTTAGCACACTTACACATTTCTTTTTTAATTTTCTTTTTGGGGAATTATTTCACCAATTTAATTTATTCATTTTCAAACAATTTAATTTATTCATTTTCAAACTTATACATTTCTTTTTTAATTTTCTTTTTGGAGAATCATTTCACTCCCGTTCCATATTACATTTCAAACTTATAGGTTTCTATTTTTTTTTCTTTTTTAGGGGGTAGCCCTCCCTACCGTCCGGTCATTTCCGGCAAAAATTTTGCATTTTGCATTTTGTTTTTTATTTTCTGCATTTTCGAGTCATTATTTTGCTCTAATTTAGGCCATATGTACAAATGTATGTTCTATGTGAATTCCTGTGTAAATTTCGGCAGCATGACGGCATAAACCGTCATCTACCAAACCTGTTCAAAGCTAACCTGCAGGTACAAACAAAGCAACCCAGCAGCAAAGGCGCTCAGGCTATCATATACAACCAAAAGGGGATATGTACACCAAAATGGGGGCTCTAGCCCCAAAAAAATCCGAATGTCCAAAATGTGGGTCCTAAATGTACAAAATGTGCAAAATACAGCCAACAAAAAAAAACAACAAGCAAACTACTGCTGGTCGCCGCCTAGCTCAGCAACTCTCGCCTCAAGAGCAGCAACCTCGGCGTCACGAACCTCGAGCTCCCTCAGCAGACGAGCTGTCTCCACCCGAGACTGGGCTAGCTCTCGCTCTAGGTCACACTCTCCCTGCAAATGCAACAATTAGCTCATGTCAATCATTTCAAGCAATCAAACGATAAAGAGAGTTAGAAAATTCAAAAATGAAGTAAACGGAAGGTTCATACCTGACGTCCTTGGCCGCCAACAAGTGCCTCGATGGCAGTAGCCCGCAGCCGGTTGGCTACCCTCCACTAAGCCACGAACCGAGATGGCGCAACCTGCATTTCAATGAAGAAGAGATTCTTAACGATTGGGCAAGCTCAAGCAAATGTGTTCTTATACAAAACTATACAAGTTAGGAGACTCACCCTCCGAATCAAATGCTGCCACTCTTCCAAGCCAGCATCCGACACAACCACGTCAAAGTAACGCAGCTCGGAGATCGTCAGTGTACTCAAGGGTCGCGGGGTACTCTGGGGGCTCGATGCCCACCGCCTTGACCTCCTGCAAAGGCAAAATGATTTCCATTAAACGATGATCATTCATCGTGTTTTCAAAGCAATTAGAAGAAGAGTAAAACACTTACCACGACCGGCCAGTACGCCAATCTCCCGTAGAGGAACGCCGAGTAGTCATCGCCCGGAAGAAGGAGGGCGTCACCACCAGCGCCAGCCAGGTCAGCCTCCCTCTCAGCCTCGGAAGGCTCCCTGAACATTGTCCGAGGAGGATCGATGGGAACCGTCAAGACATACCGAGAGCACTGACGAGCCAAACGCTCACCCAAGTACCACACATGACCCATCGACGTCCTCGGCAGCAACCGACTCGAGCTCTTAGGTCGAAGGACCTCAGCCACGAAGGAAGGAGCGCCAGCGTAGTCCACCCAAGGCCTGGGCACCCACTAACAAAAGCAAACAAGGAGTCATTCTTATGATCAATTCTAAAAAGTAAAGAAGAAAGACAAACAACGCAAGATGAAGTACTCACGCCGTCCAACTGAAGAGCGTTCACCTCCCATCGACAGACGTCGTGAAAGTAATGCCGACTCCTCGTATGGCACATCAACCAATCCCTCACAACGGGATAGGCCTTCTCCACCGGCTCCGTCCTCTTGGGCGCGAGGCTCGGAAAGTAGGAGTACACCCATGCCTGTAAAGCAAGATAATCAATAACGATCTTTTGTTATTCGATAAGGAGAAGAAATGATCTTTCATGAAATGAAATGAAGGTTCATACCTCCAATAACAGTCCAGAGCCAACAGCGGCAGGAGAAGTCCCCTTCTCCATCAATTCCGGACGAACCATTGCCCTCATAAAGCGAATGAGGACCGCAAAACCATCAGTGACCCAGTCCCAACGGCTTAGGTCGCTCAGGTTAGAAAGAAAGGGAAGGAGCTTCGTCGATAGTCTCTCTCCCTTGTCTCCGAGGTAGATCGAAGACAAGAACCACCAGAGCCACAAACGGACTCTCTGCTCTGCAGTACAGGGAGGAGGAGCCATCTCCATCCCCTCGTTCACCACCGACGTCGGGGTCTTCCCTGCAAAGTAATCCCGGATGTAAGAACTAGGCACCAAACCAGGTACCGCAGCAGCCTTCGGCATCAAGTTTCAACCGATCAATCTCCTAGCCTCAGCCGAGTCTACCCTCATGGCTGTCTCTGGCCACTCCACCACCTCGGTCCCACACGGCAAGCCAGAAATCATGCCGTAATCCTCCAACGTAACCCCCACCTCACCAAAAGCCATGTGAAATGTGGAGGTCGTATCCCAAAACCGGTCCAAGAAAACTCGTACCAGGCTAAGGTTAGCCCGAAGCTTCCTCTTCGTGATATCCCTCCAAGCCTCCACAAAGGCACTGAATGCTCCTCGCTCGATCATGGCTCGCTCCTCAGCCGATAGCCTCTCATAGCACCCCATCGCCATCGTGTAGCCTGAGAACGATCTGATATTCCCAGTCTCCTATTTTGATTCGAAACAAAAGCTATATTTAGCTTGAATGAAGAAGGAAAGGAATAGCAAATAGAAATGAACGAAGATAAGTGAAGAGTAACGAGTTCGAGTTACCAAGCTCTTCACCGTCCGGTAGGACAGGTGACCCTCTGCAGCCCAAAGAAGGTGCCTGCTGTCCCAAGTCTCAGCCCACACAGGTGCTCCCCTCAGCTGGCGACCACCCCGTCCAACGTTGGCCCGTCTCGGGGCCTCCTCCTCCTCAAGGACCTCGTCCTCAGCAGCCGTCACTGCGGCGGTAATAAAAGCCTGCTCTAACGCCTCCTCAAGCGAACGAGAAGGGTTAATAGCAGTGTCCACATCCATGGGAGCTCTCCTAGACGTAGAAGCCTCGTCACCTACAAAATTAAAGTAAATTTAGGCCGCGTCAAATGACGACAAGCCTTAATTAGGGGATTTTCGAGCTTTCAAAACTCCGAAATCGCTCTTTTCTCGCCATCTTTGGCAATTTTCTCACAAACCCGTCCGCTCATGTGGTAATTTGGGTCAAGTCAAGCCTAATTTGAAGCCTAATCATGGGTTCGAGTCGGAATTTCGATAGCATTTCGTTATAACGGCGATTATGCCCTAGGAAGTGTCCTGAAAAAGCCGTCACAAATCAAAATTCCGATATGATAGGAAGTTTACCCATCATACAAGGATTCCAAATATCAAGTTTCGTCACAAATGGGTAATCCTAAGGCTATCTTCGAAGCGATTTACGGTTTAGCTGTAAGACCGTCTCAATTTCACTCAAATGCTCAAAACTCAACAAAAATTCGAAACAAATACATGGTTATGATCCTTATACTACCAACCAGCCATTTACAACGTCAATTTTGCGAGGCAAAATCATTTGAAGGAAAAGCCCCAAATTTTCGACATATTTAGGGTTGAAAACCCTAGTTTGTCGGTCCAATTTGGTCAATTATAGAAGATTAATGCACAAAATAATACACATACCTCGATTAGTCATGGCAAACGCGAGTTTTTTTGATCAAATTTTGACGAAAAATGGTTGGGATTTGAGAGAGTGATTGAGAATTATGTTTCGAAATAATGAAACAAAACCCCTGTTTCATCGGGTTTTTACTCAGGAAAGCCACGCTCAGGAAAAGACGCAGCAAGTGCTGCACCTCTTCTAAGGGACGCAGCTCTTGCTGCGCCTCTTCCTCAGTTTCCCTCCATACGAAATTTTGAAAATTCGTTATAAGTTCGTTATTTGTGGGCCCATCTTTGGTGCGCCTCTTCCTCGATGCCACACGTCACATATTTGGTCCGTTTGACATTTATTCTTCGCCCGGACCCGCATTTCCAAGCCAACAGCAAACCATCGCCAACTTCTTTTTACCAAGACCATGCTTGTCACAACGAGTGGATATTTTCGAACAGGTGTTTCGACACGCCTTTATTCTGTTCCCCCAGCGAGAGTACACGGACAGACATCGTCCCTCTCGAGACATGGAGATCAACATCGACCCCAAGCTCTTCCGAAGTTTGTTTGAAGCCGACCCAAGCAGATTTCTCCCAGCAGTTCCTGACAATGTCCTGCTACCTCCTCCCAATATCGTGTTTTGTTTCCCCTGGAGTTTCAAGGAATTTCAGGTATGGTTTCTTCTTATGGCTGGCGAGCTTCCTTACGTAGTCTAATGGACTTTAAACGACCCTTCCCGATAGTCGACAGACTCTAAAATGTTCCCGACGACAGGTCCTTAGCTCAGACCCCTTGAGCCGCCTCGCGTCGCCATAGTCGTCAGATTGTAATCTTCGATTGACCTGATGGCTATACTTTGACTTTCGCCTTGTCCAAGCCTCAGTCAAAGTGGGGGCTTTGTAGATACCTCATTTCTGCACCTCCCGCAAGCCACCCGGTGATGATTGGGCCGCATGTTTGGTACACGGAATGATTTGTGACAGTTTGTAAGTTTATCGTCAAGTGATCGCTCAAACACTTGTGTCTACCTCTTAATTGTCATCTACGCGCCGATACGGTCGTTTTGGCAGTAATTAGAGTACATTTGGAGTCCGGGCCATAAACCGTCTTCATTTTCTAATAACCGAGTCAGAATGTTCTGGAATGTTCCGGATATTTCTATTCCATATTTTCCAATCTTTTAATCTTTGGTAAAGTATTTCCCGTAATATTCACACAAAATATTAAGGAAACGAGATTAATCCACTTTGCCATAATAAAAACACGGAAATCTTTCTTCCGCAGGAGGAAACCACTTGGGAAAGGACGCAGCAGGTGCTGCGCCTCTTCCAAGAGACGCGGTGCCTGCTGCGCCTCTTCCCAAGTCCTTTTCTGCGTATTTTTTCGTATCCTTTCATATCTTTTCGAGATTCACTTCCAAATTTTCTCCGAAAACCCTACTTCCTTCCGTGATTAGTATAAATATAGACCTTCGGTCTCACATATTTCTCACGCGAGTGTCCGCCCTTCTCTTCTCCCTTTGCATTCTAGACCACGTTCTTACGTTTTGGCGTCTACGTGCTTGAACATTCGATCACGTAAGCTCGGATCTTTCTGAGTAGCAGCCTCGTTTTCATGACCGACCAATTTGACCAACTCCACAATCAATCAACTTAATCAATCTTGTTCGTTTTCCTCCTAGAGGGCACTTTCGTCGTACATTCGAGTCGAGCATCACTGAACGTTAACTTAGTTCATCTCGTTTCGTCAAACATGTAAGTCTGAGGGTGTAAATCCTTCTTTTATTATTTTTCTTTATTTTTGTAATCACGATTGTAAGATTTACGTCGAAAACACACTTAAAACCGATTTATAAAACCTTGTTTTAAAACCCTTTTTACGGATTATCAGGAGACAACCGTCGAGAAAGGACGCAGCAAATGCTGCGCCTCTTCGAAGGGACGCAGCACCTGCTGTGCCTCTTCGTGAGGCTGCCGCAGTTCCTGCTTCCTTTCTTCTTCCTTTGTCTTTTGTTCGTTCTATTGTTTTTGCTTTGTTATCAATTGTTCACGTTTCTTTTAACATAATAATTTAAGCATGATAATTTTAACATGTTAATTATTAATAATTAATTCATCTTTTAAATCCCGACTTAAATCTTTTATAATCCATATTTGCGGGTTTTTGTCATTATACTCAATTAGGGTTTTAGAGGTTCGATTCATCCATATTGAATCTCTGGAATTCACCTTTGATTTATTTCCATCTGTTGTTTATTGTCACCATCATTAATTCATCATTAATAACTTGTTTAACCTAATTAACTCATTTAATTCGATTAATTTGTATTTGTAAATAATCTTTCTCATTTTGTAATTAATTCGTTCTAATTGTTTTCGTTCATGTTTTATCGTTTTTATGACCTTAATCACATGTAAATAATTTATTAATCACTTTCATCCGAGTCAATTGTTCATAATCAAACATTAAATTCATCAATGAACATTAACGAGATGCAGTTCCGGCTTCACAGCCAGAACTCAACCTAGGAACAGACGCACCGACTGCTGCGCCTCTTCCAAGGGAGCTGCGCCTGTTCCCGGTTGATTTATGTCCCTAAACTCCCGTTTCTGCTTTGACCTAGTTTATTAATTACGTATTTAATTAACTATTACTCGTATTATCACTCTTAATTTCTGTTCGTTTATTTACTTATTCTTTATTTTCTAAGATCATCCGTTTTAAATGTATTTTTTGACATAAATCAATAAATCCAATGTAATTATTGTAATTTTCATTCGTTGTATTTTTATTATATTTCTTTTATTGTATTTCTTGTATGCCTTCACATGTAATCAACTTAAATTCTACCTTGACATTAATTGTATGATTAAATTAATTGTTTCACGACTTAGTATTAATTCACATGCTAGGATTAAAACGTTGGATGTTGCATTGCATGCATATAAATCGACAACATATCAAGTATAGATAATTTCCCTAATCATTAGTAGAGGCCGCTATCGAGGCGGGCGGGATTAGGTATTTGATCAAAAGAGCTTCCTAATACATACCCTCACCCCTTACTCCAGATCTCTATGAACATCCGTGTTCATTGGCATCCACGAGAGTCATTCTAGACATAGAATGCTAAGGGTAACGAGTGCTTAGTGTTCATGTCACTACTTTGTGTCTTGACATGACACGAGGTATTCGAACGGTTTCCAATTTTCTGAAAGATCATAGATCCATATTAGACTCTCTAATAAAAATTAATTTATCTCATAAATTGTTATTTATGTGATCTATGTAACATGCATGCTAATATGAAAGCATAAAAGGAAAGACCAATTTCCTTACATTGAATATTTGGTAAAATGGGCACAAACAAGTTCTCCTTACTAGTATGTTCTTGAGCTAAAATGATATGGATGATCCTCCTTGAAAACCTTCAAAAAGAAAGTATCCTTCAAGTTGCACCCAAGAACTAACCCAAAAATAATAACAAGTTTGTACTAGTAACTTGTTAATATTGCTCGCTTGATAAATATTAGTAATATCACTAACTTATCTTAGTAATATTAATAATGAATACTAGTGATGAATTATTGTAGAGAGATAGAGAGAAATGTTCACATGCAAAAGATGGTAGAGTGTAAGAATGAAGTAGTGTAGAAATGTGAACAAATATGGAGTGTAAACGGGGGAAAAGTGGCGGGTGGTAGAGTCCTCAAGTGGACAATTTTTGTCTTATAATTTTATCTTACATCACATGCAAAATTTAGTATAAGATATATATTATGGTAGTATACAAAATAAGGTAAAATGATTATGTGAGTAATCATCCACTACACTTATTTTACACGGTCCACTTGACCATATACGGGTACATGTTGGTTTTTATATTTGTCACACAAATCCGTGTAATTTTCATTTTAAACATCGTATCATGTTTAAATACTTCCATAATTAATTCGTCCAATTCACTCCGTAAATATACGTGTACCACTACACATATTATTTACGTACTAATATTAATCACATTAATCAATTAGTACAATTTTAGTAAATTAACAGTTAATTAACTGAAACCCGTTTCCCAAAACTTATTATTTAATTATCGCATAATTAAATAATAACTGCCGCTCCTCGAGTTCGCAACTCGAAATCTCTCTAAAAATAATCGACTAACCTCTTAGTCTATAAATCAAGGGACTAAACAAATTGTATCTCATACAATTAATTAGTTATCAACTGGGGTTCGTTCCTTTAGGTGTGACCGAAAGTGGTCAGTTGATCACCACCGTCTCACGAGAATAACGTCAAACTTTAGTCAGCCAACCGTTATCGATTTACGTAAATCAACTGACGAGGATCAAATAATTAAATATCTTATGATATTCCATTAATGAGATTTATTATGTTAACGCACTATTGTGGAGGACACTAACTCCAACAATCTCCCACTTGTCCGACACAAGGTGTGCGCTACCAATTCTCTTGTCCGTTTTAATCTCCCACTCAATGCAAGGTGTCTTTCAGGTCGCACTTGCACATGAACACATCGCGAGTGGTTTTCTCGATTGGGAGTGTGACTACCTGACCTTAAAAATCTCTCACAGATTACTTCCGAGCGTGGCCACGCATTTGTAGTCATTAACTCCTCGAGTGGCCTTTGAGATATAGTTACCCAACGTGGGTGGACAATTCTTGTATGCCCTATCTATCCTATTGCACAATACAGATCACCATGACCTAGTAAATGCCCTTTTGGCCTCCTTTCACGGCACGACCTAGGACAAAAACCAAAGTCACTCGGAAACTGCACTTGCTCAGATAATAGCCTCCAGTCAAAAGAATCGACTCATTAGAACATCTTAGAGATCCCCGCCATGACCAGGCGTCTATAATAGAACTTAGGGACTCTCTAAATGGTCACTGTCCGACAAAGTGTCACACACTCTGCCTATTTAATCGACCAGTCATCACATATGACCTTATGGTGTTGAACAACCATCAATCGACTTACAATCTAGTCACTCCGAGACGTCACCTCATCAAGTGACTAGGGACAAAATACAATGTTCATCTTATTCACTTGAATATTGTTCAACATTGTCTCCACAACTTACTCAGATAAACAAGGTATTCTGGTTTTCAGTCAAACTGAATAATTGAGTTTTTAAAGAAACTCTAACAATGAATGCGATCATCACTTATGTAAATATCAATACTCTATCAAATATTTACATAACGATCTTTAGAAATTAAGGTATACTCTTCAATCACATTGAAATGACATAACCATCATGTCTACCTTATGCCAACGGCTTTGGTTAGAGGATTAGCAACAGTTGCATCACTCTAATTTCTATTGCAATTTTCCTTTGTTCTATGCTATCTTTTCATCACATAGAGCATTTCTAAGTACATGTCTAAACAAGTTTTTAGACTCTGGTTCTAAAGCCAGCCAAACACTCCCACTGTTTTCACAGTCTCTTGGGATAAGATATTCGGCTATTAGAACTACTCTAGTCCCATTAAATTCCGGTTATCAACTATCTCTTTTACAACATCGGATGTTGTAATGTACTTAGTTTTCGTTCATGATTTGTATGTATAACACTTATACACACACATTCTTCATATGACAACTTTTATGTATGACTCCTCATACATATCTTCTTTATACATGTATAACTTCTTATACATATATGTATAACTTCTTATACATATATGTATAACTTCTTATACATATTATTCTTTATGAACATAACACTCTTACATGCTAACCATTCCATAACGAGGCCCATAACATCTTATAAGCATAGGAATGTTTCCGTGTAATCCTTGTACACGAAATTCACAAATTCCTCCAAACTACAAGAGTAAATCCTCAGTGCTTCTCGAGTACTCAAGGTTTCTCTTGATAATCATCTAGTGACACTCACTAGGAAATGATTGGTAATTAATTCTCATATTCTCAACATGATGAGTCCGGACAAGAGAAGCTTTTAGCATATTTAATAGATCCTGCAGCGGAAGCACAAGAGATCATATTAATTGTTCAACAACTTGAACAAGTCAAGTATCTTATCGCATAAGTCTCTTGACTATAATGCTAATATCCATAGAGATCTATCTCATTAGATCCGGATATTTAATATGCGCCATGCTACTCTCAAGTATTCACCCAAAAATATTTCTAGTCACTAATATGTCAAACACATATTTTAGACTAAGAAATATCACCTTATCTACATTTCTAGTCACTAATATGTCAAGCACATATTTTAGACTAAGAAACTCACTTTAGCTCCCACTAAACTCCATGTATCATCATGTTATCTCGACACTCGAGTAATACCGTTTGATAGACTACGTGATTGAACCCAAAGTTCCAACTCTTTGACGTATATAGATCACAAAAGGGATCCTTCAAGCATGCTAGGCTTCTTAGCATTGACAACATCAACAAAACTTCTCCCAAGGAGAAAGTTTCGTTATCCTTTTGCCTAAACTCATCCTCATGAGAGGCTATATTGCTAAGACCATATTAATTGATAAAGGCATTTGGGTTGTCACAAACTCTCTATAACAAGCCCAAATTTTAAACATCTTATGTAACCTTTATGATAAGATCAAGGTAAACAACCAAAGTATTCACCTTAAATCAAGTCTCAAAAACATCTCATGTTTCCTTCCTTATAGCATCATGTGCAAGGAGATCAATTCGAATTGCATGGTGACACGCCATCATATAGAGTTAATGCTATAGAAAAGTCTTTGATGAGGGTTTATGATTTGTCACTTTAAAAATAACGCAATATTATCTCAAAATTATCTCCTTATAACCACTAAGCCACAATAAAGAACGTCTTATTGTATTTTACTCACCACTGAGCCTCAATAAATAACGTCTTCTTGCATTGTACTCAGTTTGTGGGTCTTGGACTTCCGCAAGTTCAAAATTTCTCCCACTCTGTCTTCCAGAAAATGAAAATCTTTCTGGAAAGACAGTATTATGAGCCACAAACTCTTTGTTCTCGTTTTGGAGGAGTAAAAACCATGTGGTTTAATTTTGGATAACCCTCACAGATACACAAATTGGTTCTGAGCATAAACATTTTTGATCCCAAATGTATGAAAGACAAGTTAGGGACTCTCCCTATCCATATCACATATGGAGTCATTTAGGCTATTATAGTCGGGTTTTAAACTTTTAGTGAGAAAATAGTTTACATAATTGCGAAAAACCTCAAACTATATCTCATAAATTTCGGTTTATATACTTGACTACACCATACTCTATGGTGTCCCAAGGAGAAGGTATTATGTGAACTGGTTCACAATCTTCTTAGTGATTATCAAGGTCATTACTTGATATTACCCATTTGATCTTCAAAGTCATTACTTTGAAACTTCCGATCAACATCTTGATCTTGAAGTGCTTTTGGTATACTACTTCATTTTGAAAGTATTCCACGTTTCAAAAATCACTTTTATGTTTTATTAAATAGATATGAGGTTTTCATATCTACTTAACACTACGGTAAAAGTAACCAAGTATGTATATTACCAACTATCGGCCTTACACATCCGCATGTATATGGTCAATCACCCCACTATTGTGTTTCTTTTCTACAAAAGAAAAACATAATACATGCACACATACCATAAGACTCACAATCAAATGGTTGTTCAATGTGCTTTTCGTTTACTCGTTTGAAACGAATTTACTTGAGGTTTGATCAATTGGGTTCAACGGATTAGAGACTTTAAAATCTACTAGATAGTATTTAGTTTTCATGAAGAATGTAAAATTCCTCTAACTTAAGTGGTCTAAACCTGTTAGGTTCATATACCTATTATTAGACTCCTCTAATAGTGAACAAATTAATGGTTTATAATTTATTCTTTAGACCTAGTGCATGCATAACAAAATGAAAGATTTATAAGAAAAACAATGTTCCTTACATTGTATTTGGTTCGAAATTATAGGGCACAAGTAAGGTCACCTTCCTTCACTTGTTCTTGAGCTTATAATGATGGATGATATTCCAAGATCCCAAGTATAGAAATCCTCCTTAGATTGCGCCCAAGACTTACCCTTAAACTAGTATACTAATTAACTAGATTAATATACAAGTATCCTTAAAATGATTCTAATATAATTATTACTACTACACTAGTAATGATGTTTTGATATTAGAAATGATGAACAATAACAATTGTATCTCCAAAACTTGTTGGAGAATTGTAGAGAGAATGATGAGCAAAGCTTGCATGTATATTGAATGAATTGGCTTGGTCAAAAAATGAGGACTACAGTCCTCATTTGTAGAGGTTGAACCGTGTACAAGGGAGACAAAGGGGATATGCATGCTTTCCCTTTTGGTCTTCACAATGCAATTGTCTAAAACATAGTAGTATGGGTTTGATTTAATATAAGCAAAACCCATGATCTATTTCTCATAAAATAAATCAATTCATACACTATTTTATACACCTCCATTTGGTCCATTCATGATAAAATGGACTACCATTTTATTTTTGTCAATTTGTCATTTGTCACACAATATGTCACATGTAGTATTTTACATGTTATTAATTAATTTAATGCATATTTATCCCATAAATATCATTTTACGAATTAATTAAATTACATATAATAAATTGACTAGTGATACTTGATCACATAAATAAAATGGGTCATAAAATTATAATTCACAACATCTTGTAATTACATTTAACCATTCATTCTTATCTCTATTGTTTCTCAAACAATAAACAATTTTAGTAATAAAGCATTTTATTACTAAAATGAATCTTATTTAATCCCATTATAATAAGATATGAATTTTCTCTCTCACAAGTAAATTGTTCACTTTTAAGGAATTGATTACCTCGTATCGTCATACAATTAATCAATTTATCCATTAAGGGAATTGTCCTTTAGGTGTGACCTTTAGGGATCAACTGACCACCACCGTCACACGACAGTAATGTCAAACTCTATTCAGCCAATCATTACCGATTAATGACGGTCAGTCGACTTTATAAATTATCATCCCTCACGTATTCTTAGTATGAGATTTAATTATGATATTAAATCATGTGATCGCACTATTGTTGAGGACACATTTCCCAACAATCTCCCACTTGTCCTCGACAAGTGTGCGTCACCAATTCTCTTGTCCTATTACAATCTCCCACTCAATGTAAGGTGTCTCGCAGGTCGTACTTACATTTGATCATATCTTGAGTGGTTTTCTCGATCTGGAGATTAACTGTCTGACCGGAATTATCTATCATAGATACCTTCCGAGCGTGGCCACGCATTTCCAGTTAACTACTCCTTGAGTGGCCTTGAGATTTCAAACAACCCTGACAAGGGGTGGACAATTTCTATCGCCCTATTCCCTTCGTTCAGCCACAGTTCATCATAACCCAAAATATACCCAGTTTGACTTCATTTACGAAATCGTAAAGTATAAATCAAAGCTAATCAGAAGTTGTGCCAACTTGGGAGAATAGTCTCTAGTCAAAAGAATTGACTCATAAGAATACTATAGTAGCTCTTGCCACGACCAGGCTGTATGAATTACCAGAACTCTATAAGCGGTCACTGCCCGACAGATTGTCCCATACAGTCTGCCTATGTGATCAACTAGTCATCCCATATGACTCTATGGCACTTGAACTTGCCATCAATCGCATCACACTCCAGTCACTTCGAGACGTCACCTCATAAAAGTAACTAGGGGCCAATACCATGTCAATCCAGTTCACTTTAATGGGGTTCAATTTGTCTCTACAACCCATTCGGATACGACAAGGTAGCGGGTGAGTTTAATAAAACTCAAACGATAAATGTGATTATCACATATGAATAGTCAATACACTATTACTACTTCATATTTTATAACCTTTAGTGTATTATAACATTAGTTAAAATGCAATACAAGCTTGGCAAGTGGATATACCCGATATCCATATATTCCAACTTTATTAATTGTTATTTCCTTTCATTCAATGTCATCTCTAATAACATGAATTTCCCTAAGTACATGTCTAGACTTCATACTAGACCTGAGCTCTTTAACTTGAAAGAAGCTCCCACTGTTATCGCATAACTTGTGATAAAGTCATTTGAAGAGGGATTCACCCTTAATCCCTACGTTGACCATTTTATCTCAATTTACTTAGATTCCTTTTGTAGTATTTGCAATGCGCGAAACTAAAACACCTTTCTTAGTCTCTTACTCTTTTATCAATAAGACATCCTAGGATTTCAACAAATCCCTTTTGGTTTGGAAACTAAAGTTTGTGTATCCCATCAACACCTAACTTAGTTTATCATCCAAACATGTGAACGACTCCTTTCTTAATTCTTTTCAAGAATCTCAAGGATGTTCTTTAGGGCTCTCACAAGCCATATTATTGGAATTATCTTGTTATTTACTTATCATGCCTTAGGCATATATTTCATCACCGCACGTGTGTCTGTAGGCATACATAATCGTTCTAATGGCGGAAACATTAGCAATCGATTTCATGTAATCAACAACTTAATGGGTTCAGTGAACGACTATGATTCCATCATAGTAATTCCACTTTCATCATCATGAATAAGCCATTAATCCTTGTTGATGTTAAACAAATACAAAAGATCTGATGTTAAACAGATACGAAAGATCTTATCCTCATAAGACTCTCAACTCTATGCCAATATTCTCTCACATAGATTCAAAATCTAGAATACTTTGCATCCCTTTCCATGTCTCCCAATTACTCTTACCAGAAGAGAGCATTGGTGCATTATTCTCAATAAGTAATACGTTATCAACATATAAGACATGGAAAAACATTTATAGCTCCCACTTAACTTCATGTATATCATGATTCTTCAATCATGTGAAAACAATTAACTATAATTACATGAACGAAAAGTATATTCCTTTAAAGCTTGCTTAAGACCATTCTAGGGTCACTTAAGAAAGCTATGCATAATACGTTAGGATTCTTAGATATTCATCTAAGATTTTTGTGTTTCAAACACTTCCTTCTCTAAATTCCCATTTTAGAAAAGCGAATTTTATTTGCCATTCTTCATTAAAATGAAATGCGGCAATTCCTAACATAATTTATCTTGATCAACATCTTCATGTAAATCTTATGCATTTGTGTACTCTGGAGCTCCATTTACTTTTGAGGAGATCCGCGCCTTAAAGTAAATCTACTCTTGAGTAACAATTTTCGGATTGTAATGCTTCGGCTCGTATGTAACAAGATCATGATACTATCACTTTCACAAAGTAATATTTTAAAAATAAGACATGTGCGATAAACTCCCACTGAACTATGCTCTCATACTATCTTCATAGACAATAGTTCAATACTAACTCCCACTCTATAATTCTATTACTTTCACAAAGTAACATACAAACTATAAGAGATGTTTGTGACGATTCAATTTTCTCCCACTCTATCTCTCAGAAATATTTCTATCTTCTTGAGAGATAGTTTTGTGAGACACAAACATATATATTTAACAGAGTTTAGCTTTCAAAAGGCCATCATATACATGGCAGTTTGATAATATACGAGTTTTATCTATGTCATCTGTTTAATAGACTCTCTATTCTAGGCATATCTTGGTGGACCATTCAATTTGAATAGTCTGTCCATATGGTATCGTAAATTCCCTACTTGGATGAGTTCAATAGCTCATTACAACTTTATAATTGATCTTATATAAGTAAGTTGTTACTTTAAGTAACAAGGGCATAAGGAGAATCAAATTCATAGCTTATGGACATATAATGATCCCATCATCATAACTGTCTAATCAATCAATCTAAGTTGTGTATCTAATGTTTCTCTTTGCAAGTAATTAATGATGATGATTTTAGAACAAATAACATACTAAAATAAGTGATTTGGGTTGAAAACCAAATCACCAATATCCAAAATACAACCCGTGTTTAAAGGATATAAGCCAATTTCCAAGTCACACAAGGAAATCAAAATAGTTCTAAAAATATGAAATACATCATAAAATTAAAGACAAAGCAAATTTAAAGCCAAGCTTCCTTTGATCCATCACCATAGTCGGCTACTCTAGCTTCCCATATGATCCTCTAGGTTTGCTTTTCCTTGCCTTTGTCCTTGGTAGGAGCCCCTATTTACAATAAAAGGTGTAATTATCACAACTTGTATCACATACTAATTGAGATTGAAACATAAAAGATAGGGATAGTTATATACCTACTGGAATAACCTTTCCAGCTTTGATGTCGCCAAGATACTTGGAACAGTTTCTCTTCCAATGCCTAACACCACAACAATAGTGGCACTTGTCCCCGGAGGGGCCACTGTGCTTGGGCTTGGAGGAGCTTGCTTCATAAGTCTTAGCCATGTTCCTGTTGGGAGTTCGCTTCTTTCCCTTTTTCCCACTCCTTTTGAAGGTTCCTTTGCTCTTATGATTGACATTGAGCACATCTTTGGTGGTGCTAACGCTTAGCCCCATGTCCCTTTCGGCTTGCACAAGCATTTTGTGCAACTCATCAAGGGACACCTTCTTATCTTGCATATTAAAATTCACCCGGAATTGAACATATGCTTTGATTTTGCTGAGGGAATGGAGAATTCGATCAATTACAAGTTCATTAGGAATTTCCACCTTATGCATTTTCAAGGTCTCAACATGCTCCATCAACTTGAGCACATGAGGGCTCACCTTTTGGCCCTCTTTGATGTTAAGATCAAAAAATGCAGAAGCCGCCTCATATTGAATAACCCTAGGAGCTCGTGAAAACATGTTCACAAGCTTCATGTAGATCTCATGAGCGGTGCTAATCTTTATAGCACTTCGTTGGAGTTCGGCCTCCATTGCAAAGATCAACACATTTTTCATTGCGGCCGACTCCTTTTGGTAAACCTCATAGGTTTGCCTAGCGGCGGGGGTGGACCTAGTAGTAATTTCGGTGGGAGATGCCTCTGTTAGGTAACGAAGCTTGTCGTCACCTTGTGCGGCCAAGCGAAGTTGCGCGTCCACATCGGCGAAATTTGACCCATTCTTTTCTAACTTACATCGATCCATGAAGGATCGGAGCCATGACACATTGGTAAGCGTGGTGGAACTAGTGGATGCGGACGCGTTTGGAGTTGCCATTGCGGTTGATTAAAACAAATATTGACTACAAAATAGGAAATGAAGGAATTAATTATCATTTATCGTTTTAATAATACTCGTAAATTTAACTACAAGCATTGCATTTATATAGTGACCTCCACCCAACTACATAAATGATTCCGAGATCCAAATTCATATCAACTCGGGCACGGTGAGCCGATTAAACCCTTATTAATATAACTCGGTGGATTAACTCTTTAATCGATTCTACTTTTAGAACTCTCGGTCGATAAAAAATTACTCTAATTCTCATCTTTAGCCCGGAACACATGCGACTACGGTCAACATTACTTCCGTTGAGCTCAATCCAAATTTCGATGTAATAACTTTTTACTACCCCACTTCGCCAACGTAACACGGTTTGTATTACGGTGAAGCCGGATTAACTCCCTCATGAAATTGGTACTTCATGGGTTTCTACTATTTGGTAAGGCTATTTCTCAATTTTTATATATGTGAGAGGTCTTGTCAATTTATTATCTATCACGTTTTAAGTGAACTAAAGCGGTGAACTACGATAATTATAATTGACACGGTCGATAACTCGATATGATATGCATGTGTTGTTATGGCGATTTGGCAATGCATGTAACATATTAAAAGAAATGCAAAGCAATAAATAAAATTCCTAGTATGGCCTTCCTAAAATAGAAAATCAAATAATCTATTACAAATTCGGAAACCAACTCCATTGGTCCCTTGAACTTCGGTTGTGGAACGCATCTCGAGGTAACACCGTCTCTATGTATCGCCATCTTGAAGAAATCCGTCTTTGGGAACTCCGGAATGAATAAAATTACATAACAAATTACATAATTTCCTATTATACAATTTGTAACTATAATAAAATAAATCTATTAAATTACAAGACGGTGATACGAGATCACATTAAATTACAACCGAATCAATATTCCCTTTCATTACGGGTAATATTAATAAAAACTAAGGCCATACTAAGATAAAATTACATAATTCAAAAATTATATAAATAAAAGACATTCAACAATTGAAATATGCAGCATTATAATATGTACTTATCATGCAAAATTATGTGCCAAATCGCCCTATTTAACTTATGTCGTACATATAACCCGGTTTCATGGAAATGCGTGATAATAACCTTTTAAAATCACTAATTAACACTTAAATCACATCTAAGCTCAAGTTAATTATCCTAACACATTTTAGGACTCAAAAATCAGTCTTCACTTAATTTTTGACAATAATTCAACTTGATTTAATTTTATGCTCATTTTTTACCTTAAAAACACAATATATATGATATAAATCCAAATTAACTCATAAAAGTTTTAAAATTTGAATTTTAAAATTTTGAACATTCTGGAATAAATCCATTACCCTCATAATGTCAAAAAAACATGGTTAAAAATCTCGAATTAATTTTGAGAAAATATAGTTGCATTTTATCGGTTTTATCTCATAAAATACATAAAGTACTCGAAAATTACTCCAATAATTTTTACAACTTTAGTTCTGATTAGTGGGATATTAATGCAACTTAAAATAATTTTCTCAGGCCATGCTATACGTTTTAGCTAATTTTTGCTAAAATAGTCACTATTTATGCCATTTTTACTAAAAAATTCATAAATCATGCTAAAGAAGATATTTAAATCTGGAAATTTACATACTCTCTGTAAATCTTGCATGTGACATCATATTAAAAGATCATGGCTTAATTCGAGATTTAACTATTTTTAACCATTTTACCTCTTTTAATCCATCTTTATCTCATAAAAATCATAAATCATGCAAAATCAATCACATTAACTCGTCCTTTTACACACAACTTGTAAAATATGCATGTGAGGTCATATAAATTTTCCAAGGTCAGAAACGAAATTTAACTATTTTAAGCATTTTAATTCCCATTTTAGTCATAAAAATGACCAAAAATCCTTAAAATGAGCAATAAATTTCCATGAATCATAAAAATGACCTAAAAATATTTTAGCACCAGAATATATAACATGCATGGTGATTTCGTGGCTTATACTTATAAATCACAAATTTTTAAGTTTTATATGTTAACCTTTTAACTCGGAAAAACAATAACCGATTATGCATGCAACATCCTTATGCTTTGATACCACTTGTTAGGTTCATATACCTATTATTAGACTCCTCTAATAGTGAACAAATTTATGGTTTATAATTTATTCTTTAGACCTAGTGCATGCATAACAAAATGAAAGATTTATAAGAAAAACAATGTTCCTTACATTGTATTTATTTGGTACGAAATTATAGGGCACAAGTAAGGTCACCTTCCTTCACTTGTTCTTGAGCTTATAATGATGGATGATATTCCAAGATCCCAAGTATAGAAATCCTCCTTAGATTGCACCCAAGACTTACCCTTAAACTAGTATACTAATTAACTAGATTAATATACAAGTATCCTTAAAATGATTCTAATATAATTATTACTACTACACTAGTAATGATGTTTTGATATTATAAATGATGAACAATAACAATTGTATCTCCAAAACTTGTTGGAGAATTGTAGAGAGAATGATGAGCAAAGCTTGCATGTATATTGAATGAATTGGCTTGGTCAAAAAATGAGGACTAAAGTCCTCATTTGTAGAGGTTGAACCGTGTACAAGGGAGACAAAGGGGATATGCATGCTTTCCCTTTTGGTCTTCACAATGCAATTGTCTAAAACATAGTAGTATGGGTTTGATTTAATATAAGCAAAACCTATGATCTATTTCTCATAAAATAAATCAATTCATACACTATTTTATACACCTCCATTCGGTCCATTCATGATAAAATGGACTACCATTTTATTTTTGTCAATTTGTCATTTGTCACACAATATGTCACATGTAGTATTTTACATGTTATTAATTAATTTAATGCATATTTATCCCATAAATATCATTTTACGAATTAATTAAATTACATATAATAAATTGACTAGTGATACTTGATCACATAAATAAAATGGGTCATAAAATTATAATTCACAACATCTTGTAATTACATTTAACCATTCATTCTTATCTCTATTGTTTCTCAAACAATAAACAATTTTAGTAATAAAGCATTTTATTACTAAAATGAATCTTATTTAATCCCATTATAATAAGATATGAATTTTCTCTCTCACAAGTAAATTGTTCACTTTTAAGGAATTGATTACCTCGTATCGTCATACAATTAATCAATTTATCCATTAAGGGAATTGTCCTTTAGGTGTGACCTTTAGGGATCAACTGACCACCACCGTCATACGACAGTAATGTCAAACTCTAGTCAGCCAATCATTACCGATTAATGACGGTCAGTCGACTTTATAAATTATCATCCCTCACGTATTCTTAGTATGAGATTTAATTATGATATTAAATCATGTGATCGCACTATTGTTGAGGACACATTTCCCAACAAAACCAACCACCAAGTTATCATAGGAGTAGGTACAACATTTTGCTTTAAATCACATAAGTGATGTCTTCTATGTATAAACATAGATGATTACATTTTTTTAAAACCAAATTTTGGTACATTTGTCCCCATCGAAATCATTGCTAATCTAGCACCATTTCGATACAAAAATGTCTTATGCTAGACGTCTTACGTTTTATCAATTCATGTAAACTTGTTTACAAAGAAATAACCCATACTTGGTATGTCATACCAAGGTAGTGGAACTAGCCTATCCATTGAGTAGATGTCTCTTTCAACTTAGTTCTATCGCATACATCTAGGGTTGATTCTTCTTAACTCCCACTCACTTTCACATTCCTCTTTGCTTTAATCAAGCAAAAATGAATCTCATGAAGACCTCTCTTCATGTCATTTGTGATATTTTATACACTTAGTAAGAGTGAATTCTTATAAAGTGAGTGTAACATGTGGCAAAATCTCAACTTCTTGCGAAATTGGACTACCTAACCGTTCAATTGTCATCATATGCCTAAACTTCTTTAGCGCATAAACAATCGATTTGGCCTTTCTCGAAGTGAGCCATTTGACGGTATCATATTGGAGTATTTTTGTGTTTTTGAAAACTCTTTTCTTAAACTTTTGAATTACTCTTGAGTAATTAAAACTAATACGCCATCTTCATGACGGTGGTGTCACTTTCGAAATCAAGACTCTCTTGATAAAATGTGACTTCCTTTTAAACTCGTAATATGAGTTTGCAATATGAAAACCCCTTTTTAAATATGTATGGACGTTAAGTTGTAAAATAATCGCAATAATTGTTGTAAGCTTATGTAGGTGAATTAGTAAATCATGTTACCAATCATTGCTACCGAATTCCTTCAAAGAAACCGCTTCCTATGAAAGAACGAAACGAGTATAATAATAAATAGAGGATGAAGTGCGCGATGTCATAGTAAATACGTTAAAGAACAAAAATAGGAAAAAATTAACATTCAATGTTTTAAAATACTTGTGAAAACATGTTCAACAAGTTTTAACATTTATATAATGATCTCCCACTAAATTATATAAATGATTCCAAGACCCAAATATTAAACAAAAATGAGCATCGCTTGGGCGAAACATCCCATAATTGCGTAAATTCGGTAAGTCACGTTGACTAATTCTACCTCTAGAACTCTTGGTCGATTTAATTTCCTCAAATTCATCTACTAGCCCCGGAACACAAGACCGTCTTATATCCCGTTGAGTCCAACCAATTTTGGCGTGTGATAACCGCTTACCACCCTACTTACCCAAGGTAAAAGAGAACACCCGCAGGCGAGCGTGGCTCTAATGAACAAGAGATTCATAGGTGTTAATAATTGGTAAGGCTAATCTCAATTTTAGTTATGTGAGAGATCTTGTCAATTTAGTCATAAATTCCTTATAAGTGAATTAATTCGGTGAATGTAAATGACGTGAATTGACAATCGCAAAAATAAAATGCATGTGAATGGCGATTTTGGCATGCTTCTGCCGGTTGGTCCCGTTTCTTTACCGGCCTCAGTATCAGTAGCAGCGGCAGCAGCGGCAGAAGCAGTCCCTTTCCTCTTGCGAAAAAGGGGAGATTCCTCTGCAACGGTGGCCTCCTCATCGGTAATATCAACGACCACCACCGTCTTCTTGTGGACTGCAGGGATTGGAGGCTGAGTTGAAGTTGAAGCCGTCGCCGCCGAAGACGTTGCTTTTCGCGTTCGACGCGGAATTTTACTGGCAACCTTCGCCTGGGCCGCCGTTACATCCAACGATTTCAGCTGCTGGTCCATGAGGTCGTTTGGCGCCGGTCGGCGATCACGCGTCTCAGCCTTAGGATGCAAATTGACAACGTTCTTGTCCTTATCAAGTCCCATTCTCTCGAGGATATCCTCAGACAGATCCGGGCCAAAATGGGCTGTAAGAGAAACTGTAATACTCCGTATTTATAAGTCTTAGGTACTCTATCGAGTAGCCCTTACTCTGTCGAGTAAGGGTAAGTGGCGAAATAAAATAGTTTCTGACCTGTTGGGTACTCGATCGAGTAGCTGGGGCACTCGATCGAGTAGGGGGGTACTCGATCGAGTACCCTTGGGTACTCGATCGAGTAGCCGGTTTACGGGGATGTTTTGTCGGGTTTTGTTAAATGATGCGAGATAAGTATAAAAGGTTGTCCGTCACTTTTCTTAGTTTCTTTTATATGTTCTAAAACCTAAGTGAGGAGAAAAGGAGTTACGTAGTTTGTCTGTCATCGCATCGTTAGCAAATCTCGGAGCTAGAGGTGTCGGATTTCATTGTTCTTTGCATCATAGTATTCCTTGCGTCAAGGGTAAGTCCTACATACCAATTTTATAGCGTTTGGTTGACTTTGTTTAAACCCTAATTTTGGGATTGGGGGTTTTTATGATTTGTTGTGTTGGTAGTGATTATGTGATTATGTGTATAGGAGAAGGGTTCGTAGAGGAAAGGTTTTGAGACAAATTTGCTAGATCGTCGATGTTTGTGTTGCATTCCGGTAGGATTTCTACTCGTATTAGTCCCATAATGGGATGATTGTTGATGTGTTGAGATTGATTGTTTGATATGGTAATTGTATTGTGACGGCTGTGATTGTGATTGTACACTGTTGATAGATTCAGACGGTTGTTGATATTGTGATTGTGATTGGTTGCCTATAGTTCTCGAGATGCGTTCTCGGCTGAGTGGAGTCACTTGCGGGAGTGGCTTCACGCCCTAGTTTCGCCTTCTGTGGAACCCGCCACGAAGGGATGTGCACATTAATGGACGGGGTTATCGCTCACTATGTGGAGCGGGGATTTGGTGGTACGGCTGCGGTCCCCCACTGGCGGGTGGTCCGGTGGACGGTCGGTGATTGAGATTGTTGGGATTGGTGTGGTTGTGTATGTGTGTGTGACGGTTAAACTGTATCATTTTATTGGATTGTTGATATATATGTAAATTGTGTGATTAATCTTGACCCGTTTAAATGTTTTAAAAGCGTGGTGATCCATTCGGGGTGGTGGTGGCGAGTTTAGCGGTATATCTTGGATACGCGTGGGATCTAGTGGGGATGGAGTCATCACATATCGAGTCTTTAGTCTTCCATTTGTGTTTATCGTAAGCAGTTCCTTTTAGTTGGTTTATAGTTTGAGAACAGTTGTATTTTGCTTACAGTTGGTTTTGTAATGTAATCACAAAGTATGTTTCTTCATTGTCTTATGATTATCATGCCTCGGGTAACCGAGATGGTGGCATCCTTATACCTGAGTGGTCCTAGTAAGGCACTTGGAGTATGGGGGTGTTACAAATGGTATCAGAGCGACGATCCTGAAACCTGTAACCAATGAACCTAATGAATCTAGGGAGTCAAATTAAAATGAACCCGGGGTAAAAGTTGTAGGAGCTAATGCAAAGGCTTGGGAGACGTCCTAAAGTCGCGAACTCGCCCTACAATTTTGAACCGGTCACCATGGGATATGAGTCGGGATCGCTATGTGTTTATCTTGTGAATTGTGTAACAATATGGTGATGTGTGGCATGAATAAGGGTGATTTTGTATGCTGTTGGTTGAAAGCATGTTGGATGATACTTGGTTTACCATGTTGATGGGAATAGTTGGAAAAGTATGTGAGAATGACGAATGATGTGGTGGAAAAAGGAAATAGTTTATATGTGATGAATACTGATGTGTAGGATGAATGATTTATAATGAGGCAATCCTAATAACATGTGGTTAGGGGGTGTGATAAGATTTGTTTTCATAGTTTTGTTTGCGTAAAGCTATATATTAAGTTCGTATAATTGTCTACTATCGTATCATATGCACTTGTTAGATGAAGTATGTGATTGAACTAGATGAATTGATTGGAAAAGATGAAGTGGCAATTTCGTAAGGATATGAATTTCTTGATTATGGAAGTGTTTATGTGATGAAGTGGATTTGTAATGTTGTTGTATTAGCAACATGGAAATAGGATTTGTAGTGTATGGGTGTGGTTTGTGTCATGAAAAGTTATGAAAATTTAAAACATGCGGGTAATACATGATTGAAAGTTGAATGTTATATGAGCATGATAGATGGTAATGTTTGGCTTTTGGTAAGTAGTAACATGAAGAATAGAGGTTCAATGATATGTGTTTTGTATAACAAATTGGATGAAAAGCGTGATGGTTGTTTATAACGTGGCACTTGATAACACGAAGTAGATTATTATGCTGATTGTATGAGGAGTCGCGCAGATTTGAATGCATAGTTGTAATCATAATGTTGAAATAATAATGAATGCATAGTACGTTGGGGGTATGTGAGATAACATGCGGGTAGTATTCACGAGTCTGCATGATTCGATCGAGTGGGTATTTGTCGTTATTTTGACCAGAATCGTGTTTTTGGGCACTCGATCGAGTATGGGGTCACTCGATCGAGTAGCCTGGCTACTCGGTCGAGTAAGTCAGAGATCAGAAAGTCTGTTTGGGTTCTGGAGTCGGGGCACTCGATCGAGCATGTTGGGCACTCGATCGAGTAGCCTCAACTCGATCGAGTAGGTTCTGGTACTCGATCGAGTGGGGTCTGTGCAGGTCATATGCGTGTTTCGGGTCATGTGTTTATCTTTTGACATTCGTTGCATATTACGTTTAATCCAAAGGTGTTGTATTACTTCTTTATGCATTGTTTTACGTATGTGTTGGTCCTGAAGCGTAAGTTACCCAATCTTATGATGTAAAGAGTGGCACTTATGATGAATATGAGTTCGGTGGGGAGGACATGAGTTATATGTGATTATGATAGATGGTGGAAAAAGAAAAGGAAGATTGGTATAGTTTATTAAGGAATAGAGCACGTTTTGCGAGACGGGATGAGTGATATGATTGTGTGTTGAGTAATGTAAAAGTAAGAGAATATGGGCAAGGGATGATGTGAGTATAATGAACGTGAGAATAAAAAGATTGAAAGTAAGGATGCGGATAGTGGCAGCTTGAGATGTGTAAAGAATTATGGAGGGAGATGGTTAGAAATAGAGTTCAGTAAGAGTATATGTAATGAAAGGTCGTTTTAGAGGAATTGAGAAGAGTGGTATATAGCGAACTTAATAGAGGCATGTCGCGACGTAGATTTGCAGATAGTGAGTGAGATTGGGAGATTTGGTTCATTAAGAAACGAAACTAATGTGTGACTTCCTTGAGCAAGTAAGTCATGAGAGATCAGGGTGAGTAATAGCATGAGGTGGTCTGGACTGATTTATATTAAGTGTGAGTAAGAACAGGATAAGAAAAGATTGATGGTAAGAAAGAGTGAGATGGTACTGATATGAAATGAGGGAAATTGAGTAACTGGTTTACTAAAGAGTTAGGTAGAAGGAATAAGGAGTTGAACTATTAATTGGTATTATTGAGTGTAAAGAGAAAGGAAGGATAAAAGTAAGCTGAGGAAAACGTTCACCGGAGTTTTGTGATATAAAGGTAAGGAATCGTCGAAATGTGTGATAGTATCACGAGGATGTTAGCTAATGGTTATATAGGAGTTTCAGGACAACATGATTGATAATGAGTTTCGAGGAACTAGAGGAGTAAGAAGTTGGTGGAGTATTGGAACGATACGAGATATTTGGTGAAGAGTTGGATGACAATACAAATAAGATAGTATTGGGAATAATGTTGAGGTAATTTTGTTGGTGAGTTTGCTGTTCGTTGTTTGAGATGTTAACCAAAAATAGGAAAGAAATCGTGATGTTTAGAGATGAGTGAAGAGGTTTGATGTCCGGACAGTGGTAGTATTATGGTTTTTGACTAATGGTTAAGAGTGACGGTATGTTAGAGAGATGGTAATTCTAAAGAGATTGATCATGTAGGGACAAGATTGATATGTATGGTTATGAAAGAGTATAAGATGTGGTTATATGAGGCGGTTGTTAGTAGTTGAGTATTAATGGTGTGGCTACATTTGGCAGAGGGTGATGGATATGCGAAGGGGAGATTATATTATGAGGTGTTTACGAGTTAAGCTCGGGTGAGAGGTAACTTATATCAGGTGGTAACTTACGTGATCAGGATTGACTGGTTGGATGTGATTATGGGTCTATGTCATATATATAAATGTTTGTGTGAGGTTCTAACCTCACAAGAAATGGTATGGTGTGATAATTATAAGTTGTTATCTGAATTTTCTGTAATACATGTTGGATACGAGAACGTAATGGAAGGATGCTTAAAAAGGTAATAATTTGACTGTTTTGGCATGACTAGTTATGCCTGTCTGTATTCATGGTACATGTCAATCTGTGTTATGGTAAGGGGATGATATTCACGAGGTTATTGTCTGTTTAATTCATAAAATATGTTGTGTTATGATTTAGTAAAGTGGATTTGAGTAAGTTTTTATTGTCTGATAAACTATTCTGAGTCAGTATTTCTGGGAGTTGTATGCAGTCATGATGACTATCGATGTGGTTGTGGTGCCTCGGGTGGTGATCCGGGCACGATATTTAGTGTTGTGATGCGGGTATTTTCGCACTGCGGTGTGGCTGTTGGTGGCGGTGTTGTGATGCCGTCACCGGTTGTGGTGGAGTGGGCAGGATGATTATGATTCGAGTTTCGAAAGTACATAGCAGTTATACATAGATTGTTGTTTTGTTTGATGTTGTTCCCTGCGAGTTTCAATTTGTGCAGATAGACAGTTGTCTTGTTTATTGATGTTTTCTTTACCTGGTTAAGTTGGGAATGAGGGTAGAGTATGATATACATAGAGTTGTATATGTTTTCGTTGTTGTCATAGTATAGTGATATTCTGTTGATGGGACACGGTTGTGAGAAGTTGTTACAGTAATTTTGATCTTGTTCTAGATAAGGCTTTAGTGGACATGGTAATGGCAAGTGATTCGTAAAACATGTGTGGTAATGACCTGAAGATGCAGGTGGTCCATAATCCTTTGTTGAGACAGTGAGTGTAGGGTGTTGGAGAAATTAGTGTCATGTTAAGTGGTGTATGAGTTTTGCGGTAATGAAAGAAAGAACTTGAGGATCTAGTGTGCGTGTACGTAACGAGTGCGGATCGTGAGTTATGCTTCTGAGAGATAAGTGCCTTACATAGAGAGGTATGTTGTTTGACAGTAATAATGAAGAGTGGGTATGGTGATTTGTTACGAGTTTATGGTATAGGTTAGGTGTTATGCCGAATGAGTTGAGGAATGAGAAATGTTTATGTATGGGAGCCTTGGATATAAGAATGGTGAGTGTTTGGTTTATAGACGGTTATCTCTGACATGTGGTGTTACAGAGGATAATGAGATATAGATATGGTTTGGTATTAGTGAGTTACGAGGACGTAACATTTGTCTTAAGAGGAGTAGGATGCGATAAAACAGATTTTGATGGTTGTACATATGGTAATATATTCGGAAGTTGAGTCTTGATGTAGAATAAAAGATCGGAGTGTGAGAATATTTCACTAGTGTTGACAGTTGGATGATGAGGTTACGAGTGTGAGTAAACTTCGAGGACGAAGTTCCTTTTAAGGGTGGTAGAATGTAACATTCCGTTTGATGTCTATGGGTGTCTTGGTATTGGATTTGATAGTTGATGATATTATGGAGCTAGCAGCATTAGAGGATGGTAGTTGATTATGTATGGAGTTGGTGTCGTGAGAGGTATATATGTGGTGGATACGATATCGTGAGTCATGTTAGGGAAGTAAACATAGTTGGTGGAGTGGGTGTTAAAAGTTCATGTTTTATGTTTGGTCGAGTTCTTGAGTTCTTAGTTATGTTGTTGTGTCTTGGTCGAGTTAGTATGGTTGTTTTTATGTATGGGTTGAACTTCGGGGACGAAGTTCTTTTTAAGGAGGGAAGACTGTAATACTCCGTATTTATAAGTCTTAGGTACTCTATCGAGTAGCCCTTACTCTGTCGAGTAAGGGTAAGTGGCGAAATAAAATAGTTTCTGACCTGTTGGGTACTCGATCGAGTAGCTGGGGCACTCGATCGAGTAGGGGGGTACTCGATCGAGTACCGTTAGGTACTCGATCGAGTAGCCGGTTTACGGGGATGTTTTGTCGGGTTTTGTTAAATGATGCGAGATAAGTATAAAAGGTTGTCCGTCACTTTTCTTAGTTTCTTTTATATGTTCTAAAACCTAAGTGAGGAGAAAAGGAGTTACGTAGTTTGTCTGTCATCGCATCGTTAGCAAATCCCGGAGCTAGAGGTGTCGGATTTCATTGTTCTTTGCATCATAGTATTCCTTGCGTCAAGGGTAAGTCCTACATACCAATTTTATAACGTTTGGTTGACTTTGTTTAAACCCTAATTTTGGGATTGGGGGTTTTTATGATTTGTTGTGTTGGTAGTGATTATGTGATTATGTGTATAGGAGAAGGGTTCGTAGAGGAAAGGTTTTGAGACATTTGTGTTAGATCGTCGATGTTTGTGTTGCATTCGGTAGGATTTCTACTCGTATTAGTCCCATAATGGGATGATTGTTGATGTGTTGAGATTGATTGTTTGATATGGTAATTGTATTGTGACTGGTGTGATTGTGATTGTACAACTTTGATAGATAGATTCAGACGGTTGTTGATATTGTGATTGTGATTGGTTGCCTATAGTTCTCGAGATGCGTTCTCGGCTGAGTGGAGTCACTTGCGGGAGTGGCTTCACGCCCTAGTTTCGCCTTCTGTGGAACCCGCCACAGAAGGGATGTGCACATTAATGGACAGGGTTATCGCTCACTATGTGGAGCGGGGATTTGGTGGGTACGGCTGCGGTCCCCCACTGGGTGGTGAGTCCGGTGGACGGTCGGTGATTGAGATTGTTGGGATTGGTGTGGTTGTGTGTGTGTGTGACGGTTAAGTATGCATTTTATTGGATTGTTGATATATGTAAATTGTGTGATTAGTATCTTGACCCCGTTTAAATGTTTTAAAACTGTGGTGATCCATTCGGGGGTGGTGAGCGGTTAAGCGGTATATCTTGGATACGCGTGGGATCTAGTGGGGATGGAGTCATCACATATCGTAGTCTTTAGTCTTTGTGTTTATCGAAACAGTTCCTTTCAGTTGGTTTATAGTTTGAGAACAGTTGTATTTTGCTTACAGTTGGTTTTGTAATGTAATCACTTAAACTTATTTAATAAAGTATGTTTCTTCATTGTCTTATGATTATCATGCCTCGGGTAACCGAGATGGTGGCATCCTTATACCTGAGTGGTCCTGGTAAGGCACTTGGAGTATGGGGGTGTTACAGAAACAGAGCAGGAATTATCCAAAAGAAGATAAACCAAGGACAAAGATACAGAAACATAAAAAGCGAAGATGGGCCTCACACCGACCCCACTCACCCTGGCTGAGGGCCGGTATGAGGCCGACGTGGCAGAGCGGCTCGTCCTAGAGAATGATCTGCGTCGGGGGCAACCATCCCTTCGGCGTACCATTCTTCTCAGCCTCAAACAGCCGCATTGTCCGCTTCTCATCCCCATTGAGATAGACCTTCAACGCGTCCATCTTGAGCTTACTCCGGGAGACATATTTCTCATACTCTCCCCGGCTCTCGCACCGCAAGTTAACCTGGCTCTGGAATGACCGAGGCAAGGGGTTGTCCTCCGGCACCTTGACGTACACCCACCGGCTCTTCCAGTCCTTACAAGAGGTAATCTTGGACACGGAAACGTAGCCCGGCTCCGTCTGCACGCTGTACCACCCCACTTTACCGGGGGTCGACGGCCGAAGATGATGAAGCCGGCGGAACAGGTTAACCGTCGGAGCCTCCCCCTTAAACTGGCATAGCCACACGAAGCCAACAATTGTCCTAATGGCCAACGGATGCAGCTGCGCCACAGCGACGTTCATTGCTTTAATTATGGCACAAACGTATGCATTCAGAGGAAACCGGAGCCCATACTCCAGGTGTCTGATGTATACGCCGATGGAACCCGGGGGAGGGCAACAGACGACCTGATCCTCCTCAGGGATAACAATTTTATATCCCCGGCCGAAGAAATAATGGCCCTCGAAAAGAGTTTCACCGGAACAACTGGCGAATTTATTCGTCCAGGCACGGTCAGGACCAGTCGTACAGGCTTCGCCGTGATCCAGGAGATGCGGCCTCTCCCCACCAGAGTGAGTCCTTTCCTCATCATCAAAATCATCACCAACATCGTCATCACCAACATCGTCATCATCAAAGTCCTCCAAAAATCGCTCATCAATTTCTTGAGAGAGCGGCCTGGGACCCCCAATGTTTAACGGAGTGACATCCAGTACCTCCTCCTCATCAGGACGCGACGGGGAACCCCCCGGCGCAGATGTACTAGGTCCGGCTCCAGCAGAAGACATGGTAGCAAAAATTACTTAACAAAATAAGAGATTGAGAAAAATTTGCTTGTTTACTTTGAAGAAAAGTGCTACGCCGAAGTAACGATTCTGAAGATTAGAAGAGAAAGAAACCCTTGAAAATTTAGAGAGGAAAATTTTTTGAGAAAATGAAATTGGTGGCCAAAATCAGGGGCATATTGCCCTATTTATAGAGGAAAGCCCACGAAGAAGGACCAATCAGGGCAAAGCCCATGAAGCGTCAACCAATCAGCACCAGGACACGTGTCAGACATGCAGCCAAGGAATGTCAATCGTCGTAACAGTTGAATGTCAATCAACGCAACAGTAACCAATCGTCTTCGACACGCCCCTTGGTATCCAATTTCCAGCGGCCAGCCGATCAACCAAGCTTGACAACACCGGCCTGGGGGCAATCAGAAGCACACGGCACTCCCAACCTTGGTCTCGGCCAGCGCCTGTTTTCTTTTCCACATGAGATGTCCGTTACACAACCATGTGGAGGGGGGGGTATGGTACGGCCATAACATGATCAAGCCGAGGAAGAAGCTCGCCGACGAAGAAGCTCAACATGCGCAGAATACGCTCAACACTCATCGAAGGTCCATACCACGGCATAGACTACGCTGGGGGCAAATTGATGGGGCATATTCTGCACCCGCTAACCGACTCAACATCTTGACCAAGGTCAAAGCTAAAAGACAACAAGTCACACAGAAAGCCGGCCTAGCCGACAGAAGCATGCCGGCCTGTCATTCACTACTCGGCCTCGGCAACTAGCCGGCCGAGAGGCAAATCAGCATACTCATATCCAGCCCCCTCGGCATGGAGCCAACCAGGCCTGCCGGCCTGCCACGGGTCCCTCGGCCGAGGGCAAGACAGTCTTTCCACCTGCTAGCCACTTGGCCACTTGGCCACTACGTGACAAATGGTGAAAGTCTATAAATACTCCACTTCTCTCAACGAGAAAAGGATCCACAACTCATCCAAATATCACACGTAAACTGGTATCAAACTCCTTTATCTCTCTACAATACATTTCGCCAAGTAACATACAGCTTATATCTTTAAGTTTACTGACTTGAGCGTCGGAGTGAGTACGCTCGGCCAAAGCCGAGCCCTCAGTTTGTTCATTGTTTCAGGAGAGGCCGAAAGGAAGTCAAGCAAAGACATCATTCTACAAGCCACGAGTGGTAACAAATATCTGCTCTGGAATTACACCCGGAACAGAAATGAATTACATAGCTATTCCTATTATACATTAATTAATAAAATAAATAAAACTATTAATTAATTACAAACCGACGATACGAGATCGTATTTAATTACAAACAAATCGATATTCCCATTCATTTCGGGTAATAACGATTAAAATTAACTAGGCCATACTAGGTACAAAAAGATAAATACTTTAAATAAATGACAATCATTCATTCAACTTAAATAAATATGCTTAAAATGCAGTAAATATGATGCCAAAATCGCCCTATCTATCATTCGTTGGTATCCATCTCGGTTTTTGTGGATTTAATCGATTTTTAACATGTAAAAATCAATAATTAACTCTTAAATCTCATTTAAGTCCAAACTAATTGTCCAAACTGTTTTGAACCTCAAAATTAGTCCTCACTAATTTTAGGATAAATAATTAGTTTGATTTGGTGATATTTTGCTAATTTAATCGGAAAAGTCATAATATTTAAGTAAAAATCCAAAATAATTGAAACATTACCCAAAAAATTGAAACAAAAATTTTTAGTATTCTGGAACACTCCCAAGAACACCAAAATGTCAGAAAAATGCCCAAAAAATTTCGGATAAATTTTGTGAAGAAAAAGATCGGTATTTATCGGTTTTTAACCACTAAAACCAATAAATATCAAAACAAAGTGAAAACACACATGCAAAATAATTTTTGATATTTAAATAATATTCTTAAATGTACATAAATTTATCATAGTCAGAATCAAAAATTTCGAAATTATGATTAATTAATTTGACTTTTATCGACCTTTTACACAAAACTCAATAAACACGCAAAAATTTGAACCAACCTTTAACTTTTTGCATACAAACAGTAGAAAACATGCATGAACTACCATAAAAAAATCCATGCACCGAATCAACATTTAACTAATTTTAGTCAATTTTTCACTAAAATGCGACATTTTGACTCGGTTTTCTACCAAAAATCATTAAAAATAGCAAAATAACTTCAAAAAATTCCACAAACCTTTTGAGATCAGTAGGTATGCATGTCCCAAAAATTTCGTGCTAAAACCTCTTCTAACACAATTTTTGAGTTTTTACTAATTATCTCATAATTCATTAAAATGCTTAAAATCAACCTGCAAATTACAAGCCTAAGCTCTGATACCACTTGAAAGATCATAGATCCATATTAGACTCTCTAATAAAAATTAATTTATCTCATAAATTATTATTTATGTGATCTATGTAACATGCATGCTAATATGAAAGCTTAAAAGGAAAGAACTATTTCCTTACATTGAATATTTGGTAAAATGGGCACAAACTAGTTCTCCTTACTAGTATGTTCTTGAGCTAAAATGATATGGATGATCC
Source organism: Silene latifolia (assembly GCF_048544455.1). Lineage (NCBI taxonomy): Eukaryota > Viridiplantae > Streptophyta > Magnoliopsida > Caryophyllales > Caryophyllaceae > Silene > Silene latifolia. Next base: position 139,921,949 of record NC_133531.1, read on the forward strand.
TCCTTGAAAACCTTCAAAAAGAAAGTCTCCTTCAAGTTGCACCCAAGAACTAACCCAAAAATAATAACAAGTTTGTATCAGTAACTTGTTAATATTGCTCCCTTGATAAATATTAGTAATATCACTAACTTATCTTAGTAATATTAATAATGAATACTAGTGATGAATTATTGTAGAGAGATAGAGAGAAATGTTCACATGCAAAAGATGGTAGAGTGTAAGAATGAAGTAATGTAGAAATGTGAACAAATATGGAGTGTAAAGGGGGGAAAAGTGGTGGGTGGTAGAGTCCTCAAGTGGACAATTTTTGTCTTATAATTTTATCTTACATCACATGCAAAATCTAGTATAAGATATATATTATGGTAGTATACAAAATAAGGTAAAATGATTATGTGAGTAATCATCCACTACACTTATTTTACACGGTCCACTTGACCATATACGGGTACATGTTGGTTTTTATATTTGTCACACAAATCCGTGTAATTTTCATTTTAAACATCGTATCATGTTTAAATACTTCTATAATTAATTCGTCCAATTCACTCCGTAAATATACGTGTACCATTACACATATTATTTACGTACTAATATTAATCACATTAATCAATTAGTACAATTTTAGTAAATTAACAGTTAATTAACTGAAACCCGTTTCCCAAAATTTATTATTTAATTATCGCATAATTAAATAATAACTGCCGCTCCTCGAGTTCGCAACTCGAAATCTCTCTAAAAATAATCGACTAACCTCTCAGTCTATAAATCAAGGGACTAAATAAATTGTATCTCATACAATTAATTAGTTATCAATTGGGGTTCGTTCCTTTAGGTGTGACCGAAAGGGGTCAGTTGATCACCGCCGTCTCACGACAATAACGTCAAACTCTAGTCAGCCAACCGTTATCGATTTACGTTAATCAACTGACGAGGATCAAATAATTAAATATCTGATGATATTCCATTAATGAGATTTATTATGTTAACGCACTATTGTGGAGGGCACTAACTCCAACATTTTCCACAATAAATTGGTGGCGACTCCACAAATGCAAACGAAAAGCTTGCTTCGCTTTTCGCCCCCGTGGGCCCACATCCACAGGAATGTCCTGAGAGTTTCATCAGGCTTCTGTGTAATCCTGTAAAGATCACTGGATCGCTTCTCCAACTCCCTGCTACTCGCAAACTGCTGGTTGAAGTTGTTGATCAGGTTGGCAAAAGAATGGATGCTCCCAGTTGGCAGGTTGATGTTGTTAGAAATCTATATCTCATTACTTAACATATTCATATATGTTTCAAATTAATTTAGTCATAAAATTAAATGTTGATCTTATGCATGCAAACAATAACAAGAATAAGGAAGAAATCATCATCTTACATTGAAGATTTCGGATTATTTGGGCACAAGTGAGTTCTCCTACTCACTTGTTCTTGAGCTTCCTAAAATGGATGAACAAGGATTCAAGTATAGAATCCCTCCCAAGAAATAATACCCAAGGTAACTACTTAATAAAATTAATATTATTAATACTAGAACAATATTAATTTAAATAAAATTGACCCAAAAATCTTTATTTTGTTCTCTTTATTTTGGTTAAGAGAAGGAGAAGGAAGAAGAATTTTTATCTCTCTAAAAACTCTATTTTTGATGGATGAATGAATGAATAATACACTAGTATTCAAGTAGTGTATATTGTAAAAATTATGGAGAAAAACCCATGGTTTTCACTTCATAAAACCGGCTAGGGGGAGGGGTTAAGAGGGTCAATGCATGAGCAAGGTGCTCTTCACAAGAGGCACTAGGTTTGCATGGCTAGGTTTAGGAAGAATGATTATGTTTTCCACTTAATAAATCAACACAATATTAATCCTAAATCACCCCATTATTTCGGTCCATATTAAGATAAAATGGATTCCATTTTATCTTTGTCAATTTGTCACATGTCACATGTCATGTAAAATTGTTATGTATTTTTAACATATTAAAAATCAACGCATTAATAAAAATACGTCATATACAAAATTGACTTAGTAATTCATAATTACTTGTACCAAAATAATCTACCAATTATAAATCACAACATCTTCTATTTATAATAAATTATCAATTCAAATGCAATTGTTTCCTTAAACAATAATTTCATCTAAGTAATAAAACAATTCGATCACTTAGACCGTATCTTATTTAATCAAATTATAATGAGACACGTAAATATTACTTCCAAAATCGTCCGTCAATTTTAAGTAATTTAATCAACCCGTATCGTCATACGATCAATTAAATAATCAATTAAGAGTGTTACCCTTTAGGTATGACCTAAGGGGATCAATCGATCACCACCGTAAATGCGGCGATAATGTCAAACTCTAGTCAGCCAATCATTACCGATATGTGTGGACCAGTTGACAGTAAAATATTACTTCCCAATTGTATTCTTAAAATGAGACTTAAACATGTGATCATTAAGATCGACAGTTGTCATCGCATTATTGTCGGAGGACACATATTCCAACAATCTCCCACTTGTCCTCGACAAGTGTGCGTCACCAATTCTCTTGTCCTATTACTATCTCCCACTCAATGCAAGGTGTCTTTCAGGTCGTACATGCAAGTGAGCATATCGAGAGTGGTTTCCTCGATCTGGAGAATAACTGATTGACCGGATTTATCTACCATAGATATCTTCCGAGCGTGGCCACGCATTTCCAGTTCATTACTCCTCGAGTGGCCCTGAGATATTGTTATAACCCTGACTAAGGGTGGACAATTCCTATCGCACATATTCCCTTTGACTAGACACAGCCATCATAACCCAAAATATGCCCATTTGACCCCATTTACGAAGGTCGTAGTAACATAAATCAAAGTTAATCTTAAACTGTGCCATCTTAGGCGAACAGTCTTTAGTCAAAAGAATCGACTCATTAGAATACTATAGTAGCTCTCGCCACGACCAGGCTATATAAATTTGCCAGAACTCTATAAGCGGTCATAAGGCCCGACAAGGTGTTCCTAACAGTCTGCCTATGTGATCGACTAGTCATCACACATGACTCCATGGCACTTGAACTTGCCATCAATCGCATCACATTCTAGTCACTTCGAGACGTCACCTCATGTAAGTAACTATGGGCGAATACAATGCTAATCCGTGTTCACTTTAACGGGGTTCAATTGTCTCTACAACCCGTTTGGATGTAACAAAGTATAAGGTGAGTTAATAATAACTCAAACGACAAATGTCGACATCACATTCAGGTAGTCAATACCATATTACAGCCTTGTGATGCATATCGTAAGTGTGTAAACACTAGTCGACTGCAATAGAAGTTTAATATACCATGTGTCCATGTGTCCATGTGTTCAAACTTCTCATATTGCATTATCCTTTATATTCATGTTATCTCTCATAGCATGAACCTAACCAAGTACACATATAGGTTCCCAACCTAGGTTTGGGTTCTTTATTTTGAAAGAACTTTCTGGTTGTTTATCACATAACCAACGAATTTGTGGTGAATGATATAACTTGCACTGATCAAGTACTCTACCCACTCACAATGCACTAGGTATATGTTTTTTAGAGTCTTGCAATAATTGTCAAGATGATTAGCCTAGCACTTTTCACAAGTCCTAGCATTTTAGAAAATATTAGTTTTGAGTAACTTCTTATTTCAACTAAGTATCTTTCCAAACTTCTTATTTCTCCTTTTAGCTTGAAAAGCTTAGGATTTTCATAAATCCTTACGCGTGTTCGAACCTTAATATGTGTAACTTCTTGACACACAACAGAGAGTTATGTTCAATCACTGAAATCGTTCATCGGTTCTCCTCGAGAATTCATGACGATTCTTCTATGGCTTGCCAATGATTCATCATGCTCTTATGCATATGATTCATTATTGGACATGTGTATGATTATTCTAATGGCGGAAACATTAGTAACTAATAATCATGTGATCAACCATTCTTAGGTTCAATGAACGACCATGACTGCTAATGGTAATTCCATTTTCATTAACATGAATAACCTACGTTTCTCGTTGATTCGATGTGTATATCTCAATACCTATCCAACATCTCATGATGTGATTGGATTCATCATAGTCCATTTTCATCCAGAATTGAAAACTCAAATACTTCTTAGTGGAAGAATAGTATTAGCTCGTCATTCTCAATGAGTAATGAGTTATAAACTTTTACAAGATGATTGCTCCAACTAAGTTCCATGTCTTCACATGATAATTTCCAACTCCCACTTAATTCCACATGTTTCACAATTGACTACTCAATCGAAACATTTCAAGAATTGAGATATATTTTGCTTTGCTAAGTTATTAAGATTCAAACCATATATGTTCCCAACATATCATTTCAAAATACCTATTTAGAAAAGGTTTCAATGTTAAACTTATGGAAGGAGATTTTTAATCTTTAACTCATTAATTTTATAATGATGCGTAGCAATGTCATTAAATGTGACTTATAACAAATACACGTCCTTCTCAAAATACCCTTTTCGGAAGGAGGTTTAACCATTTCATTTTCATAATGGGGTTAAGTAATGACATTAGCGTGGTTAATACTTAACTTAGCTCTTGTGGATATCGGCATATCATTCTTTGCAACCTTTAGTCATAAATCTCATTTATTTTCTAGGATGCAACTTTGATTCATATAGGCTCTTAAGTAAATATCAATATTGAAACTATTGGTCAAATATTGTTCATAAACTAGTCAAAACTCTTGTTAAGACTTTATATTAGTCATTCTTATTCCAAAACTTTCTTTTGGTCTCCTCGTGTAGTTATCTTGAGAACATATTCTTTTGACTACTTCACTTGGTCTCTTTTGTCATGTAGATTTCATCTATTCGAGACTATAGATCTCATCTATTCGTGTATACTATCTGTTAAGCCCAAAATTATTCTGCCTGAACTGACGTAGGCCAGGCAACATCCAAAGACATGTTCCAAGCAAAAGACATATGAAACTAGGCATTTATTCAACACGGATAGGCACCAAGCAGGAGTTGATAAAAGACAGGCGAAAGATAACCAGCAGCCTGAAAAGGAAAAGCACCAGGCTACTGCAGGCGACAAACAAGCAGTTTATATATGTTCCCTACAAAAAAGGAAGACCAATTCCAGAAAGCAAAGATATAGGAAGCAGTCAAAGCAACGGCTAATCAAAAGGCAACCACCTCCGGGTAAATAGGGCACATTCCCTATTTACCAGGAAACCCTAAACGGCATAAGAAGGAAGGGGAAATCAACTATAAATAGAAAAGAAGAGAAGATCAGAAGGATCATCACACATACTCTCATCTTTACTTATACTTTTGTATTCTTAAGCATTATATTCGCCTGTCACGCCTGATATAACAATACTCTGTTAGGCTACCTAAAATCATAGTAACAATCACTCTTGGCTTGGTGCCCGTGGTTTTTTCCCTTATTCCCAAGGTTTTTCCACGTATAAAATCTTTGTGTCATTATTTATTAGTTCATTTTGCACTTAACTATACTAATCAGGCGAGTTGTTTGAGTTAGATCACCCTACATATAAATCCCTGGCAGGACATTCTAGATCAGTGAAAACCCTGCCAAAACAATTGGCGCCCACCGTGGGGCATCTAGCTCAAAAATAATCAAAGCCCATAACTAAACACCATAAAAAAACTAAGAAAAAATGTCAGGAGATAGCGTTGAACAACAATTAACTGCTGCCAAACAACAGTTGTTGGAAATGGAACAGCTGAAACAAAAAATGGTCCAGGCTGAAGCAGAAGTTGCAAAATTGAAAGAATCAGAATCCAGCCTAAAAATACAGCTGGGAGAAAAAGCTTCAGGATCAAAATTGAAAGTCCAGCCTGGCACACCATTCTCCTCAATCATAAGGAATATTGATTTCTCCAATATTGGTACTCCTACTCCATCAAAGTCCAAGGCAGGAGAAGAGACAGACTCAGGAGAACTCCAAAATGAAGAGACCTCATCAGATCAGACTAACACGACCATTATGATGGCTATGCTCCAGGAAATCCAAAAACTTCATGAGAGATTTGAAAAGATTCCAGGAGTTCCTACCCCAATTGAAGAAGCAAATCCAGAGAGCTATGCTGATTCACCCTTTGTGGATGAAATAGCAAAAATAGATCTGCCAAAGAAATTTGTGATTCCCTCAATGAGAATCTATGACGGAACCACAGATCCACAAAACCATGTTGCCTATTACAAGCAAAGGATCTTTGCAAACATCAATTCCCGATGAACTACGTCAAGTCCGCATGTGTAAGGGATTTGGAACAACTCGAACGGACTGCCCTGCAATGGTACATAAACTGCCAAATGGAAGCATCAAGTCCTTTTTTGACCCGGTCAATTCTTTCAATCATCGTTTGCGCCACAGGGAACTAGAAAAGAGATCCAGTGACCTATACAGGGTTAAACAAAAGCCTAGAGAATCAATCAGATCCTACATGACAAGATTCAATAAAGAAAAGGTTTCAATCCCCAGATGTGATGTTGGAACAGCCGTTGAAGCTTTCAGGTAAGGGCTACCCCTAGACAGTGATTTCTACGATGCAATGACCATGAAGCCCTGTCATACCTTTGAAGACGTCCAAGCGTTAGCCATAGGCTATATCAGGCTGGAAGAAGACAAAGGCTACAAGGCAGACAATGTTGACAGTAATTCAGGATATGACAAAGTCAACAGAAAGAGTTCTAACCATAGAGGAAGCAGTTCCAGACCATCTCCTTACACAAGACCTGACAGATCAGAAGTCAACTACACATATAAACAACGAGGTAACTCCTATACTCATCCTCCTATTCAAGAATATAACTTCTCTGTTGACATTGCAGGACTGATCAAAAGACTTGACCATATGGGAGACATTGTCAAGTGGCCAAAGAAGTCAGACAACCGCAACCCAAGGAAGGATACCACCAAATGGTGTGAATTTCACATGGATATAGGGCACACAACAGAAGAATGCCTGGGATTACGCAGACAAGTGGCTTACCTGCTAAAGAAAGGATACCTGAAAGACCTAATGCCAACAAAAAGCAGGTAGGATGATGGAACAAGAAGAAACACGGAAAGACAACAACGTTATCTGCCCCCTGCACCACCCATCTATGAAGTCAAATTCATCAATGGAGGATCAGAAATTTGTGTCCTGACCAGCTCAGCTGCAAAGAAAATTGCCAGGGAGTCAAAAATGAAATCTCCTTTTAAACCTAGCAATTTACCTCAAATTACTTTTGACGACAACGATATGCGGGGCATTCGGACCTCCACCATGACACCTGGTCATCACCATGCAAATAGGGACCGCACGTGTCATGAGAATCCTGGTAGATGGAGGCGATTCAAGAAACCCGATCATGCTTGATGTCCTTAAAGCAATGAAGATTGATGAAAGCCAAATCATAAAGAAGTCTAATGTCCTAGTAGGATTCAGTGGAGAAACAAGGAACACACTAGGAGAAATACACCTGCCCACATACGTGGAAGGAGTATCTTCATATGAAAGATTCGGGGTCCTGGACTGCCTGTCATCCTACAATGCCATATTGGGAAGACCATGGATCCACAACTTAAGGGCCATACCCTCCACCTATCACCAATGCATCAAAATACCATTAGAATGGGGAGTAGCAACCATAAAAGGTGAACATAAATCGCCCAGAATGTTATCTTTGAGTCACCGAAGCCTTCCAAGGCGGTAAGTCTCTCGCCTAGCAATTACAAATTACCACTGTCAGACAACTCATGGCGAAAACCAAAATGGAAATCGATCAAGTAATTTTAGACCCGAGTACCCCGACAGCAAGTCTGGTAGGATCGATGTCCCGATAACATCAGGCCAGAATTAGTAAGTTTTCTTAAAAGTAAATCTTCATGTTTTGCCTGGTCACATTTTGATATGACCGGTATAGATGCCAATATTATTACACATAAACTAAATATAGATGAGTCTTATAAGCCTGTCCAGCAGAAAAGAAGAAAGTTTGCCGCTGAAAGACATGCTATCATTAATGAAGAAGTGGACAAACTATTGGACATGGGGATGATAAGAGAAGTCATGTACCCTAACTGGCTAGCCAACGTAGTGGTGGTACAAAAGAAGAATGGCAAGTGGAGAGTTTGCGTAGATTACATGAGACCTCAATAAAGCCTCGCCCAAAGACCCATTTCCGCTCCCACACATAGACGCAATGGTGGATGCTACAGCAGGGCATGAACTCCTGACATTTATGGATGCCTCAAGTGGATTCAACCAAATCAAGATGCACCCATCTGATCAGGAACATACTGCATTTATCACGGAAAGAGGCATATACTGCTACACAGCAATGCCCTTTGTGAAGGAAATGTAGATTCATATACATACTAACATACTCATATATGTCTAAATAAATTTGTCATAAAATTAAAATGGATTTTATGCATGCAAACAAATAATATAATAGAGGAGAAATCATGTCCTTACATTCAATATTTTGGTTATATTTGGCACAAGAGAGATCACCTTTCTCTCTTGTTCTTGAGCTTTTCCCTTATGGATGAACAAGATCTAAGTATAAGATCTCTCCCCAAGCTTTATACCCAAGGCTCCTCTTAATTTTAATTAATATTACAATACTAGTATAATATTAATCAAGGTAGAAAATTGAACCAAAATATTTATAAAACTCTTATATATTTCGGTTTTTAAGAGAGAAGAAGAGAGGATTTTTCTTCTCACTAGAACTCTATATTTTTTGGATGAGTTGAATGAATGAATACACTAAAACATTTTAGTGTTATTAGGTGAAAATTATAGGAAAAACAATGATGGCATTTGCCTTCTCCAAACCGTGTAAGAGGAGGACATTAGGGGAGCCAATGCATGGAGAAATTGTTCTTCACAAGGAACAATAGGCTTGCATGGCTAGGTTTGCTTTTTAATCATTGTGTTTTCCACTAATTACAAACAACATATAATTAGCTTAAATCCCTCTAATTTTCGGCCCACTCAATAATATGGATTCCATATTATTTTTGTCAATTGTCAATATGTCACATGTCATATGTGACATAAATTTGTTATGTATTTTTAACATATTAAAAATCAACGTATTATCAAAAATACGTCACATACAAAAATCGACTTAGTAATTTTATAATTACTTGTACCGAAATATTTTACCAATTTGTAAATCGTATTCACAAAAATTCATTCAATTCCGATTGTTACCTTAAACAATAATTTCATCCGAGTAATGATACAATTCAATTACTCAGACCGTATCTTATTTAATCACATTTCAATATGATACGTAAATTTTACTTCCAAAATCGTCCGTCAATTTTCAAGTAATTAAATTAACTCGTAACATTATACGATTAATTAAATAATCAATTAAGAGTATTGCCCTTTAGGTATGACCTAGGGGGTCAACTGATCACCACCGTCACACGACAAGTAATGTCAAACTCTAGTCAGCCAATCATTACCGATATATGTTGACCAGTTGACAGTAACAATATTACTTCCCAATTGTATTTATTTTAATGAGACTTAAACATGTGATCATTATGATCAACAGTCGTGATCGCATTATTGTCGGAGGACACATATTCCAACACTTTGGCCTGAAAAATGCAGGGGCAACATACCAACGCCTGGTCAATACAATGTTTAAAGACCAAATAGGAGACACAATGGAAGTCTATATTGATGACATGGTAGTCAAATCAAAGAAAGCCGAAGATCATGTCAGGGACTTGGAGACAGCCTTTAAGATCCTGGAAGAATTTAATATGAAGCTTAACCCATCCAAATGCCATTTTGGAGTCTCTTCAGGCAAATTCCTAGGTTACATGGTGACCAAAAGAGGAATAGAAGCCAGCCCAGAACAAATAAGAGCCATACTAGAACTGGAATCCCCCAAGTCAGTCAAGTATATCCAAAAACTGACAGGACGAGTTGCAGCCCTGAATAGATTTATTTCCAGATCATCAGTAAGGTGCAAGGCATTCTATGACCTACTCAGGAAGAACAAGGCATTCAAATGGTTGCCTGAACACGAGACAACCTTCCAGGAGCTCAAAACATACCTGACTACACCTCCACTACTTGCCAAACCAGACAGAGGAGAACCCCTGACGGTCTACCTATCTGTCACAGAAACAGCAGTAAGTGGAGTCCTGACCAAAGAAATTGATGGCCAACACCATCCAGTTTACTATGTAAGTAAAAGTCTCCTAGACGCAGAAACCAGGTATGGCTTACTTGAAAAATATGTACTTGCTTTAGTAATGTCCTGCACTAAACTTCGACCTTATTTTGAGAGTCACCCAATTATTGTAAGAACCAACCCGCCTATCAAATCTGTCCGAGAAAGCCCGAGTTGTCGGGCAGAATGGCAAAATGGTCAAGACAAATCAGCACCTATGATATAACCTTTGAACCCGGGGACGGCAATTAAATCTCGGGCATTAGCAGACTTCGTGGTCGAATTTGGTCCCTACCCTAGAACCAGACCTCATAAAAGAGGTCAATCTCCTTGACACCAAAAAAGGACCGGGAATGGACTCTCCATGTAGATGGGGCAACAAATATAAAAGTCACTGGCCTAGGACTAGTCCTAAAGTCACCACAGGGAGACCTAATTGCACAAGCTATTAATTGTGAATTCAAAGCCACAAATAATGAGGTGAATATGAAGCCCCGATTCTTGGACTAAAGGTATGTATAGAACTCGGTGTAGCAAACCTCAAGGTAAAACCGACTCTCTCTTAATTTCCAATCAAGTCAAAGGAGTTTATGCTGCAAAAGATTCAAAGATGATACTCTATTTGGAATATGTCAAAAACCTTTGCAAAAAATTCAAAACCTTTGACATTGACCAAATACCAAGGGATTTAAATACCCAGGCGGATGCCCTAGCCAGCCTGGGATCAAACTTCAGCCCTGCTATGTTTGACAAAATACCCATCGTCCACCTGTTGGAACCAACCATAGAAAGGCCTGAACAAATTTGCCCTATCCAGGAAGACACAACCTCCTGGACTAAACCCTACTATGATTGGTTCTTACAGGGAATACTCCCTACAAATAAAAACGAAGCAAGGGCCCTGAAAATCAAAGCCTCCACTTATACCATTATAAATAACACCTTGTTTAAAAAGTCTCAGGCTGGACCTTACTTACGTTGCCTGGAACCAAATGAAGCCAGCCAGGTCATAGAAGACATACATGATGGATACTGCGGAAATCATAAAGGTGGAAGAAGCCTGGCAAGCAAAATTCTCAGGACAGGCTACTTCTGGCCAACCCTGAGAGCTGACTGCATAGCATATAGCTCAAAATGTGAAGCCTGCCAAATCCACTCCCCTTATATCCATTAACCATTAGAGCTACAACATTCCATCTCAGCCCCCTGGCCATTCATGAAATGGGGCATGGACATAGTAGGCAAGCTACCTCAGGCACCAGGACAAAAAGTCTTCATGCTAGCAATGACTGACTACTTTTCCAAATGGATAGAGGCGGACTCTTACAGGCAAGTCAAAGAAAAGGATGTCATATCATTCATCAAAAGGAATATCATATGCAGATATGGAATACCTTTGTAAATAGTCTGTGACAATGGTACACAATTTGTGGGAAAAAGAACAGCAAACTTCTGTGCACAATGGAATATCAACCTAGTCACATCTACACCAGGCTACCCTAAAGCCAACGACCAAGCAGAATCAAGTAACAAAGTAGTAATCAGCTGCCTGAAGAAAAAGCTGAAAAGGAGAAAAGGAAGATGGGCAGAGGAGCTCCCCTTAGTCCTATGGGCCGACATGACCACACCCAAAACAGCCACAGGCCAGACACCATATTCCCTGGTCTATGGCTGCGAAGCAGTAATACCAGCAAAAATTCATGTGCCAACTACCAGAAGCAGCTTGAACACCATAGAAGAAAACAGGCCCCTATTGCAGGATAACCTGCTCTTAACAGAAGAACTAAGGGATGCAGCCAAAGTCAGGATAGCCGCCTACCAACAGGCAGTAGCCAGAAGTTACAACAAAAATGTCCACATCAGAGTATTCAAAGAGGGAGACCTGGTCCTAAGGAAAGTCTTCCCCAACACCAGAGAAAAGAACGCAGGCAAACTAGCCCTTACATGGGAAGGCCCGTACTTAATTGATTCAATAGTAGGACAAGGAGCTTACAGGCTACAAACTTTGGAAGGAGAAATGATCCCCAGATCTTGGAACATTTCCAACTTGAAAATATTTCATATCTGAGAAGCAGGTAAAACTACCTACCCTATATACATGTCAATAGAACTTCCTGCTATGTGCTAAACTGCTTGCCTGTTATTCTTAGCTTCATCTAAAACTTTATTCCAAATCCTGAAAACTTGTTTTACGCCTTCTTTTCACTTATTATATGCTACACTTTAGGCTTAAACAAATGTTCAGGATTGAGGGCCACTCCACCCAACCTGAATAGCATTTCTAAAAATGCTCTAATTTGGCACCTGCCTGCCTGCCCTAAAAACTAAACTGAGCTCAGTACATACAAAGACAAATACAATGGTGGAATAGACCAGAGTACTTGTCAAAATAAGCCCTCCTGACAGGCTGAGGGCCATAAGCCCTCCTGACCGGCAACCACCCTCATTTTTAAAAAGCCCTCCTGACAGGCAAATAGGGCCACCATTCCCCATAAACATAGGAATGAGGGCCATAAGCCCTCCTGACAGGCATTACTGTAACAGAAAAATATCACATGAATGTACAGGTACAAATTTTAGTCAAGCACAGCAAGAAAATCAAAAGAAGAAAGGATATATATATATTAATACCTACCCAGGAATATACCCTTCCCAAGCAGGAAGAACAACCGTTTATCCAGGAAAAGCCAAAACCAAAACAAGTTCTAAACTGTTTGTTCAGGGAACATCCCCCCCTGAATAGGCCAAAACAATATAAAATTCCACAACATAAATAAAAACAAACTAGCCCGCCTTGGACACAGTAGCAGAGCCAATTCCCTCATCAGCAGCCTCCTCTTCTTCATCTCCCTCCTCTTCAGCATCACTATTTTTCCCTTTGGATGGAGGAGAGACCACTTCCTCGTCAGCATGCAACTTACAAAGCTCAGGATAAGTGGTATTGAGATCAGCCAACTCTCGATCGGGGATTCCAAAAGGCGACTTCAGCAGGCTCCTTCATAGCATCCACACGACCCTTGCCAAAGAAAATAAAGTCAAAAAGATCTTTGTACCTAGCCTGAACCTCATCCTCTCTACAGCCAATTCTTCATTTACCTTTAATCGCTCTCCCGCATAGCTCGCTTTTTCACCTTCAATTCTTCCCGGGCAATATCAAACTTCGCTCAAGAGCTTTCGAGAGCATCCTGAGCGATTTCGACTTAGAAGACTCCACCAGCAACCGAGTCTTCCCTGCCTCATTATCCTCCTTCAAAGAATGGTTCTCAGCCTTAGACACCTCCAACTCAGCTTTATACTTCTCAGCATCTTTTTTCAAGATTTGTACCTCTCAATCCAAGGTATTTTTTAGGCCATGGACTGATTCCAGTTGACAGGCGCTCCTCAGCATATCATTGACATTCTAACCAAAGAAAAAATGCCTATTTAAGCCACAAAAAACAAAACACACACAAATATTCATAATAAAAAAACCAGAAACAAAAGATATATACCTCCTGAAGCATGGTAATCAAGTTGGCAGCATAATCCCTGGAACGGTACATAGCAGCCAAGGCACGGCGAAGCATCCTGCACGATACTTGAAATAGGGGTCATCAACCACGAAAGCCTGAGCCTGAATTTGTTCCTTGGCAAACTGGACCTCATCCATACGAGCCCTGACCCCCCTGACCTCATGAACCCCTCCTGAAGATTCATCCACTCTCTTCCTCTTCTCAGGACGGTCACCCTCATCCACAACCTTCTCAGGCGATGCCAACTGAACCCTCTGCACAGGTTCCTGAATTTGAACAGCACTACCACTTCCCGTTGCCTCACTACTCTTTGACTTCTCCCCTGTAATTTAAGAGACCCCTGCCTTCACCTGAGACAGACCAAAGCTAGCAATCCTGGCAGAAGCCCTGGTAGCTGCACGACGAGATTCTAAAATCAGCAATATAAGCATGTGCCCAATACAGGAAACAGAATAACAAACGAAAGAAAAAGAACTTACTCCCTGACGAAGATGCCCCTGGAACCTTAGTGCTCTTCACAGGCTTATACGTACTCAACTTGGCTTTCTTAAAACGAGGCATAGAAGCTTGCCCCAGACAGGCAGGCCATGCCCTCTCCTCTTCAGGCAACGCCATAAACGCCGCGTTTATCCGGTCGGTGGCCCCTCAAGATCGGGATCATTCACCCAATCATTTACTAAAAGAAAGCATGGGCAAAAGTAAGTAAACTCTCCAAAACATGTTGTTACCAATCCAAAAATAATGCAGGAAAGAAAGTTACCTCCTTCAACAGCTGGGTAATTGAGATAGTCCAGGTCAGGGGCAATTAAATCAGCCTTGATAAACATATAGGTTTGAGCCCATCCTTTATCATCCCCTGAATCAAAGTTGGTAATCGGGTGAGCCATCTTCGACCGACTCGAAAATTAAACCTTCCAAAGAGAATGACTCTTCGGGTGATAGACATTCTTGAAGTCATCCAGGGTAATAACCAACTTATGCTTAGAACATAAATGCTCAACAGAATGGACAATTTTCGGACCATTGGCATGAGTTGAAACGGAGGAACCATGATAGCCCTAATCACCTCAGTCATGAAAGGAGAAAGGGAAGCGACCGCCACCCCGAACGCCCACTCAAAGATACTGAGAACCAACCTGGGCTACTCCATTAGCCCCGACCAGAACCACTCTCGGGAATCCAAACCCAAACCTACATGAGGAATAAGGCCTGTTCTTTTGGACTTAATTTCGAGTTCTAATAAATTCGATTCGATTCGATCCATTCCATTCGATTCGATTCGATTCGATTCGGCTCGATTCGATTCGATTCGATTGATTCGATTGATTGATTGATTGATTCGATTGATTCGACATTACTATTATTATTCTTATTGATATTATTATTATTTTTTTTATATTAATGTATTTACTATTGTTATTATTATTATTATATTATTTTTATATTTATTATATTACTATTATATTTATTAATAATTAATTCGTATTGTAATTATTATTATATTTATATTTATTACATTTATTATTATTATTATTATTATTATTATTATTATTTTATTATAACATATTTATTATTATTATTATATTTATTATTATTATATTAATAAATTATTATTTATTATTTATTATTTTATT
This sequence comes from Silene latifolia, assembly GCF_048544455.1. NCBI lineage: Eukaryota > Viridiplantae > Streptophyta > Magnoliopsida > Caryophyllales > Caryophyllaceae > Silene > Silene latifolia. The sequence continues at coordinate 139,937,331 of NC_133531.1, forward strand.
AATATACCCATTATTATTAATATTATTAATCACATATTTATTATTATTATTATTATATTTAATATTATTATGTTAATAAGTTACTCCTTATTATATTAGACCTATTATTATTATTATATTATTATTTATTTTTTAGTTATTATTATTAATATATTATATTATTATTAATAATGTTATCATTTATATTACTAATATATTATTATCATTATTACTATATTTATTATTATATTAATATTTTATTTTTTATATATCTTATTAGATTATTATTATTAGATTATATTAATATATTATTATTATTATTATTAATGAATAATATTATAATAATTGATGGGGCATATTCTGCACCCGCTGACCGAGTCAACATATTGAGCAAGGTCAAAGATATCCACTGACAAGTCAACAACGATTGACAACTTAAGACGCTGACTGTCGGCTCATCACTGGGTCTCGGCTAGGCAACTAGCCGGGGAGGCAAATCCGCATACTCACATCCAGTCCCTCGGCATGGAGTTAACCAGGCCGGTAGGCCCGCCATGGGTCCCTCGGCCGAGGGTAGAACGATCTTTCCACCGCTCCGCCACTTGGCCACTTGGCCACTACGTGACAAAAGGTGAAAGTCTATAAATACTCCTCAATCCTCATTGAGAAAACGATCCAATAATCCACAATTCATCCTAAAACTCACCATTAATCTGGTATAAACTCCCTCATCTCTCTACAATATACTTTGCCAAGTAACACACAACTTAATCTCTTTAAGTTTACTGACTTGAGCGTCGGAGTGAGTACGCTCGGTACCAAGCCGAGCCCTCAGTTTGTTCATCTTTACAGGAGAGAAAGAAGGAAAGAGACGAGCCAAAGACATCATTCAACAAGCTTACGTGGTCACAACTCTGCTCCGGAATTACACCCGGAACAATTGGCGCCGTCTGTGGGGAATCAATACTAAAAGCTGGTCACCTACCTTACAAAAACAACCAAAAACCATTCAAAGAGCTAAGAAGATGTCAAAACAGCCAGAACTTGTGAGTGTAGAAACTGAATTCTACCAGGACGACACGTTTCCTAATTCTGAGATCGGGCAGTCCCCTACCGGCCGAGTGATTGAGCCGGTGAAGTACGGGATGCCAAGAGAGCCAGAAACACCGCTGCCCACCGGCCAGGTCACTGTCATGGGACATGTGGTCGATGCAGCCAAACTGAAGCTATTCCTGGACCTGATGGGCGGTACGCGTCTGGCCCCCTGTCACGACGACGGTGACGACAGCGCCTCCACTGGTGACCAGGGCCCACAAAGTAACTCCAAACAACTTGACCGGAGTAATACAAGGAGCTGGGCATGCAAGGACGCCGACGGAGCACGTGTTGCCAGTGGCAGACCAAAGTCCTTCCCCCACTCGTGGGAGGACAGCGTCGCCGCGGCAACAACGAGGCCACCCCCGAAGAAATGAAGAAAGAAGTCCGACTCTCCAAAGTCGGACAACAAGAAGCCCTTCCCGCCACGGGGAGAGAAGCCGGACTAGGATTGCGAGGAGCCGATCGCCGCGTGTCATTCGGCACGTGGTCAGACAGCCCCTCAATGCCTTTGTCCTCGAAGTCCCGGTGCCGACCAAACTGAAGCTGCCGCCCCTATCATACAAAGGGGATAGCGACCCAACCGACCATGCCGAGGCTTTCGAGTCGTACATGTCGGTATGGGAGCAGCCTGATGAGGTGTGGTGCCGAGTCTTCCCAACGACCCTCCATGGCATGTCTCAGAGTTGGTACAAGGGGCTACCTAATGGCTCGGTGTACTGCTATGCCGACCTAAGGGATAATTTCATAGCCCAATACGCTTGCAACAAGCGAAGGGCCGTGGAGACATCAGATCTCCTGACTATCCGACAGGGGGAGGACGAGTCCCTCCGGAGCTACGTCAAGAGATTTGACGCTAAGGTTCATCAGATTCGTGAGCTGAACACCGAACTGGCCGCTTCTCCAATTACATCCCTGGTAGCATCTTCAGTCTGGTCCCGGTATTGGGCACACATGTCAGGGATGATGACAGTTTGGAGCGTCTCAATGTCCTTCTCCCTCTGAGCAAGGATGGCCTTTGTGTTCCTGTGCTCCTTCGCCTCGGTCAGATGCAGGGACTTCCATTTTTCCCTCTGCTCAACCATAGCATCGTAACCGCCCTGAAGCTTCTCTCTCTCCTCCCGCAGCTTAGCGGCGTCAGCCAACGCAACCTCAACCTTGGCTCTCTCGGCTAGGACCCGCTTCTCAGCTTCCTCCTTAAGCTTTCGCTGAGTGAGGAAGTTCTCCATGGTTGCGACGAAGTCCTTCTTTGCCTTCTCGGCCTCTTGCTTAGAAGCAGCAAGCTCAAGCCTAAGTCGTTCGAGCGCAGGAGCTGCCTCAGCCATGAGCTTTTCTTGCTCCGTAATGTGAGCGCCGGCTATGTCAGTCCACTTCGCCAGCCTCTTGGACAACCTTGCACCCTCCGCCACAATCTGAGCGGCGGAAACCTTCAGGGATGAGGAGTCGACGGTGACATTTTGATTGCCCGTCTGCACAAGCCGCTTCTCCAATTTCCGTTCAGTGGGAACGGCAGCCGGCGGCGGTTGATCTACAAAAAATTCAGACAAAGCATCCATGTCAACATTCATTGACATATCCGAGAGCCTGTCATCAGGAAGGCCTAAAGAGCCCGCTAAATCCGAGCCCTGGGTTAGATCCGTACCGGTCCTGGCCTTCTTCGACAGAGGGCCGACTGGCCCTTTTCTTTCCGGGCCTCGGTAACAGCAGCGGCGGCAGACTCGGCCTCTTTTCTTATATTTGAAGGTTGAGGACCCTCCACAACGGTGACCTCCTCTTCAACGTCAACGACCACCTGCTCCTTTTGGACAACGGGGATTGCAGATTGAGCTGGGGTTGACGCCGTTGCCTCCGTAGACGTTGTCTTTGGTCTCCGGCGTGGCACGTTACCGGTAATCTGCGCCTGAGCCGCCGTCACATCCAGTGCCTTCAACTCCTGCTCCATAAGTTCGTGATGAGCCGGTCTGCGATCACGTGGCAGGGCCTTGGGATGCAGCTCAACAACTCTCCCGTTCTCGTCAAGTCCCAGCCTCTGAAGAACGGAGACAGGCAGTTCCGGACCAAATCGGTCTACAAAAGAAACGAAGCAGGAGTCAAGCAAAAGAAATAAACCAAGGGTCAAATACATAAACATAAAAAGCAAAGATGGGCCTCATACCGACCCCACTCACCCTGGCTGAGGGCCGGTATGAGGCCGACGTGGCAGAGCAGCTCATCCTGAAGAACGATCTGCATCGGGGGCATCCATCCCTTCGGCGTGCCATCCTTCTCAGCCTCAAACAGCCTCATTGCCCGAGTTTCGTCCTCATTAAGATAGACCCTGCTGGCGTCCATCTTAAGCTTACTCCGGGAGATATATTTGTCATGCTCCCCTTGATTCTCACACCGCAAATTGACGCGGCTCTGAAAGGACCGGGGCAGCGAGTAGTCCTCCGGAACCTCAACGTATACCCACTGCCCCTTCCAGTCCTTGCAAGATGTTAACTTGGAAATGGTAACATAACCCGCCTCGGTCTGTATGCTATACCATCCCGTGCCACCTAGAGTAGACTGACGAAGATGGTGGAGCCGGCGGAAGAGGTTCACCGTTGGGGCCTCCCCTTTAAAAAGGCACAACCATACAAAGCCAATAATCGTCCTGATGGCCAACGGATGCAGTTGGGCCACGGCGACATTCATGGCTTTAATTATGGCAGCAACGTATTCATTCAGAAAACGGAGCCCATACTCGGTGTCCGATGTATACGCCGATACAACCCTCGGGAGGGCAACAGACGGCCTGACCCTCCTCAGGAACAATTATTTTATACCCCCTGCCGAAGGAGTAATGATCTTCAAAAAGGTCAGAACCGGAGCAGCTAGCGAACTTATTTGCCCAGGTACGGTCAGGACTGATCGAACAGGCGTCGCCGTGCCACGAGAATTGCGGCCTCTTTAAGACAGAAGGGGTTGCCTCATCATCATCATCATCAAAACCCTCCAAAAATTGAGGATCAATTTCAGGAGAATGAGACTTAGGACCCCCAAACCCTATCGGGGTGACAACCAGTGGCTCCTGCTCATCAGGATGCGACGGTTTGCCCCCCGGCGCAAAGGTACTGGGTTGAGCATCCGCATAAGACATAATGACAACAAAAACTCGACAATTAAAAGTTGGAAAAATTTGTTTGTTTACCTTGGAAAAGTGCTACGCCGAGTAACGCTTTGAAGACTAGAGAGAAGTTTCTTCGAAAAACTAAGAGAGATGAAATTTTTTTTTGAAAATGAAGTTTGATGGCCAAAAAACGGGGCACACTGCTCTATTTATAGAGCAAAGCCCATGAAGCGGACCAATCAGGGCAAAGCCCATGAAACGTCGACCAATCAATGCCAAGCCACGTGTCAAGCATGCAGCCACGGAATGTCAATCGACATACAGTTACAAATCTTCTTCGACACGCTCCTTGGTATCTATTTGCTAACGGCCAGCTGATCAACAAAGCAAAGACAGCACCGGTCGGGGGCAATCAAAAGCACACGGCACCCTCAACCTTGGTCTCGGCCAGCGCCATTTTCTTTTCCACATTTGATGTCCATTACACATCCATGTGGAAGGGGGATACGGTACGGCCTGAACAGAACCAAGCCGGGGAAGAAGAAGCCGGGGAAGAAGTTCAACTTGCGCATAATACGCTCAACACTCATCGAAGGTCCATACCACGGCATAGCCTACGCTGGGGGCAAATTGATGGGGCATATTCTGCACCCGCTAACCGAGTCAACATATTGAGCAAGGTCAAAGATATCCACAGCAAGTCAACGTATTGGACAGCCTAACCGACGCAGCCTGTCGGCCTGTAACTTGGGTCTCGGCTAGGCAACTAGCCAGCCGGGAGGCAAATCCGCGTACTCACATCCAGTCCCCTCGGCATGGAGTCAACCAGGCCAGCCGGCCTGCCATGGGTCCCTCGGCCGAGGGTAGAACAGTCTTTCCACCTGCTCTGCCACTTGGCCACTTGGCCACTACATGACAAAAGGTGAAAGTCTATAAATACTCCTCAATCCTCATTGAGAAAACGATCCAATAATCCACAATTCATCCTAAAACTCACCATTAATCTGGTATAAACTCCCTCATCTCTCTACAATATACTTTGCCAAGTAACACACAACTTAATCTCTTTAAGTTTACTGACTTGAGCGTCGGAGTGAGTACGCTCGGTACCAAGCCGAGCCCTCAGTTTGTTCATCTTTACAGGAGAGAAAGAAGGAAAGAGACAAGCCAAAGACATCATTCAACAAGCTTACGTGGTCACAACTCTGCTCCGAATTACACCCGGAACAATAATATTTATTATTATTATTGGTATTATTATTATTATTATTATTATTATTATTATTATTATTATTATTATTATTATTATTATATCTTTATTATTATTTGATTCGATTCGATTCGATTCAGCTCCATTAAGTTCGATTCGATTCGATTCAGCTCCATTAAGTTGATTCGATTCGATTCGATTCGATTGGACAATTTCAGACCAAAAGAACAGGGCCTAAGACCCCTGCCCTTTATATAATGCTCAAAGGCTGGTTTTAGTTGATTGGCTTCATGAAAAGAAGCCGCCAAAGCCCTATTAGGAGAATATTCAACCCCCTTATAAGACATGGACAGAATCTCTGGGGCAACAACAATCTCCACCACATCATCCTCAGGGATGATATCAGGGACCTTCTCAACCTCGGCAGAAACCATTTCAACTTCAACAGGAACTTCTTCAGCCTCAGCAGGAGCTTTAGAAGTTGATGTCCTTCTCCTGCCACCAGCCATATCTTATTTTTTCTGGAAGATGAATTTTTCAAAGAGAGAATTTTTTAGAAAGAGAAAGAAGAAGTTTGGAGATTGGAATGTGGAAGCAATCACGGCAAAGGAAGGATATTTATAACCGCTAATCCAAAACGGCTAGAAAAGCAAGTGGTAGAGACTAATCATGACTCTCCTAGGGTTTTGTGAACCTACCCTATTAATGGCAAATAGCCGTTACTAAGAAGACGAATCAAACACTAATACTAATCCGATAAAAAGTCCCTGCACAAATCACTTGCCTGGCCCAAATTTTTATCTCCTTATTCCTGGACAAACCCAATAATGGAATAAGCAGATAAGGGGCAATTGTTGGGCCCAAAATTATTCTGCCTGACCTAACGTAGGCCAGGCAACATCCAAAGACAAGTTCCAAGCAAAAGACATATGAAACCAGGCATTTATTCAACACGGATAGGCACCAAGCAGGAGTTGATAAAAGACAGGCGAAAGATAACCAGCAGCCTGAAAAGGAAAAGCACCAGGCTACTGCAGGCGACAAACAAGCAGTTTATATATGTTCCCTACAAAAAAGGAAGACCAATTCTAGAAAGCAAAGATATAGGAAGCAGTCAAAGCAACGGCTAATCAAAAGGTAACCACCTTCGGGTAAATAGGGCACATTCCCTATTTACCAGGAAACCCTAAACGGCATAAGAAGGAAGGGGAAATCAACTATAAATAGAAAAGAAGAGAACATCAGAAGGATCATCACACATACTCTCATCTTTACTTATACTTTTGTATTCTTAAGCATTATATTCGCCTGTCACGCCTGATATAACAATACTCTGTCAGGCTACCTAAAATCATAGTAACAATCACTCCTGGCTTGGTGCCCGTGGTTTTTTCCCTCATTCCCAGGGTTTTTCCACGTATAAAATCTTTGTGTCATTATTTATTAGTTCATTTTGCACTTAACTATACTAATCAGGCGAGTTGTTTGAGTTAGATCACCCTACATATAAATCCCTGGCAGGACATTCTAGATCAGTGAAAACCCTGCCAAAACACTATCTGTATAGGTATACAAATCATTCCTTCTTGTGTAGATCTCATTTACACAAGTACACAAATTTTGCTTAGTGTTCTTTGTGTCTTTATTTTCTCCCACTCTATCTTTAGAATGAATATATTAGAGATTCAAAGATAGCATATGAGACACAAATAATGATTTTTGAAGTATAAGGAGGACTATCTCATAGGGTGACTAATTGCTTTAGATTTGATAAGTGTACTTGGTGATTGACATTCCTTTAAGAGAGTTCATCAACTCAATATCACTTTATAATTGATCATACACAAGCTTTAAGCTTGTGGACATATAATGAATTCCATCATTATAGTTTGTCCATTAGATCACTTTAAGTGAATGATCATATGTTTCTATGAGCAAGCATATAAAGACGAATTTTTAGAACAAGGATAAAATACGATAAAACGGGTGACTTGGGTTGCAAACCAAGCCACCATAATCCAAAATACAACAATTGTTTTAGAAAGGATCAAACATTTCCATGTCGAACACGGAGATCAAAAGGTTCTAAAATCCGAAACATAATTAAAATAAGACAATAAAAAGCCAAGCTTCATAGAAGCTACTCCTAGCTTCTTGATGGTTTCTCAAGCTTGCTTTTCCTTTCCCTTGTCCTTGCTCGGTGGAGGCCCTACTGGAGTGATCTTTCCAGCTTTAATGTCACCAAGATATTTGGAACAATTTCTTTTCCAATGTCCAACACCATTACAATAATGGCATTTATCAAGAGGACCCTTCTTGACCTTGGAAGTGCTAGCTTCATAAGTCTTAGCTTTGGTGAATGTGAGAGCTTGCTTCTTACCCTTCTTCCCATTTTCTTGAACTTCCCCTTGCTTTTGGTGCTTATGTTAAGCACATCCTTAGGTGGGTTAACATTTAACCCCATGTCTCTTTCGGCTTGCACAAGTAACTTGTGCAACTCTTCAAGAGATACGTCCTTGTCTTGCATGTTAAAATTCACCCAGAATTGAACATACGCTTTGACTTTCGATAAGGAGTGTAGAATCCTATCTACAATGAGTTCATTGGGGATTTCAACCTTTTGAATCTTCAAGGTCTCGACTAGCTCCATCAATTTGAGCACGTGAGGGCTAACCTTTTGGCCCTCTTTAAAGTCGAGATCAAAGAATGCCGCGGCCGCCTCATATTGGACGATCCGCGGAGTTTGTGAAAACATTGTCACAAGCTTGGAATAGATTTCATTAGCGGTACCCATCTTAAAGGCTCTCCTTTGGAGATCCGCCTCCATCGCAAAGATCAACACATTTTTCATTGCGGCGGACTCCTCGTGGTAAGCCTCATATGCTTACCTAGTAGCGGCACTCGACCTAGCATTAGGTTCGGGTGGAGAGGCCTCGGTGAGGTAACAAAGCTTGTCGTCACCTTGGGCGGCTAATTTGAGTTGGGCATCCCAATCGGAGAAATTTGACCCATTCTTTTCAAGTTTACAACGATCCATGAAGGATCGGAGCCATGAAGTATTAGTGAGAGGTGTGGCGTTTGGGTTTGGAGTGGCCATTTGTTATGAGAAATAGATGCGATCTACAAAACGAATATTAAAGGAAAAAAACATATGTCGTTTTCAAAATAATAATACTCGTAAAAATTTAATTTAAACAAGTTTTATTGCATTTATCTAGTGACCTCTACCCAACTTGATAAATGATTCCAAGACCCAAATTCATATTAACTTGGGCACGGTCGGGCCGATTCATCCCTTATCAATATAACTCGGTGGATTAACGCTTTAATCGATTCTACTTTTAGAACTCTTGGTCGATAAAATTACATTAACATTTATCTTTAGCCCGGAACACATGCGACTACGGTCACGAATACTTCCGTTGAGCTCAATCCAAATTTCGAATAAATGTGTCCATGATCCAAATCCACATCAACTTGGGCACGGTAGGGCCGATTCATCCCTTATCAACATGAATTCGGTGGATAGACATTTATCACCCACTTCCCCTACGTAACAAGGTTTGTACCCGGTAGGTAGGAGTGCACTCCCCTCGCGAAATAGGTTTTCATGGTTTCTACTTTTTGGTAAGGCTAAGTCTCAATTGTTTATTTTTTAGCGAGAGGTCATGTCAATTTATTATCTATCACGTTTTAAGTGAACTAAAGCGGTGAACTACGATAATTATAATTGACACGGTCGATAAACTCGATTAAAATGACAATGCATGTTTTAGTTATGGCGATTTAGCGATGCATGCAACATATAAATAAAATGCAAAACATAAATAAAATCCTAGTATGGCCTTCCTAAAATAAAAAATCTAATTAACTATTACATATTCGGAAACCAACTCCATTGGTCCCTTGAACTTCGGTTTTGGCACGCATCTCGAGGTAACACCGTCTTTATGTATCGTCTTCCTTGAGTGACACCGTCTTCAAGGAACTCTGAAATAAATAAATTACATAACAAATTACATAATTTTCTATTATACATTTGTAATTAAAATAAAATAACTTTATTAAATTACAAAACGGTGATATGAGATCACAATAAATTACAACCGAATCGATATTCCCATACATTTCGGGTAATACCAATTAAAAACTAAGGCCATACTAAGTAAAATTACATAATTCAAAAATTACATAAAATAAAATTATGACAATCATAAATAAAATTCAGAATTATAATATGTATGAACATGCCCAATTTTATACTAAATCGCCTTTAAGGAGCCAATATCGTATATTAAACGGTTTTTACGGATTTGCGTGATTCAACCTTTTAAAATCACAATAAATTACATAAAATCATATTTATGCACAAGTTAATTACCCTAACCAACTTAGGACTCAAAATTAGTCTCCACTAACTATTTGACTATAATTAACTTATATTTCTTAAAATTGTTCATTAATGGACTCAAAATTACAATAAAATGCTATAAACTTCAAATACATCACAAAAACTTCAATAATTTGAAATTTGAAATTTAAACTCATGAACATTCTGGAAAAATACCATGACACTCATAAGTTTCAAAAACTTAGGTTAAAAATTTCGAAATTTATCGGGAAAAACAATGTTGCGGTTTATCGGATTTATCAAATATTATCATAAAAATATGAGAAAAATTATATTTATCAACTTTTCAATTTTAGATCTTAAATGGGTAATAAAATGCAACATGTGACATTTTTACTTAGTCATGAAGTATGTTTTAGCAATTATTCACTAATTAAAGTCACTATTTATGCTATTTTTCATCAAAAATTCATAAATCCTGCATAAAGACTTCATTATAGCCTATTATTTTACACACATCTTGTAAAATTGCATGTGACAACATACTAAGAGTGTGTTTGGCCTAACTTGTAAAAGTGTTTTTCGACTTAAAAACACTTTTTGGCCAAACACATCATTTTTTAAAAGTTAAAAAAAATTCTCAAAACTAAAAATCCATTTTTTTGCCCATAAAAAAAGAAGCATCAATTTGGTGCTTCTATTTTTTAAAAACACTTTTAGAAAATTAAGCTCGAAAACCAAAAACTCATTTTTGACAATTCAGGCCAAACATGCTCTAAATTTATATGACTAGATTCGAAATATTTCTCATATTAACCTATTTTTCATTTAAATTCGATTTTTATCATGAAAAATCCATATTTCTAGCATAAAAACTCCAAAAATTCTGAAAATTTACAGGTCAACTAAAAATAATATATGTAAAAACATATCCAAAAACCACTGGAAAAAACAAAGTTTAGCTAATTTTAGTCCGAAAATGACATTTTTATCATAAAATCACATTTTTAATGCCATTATTATATAAAATGAACAATAAAAATCCATAAATTAACCAAAATATCCTAAATACATTTTTGGATCAGAAACTTTAACATGCAAAATTTATTTCGTGATATATCATAATAACACAAATTTATAAGTTTTATATGTTAATCGTATAACTCGGAAAAACTATAACCGATTTGCATGCAAACAACCTAAGGCTCATGATACCGCTTGTTAGAAATCTATATCTCATTACTTAACATATTCATATATGTTTCAAATTAATTTAGTCATAAAATTAAATGTTGATCTTATGCATGCAAACAATAATAAGAATAAGGAAGAAATCATCATCTTACATTGAAGATTTCGGATTATTTGGGCACAAGTGAGTTCTCCTACTCACTTGTTCTTGAGCTTCCTAAAATGAATGAACAAGGATTCAAGTATAGAATCCCTCCCAAGGAATAATACCCAAGGTAACTACTTAATAAAATTAATATTATTAATACTAGAACAATATTAATTTAAATAAAATTGACCCAAAAATCTTTATTTTGTTCTCTTTATTTTGGTTAAGAGAAGGAGAAGGAAGAAGAATTTTTATCTCTCTAAAAACTCTATTTTTGATGGATGAATGAATGAATAATACACTAGTATTCAAGTAGTGTATATTGTAAAAATTATGGAGAAAAACCCATGGTTTTCACTTCATAAAACCGGGTAGGGGGAGGGGTTAAGAGGGCCAATGCATGAGCAAGGTGCTCTTCACAAGAGGCACTAGGTTTGCATGGCTAGGTTTAGGAAGAATGATTATGTTTTCCACTTAATAAATCAACACAATATTAATCCTAAATCACCCCCATTATTTCGGTCCATATTAAGATAAAATGGATTCCATTTTATCTTTGTCAATTTGTCACATGTCATGTAAAATTGTTATGTATTTTTAACATATTAAAAATCAACGCGTTAATAAAAATACGTCATATACAAAATTGACTTAGTAATTCATAATTACTTGTACCAAGATAATCTACCAATTATAAATCACAACATCTTCTATTTATAATAAATTATTCATTCAAATGCAATTGTTTCCTTAAACAATAATTTCATCTAAGTAATAAAACAATTCGGTCACTTAGACAGTATCTTATTTAATCAAATTATAATGAGACACGTAAATATTACTTCCAAAATCGTCCGACAATTTTAAGTAATTTAATCAACCCGTATCGTCATACGATCAATTAAATAATCAATTAAGAGTGTTACCCTTTAGGTATGACCAAAGGGGATCAACTGATCACCACCGTCGTACGACAGTAATGTCAAACTCTAGTCAGCCAATCATTACCGATATGTGTGGACCAGTTGACAGTAAAATATTACTTCCCAATTGTATTCTTAAAATGAGACTTAAACATGTGATCATTAAGATCGAGAGTTGTGATCGCATTATTGTCGGAGGACACATATTCCAACAGATGTACCATTATAAAGCAGGTCCGGTAAGGGTTGTTCCAAATCCCTTACACATGCAAACTTACCTGAACTCACTGTGAATGGATGCAGCTAGCTTTTTCTGTTTATAGAGAGCCACATGATTCTGTGGGTCCGTAGTTCCATCATAGATCTTCATGGATGGAATCACAAACTTTTTAGGCAAGTCCACTTTCGCTATTTCGTCTATAAAGGGTGAGTCAGCATAGCTGTCAGGGGCAGCTTCTTCTAAACTGGCAAGGACTCCAGGTATCTTCTCGAATTTTTCATTTAGTTTCTTGATTTCCTGGACCACTGCCATCATGATGGCTGTTGCAGATTCATCAGGTTTTTCATTATTGTTGTTTGGCTCATCATCGCCATCAACATTGATGAATTTGGAGTTACTTGGGCTCCCAAAACTGTAGAAATCAATGCTTTTGATAATCGATGCAAATGGCGTTCCTGGCTGGAATATAGAGCCTGTTCCCTGGGTTTTTTCCAATTTTTTTTTTAGAGCTGACTCAGATTCTCTTAGCTGAAGGATTTCAGCCTCAGTCTGGGCTATTTTTTCTTTCAAGCTTTCCAAATCTGCTATTCATTGGAGAGATGTATCCAATTGTTCTTCGATGGTAGGCTGGGTCATTTTTGTGGGTTATTTGGATTTTTGTGAGATAAGAAAAAAAGATTTTAAAGAGCTAGATTCCCCACGGTGGACGCCAATTGTTTTGTGTGGATTTTGCGCAAGGCGAAATTAGGTCAGGGTAGATCTAGGGAGGGTTAACTAGCTCACGCTTATCTTGTTTATTAAACGTCAGGGTACGAAATAAATAAACAAATGCGTAGTAAGTAAATATAAAACATGAAGTATGAACTGATAAGACAAAGGATTTGTACGTGGAAAAATCCTTAAATGGAAAAAAACCACGGGCACCAAGCCAGGAGAGGATTTCACTATAATTGTTTGGTAATTAGCACAAATGATTGTAATATTGCTTAGAATTGACTAATCTGCTTGAGTGTCGAATGTCTTGTGTTTGAATGTTTCCCAAGTGCTCCTTATATATCAATGTTGAACGGCTGGATTACCTCGTCTTTAATGCCAAATATTTTGTCTTAATTACCCATAATAATGTCCATTAGTACGCCCTTAATTGTTGCCTTTAATTGTAGAATATTTCCAATTAATACTGCGCGTATATTCTTTTTATAACATGACTTCTTGGCCAGATATCGTCCTGATATTTTGACCGTTGTCCTCTCCATGGCCTGGCGCCTATCTTCATGTGTTCTGATAGCCTGACATCCTGACACCCTGATAGTCAGGCCAAGGTCAGATATTGATCAATGATATCCGCGGTTTTCCAGGCCCAACAGTTACATTATTTCAATTCACATGATTTTGCTCAATAAATACAAATATACCCTTATTTAATATAAATTTCTATTTTTTTAAGGGCGGATTAGTAAAATTTGTTGGGGAATGGATGTGGGAGGTCCCAATGACCATGAGGGAGGTGGGTAATTAAACTCCCCCATTATGTAGGAGTTGTAAACTCCAAGGGAGTTTTAAATTCCACCATTTTACAAGAATTAGGGTAACCAAACAAGCATTAAAAACACAATTCATGGGATTATAACAATCCCATGAATTAGAAGAGTAACCAAACAAGGCCTAAATTAAAGAATTGGTTAATCGAATTAGTGGAGTCTAATTAGGGTCTATGAGACTTTCAATTTCAACATTCACAAATCTATTACACCCATTTGATATTAGTGGGTATCTATGATGTAAAACCGGGTACCAAATCGGTGTGAATGTTAGACACGAAAAGGGGCCTGATTTGGTGTAGTGTTTTGAGTGAAATTTTTGTGTTTTTAGAGTTTAGTTTGCAGCGGAAAAAGTATAAGTAAAAATGGATATGGATTAGCTAAGAAACCTCGCAAGATAACTCAACTAAAACTAAAATCTCCAACCAAGACCACACAGGAACAAGGAGGGAAACAAAGGATATTTCAACCAAGAAGACACAGTAAACAAGGTTGAAATATGGCGCCGACCTCGCAAGGAAGACAAGAACACTCGCAAGCATTCAAAGTTTGAGAGAAAATCTCTACACTTGGGTTTATATTTCTGAAATTGGATGATTACAAATGAGGATTTTTGCCCCTTATATAGCAAATATGTGCTTGGGCTCCAAGGCAACATTAAATGCTAAAAACTATTTCCTAGGCATGCTTGGGCACCAAGGCATTATTTAAAATTATATAGAAAAAATATGCTAGATTTTTGTAAAAACTAGGTGAGGAAGACTAAAATCATCCTCTAACTTGGGCGGCACTCTCCTTGGGCGGCACTCTCCTTGGGCGGCACTCCTTGGATCAGCTAGAGCTCGATGTCCAACTTATCATTGTGACATAACTCGCATTTCTTTTAGCACCAAAATAAAGACTCGGATCAGCGTTAAGTAAGAGTGCGCTAGAGCTCGACATTGCTCCCGCATCATTCTCTCCTTCTTCAAAAGAATTTGTCCTCAAATTTTCATCATCCAAGTATGGAGATAGATCACCAATATTGAAAGTAGCACTTACACCACCATATTCATCAGGGAGTTCAATTTTGTAAGCACTTTCACCGTAGCGTTCAAGCACTCGAAATGGACCATCGGCCCTTGGCATTAACTTGGTCTTTCGCTTAGAGGGAAACCTCTCCTTGCGAAGATGTAACCAAACAAGATCTCCCACCTTGAATGTAGGCTGTTTTCGATGCTTATTAGCTTTCTCCTTGTATCTTGCATTAGCCTTCTCAATTTGAGCTTTGATTTGCTCACAAGTACGCAAGAATGCAGCTTGTCTTTCCTTAGCTTCAAAACTTACCGTCTCCTTCTTTGGAATAGGAATAAGATCAATAGGGAGATAAGGATTTATCCCATAAACGATCTCGAATGGTGCACGGCCAGTAGTCATAGACGGTGTACGATTATAGGCAAACTCAGCATGTGCCAACTTCACATCCCAATCCTTTGTGCTCTTACTCACTAAACCTCGTAACAAACTTCCAAGAGTTCGATTTGTCACCTCCGTTTGACCATCAGTTTGGGGATGGTGAGAAGTACTAAACAACAGCTTAGTACCAACCAAACGCCACAACGTCTTCCAAAAGTAGCTTAAAAACTTAGTGTCTCGATCGGAAACAATAGTTTTAGGAATGCCATGTAGACGAACAACTTCCTTGTAATACAACTCAGCAACTTTAGAAGCATCATCAGTTTTGTGACATGGTATGAAATGAGCCATTTTTGAGAATCGATCAACCACCACCATGATTGAATCTTTACCTCTTTGAGTTCGCGGCAACCCAACAATAAAATCCATGCTTACCTCGTCCCATGGTTGTGTAGGAACTGGTAAGGGAGTGTAAAGCCCCTTAGTGAATGAACTTTTCGATACTTGGCATGTAGCACACCTTGCTATCACATCTTGCACATCCTTGAGCATCTTAGGCCAATAGAAGTGCTCTCCAAGGATATCATAAGTTTTATTGACGCCAAAGTGTCCAGCCAACGCTCCTCCATGCGCTTCTCTAACCAATAGCTCTCGAATTGAGCTCTTAGGAATACAAAGCTTGTTTCCTTTGAACAAATATCCTTCTTGCACCGAGAACAAATTAGTAGGACTAATAAGTTCATTTGAGAAATCAGGATCATCTTTGTATAATTCTTTCAATTGCTCAAATCCAAGTAACCTCGCATCAAGTGCAACAAGCAAACAATGCCTCCTTGAAAGCGCATCAACCACAACATTAGAGTTTCCCATTTTATACTTTGAAGAAAAGGTAAAGGATTGTAGGAACTCTACCCATCTGGCATGTCTTGCATTCAACTTTTGTTGCCCATGAATGTGCTTTAGAGCCTCGTGATCGAATGCGGAACAAATGGTTTTGGGCGAAGATAATGAGCCCAATGATCCGGTCTTTCGCACAATCGCATAGAACTCTTTGTCATAGGTGGAATACTTTAGCCTTGCTCCACCCAATTTCTCACTAAAGAATGCAATAGGTCGTTTCTCTTGGATTAGAACAGCTCCAACTCCAACTCCGCTAGCGTCGCATTCAACTTCGAACAATTTGTCAAAGTTGGGCAAAGCTAGAATAGTGCTGAACACAACTTATCTTTGATCTCATCAAATGCCTTTTGTGCACTTGGATTCCACACAAACTCTCCTTTCTTTGTTAGCTCTGTGATAGGTGCAACAATAGAGCTAAAATTCTGAATGAACCTTCGATAAAACGAAGCCAATCCATGAAAACTTCTAACTTCAGTAGTTGTTTTAGGAATAGGCCACGATTGAATTGCTTCCACTTTTGAAGGATCAACGCTCACCCCTTCTTCTCCAACGATATAACCAAGAAAGGTCACACTAGGCACCATGAACATACATTTCTCGAGCTTTCCATAAAGCTTCTGTTCTCTTAGCTTCTCAAATACCTTCCTCAAATCCTCCAAGTGTTGTTCCTTATTTTTTTTTGTAAATAAGAATGTCGTCAAGATAAACAACAACAAACTTATTAAGAAATGGCCTTAGGACCTCATTCATCAGCCGCATGAAAGAACTAGGAGCATTGCATAACCCAAATGGCATAACAAGCCACTCATACAACCCTTGCTTTGTTTTGAAGGCTGTTTTCCATTCGTCACCTTCTCGAATCCTCATTTGATGATAACCACATCGAAGATCAATTTTCGAGAACACACGAGCTCCATTCAACTCATCAAGCATATCATCTAGCCTCGGCATAGGAAAGCGATATTTGATTGTAATATTGTTCACCGCTCGGCTATCAATACACATACGCCATGTCCCATCCTTCTTGGGTACCAAAAGAGCAGGTAAGGCACAAGGACTAAGACTCTCTTGCACATAGCCTCGATCAATCAATTCTTGCACTTGTCTTTGCAACTCTTTAGCCTCTTCTGGATTGTATCGATAGGCTGGTTTGTTTGGAAGTGTAGCTCCTGGAATAAGATCAATTTGGTGCTCTATGCCACGCTTAGGAGGTAATCCAAGTGGCAACTCTTCCGGGAACACATCACCAAACTCATTCAACAACATTTGGATAGTCTCGTCATGAACTCCAATTCCCTCTTCCACATCTCGAACCATAAGAACATAAGCTTGTTCCCCTTGTTCTAATGCTTCAACAAATTCTTTAGCATTCATAAACAAATTCTCATTTTTCTTCTTTACTTTGTTAGGTGACAAGGGTTTCAAGTGGAATCTGTTTTTACCCTTA
This sequence comes from Silene latifolia, assembly GCF_048544455.1. Classification (NCBI taxonomy): domain Eukaryota; kingdom Viridiplantae; phylum Streptophyta; class Magnoliopsida; order Caryophyllales; family Caryophyllaceae; genus Silene; species Silene latifolia. The sequence continues at coordinate 139,954,822 of NC_133531.1, forward strand.
CTAACAATGTAAATGTTATCCCTTCCTTGATGAACAACTTCTCTATCAAAGCGCCATGGTCGTCCCAATAGAATATGACACGCACTCATGGGTAACACGTCACACCATACTTCATCTTCATAGGGACCCATAACAAATGAAAGCAAAGCTTGTTTCTTGACTTTAATCCCACTGTTTTCATTCAACCAATGCAGCATGTATGGTTTATGGTGATTACGAGTCTCAAGCTTAAAGGAATCCACCAATTCAGTAGCAACCGCATTTGTGCAAGACCCACTATCAATAATCAAATTGCAAGTCTTACCACGCACCTTACAACGAGCATGGAAAATCTGCTCACGTTGCTCCATTTCAATCGGTGTGGATTGAATATGCAAGTTTCTCACCACGAACATCTCCTTATCGGTGTCATATGATGGTTCGACAATATGAGTGTGAACCTCATCATCTTCTTCATCTCCATCGTTCGAGAATTGACCTCCGTCTCATTTGTCACCACGAAACATGGAGTAATCTCACCTAACTCTTGAAGAGTAAGCGCTCTCTTTTGGGGACATTCGTTAGCGATGTGTCCATAACCTTGGCATTTAAAGCATCTCCTAGCACCCATATTTTTAAAATCAGTAGCAACTCCTTTGCCTTTGTCTTTGGGTTCTTCCTTTTTGGCTTCCTTATTGAACGATGATGTAGCGCTTGACTTATAAAAAGGATTAACACCCTTAGAACCATCACGAGCAACCAGGGGTTTCTTTCCTTTGTCTTGCTTTTCAAACTTAAGAGCAAGCTTACACATATCATTAAAATCAAGGAAATTCCGAACTTCAACTCGTTGGGCCAATGAAGGACTCAAACCCTTAATGAATCGAGCAATTTGCATCTCCTCCGTTCCTCAAGGTCACACACCATAATTAGTCTTTCAAACTCCTTAATGTAATCAGTCACACTTAAATTACCTTGAGAAAGAGATGTAAGCATCAATCTTGCTCTTGTTCATAGTCTCTTGCACGAAGCGTTTTTGCAAGTGCTTCTTCAACTTATCCCAAGTCTCAATCTTACTCTTTCTTTCACGCCTTCTTTGCTTCTTAAGGTTCTCATACCACAAGGATGCATACTTGGTCATTTTCAAGGTAGCAACCTTGAATTGCTTGTGTTCATCATAGCCTTTATATTCAAAGACTCTCTCTGCTTGTCTCACCCAATCTAGGAATTTTTCAGCATCAAGTTCCCCTTCAAACTCCGGGATATCAAATTTTAATCCACGATCATCATCATTATTCCTCCTTGGTTCAGGAATGGAATGATGGCTCTCATCGGAATCTGAACTTTCAACATGCCTTTTCCCCTTCTTTCTAAGAGTATGATTACAAATCTGATCAATCTTGTAATTCATTTGTGCCATTCGTTTTGTTAAGTCATCCATACGTTCCTCCCATGGTTCTTGATATGAACCATCATAAGACATCTTTTTTTTTTTTTTTTTTTTTCACGGGTGAACAGTACCAGACGTGAACAGTAAGATTTTTTTTTTTTTTTTTTTTATTATGCTTTTCCCAAGACAAACTTGTTAAGAAACAAATTTGAACAAAGCTCTGATAACCAATTTGATGTAAAACCGGGTACCAAATCGGTGTGAATGTTAGACACGAAAAGGGGCCTGATTTGGTGTAGTGTTTTGAGTGAAATTTTTGTGTTTTTAGAGTTTAGTTTGCAGCGGAAAAAGTAAAGTAAAAATGGATATGGATTAGCTAAGAAACCTCGCAAGATAACTCAACTAAAACTAAAATCTCCAACCAAGACCACACAGGAACAAGGAGGGAAACAAAGGATATTTCAACCAAGAACACACAGTAAACAAGGTTGAAATATGGCGCCGACCTCGCAAGGAAGACAAGAACACTCGCAAGCATTCAAAGTTTGAGAGAAAATCTCTACACTTGGGTTTATATTTCTGAAATTGGATGATTACAAATGAGGATTTTCGCCCCTTATATAGCAAATATGTGCTTGGGCTCCAAGGCAACATTAAATGCTAAAAACTATTTCCTAGGCATGCTTGGGCACCAAGGCATTATTTAAAATTATATAGAAAAAATATGCTAGATTTTTGTAAAAACTAGGTGAGGAAAACTAGGTAAGGAAGACTAAAATCATCCTCTAACTTGGGCGGCACTCTCCTTGGGCGGCACTCTCCTTGGGCGGCACTCCTTGGATCAGCTAGAGCTCGATGTCCAACTTATCATTGTGACATAACTCGCATTTCTTTTAGCACCAAAATAAAGACTCGGATCAGCGTTAAGTAAGAGTGCGCTAGAGCTCGACATTGCTCCCGCATCAATCTAATTCGCAAATTCTTATTTAAGGCGCTTCCGTCTTAAACAATAAAACTGGTAAATTAGATGAGTGAGACCAAAAATAGAATCCTTTGTTTATACGCAACTGCTGTTTGAAAAAGTATTTGGGCACCTCCACATTATGCTCTTAAAATTTATTCACCCCATAATAATCGGATTATGTACATGGCTTAATATAACACGAGAACAAATAAGGGAGATTAAATGATACATCAAAACTATATAAGGATGAGTGATCAACTTATATGGGGTAACATATGAAGTGTGTGAATGTATTGATAAACTCGTTCAAGGTGATCTCAAGCTATAAGTTTTGGGATCTCATTGAATATAAAATGGAAAATGCTATTAACATTGGGAATGTGATCTCTTTCTCTCTAATCATCACTATGTCACTTACCAATCATACTCAGATTAAAAACGGTTACGTACACTTTCAATGGTATTGTGCTTATTATACTTTTTAGTGAACAATTACATAGTTTTAGTTTAGAGTGTTAATTAATCATTGTGAATCTCACATAATTGATTAAAACAAATATCTTATTTAAATGCGTAAATTACCATTAATTTGTTGGTGTACAATTGGTTTACAAGAATTATTTTTCGTTTAGAGGCAGTCTAAACTCTAAAGGAAGTCTACATAAGAGAAGTGTATCACATACATGGTCTTATGTGTGATCTTGTATAGATCAAAATTTTGCTATCTTGTGTTAGTGTTGTAGCATTTGTTCTCATATTGCTGAAATGGGGGTTCCCATTCTTTTTTTTTAAAAAAGGTATGTGGTATTTTGTTTTTTTGAAGTTCATTAATTTATTCTAAATTTTTCATGTTGTGTTGTCAAGTAGTTTCTGCATGAAGTAGTGTTTTTTCAGATTGATATAATGATGGGGATTGGAAAGAAAGAAAATGGTAGAATCTGAAATTAGAAACTTTGGTCTTGTAGGTCAATTTAAATTTCTAACCAACTTTACTTCAGACCTTGATATGCGTGTCCGTACACACATTTTGTTAGGTCACTTACAAAAATTGTATAGTTTATGGGCATTAAAGATCTACTCAGATTCATGAAACCCTATATTGAAGCTATTCACATTCAGAAGTGCATGGGCAAGCGAGTTATTTTTCTTATATATTCTCCACAATCTCTTTTATTCTTTTTTGTCGCGATTTCTATTAATTTTAATTTTCACTTAATGTGCAGGTTGGAATTGATGCTTACTCTTGGCTTCATAAAGGAGGTAACACAATACTATTTATCAATCATATGAGTATAAATATGACTACTCCCCCTCCGTCTCAATCATTTATTTACCTTTTTAATAAAAAAAAAAGGTAAACAAATGATTGGGATAGAAGGAGTATAATAGAACGCGTTTCTAATTAATTGAGATGTTCAATTTTTTGGTGGTTCCAGCATACTCATGTAGCATGGAGCTTTGTTTAAATTCAGAGGGTGACCAGAAATACCAATGTATTAATTAATTTATGCATAGGATTAATTTACCCAGACACCATAAGATAACACCGGTTGTGATATTTTATGGCGGCAACATTGCTTGTAAGGCAGCAACCGAAAACGATCGTTACAGGCATGTCACAACTCAACTTTATGTGATTGCGTTGCTTGTTTTTGTATCTGACTTGCAATATCATTAAGGTTGATTGAAATTTAAGTGATGATAAAGTTGTAATTTTTGTTCGGAGGAGAAAAGCGAATTGGGAAATGGCGATGGAGAAACTTAGAGAAGGCAATGTTAAAGCTGCCAGTGACCTCTTCCAGGTATATATATTACTCCCTCCGTCCCAATTATTTATTTACAGAGTGTAAATTGATGCTAATATGCATATTCACTGCTAATTTCTATTTTGTTAGAGATCCATCAGCATCACGCCTGCTATGTCACACCAACTGATTCAGGTATGAGATCTACTATAGGTACCTTGAGCATCGCTTTATGAGTTATATTCCAGCTAACCTGAAAAATGGCTTATGTCTTACGGCAAGAAAATGTAGAGCTTACGGTTGATCCATATGAAGCCGATGCACGATAATTGGCATACTTTTCTAGACTTGCGGAAAGTGAAGGTTTCAGGTTGTGGTTAGTGAAGATATTAGTGATCTGTTGGCATATGGTTGTCCATCTTTAAGAACTTTTGTGCTTTATACATAGCCGTTAAATGTTCGACCACTTGGCATGATGGCACTGTTATTATGTTTGTAAATAGGTTATATTTAAAATGGACCAGTTTGACAATGGTGAAGAGATTGCTCTAATCAAAGTATTCAGTTTCACCGATCTCAAACCATCGTTCATAAACTTCAATAGTGTTATTTATAGTCAAGTTCAAGTTAATTAAGTTGATTTTGGGATTCTTGTTTTACTTGTTGCCTAATTTGTAGTTCATGTTGAATACTTGAATATTAGTGATTTCGTGCATAACATTTATTATTGAAAGAGAACAACTTTAATATTTGGTTCTACCAAAAAGCTAATAAAAGTATTCTTTGAGAAGTTCATTCTTAAATTTCTTTTTGTACACAGAAATGTATGTCTTGGCTGGTTGTGATTTTCTTCCATCTGTTCCTGGTATTGGAATTGCTAAAGCTCATTCGTTGGTTTCAAAGTATCGAAATATAGATCGTTTAAGTGTGTAACACCTATCCTTAGAGATATCAGACTGTTACTGTTTTTTTTTTTCTATCCATAGTCTCTGAGACAGGAGATAACAAAGTGATGCAAAATACTAATAGCAGGCTGTACTTTGTGTTCCAGCTAACACAAGAACAGACTGTTCCTCATTTGTCAATTTCTGTCGTCTTTAAAGAGTTTTAACAACTTTGACATAGTCCTTAAACAAGAGCTTCTCCAAAGAGTTGAAGTGTTTCAATCATTTAATCACTTTCATTACACATGCATTACCCTAATTCCATAAGTTTATGTTCTTATATAGGTTTTAGCTGTTCTTAAATGTGACAAGAGTAAGCAAGTACTTGAAAATTATGACAGATCATTCCGTGAAATAGTTGCAGTATTCCAACATCCAACCCTCTTGATTTCCTTGATTGATCTCAACCTTTAAGATAGTAATCATCAATTCAATATAGAAAAAGAGAAATAAATAAGTACAAACCTATACACAGAAAGTAATACTCACAAGTGTAAAAACCCTGAATCTAAAGGAACCTTGAATCTTTAAGGACAATTTAAGGAATTCCACCCAGCTCAAAGATTCAAGGAGCTCTTTAAGGAACCTTGAATCTTCAAGTTGGGGTCGGATCCCTTCATTTTCCTCCAGCCTAATATGCTAACCAAACAATAACAATTATCCTCCTTTTCCCCCATCCCATTGCCTCTAAATCCCTCCATCTGAACAAGAGATATTTGTTCTTTGATTTCAAGGTAGGAGCAACAAGAGTAGCGGAAATAACTTCCATGCAGCTCCAAATATTGATCATTGGCAGGATTTTGTTAGAAAAGATATAATAGAATGGTTGCGCTGGCTGAAGTTAGTTAGGGTCGTCTTGATTTATCAAACAACTCTTTTAGTAAAGTTGGTCGATGATTGGAGACTTGATTCTGTTTAAAGTTATGAAAATTACTTTCTCTTAATATTTGCAGGGAAGATAATGGATATAATGGTTGGAGACTTAATTTTGTCCATGGATTTTGGGAAGGTTACGTCAAGGGCTCCATTGATGTGAGTACGTCCTACTTTGCCGTGAAAGAGTATTAGAACTCCCTTAGCTATTCGCATGGAGAGATGGTGATACGAATGCGGAAGCGAATTAACGAATTTTAACGAACTTAAGGGTATCACGTGTTAAGCGTGACAACCCAACTGATTTTAACGAATTAAAAAGGGATATTTAGTCCGTAGTTCTACCTCGAACCCGGTGCTAATAACGATGAGATTGGAGCCCAATCCTCAATCGCCAATTCGAAGTACACTCTCGAATTTTGTATACAAACTGATCTATAATGATCAAAAGCTCGCAACGGTTTTTGTTTCTTTCAAACTTTAATATTCATGAATTTGCAACCATAGTAATCATTTATAACCTTCTTGTGCCGTCTCCACTCGTGCCTTCCACCCCTCCACCCTCCTTGCACGACAATAATTTCCACATTCACCTCATCCTTATAATCATCAAAAATAGGAAGCAATGTCGGATCAAATTTAACATTCTCTTCATAGTTGCTTTCAAACAACAACACTCCAAACATTTTTTTTTTGCGGATGAACAGTACCGCGCATGTGAATAGTAACTTTTTTTTTTGCAACCGTCACGCCTTGAGTAGCAAGTTACTAGAACCGTGCTCCTTGGATCAAAACCGATTTAACCCTCAAACTACATGCTTGAGTTTAACCCTTGAACTCCAATCGCAACCAGACATTCAACTAAAAACTTGGTTAGGACACGCCTAGGACTGTCTAGATTTAAGGAAATCAAGAGTCGAAGCTCTGATACCATATGATACAAATGCGGAAGCGAATAAAATAAAAAGACGATTTTTGTGCTAGGGATCGAACTCGTGACTCGTAAGACCGAGAGACAAGTTTGATTCCGTAGGGATATTTGACTAGAAGTCATCCTAGACTTCGAGTCAATGGGATATTTGATCGAAATAGACCTATATCTCGAACAATGGGTGCTTAAGCTAAAGACCTATTTAACTTAAATCAAAGATTTGAAGTACCGTCTCAAATCTGGAATTTCTGATCAACCTTGATCGTTTTTCTGGAATTTTTATTAACTTTCAATAATTTAGAATAACGTACTACTCTAGCTTTAATAGCTCTAATTTGCTAACCATAAAAGGCTTATAAATGAAATAGAAAACAATAAATTAATCTGACAACTAAAAGATAATAATCTAACTAATGAAATATAATCTTTTGATTAGTTTTATTCCGTCCAAACTACTCCTAATTGCATCAGCTACCACTAATTCGAACCCGTGTTCGATCCCCTATCATTGCACTAAATTAATAAATTAATTAGTTGTGCCATCAGAATCGTATCAGTTGGACTATGACCAAGATCGTCATACGCAAAGAATTGTAAACTGGATAAATGATGCTACTGGTGGAACTAAAGGAGCTTTTGATGTCACCACCAAAGGTATTCTTCATGTGGTGAGTTGTTTGCCTGCTTTAGCTGTGATAGTGCCATGATAAAGTGTAATTCCTTATGTTGTCTCTTGGATTTTAATTCGTTTACAAGCTTTTGGTGAAAATTTGAGAATTATAGCCTCTTCAACCACATCCCATACATTGCCTCGCAATTTCGCTGCGACTTCTGAATTATTACTACAACAGTGACCTATACCAATTTTCGTGATTTTCAACCTATTTTCCTTTGAAGAACAAACAAGCAACAAAGCAAACTCACCCCCTTCACCCTTCCCGTTGCACGAGAGACCATCACTTTTCTTTTTTAATCTGGTACTTATCACTGCTGTCCTGCCACTTTCATTTGGAGTTGAGGTCTAAACTCGATATGAGTATGAGTAGAGTTTATGCTTATGACTGTAAAATTTTCTCTCCCGGACGCTAGAGAGATGTGAATATCAGCGTTTAACGGATTCAAAGGGTAAACCAACGGGGGTAGTTGGTTGTTCGCCTTCTCTTGCAGTTACGTTTATTAAGAACCATGACACGTGCATACTTTTCTTTACTATCATGTCTTTTGGTATTTATGTCTTGTATCTATTTTTTTTATGGAGTTAATCAGTATACTTAGCTTATGTTCACAGGAATATTTCTTTGCGATTGGAAAAGAGCATAGGATTCTTAATGGTACCACTAAGTCTTTGCTTGCCACACAATTGGCGACCATTCAGCAACATCAAGGTCAGATTACCATTTAACATTTTATTCTCACAGTCCAGGCCAGGCAAGATACCGCTTGTTTATAATAGACCCATTGCCTTTGTGTTAGGAGATTACGGTATATTGTGATATACCGTAATCAGAATAATATCGATATTATGCAATAAGTTAATTATCTTTACCATTGTTAAAAGATACTATTAATATTACGTTCAGATCTTAGAAGTACTATATAATGCGAACCATTGTAATGGTTGGGGCACAACGAACGAATATCAATAATACGACAATTACCCTATATGCAATTCTCCCTCTTCTATTCATAACATGGTATCAGAGCCTCACGCTCTTGAGGCCTAAAAACGATCTTTCGCTGCCCTGTCGGAGGGACTAATGAATTATGGTGCCCTTCGGCGGGATCAGGTTACCGATGATTCAATTTTTCTATCAATATTATTTTCATCTACCAAAAAAAAAAATCGATTCTTTTCATGGGTTTATTTGTTGCTCACAAACCATGAACAATACTTTCATTATCATGGCCCACGTACGTATTGATTCACATCAAGCAAAAATTTCTACGAATTCGAAAAGATCAAATCAAATAATTGTACATCCTGATTTTCGTGGAATTCTTATACTTTTGATTTATTGGCGATTTACGAAAAATTCGGTCCGGCGAGTCCTATACGCATCGACTGCGAGTTACGCACCAAAATTTGTCAAGTTCGAAAAATTCGACGTTCGTGACAACGAATTTTCAACAATTTAGCGGGTTCGAAGAGCAACAACGTTCCCGTCCGACGAAACCGATTCGAAAAGAGTAGCGTTACTCTTGAAGATTGAAGACGGAAGAATTCGAATGATTCTTCTTTTTTTTTATATTTGGCAAATCCATGGAAATTTCGATAAATTACCATGGGTTTGAGAGGGGATGTTAGGAGATTACAGTATATTGTGATATACCGTAATCAGAATAATATCGATATTATGCAATAAGTTAATTATCTTTACCATTGTTAAAAGATACTATTAATATTACGTTCAGATCTTAGAAGTACTATATAATGTGAACCATTATAATGGTTGGGACACAACGAACGAATATCAATTATACGACAATTACCCTATATGCAATTCTCCCTCTTCTATTCATAATACTTTCTTTTTGACAATTATTAGTTCTTTAAAGGTGCATTTTCGTACCACATTTTTTTCTTGGTAATGAGTTTTCTAGATTGTTGTGTAGTCGTTCCGTGTTGTAATTGGTCTTTAAGTTTGCCAAAAAATAGAGGACTCATGCCTTTTTGGAGCTATCATTCCACGTTCTGTTTAATGATTATTGTGCTATAATTATTTTTGCATTAACCATAGCGTTTTCGAACATCTACGCCGGTTTTGTAATAAATACTTTGCTCGATCCACCAACTATAGATATTTAAATAACCACGTCCCTTTCTATTGATTCACTACCGACTAACTTCCACTTAGCATTCCACCAAATTGGGGCACCGCGCCTGGTAGGCTGCGGTGCAACAACTAGTTTTTAACATAAAAGGGCACAAGGATGTGTACTGTTCGTATGAACAGTAGTCATGCGCTGTGTTTTAGCTTGCTTTCCTTACCTGTGCTGCGTTTTACAATAAGGATGTCTACCTTTAATGGGCTCCTCTCTGCGACTTGGTTTGTCGCTGCATCTCACTTCGGGCCGTCATACGTTGCTCTATTCGTTTCATTCCCCACACCGAGCTTTCATTCCCGTCTATCACCTTCTGGTCTTCTCCCCATTCTCAGCTTTCCTTGTCTTCTTTTCCTTTCTCTTTTTTTTTTTTGATTAGGTAAGAAAACTAGGTTGTGTAGATACCTCATTTCTGCACCTCTCACAAACCACCCGGTAATGATTGGGGTAACGAGTTCTTAGTGTTCATGTCATTACTTTGTGTCTTGACATGGCACGAGGTATTCGAACGGTTTCCAATTTTCCACAATAAATTGGTGGCGACTCCACAATTGCAAAGCTTGCTCGCTTTCACCGAGCGACCCTCGTGGGCCCGCGTCCACAGGTTGATCCTCTAGGGTAGGACCAACCTATCTCATCCTTTCGAATGAGGGAGGTAAGTTGAAGCCACCGGCTATCAAACCACCTCGAAAGAGTTGGACATGAATGTCCAATAGTAGCCATGAAGTCAGCAACCTTGTTGGCTTCACGAAAGCAATGTTTAATTATCACTTCATCGAAAAAATAAAGGTCTAATTCTACATCCTTGATAATACTAAAAATTTCCCAAGGAATTTGTCAAGTATCTCGAATTGAGTTAATAACACATAAATTATCACCCTCCACAATTAACTTTGAGATTCCTAAGTATTTAGCTGCTAAAATACCTTCTTTTAAAGCCAGAGCTTCCGCAACAAGGATACTATTGGATCCGCACTTTTTTGCTCCCAACAAAACGACTTTACCATTGTGATCTCTTATAGAATATCCTAAAGCAGCTTTATACCTTCTATTCTTGATCCGTCAAAATTTAGCTTTAGGAAACCGTTTCTAGGTTTTTCCCACAAAATTTCTTCCTTACTAGAGTTGTTTCTAGCTGACCCTTCTATCTCAGGATTGTTGAGATCCTTAAATCTAGTCACATTCCAAGTTTTAGTGCTATTATTACATAAAGTAATAAGTTTGGTGATACTTAAATTAACATTATTAAATATAATATCATTTCTATGAAATCATGCATTCCACCAAATAAAAATAATCTTAATGAAATCATCTTTTGGAATTAAATCCTTGAGATAATTAAGTTTCGTTAGAAAACTTTGACTTGTAATAGTATCATAATTTAACAAAAACTCGTTGAAACTAATAATGTCCAGGTCTTGGATGACAGACCCAATCAAGGGACATTCGTAAAAGAAATTATCTTTGTTTTCAATAGGATTGTTGCACAGAACACAATGAAGTGGGACATCAATATGACTCTTGAAAAGTCTACTTTTCGTTGGAAGGCCGTCAACACAGGCTTTCCAAAGAAAAAATTTCAATTTAGGAGGAATATTCAATTTCCAAATCCACTGAAATTCACATTTGTCAAGAGCTTGATCGAACAAACCTTGCGCTAACCAAGTTGCTGTTTTGGTAGAGAAATTTCCATCTACCGACAACCCCCAAATGAGGGTATCTGGAATATCATTATGTGGCACTGGAATGTTAGTAATCTGATTAACAATATCGTTATTCACTAAACTGGATAATTTACAAACATCCCATTGCTTGTCTGAGGTTATGAAATCTTTAACCAAAAGATTAAGATCACGGTTACTATCATCATCAACCATACTGCTTGTAAGTGGGTGTGAAAAAACCCAATTATCAGACCAAAACTTAATGTTGATACCATTACCTACCTGCCATCTCAGTCCTTTTCTAAATAGAGTCCGAAGACTCATTAGTTTACGCCATTGCCAAGAAGAGGCTGAATTAGGCTTATGATCAAAGAGTGAACAATTTTTCAAGTATTTTTTAGATACCACTTTGACCCATATACTTTCCTTATCCATAAGAATTTTCCATAAAAGTTTCATTTGAAGAGCTTTATTAGCTGCTTCAGAAGATTTAATTCCTAAACCACCAACCGACTTTGGTAAACAAACTTTATGCCAACCAACCAAATTAGGAGAACGCTGGGAAGGATTCTTATTCCAAAGAAAGTCTCTATTAATTATATCTAATCTATTATGGATCGATGAAGGGAGGAGGAAGCTTTGCATCTGAAAAGTTCCCTTCGCGGCTAAATTAGCATTGACAAGAACTAGTCTACCTGCTTGAGATAGAGAATTCGCTTTCCATTTCGATAATTGAGTGCAAGAAGATTGAATGATGTTCTCGAAAGTATTTTTAGTCACTCTGCTATCAATTATAGGACATCTTAAATATTAACCCAAATGAGCTTCCTCGTTCATATGAAGAATGCCTCTAAAGGATTCACGAAGAGAACGCTCAATATTTCTAGTGCATTGAAAAGTGATTTGTCAAAATTAACAAATTTTCCGTAAATCGTGCAAAATTTATCTAAAATAGACTTAATAGTTCTACAACTCTGGTTAGAGGCTTTAGCGAAAATGATAGTGTCATCCGCAAAAGTGAGAAACGGAATTTTCTCCACCCCGGATCCAATTCTAATACCAATATTACTAGAGCTAACATCACTATTTTTTTGTAGAGATCTTGCTAAAATCTCGGCGCACATAATAAATATATATGGCGAAAGTGGGTCTCCTTGTCGAATACCTCGAGTGGGTCTAAAAACGTCTCCCGGTGTTCCATTTACTAACACTGAGTAAGAAACAGTGTTTATACATGCCATAATCCATGAAATCCACTTAGCATTAAAACCCATTTGCTTAAAAGTTTCCTCGATAAAATTCAATTCTAGTCTGTCGTATGCTTTCTCCATATCAAGTTTGATTGCAATCCAACCTCCTTTGCCTTTTTTACGTTTAAACGAGCTGAAAATCTCGTGTGATAAAAGAATATTATTTTGAATGAATCGATTAGGTGTAAAAGCACCTTGAAACGGGTGTATAATCTTATGCAAGACACTTCGGAGACGATTAGCCAAGATTTTTGCAATAATTTTATAAATAGTTGAACAAAGACTAATCGGGCGGAAATGGTTTGCTGTTTGAGGATTTTCAATTTTAGGAATCAATGCTATGAAAGTATGATTTATTTCTTTTAGTAATTTCTCATAATGGAAAAATGCTAAAACTGCATTAGTGACATAATTTCCTACACTATCCCAATATTTTTGAAAAAACTCTGCAGGAAATCCATCGGGACCTGGGCATTTATCTGCGGCTAAACTAAACACAGTTTGTTTAACCTCGTCCCTACTAATATTATCTGTAAGAAATGTTATCTTAAATCGTAATTAATCCACAAATAGACTTAAAATCTTCATTCTTGTCGAAATTACAAAGATGATTTTTCGCAAACCTAAATTTAAACTCCTCGGATATTTCTTGCTTAATGAGGTTTTGATCAGTAATACAAGCACCATTCTTATTTATAAACTGTTTAATGCCATTTCTACTACGTCTAATCGTAGCATGAGTTTGAAAAAACTTGGTATTATTATCTCCAAAATTAGCTTTGTTTATACGAGCTTTTTGTTGCCAGTAAACACGTTTATAGCATCGCGCTTTTTCAACCATCTCAATTGCGCGACTTCTAAATTGGTACTATGAGATCTGCCTAGTTTTTTTTTTTTTTTTTGGAAAGAAGGAACGTAGATAAATAAACCAAAAAGAGTTAGATTACATCAAGGGGGCGGGTCGGGGGAGAGAGGCGCGCAGGGCAAAACAAAGTCAGTAGTACAAAGTTCAACAACAAAAGGAGGGGCAAGTGCCCACTCAAAACAGCTTAGAGCGGGGCTAACGTCATGGACGGAGTAGTGAGCAAGAGCATCCGCCACTCGGTTGGCCGTTCTCTTCTCAAACACCAGCTTCAAATGGGGAGAGTCCTGCAAGAGGGCCCTACACTTAAAAATAATATTAGCAAAGGGGCCACGCACACGGATCACTAGGTCGGAGGATAGAGCTAACGGCATCAAGACAATCAGAGGCGACCAAAACATTGTTCCCAAGGACACTAGCACGTAAAATCCCATCTCGGATGGCTCGGACCTCACAAAGGAAAGGATAAGTACCAGGGAACCGGGTAGACCAACCAAGGACCCAAGACCCATGACAATCTCTAATGACACACCCCGAACTGGCTAAACAAGAAGAGGGAGAGAGGGTCGCGTCCACGTTGGCTTTAAGCCAACCAAGCGGCGGAAGCGCCTTGCTAACAGGATAGCTAAAGGCATCAAAGGGAATGGTACTGGTACAGGGGGCGGCAGGGGTGCGGGCATTGGCAAGGGTCTAGGCAGAGGATTGAGAGATAATGGAGGAGATAAAGGAAGGGGAGGTCAGAGAGGAAGGAGGGGAAAAGGTCAGGTCGCAGCGCCTTAGCCAAAGGCGCCAGATAGAAAAGGTGAAGAGGGTGTTCCAGCTAGTGGAAGGAGAAGTGCAGTTCTCGAAAATCCAATGGTGAAGGGTAGATGAAAAGAAAGAAGGGGGGACATTAAGAGAGGTCCAAGTGTCAAGAGCAAGGCTGCAGTCGCGAAGGACATGAAGGGAGGTGTCAGGGATGGAGGGACGGAACATATAAGATCCCTGAAACTGGTATTGCCAACAACTTTTAACCATTTTACTGAAATCATTCCGGAGGATCCACATGAGTTCAAATCGAAAAGGAAGGGCTTTCTTATGAACTCAGTCGTGAAACTTCACAGAGATAGGACAATGATCGAAGCTAGTGAAAGCATGATGCACAAACTGGTATCTCCTTTCTCTAAAATATCTTACCACAGCCACACGTCTCCTCCTTTTTTTTTATTTCTCTGATGGCATGACGCACCTTTTCCCTTTGCTTCATTCCCACAAACCCTAATTCTGTTAGATACTTAAATTGGTAGCGACACTAATCTTGTTCTAAAGGTTTATAAATCTATCTGAATTTATGTTGTTTTTTTCATATTTTTTTTTATCATTGTTTTCTTATTATGTTCATACGTTGATTTGCCTTTTTGTGTAAATTGATTACCATTATTGTTAGTTGAATCAATCTAATCGTATGCAAATGAGTTGAATGATGAAGCAAGAGTTGATTGTATTATGTTCATACACTGATTTATCATGTTGCATGTTGGGGTTACACTGATTCATCAACGCAGGGTATCACAAATCTTTAGTCTACTTAAATCCTAATTCAATCCCTCTAATTTCAACCTAAATTACTTGCTGCAGTAATCTTATTAACCTGACCTAACCTAAACTTTGATTCTTTGTATTTTAAATTAGTGTGGCAAATTGGTACTTCCATTTCACGTGTCTTTAATTGGACACGCAAGAAGAGAAATTGATGACTTAAAAATAATGTGTTACCACCATCATCTTTTGGTGCGGTGTCTTTACTTTTTTTTTCACTTCGCCCATGTTTATCAGTTATTGATGTCTTGATGATGGTGTGTGTAAGATGCCATCTCTCTCTCTCTCATTTGTCCTAAATCATGACATAATTTCTAATTTATTGATTTTTGTAGGAATTATGAAACTTTGAGTTTAATTTTACTGGGTTAATTGTGTATTACTTATTGATTAGGGTTTAATTTTACTGGGATTTTTATTAAGACAAGTTATGCAAATGGGTTTCGGATTAGTGGTGGAGCTAGGATTCAAAGGTAGTAGGGGTGGTGGGGATAAAAGTAAATTGGAAAGAATGTGTGATAAAAGTTATAAAAAGTAAACAATAGAAAATTTTAACTTCACCTTAATTGCCTCGGGTAAAAAAACTAACCGTCCCGGTACAGAATACCATGCTCCAGTTTTGGCAAATTGTAAGCCCCTGTCAAATAAACTGATATTGGGAAATGTGTGAGTCCACTCATTTTGCTTCAGTAGCCAACTAGCCACCATGAAAAAAATGTTTGTATGACCCTCAGGTTTAACGATACAACTCTATGGGTAAACAGTTTTATTTCTTTAGTATTATGTCTTGGCTAATGGCTACTAAGCTGAAGTTACAGGCATAAGGTTGTGACAGATTCAAGCCCCTGTCAAATGACTTAAGTACTTCAATTAAGCAGCAAAATATTTTTTTCTGTTACTTCTGAAAGTCACCTCTGTTAATTGAGTAGTTTTATTTTAGTGCTTTAAAATAGGTCTAGTGTAATGATGTTATGGTGGCTTATTGTTTGCACTGTAATATTATTAACAAATCGGATCACATATACATCTTATGTATTCATATCGGTTATAATTGTTGTAAGTCTTGTAACAGAAGCAAGAAAGAACAAATAAAACAATAAAGACAAAACGCACAGATTTACGTGGTTCACTAACGGCGTGTTAGCTACGTCCACAGGGCAGAAGGGAGAGAGTTTTATTGATATGTGAGGAGTTTTCAGATTACAGATTCAGACGGTATGACTGCTAGGTAGAGGCTTAGAGAGTTTATATAATACTCTCTTATAAGACCTAATCCAGAATGACCTAATAAGGCCCAAGACAGACCTAGCCCAATAACAGATACGGATACCGTTTAAGTTTCGGGGGGCCCGCATAGTCGTTCGAACGGCGACTAACAGAATCAAGGCACAAACCCAACAATAATGCGATTAGCGACCGTGTTAAAAAAAGCTGGAATTTAGCATTTTTTACTTTTTATTGCTAATACTTTTAATTGGCTTTGAGAAAGATGTTTATTATGTTGTGCAATCATGTTTGTTTTATTTGTGATGGGGCATATTCTGCACCCGTTGACCGAGTCAACATCTTGACCAAGGTCAAAGCTAAAAGACAACAAGTCAAACAGAAAGCCGGCCTAGCCGACAGAAGCATGTCGGCCTGTCATTCACTACTCGGCCTCGGCAACTAGCCGGCCGAGACGCAAATCAGCATACTCACATTCGCCCCCCTCGGCTTGGAGCCAGCCAGGCCTGCCGGCCTGCCACGGGTCCCCCGGCCGAGGGCAAGACAGTCTTTCCACCTGCTAGCCACTTGGCCACTTGGCCACTACGTGACAAAAGGTGAAAGTCTATAAATACTCCACTTCTCAAAACGAGAAAAGGATCCACAATTCATCCAAATATCACACATAAACTGGTATCAAACTCCTTTATCTCTCTACAATATATTGCGCTAAGTAACACACAACTTAATCCCTTTAAGTTTACTGACTTGAGCGTCGGAGTGAGTACGCTCGGCCCAAGCCGAGCCCTCAGTTTGTTCATTGTTTCAGGAGAGGCCGAAAGGAGGAAACAAGCGAAGACGTCATTCTACAAGCACGAGTGGTCAACACATTTGCTCTGGAATCACACCCCGGAACAATTGGCGCCGTCTGTGGGGAGGACGACGCTTTGGAGCGTCTCGATGTCCTCCTCCCTCTGGGTGAGGATTGCCTTTGTGTTCCTGTGTGATTTGCACTGGGCCGTATACAAGGACTTCCATTCCTCCCTCTTCTCGGCAGTGAAGTCAACAACAGTTTGAAGCTGGTCACGCTCCTCCAGCCGCTTAGCGGCATCAGCCTCCGCGGCCTCAACCTTAGCTCTCTCAGCAAGGACCGCCTTTTCAGCGTCCTCCCTAAGTTTTCGCTCGGCAAGGACCGCCTTCTCAGCCTCGACCTTGGCCCTCTCAGCTTCCTTCTTCGCAGCTTCAAGCTCAAGCCTGAGCCGCTCAAGTTGTGGGGCAGCTTCGGCCATGACCTTTTCTTGCTCCATGATATGAGCACCGGCCATGTCAGCCCACTTCGCCAGCATCTTTTTAATCTGGGCGGGGGAAGGCTTCGGGGAGGAGGAGATGACGGCGACATCTTTATCACCCGCTCGCAGTCGCTTCTCAATAAGCATTCGAGAGGACCAGGAAGACGGCGGCGGTTGATCTACAAAAAATACGGACAAAGCATCCATGTCAACATTCATTGACATGCCGGAGAGCCTGTCATCAGGAACGCCTAATGAACCAGCTAAATCTGAGCCACAGGTTAGATCTGTACCAGTCCTAGGCTTCTTAGGCAGAGGGTGTAACACCCCGTAAATTTGAAAACCTTTATTATATCTTAAGAGTAATATTTTAATCTATTTTAATTTAATATTAATTTATTTGAAATAAAATTTATTTGATAAAATATAACCTTATTTTATTTTGAAGAAATATAATCATTTTTGATAGTTTAGAAATGTTTAAAAGTGATTTAAACTATATTAAAACCTTTTTCTTTGATAAAATAGATTTCGGATAAAAGTCGTAAAATTGGGATTTTCTCATTTCTTACGGTCGTTGGGTAAACGAGTTTGGATATTGGGCATATGAGTACTTAATCTTTTAGTAAAATCGTGTTTAAGAACTTTAATTTTCTCGGAAATCGCGTTCGAGGAATATTTCTAATTTTCGTCAAAACGAACCAAAACGTAAACAAATGACCCATCTCCCATGCCTTTGGCTGGTCACCTACCCTCCATTTTTCTCCTCTTCCAATTTTCATTTCCTCCATAACTCAATCTAACTCCTTCTCTCAAACATCAAAAACTCACTAAAAATCCTCCTTACAATCCTTAAATCCACCATAAATCCTTCATTTCTCCACCAAATCTCATAAAAATTATATATTTGGAATCCTCTCTTCAATCCTCATCTACTAGTAAGCTTTATTTTCATTTCCCCCAATTTTCGTTTAAGACACTTTTTTTAGGGGTTTCGAATTTAAGCTTAATAATTGTGTTTTTGTTGTTCTTATAGGTGAAGAATTTGAAGATGAGTTAGGTGACTCATATATTGTAGAATATGATGCATAATTTTGGGTTTTAGAAGCTTTTTCAAGTTATTATTTGTCTCTTTGCTAGCTTAAGATAACTATTCCGAGTTACTCGACGAATTAATGTCACATTAGTAGTTGTATTCGTTGTTTGTTGTTGTTTGTTGTTGTTGTTGTTGTTGTTGTTTGTTGTTTGAGACGATCTTATTGATAAATGAATAAATGGAGTAAGATGAGTATGATTATGTTTAATTTATGTTAACCATTTGTATATTATTGTTTAGAACAAATTTGGATGAGTAATTATGTGTTGTGACAAGTTCGCGTGTTGGCTGGAACGCGTCAGTACCGGACTGAGAAGTTTTCCAATGTTTCCAAAAATATGACAGATTGAACGGCATCGAAAAATTAGGTGGTTTAGCCACTTGAATCACTCAATTCGGAGTCCGTATGAGTAAATGGCGTCGTTTTATCGAAAAAATTTATAGAAAAGTTTACCCTTGTGTGAAAACGTGAAAACAGGTACTGTTCACAGACCCGTGGTACTGTTCACAGCAGTGAAACAGGCCCGTGACGGGCTGCGGCAGGCCCGTGCTTGACCCGGGGTTGGTCCGTGACTTTGGGGTCGGGTTTTGGGCTTTAATGTTGAATGTTTGAGTTCTTTGGAGTATGTATTTAAGCATGGTGGTACTTTTAGCATGTGATTAGTTTTATTATGCTAAAATTTTGTTGAATTAGCCATTTTGTAAATTAAAATAAAGTCTTTAGTTTGATAGCATTCACATGTTAAGAATTGAAATTTAGCATGAGAATGACATTGTGATAATTATTATGATTTGGGCCAAAAGTAGGCTAAGACTCTGAGCTGGGCCAGATTGACCAAACGAGTTTGGTCAAACTAGGTTTAAACCGGTCAGCCTCGATTTGACCGATGACCCGTCGCGGGACTAGGGTCGAGGGTTTGTCTTTGAGGTGAGATTGGTTGTTTTTGGATGTTTTATGTTATGCCTTGATATTTGTAATTATCATTTCACATGTTGGTTGTTGGATGAATTGGTTGCCTTATACTTGAGTCTTCTTGTCTTGTTGCCATTTTAGCTTATTCTCATGGATTATAATATTGATGATTAGCTATAATTTGGTTATTGATGACATTGAGGATATGGTTGGATTGTCTGCTGAATAGACATTTATATAGCCTTCCACATGATAGAATGTTAGCATTTATGTTGGTAAGTTGGACTCTTTGCCCCTCTTATGGTTAAGTGGGTGTCCTACTTGTCTTAAGTGTTGTAGGCTAAAGCATTCAGTTGGGACTAGGTCCTAGGTGAGTGACTTCGGCTGATGTCATAGATAGGCCATTATAGTCTTTGACGAGTGTATGTTTGCGGCTTAATAGCCTTTGTGTCTTAGCTTGGTGGGCTTATATCCAAGTTAGGGCATGACCTCCTGATGTACTCTTAGAAGTATGTGGTCAGCTTAAGTACTAGTCAACCCTTTGGTGGACTCCTTAGGGGTACTCATGTGTGTGATCATGAGTCTTGGATGCGTTTCCGCATGTCGCTAGGTCTGCGCAGGTTTAGGACTAGGGTGTTTACCTTACCTCGTGGTATAGACTCGAGTTACAGAGTGACTATTGACTGTACTAGGAACTTATGCCTGTCTCTAGATATATTGTCCTTTCTTGTTTAATGATTCTATGAATCATAGAAGGTGAGATGCAAGCCGGCTATGGTCGATAGAGTTTGGATTCCCGGTTGTTATGTGATTCACATGATAGTGTAGTATGAGTCGGTCTAGTATTCATATGCTAGGACTGTGTGTTGTTATATTGGTGTTCACATGATAAGCACGATTGTCTAGCATCTATATGCTAAGGCTATGTGTTACTTGATGAGTCATAATTATATACATATTTATGCCTCCCCTTAATTGCTTTTGATACGGTTTTCGTGCTAGTTTATAGCATTTACATGCCTTTTAAGTTAAAATGTCGATACTTCCGCCTTTTGATGTTTAATGCAAGAATGATGCATTTGAGGAGCAAAGGAATGAAATGGGCATCTCGGAGTGAGCATGAAGGGATACACGAAGCATGGCACGAGAATCCATAAGAATGAAGGAAGAGAAGTTAAGAAGAAAACACGAAGAATAGAGCTTCTTATTACAAGTGCCTATTTTGAAGAACCATATCTCGAGTTCTACAACATATTTTCAAGTGATTCTAATTGGAGGTGAAATCTTATCTTCTTAGCTTTCCAACGCCACAAAAATCGCTTGTTTCTGACAAGTAACGAAGAAATGGCGGCCGTTTGAAGTTTAGTGCGCGAAGCGAAGAAGGTGGTGCCTCGATCGAGTCAACCTTGGCTCGATCGAGGAACTTCATGCTCGATCGAGTCACTCTCGACTCGATCGAGGAACCAACCTAATCAACTAAATTTCGCAATGTCGAGAGTTGGGTGTTATTGAACTTTGGTGCCTCGATTGAGCCAGGCCTGGCTCGATCGAGGAAGTTGTTCCTCGATCGAGTCCACTTAGGCTCGATCGAGGAACCTTCCAGTTTTATAATTCCCGCAAATTTCCTTAAGTCGGTTATGACTACTATAAATACCAAAACTTGTATTCTAGGTTAGAGGATGCTTTATTTTCAGTAGGTTTAATATAGCTACCTTAGAAAACTCTCTCAAATACTTAATTTAGTTTATTTATTGTTCTTCTTTCCGGATCTAAGTATTCCTTTGTTACGGTATCAATCTTTCTTTAATAATTATTCTATCATTATTGTTCATCTTTTATGTTCTTAATTATGCTTTTTTATATCGTTATTGTTGTTATTATAATTACTATGAGTAGCTAAATCTTCATCTAGGACGAAGGTGATCTAGGTTAATTAGAAAGGGAAAATTGATTAATTGCTAGGGAAATCATATAAGTTGTCGTTTGATTATTGTTCTTATTCTAGTTAATTAACTTAGGCCCGAGTTGTTAATTAGTGTAGCGAATTAATCCTTTCACCGACCGGGTTAGAATTAATATAGGCTGCGATAATCAAATAGATTGTATCTAATTATAGCGACCGCATGTTAGAATCGATCTAAAGGGCATAATAGAGTCGACCGATCTTATGACCTTAGACAGCTTGACATATCTAGCAATTGATTAATAGACCCCATATAATTGACCTAGTGAACCGTAAATCCTAGACCTTTAATATTATTGTTATTTGCCCTTTAAATTACTTGCAATTAGTTGGTTAGCATACAAACAAAACAAACCCCCACAATTGGTTACTTTAAGACAGATTTAAATATAAACAAACTAGATAATCACCGCCTCCCTGTGGATTCGACTCTGACTTACCGCTAGCTATTTTGTTAGTACTAAGCTAGGATTTATTTTGATTAAGGTGATACGACTTTAGCCTTATCAAATTTGGCGCCGTTGCCGGGGAGGCAACAATTTTTCTGTTTGTTTTTGTTTAGTTTGTCTTTTGTCTCAGGGAACATCAGTTCCTTGAGACCGTTCTAATGTTTTCCATCGAGTTTCTACAGGGTGAAGATGAGAACTTCCATGATTACATGCATAGATGGAATGATTGGATTCGTTCCCATAATTACGAGGCCAAAATTCCACGGCTTAGTATGTGCCTTACCATTATAAAAGGTATGAACAGACAAACCCAAGCCTATATTGACTCCATAGGTATGGGAGATTTTGTTGGTAAGAATATTGAAGATGTCCTTTCTTTCTTTGAATGGCTTGCTATTGAATGTATTAAACCCACTTTTTCATTTCAGCCATACATGGATGAGGGTGTGGGTGAGACCATAGAAACCGTTTTAAAGAATGAAAAGGATATTGAGGGAAACATAGAGGATGAGACCATATACTCAGTTGATAACCCCTTATTTGACGACAATCTAGAACCCCTCTATGACAATTTTACAGACAGTGAGTCACATGAGGAAGACTTGATATACCCCTTAGATTACCCCTTTTGTGATGAGTCTTGGGATAATGAGAGTGATGATGCGCGATTCGAAGATCTTGAGGTTAAATGGGACTCATGTGACGATATGTTGACTCTTTCTTTGGATACTTCTCCTTCAGTTATTGAATTTGATTCTAATTTTGAGTCTAGTGAGGTTCATTTTATTACACATGTGCAGAATGCATATTTTGATGTTTCTGATGTTGAAAATGATATTGATGAATACTCTGCACAAGGGCCCCCTACTAAGGACCCTTCAGATGCTTTGATATGTTTTGAGACATGTGCAGATGAATCTCCCATTTGGAAAGCTGGGTTGGATGCTTTAGAGGCTGAAATATATGGGATAGAGCCTATCAACAAAGGGAACGCGGAGGTATACGAGTCAGTGAATACTCCTAGCACGATAGAGGTAATATATTCTTTTGCTACTAATTCTGTCATTAAGAGTGGTAGACCTCCTGACCAAGAGGTAATTGCTGACGATAACTTCATAAGGATTACTGGTGTGGTGAGTGATAAATTACCTCGTATGACTTCTACTTTGAGTTTTGATACTCCATATTCTCTTGGTTGGACTAACAATTTACTGCGGTTTTCCTATAATTGTCATCAAATATTTGATATGCTGAGACGGTCTTTAACATTGATTTTATATGCTCCTGTTATATCTTGGTGCTACTTATGCTTTTGTGTAGCACATGCACAGATTTATGATCGACTATTAAGAGCTTTGAGCTGTTTTGATTGTGCCCAATTGCGGGTAATCGATATATAAAGAAAGGAAGAGGACGGCAACAGGTGCCTCGATCGAGTGTCATGGGGCTCGATCGAGTTACCACGTTTTGGGTTTATTCATAGCCAGATGATGATAGGATTTGCGAGGATGATTATTTACCCCTGTTTTGCAGCTGGTTTGGGGGAATCATAAGCTCTTACCCGGTATTCTCTTCCCTTGTACCTTCTTTACTTGTATTGTCTATTTCTTTTCCTTTCCTTCTGTTAGTTGTGTCCTTTAGGTTGCTGGATTTGTTTGTGATTACTATGTTGTAGGCGTCACAATGAGGACACTGTGACATTTAGGTTTGGGGGAGTAGTCTTTATATATGTTGTGTGATTTACTTATTGTTGTGTGTTTTTTATATCAAAAATACATAAAAATTAAAAAATTTCAAAACACAAAAACATGTTTTTTTTCTTTATTTTGAGTCGAGTCTTGGTGAGTTAAATAACAATGATGTTAAATTGCATTGTTTTTGCATTTGAATCTCAAATAGTTGTCCATGTACATTGTTTTGACTCGTTAGCCATGAAAACAAAGCTCATAATTAAAGTCTTTACCGTATTGACATGCCTTATATTGATTAGATTTGACATAATTACGTTGGTAAACTACTTAAATTCTGAGGTCTATAGAGCTTCCAAGGCCAGAAACATCAATAAACTGGTCTCATTGTCAATTAGGCTTGAGTGTGGTTTCTCCTTGTGGAATGTGTAATATCAAACTGCATAAGTGTGACATTGATTTCTTGATACTTTTATTGCTTTCATTTGACTAAGTACATGTGGATAGACGATTCTTATCGTTCAAATAAGCCTTAAATTACCTTTTGTTAGCCCGTTTGAACCCTTGTAGCCAATCTTAAATTACATCCTATGAGCTACAATCCAAGAATTTGCCTACCTTTTCGGAACAGTCGCAGTTGCTTGTTTATCATGTTTATTTTGCTATTATGGTTGGGTTGGGACTTATTGTTGTCATGTGGGTATAGCAAAATACTTTTAGCGATTGTGTTGTATCCTTGTGTTGGAAAAAGAAAAATATGAAGCAAAAGAAAAAAAAGAAAAGAAGAAAGAAAAAATCGAAAAATAGAAAAAGAGGAAAGAAAAGAAAAGAGATTGCTTCATTTGGTTTTGTCAAGGATAAAAAAGATGGTTGTTAGAGTCTAATGTATAATTGGAGAGTAGTTTGTTAGCTCCCATATGTTGTAAAGTTGAGATCATTTCTCTAAGTTGGGTTCATTTATTATCAAAGATTTGGTTTTTGTTTTTGTTAGCGCTGCGACTACCGTCTTAGATCCACATATCCATAACGTGGTTTGGCACAAACCATTTCTATCCCTTTAACCCATTTGACACCCTTATTGTCCTTGATACATGTACTTTTGTCTACATATGATGATTGCATATTAGTTGGGGAAATCCCTATCACATTAGATTGCATGCATGTTTCATAAGTTGAGTGAGTGTTTCTACTTCTTTCTATCTTCACATATAACTCACCCTATATACTTATGAGTGCATGAGTGAATCCGCGAGAATCCGACTAATTTGTCTTGCAAGATCAAAAGGTATTTAGCATTTGTATCTAGTATGGTGACTTGAGACTTGAGCTATCTTTTCTATTTCCCGTACCTTTGAATTTGTTTTATTGGTACACTTTAGTCATTGCTTTGTTACACATATGGATAGCTTGGGATTTGTATGTGCATTAAACATTAGCTCTGAGTCGTTTATTCGCCATTTGTATGATTGCCTTTTGTATTGTGTATTGCTTTGCTTGAGGACAAGCAAAGAGATGGTTTGGGGGAGTTTGATGAGTCATAATTATATACATATTTATGCCTCCCCTTAATTGCTTTTGATACGGTTTTCGTGCTAGTTTATAGCATTTACATGCCTTTTAAGTTAGAATGTCGATACTTCCGCCTTTTGATGTTTAATGCAGGAATGATGCATTTGAGGAGCAAAGGAATGAAATGGGCATCGCGGAGTGAGCATGAAGGGATACACGAAGCATGGCACGAGAATCCATAAGAATGAAGGAAGAGAAGTTTAGAAGAAAACACGAAGAAAAGAGCTTCTTATTACAAGTGCCTACTTTGAAGAACCATATCTCGAGTTCTACAACAGATTTTCAAGTGATTCTAATTGGAGGTGAAATCTTATCTTCTTAGCTTTCCAACGCCGCAAAAATCGCTTGTTTCTGACAAGTAACGAAGAAATGGCGGCCGTTTGAAGTTTAGTGCGCGAAGCAGAAAATTGGTGCCTCGATCGAGTCAACCTTGGCTCGATCGAGGAACTTCATGCTCGATCGAGTCACTCTCGACTCGATCGAGGAACCAACCTAATCAACTAAATTTCGCAATGTCGAGAGTTGGGTGTTATTGAACTTTGGTGCCTCGATCGAGCCAGGCCTGGCTCGATCGAGGAAGTTGTTCCTCGATCGAGTCCACTTAGGCTCGATCGAGGAACTTTCCAGTTTTATAATTCCCGCAAATTTCCTTAAGTCGGTTATGACTACTATAAATACCAAAACTTGTATTCTAGGTTAGAGGATGCTTTATTTTCAGTAGGTTTAATATAGCTACCTTAGAAAACTCTCTCAAATACTTAATTTAGTTTATTTATTGTTCTTCTTTCCGGATCTAAGTATTCCTTTGTTACGGTATCAATCTTTCTTTAATAATTATTCTATCATTATTGTTCATCTTTTATGTTCTTAATTATGCTTTTTTATATCGTTATTGTTGTTATTATAATTACTATGAGTAGCTAAATCTTCATCTAGGACGAAGGTGATCTAGGTTAATTAGAAAGGGAAAATTGATTAATTGCTAGGGAAATCATATAAGTTGTCGTTTGATTATTGTTCTTATTCTAGTTAATTAACTTAGGCATGAGTTGTTAATTAGTGTAGCGAATTAATCCTTTCACCGACCGGGTTAGAATTAATATAGGCTGCGATAATCAAATAGATTGTATCTAATTATAGCGACCGCATGTTAGAATCGATCTAAAGGGCATAATAGAGTCGACCGATCTTATGACCTTAGACAGCTTGACAGATCTAGCAATTGATTAATAGACCCCATATAATTGACCTAGTGAACCGTAAATCCTAGACCTTTAATATTATTGTTATTTGCCCTTTAAATTACTTGCAATTAGTTGGTTAGCATACAAACAAAACAAACCCCCACAATTTGTTACTTTAAGACAGATTTAAATATAAACAAACTAGATAATCACCGCCTCCCTGTGGATTCGACTCTGACTTACCGCTAGCTATTTTGTTAGTACTAAGCTAGGATTTATTTTGATTAAGGTGATACGACTTTAGCCTTATCATTACTCATATTCATATTCTTATGTTTACATGTTATATTAATTATGACATTTCGTGGCTGGGAGAACTCGGAGTTACTCCCCACTGACTGTGGCTTTCGTATTTGTATAAAATGCGATCGACAGGTATGGTGATGCTTATATGGGGTTCATGGACGAGCTAGCGAGCAAAGTAACCTTGGGACTTACTTAGATTTGGTTTTATTTGAAGAGACTCTTATACGAGTTTTTATGTCACATACATTTTAGGGACATATGTCTCCCTCTTTACATTTGGTTGTATAACTTTGCTATTCGCGACTTTAGCGATGGTTATGTTATGAAACTTCTATTTAGACCTTGTATGTTTTGACACCCTTTCAATTTGGATATCTTTATAACAGGTTCAGTTTTAAAAATTACAGGTTTTTACCCAAATGAACCTATTACAAACATATCCATGCAGTTTTATTCTAGAATTACGTGTTTACTTTTCCGCAATAAATGAGGGTGTCACAGAGGGTCGGCTGGTCCCATTTCTTTGTCGGCCTCGGTATCAGTAGCAGCGGCAGAAGCAGTCCCTTTCCTCTTGCGAAAAAGGGGAGATTCCTCTACAACGGTGGCCTCCTCATCGGTAATATCAACGACCACCACCGTCTTCTTGTGGACTGCAGGGATTGGAGGCTGAATTGAAGTTGAAGCCGTCGCCGCCGAAGACGTTGCTTTTCGCGTTCGGCGCGGAATTTTACTGGCAACCTTCGCCTGGGCCGCCGTTACATCCAAGGACTTCAGCTGCTGATCCATGAGGTCGTTTGGCGCCGGTCTGCGATCACGGGTCTGGGCCTTAGGATGCAAACTGACAACGTTCTTGCCCTTATCAAGTCTCATTCTCTCGAGGATATCCTCAGACAGATCCGGGCCAAAATGGTCTGTAAGAGAAACAAGGGAAGGGTTAAGTAAAAGAAGATAAACCAAGGACAAAGATACAGAAACATAAAAAAAAAAAAAAAAAAAAAAAAAAAAAAAAAAAAAAGCAAAGATGGGCCTCACACCGACCCCACTCACCCTGGCTGAGGGCCGGTATGAGGCCGACGTGGCAGAGCGGCTCGTCCTGTAGAATGATCTGCGTCGGGGGCAACCATCCCTTCGGCGTACCGTCCTTTTCAGCCTCAAACAGCCGCATTGTCCGCCTCTCGTCCTCTTTGAGATAGACCTTCAAGGCATCCATCTTGAGCTTACTCCGGGAGACATATTTCTCATACTCTCCCCGGCTCTCGCACCGCAAGTTAACCTGGCTCTGGAATGACCGAGGCAATGGGTAGTCCTCTGGCACCTCGACGTACACCCACCGCCTCTTCCAGTCCTTACAAGAGGTAATCTTGGACACGGAAATGTAGCCCGGCTCCGTCTGCACGCTGTACCACCCCACTTTACCGGGGGTTGACGGCCGAAGATGATGAAGCCGGCGGAATAGGTTAACTGTTGGGGCCTCCCCTTTAAAGAGACAGAGCCACACAAAGCCAACTATAGTCCTAATGGCCAACGGATGCAGTTGAGCCACAGCGACGTTCATAGCTTTGATGATGGCCATAACGTATTCATTCAGAGGAAACCGGAGCCTATACTCCAGGTGTCTGATGTATACGCCGATGCAGCCCTCGGGAGGGCAACAGGCCGCCTGACCCTCCTCAGGGATAACAATTTTATATCCCCTGCCGAAGGAATAATGGCCCTCGAAAAGAGTTTCACCGGAACAACTGGCGAATTTATTCATCCAGGCACGATCAGGACCAGTTGTACAGGCCTCGCCGTGATCCAAGAGATGCGGCCTCTCCTCATCAGAAGGAGTCCTTTCCCCACCATCATCACCGTCATCATCATCATCAGCATCATCATCCTCCCAATCCTCCAAAACTTTTGGATCAACTTCGGGAGACGGAGACCTGGGACCCCCAAACCCTATTGGGGTAATAACTAGCGCCTCCTCCTCATCAGGACGCAACGGGGAACCCCCCGGCGCAGAAGTACTAGGTCCGGCTTCAGCAGAAGACATGGTAGCAACAATTACTTAACAAATAAAAGATTGAGAAAAGTTTGTTCGTTTACCTTGAAGAAAAAGTGCTACGCCGAAGTAATGACTCTGAAGGTTAGAGAAAGAAAGAAACCCTTGAAAATTTTGAGAGAAGAAATTTTTTGAAGAAATGAAATTTGTGCGGAAAAATTATGGGGCATACTGCTCTATTTATAGAACAAAGCCCACGAAGAAGGACCAATCAGGGCACAGCCCATGAAACGTCAGCCAATCAGCGCAAAGCCACGTGTCAGACATGCAGCCACGGAATGTCAATCGACACAACAGTTGAATGTCAATCAATGCAACAGTTACCAATCGTCTTCAACACGCCCCTTGGTATCCAATTGCCAGCGGCCAGCCGACCAACCAAACTTGACAGCACCGGCCTGGGGGCAATCAGAAGCACACGACACTCCTAACCTTGGTCTCGGCCAGCGCTTGTTTTCTTTTCCACATTAGATGTCCATTACACAACCATGTGGAGGGGGGATAATATGGTACGGCCTGAACATGATCAAGCCGAGGAAGAAGCTCGCCGATGAAGAAGTTCAAAATGCGCAGAATACGCTCAACACTCATCGAAGGTCCATACCACGGCATAGACTACGCTGGGGGCAAATTGATGGGGCATATTCTGCACCCGCTGACCGACTCAACATCTTGACCAAGGTCAAAGCTAAAAGACAACAAGTCACACAGAAAGCCGGCCTAGCCGACAGAAGCATGCCGGCCTGTCATTCACTACTCGGCCTCGGCAACTAGCCGGCCGAGAGGCAAATCAGCATACTCACATCCGGCCCCCTCGGCTTGAGCCAGCCAGGCCTGCCGGCCTGCCACGGGTCCCCCGGCCGAGGGCAAGACAGTCTTTCCACCTTTTAGCCACTTGGCCACTACGTGACAAAAGGTGAAAGTCTATAAATACTCCACTTCTCTCAACGAGAAAAGGATCCACAATTCATCCAAATATCACACATAAACTGGTATCAAACTCTTTTATCTCTCTACAATATATTGCGCTAAGTAACACACAACTTAATCCCTTTAAGTTTACTGACTTGAGCATCGGAGTGAGTACGCTCGGCCCAAGCCGAGCCCTGAGTTTGTTCATTGTTTCAGGAGAGGCCGAAAGGAGGAAACAAGCGAAGACGTCATTCTACAAGCACGAGTGGTCAACACATTTGCTCTGGAATCACACCCCGGAACAATTTGTATCAGCGTCCTTTTGTTGTGATGCCTAAGCTGAAGTGTATTCATAATTGTCAGTTTATTGCGATGTTATATATGGCTAATATATGTCATTCTAGCATGCATTTATTTTTCTTGTGAAATCAAAATTCAAAGAGTTGCTTCCGCAAATTTAGGGTGTTGCATGCCTAGATTATGTTGCCGAATAACATTTCCCTTTGGGATCCGTATAATCTAAATTACTTCCTCACTTCACTGGCTGTGTGTCACGTTTCTCGAACTCCGACCTCTCACACGACACTTCAATGTCGTGTCACATCCTACACATGCATTTGTTTCACACAAAAGTCGTGTCAGACTCTCGTCACTGTCTTGTGTTCAGCAATCACAGTCGAGTCATAGTAACTTATCCTACACTTTCAGATGCTTAAGATTTAAAAATTATAATTCCTTGTTTTTTCCTTTCAATAGGTAGTTTACTGAATTTATTTCTACCAAAGGACTGTTTAGTTAAATATTGTTGCTGTTGACGGTTAATGTGGCTTCTGATTTCTAAAATGCTTTCAGGACTCGTTTGTTCGTGCTGAAAAGTTTGTACAGGAACTTCAGAAGCAAGGTGTGTGTGGGCAAAAGATTCATTTGGTGTTCGGTTTTAAAATTATCGTGCTGCTGTTCAAGTTTCTTATTGGTGTTGATATCCTGACATTGAGTGTTTGGCTTTGTTTAAACTTTGTGTATGGCAAGAAATCCAAATTTGGCGATGGTACTCGCAGAACCTAAAGCTGATTGGGAAGAAAGGAGGAGTGTATCACAAAATGCTATCATAAATAGGGAACAATTGTTGCTATTAGTGTTTCAAGTTGTAAATCTCAGACAGCGGCGGACACATGATTTCCATCTTGGGGGCACAAATAATTGTTCTTTTTTTCTAGAAGATCGTTAAGATAAGAGATGGCTTTGTAATTTAGATCTCTAGATGTGCTAATGAGTATACATCCCTCTTTTCTATCCTTGACAAATCCTTGCTTAGTGTTATTTACATCTCTAGCTCTAATGAGTATATTTTCCCGTACGCAGTGTTCACCATTAGCACTCCATGACGAGGTTCCAATTTTGACGAGTTCAGTAGGTACTTATCCTCATTTTTTCATTTATTTTGTTTGTCTTATTAGTTTTCTTTATTGGATACAAATTAGTTTCTTGGGATTCAATTATGATGCTTCTCCTCTCATTTCTCAATTATAATGTGAAATTGCAATTTGATATAAAAAAAATTCGGTTGTCTCTCAAAGAAAAGAGAGAGATTTAGAGATAGAGAGAGAGTTCAGAAAGAGGACCAACGAGGGAGACGAAAAAACAGAGAGAGGGGAATGGTATGAATTGTGGACAAAGGCGAAGAAAGTCTCATCCCAGCCCATTAACTTCATTTTTTGGCGGTAACTCATTAAAGAGTACAGAATCAATTATCTTTTGAATTTATATGTGTGTCTGAGTTGAGCTTTTGGTAGATGTAGGTAGGATTTAGAAAAAATGGTATGATGATTGACAAGTAGTTATTTTAGTTTATTGGTTTAATTTTAGCTGTAGTGTAATATTATAATAATGTTGATAGGTTATCACCAAAAGAGATGTGCGAAAGCTAACCATCAAAAGAGATGTGTGAAAAATATCGGATTTTAGAAGATGAGTTTAGTGTTAAGTTAGTGGAGTTTGATGCCAAGTACAAGAAATTAGAGTGGGAGCTTTTGAGATTAAAGGACTGGTGGCAAATTCAACTAGATTTGGTGAATGATTTGGAGGTCATAAGAGAGCTTGCAATGATGAAAACAAAGAAAGAAGAGGTAGAGAGGCAACTTGAAGGTGTACAAGGAGAGGCCAAATATCTTTCGGTCAAAGTTAGTCCTCTAGAGTCTAGAGCTTGAAAGAGAAGAGAGCAGATCGTTAATGGAGTTTTCAGCCAAGTATAAGGAGTTAGAGGGAGAGCTTTCAAAAATGTGATCAGAAGCTGATTTTCAGTTTGCCAGTTTACCCCCCTTTTAAAGGAGGAGTTAAATAAGCAACAGAGTTAAAAAAGCCGGTTTGCCCCTCTTTTAGTGGAAGAATTAAATATGCATTTTTCACTGAGTCATACAAACACATCCGCTAATTAGGGATTAACCGAAAGAATATGCTGGTAATCAGTGACTTGTTACCGCTACCGCTGATGGCCTAAAATTGTCTCTAAACTATAATTATTTATCGAGGGTGACGGTTTGTTTCTCCATATTTCCAATGGAGCCAAAGACTCATTACTCTTTGGTTCTGGATTATGATGGAGTAAAGCAAAATGACTTACTAAAGTGGTTGCGCTTCTTTCTCTTGTGAAGTAGCAGTCTTTCGATGCAGTTTTTGACGCAATTTTTATCTTCGGTCATTCGGACCCCCCATCCCCTACCCTGCAATTTGCTGGAGCCATTGTGGCACTGAGGTAATGTTGTTGTTGGTGACGGTTTGTGTAGAGAAATTGTAGGGTTAAAGAGTCATAGACAACTTGGGGTGTAATGCAACTAGGCGACTCCAGTGGCGGACCCAGAGCTTTTAGAATGGGAGTGCACAGTTGGAAAACAAAATCGAATAATATAAAAATGATTAAATATTAAACGACACGCCCAAAAGAAAAATACAAATACTAAAAAAAGTTATATACAAACACGACGAGATCTCATGTTCTGAAAACGCTTAACTATGTCTCTACAAAAGGCTAATATTTGTTGTAGACGAAACCATTTTATGATAAAATGTTTACATACATCAGTTTATTATTAAAAAATGACAATTTTAGTTATAACATTATATCATTAAATGGTTACTTTCTATTAAAAAATGTTGGCATTTTCTAGTCTTAAGATAAGACCATAAGGGAGACCTACTCACAAAAGCATCTCCTTCGAGCTTGTATCATCCTTGAACAAAAAAACAGAAAATAAACAAGTAGATAATGAACATTCAAAATAAAAGTATAAAACATTCATATAAATAATTCATCAAAGAGAATTTCAAATTAACAACCTAATTTACAAAATTGGATAGAAAAAAAAAAGAAATGGAAGAAACTAGATGGTAATTATGGAAGGTAGATATAAAAAAGAAAAAACAAATGTTAGTTAGAACGAGTCGAAAACACGACCTCCTATACACAGAGATCAATTCTATACGCTGGGCCGCTTTGCCCATTGTGTTAATATAGCACACTAATTGTATACATAGTGTATCTGCCTGATTTTTACGAAAAAAATTTAAACAAATCTAGGGTGCGCACGTGGGGTGTTGTGCGCACCCCTAGGTCCGCCCTTGGGCGACTCCCTAGTGACTCAATAAATCGGGCCTTTGAATATATGCTATCAATTGTCTTAAACATATGGATTATCATTTTTCTTTCAATTGGTCTCCCTTGTGACGGGTTACTATTTGTGACGGATATTTTGTGAGATAAAATGGTAACAAAATGGGTTAGTGGAGAAAGGGGACCACATGAATAGTGTTGCAGAGAGAGAAAAAGTGGGTACATTGTGAGGTAAAATGGTATCCGTCTTCAGCTTGTGACGGATATGTCATGTCTTCAATGAGAATTTGTGTTTTTCTTTACCAACTACTTTTTTACCAACCATTTTTTATATATTAATACTTGGTTTACTTTTACGGTATTCCGGACCATTAAGTTTTACTCCGATTTTCAAAATTTAAGTTTTTATAACAGAAATCCCGGACTTCGATTCTAGAAACCTATAAGTTTACCTTGCCTTTTGTATTATGTTTCACCCACCTTTTGTTTCTCACTTTTCCTTTTCTATATTTTCGTATTTTGAGGGAGGAGGAACGGTTCTAAAGGATGATTCATGTCAGCCGACCCCAAATCATTTTGGGATTAAGGTTCTGATGTTGTTGTTTTGAGATTGTGAGGAGGGAGGAGGAATGCAATTGTGATTCTCTCCATTTCCTAAAAGAAATGGAGGGTCCATTTCTTATTAAGGGTCAAGATTTCATCTCACGGCGATCTAACGGTCCATGTTTTCAATCGATAAATAAAAGAAAAATGCAATAGAAAGAGAGATGTAATATTATATTGTAATGTGAGAGGAAATGGACAAGAAATGGAGAGAAGGAAATGGAGAAGATCTTTACTCGGAGGAATGGGAGGGACAAGTGGAGTAGGAAAATGAGAAAGAGGGGAATCACTACATACGATCCCTTTTTATAGAGTAGAAAATGGACAAGCACACATTATTTCCGGGAGTGTGTAGGCCATTTTAAATGATAGTAGTGGTTTAATAAGCATATACTCCCTCTCAGTCACTATAATATTCCCTCTTTCCCAAAACGGATTATTCAAGTAATGTTCCCCTTTCTATTTTTAGAAACTTTTACTCTTATTTTATTCATTCCTCTCTCCTATCACCAAACCCCACACAACTCTTTTACTCATATTTTATTACTTTCCTTTATGTTTTGGCCCCACAATTCTTTATTTAATTACTAATAATTCATCCATCTCTCCTATCACCAACCTCACACAACTCTTTTACTCATATTTTAATACTTTTCCTTAAGTATCGTGTCAATGGGAAACATTATAACGACTGGGAGGGAGTATGATTTTGTGCGAAAAACATTATAAATATATTTCCTACTAATGGGCTTGTTCATTATTCCTAGCCTGATGCCATTTTGCTGGTATTGTTTAAAAAAGCGTACTTACTAATATGGTAAAATTTTGTCTTGCATCGTTTCCAATTAGGATCCTCTCCATTTCCTTTCTCTCCATTTCCTCTCACAAACCCATTTAATAATATTATCCTCTCCATACTCTATTACTCCTTTATTTCTATGCATAAATCGTGAACCGTTCGATGTCGATAGAATTCAATCTCGTCCCTTAATAGGAAATGGACTCTCCATTTCTTTTTAGGAAATGGAGAGGAATCCTCTTCCATGGTTTCTTATTAATTAAGTTGTCGCTGTTCTTTCGGTTCTAGATATGATGCTGTCATTCACTTTACTGGATTGAAAGCTGTCGGTGAGAGCGTACAAAAACCATTGCTGTACTACAATAACAACATTATCGGTACAATTAATCTACTTGAAGTGATGTCGGCTCATGGTTGCAAAATGGTCAGTCTTCTTTTTATCTCAGTTTTATATATGCCCATACAGTGCATTTACCTAGGCCTGTTGAGTGTTGACTTGCCTAGCTGAGTTCCAGATTTCAGATTTCGATTATGTTTTTACCTCCAGCCTCAACTTTGATTTGTTCGATTATGTTTGTGTACCTAATTATAGCATTAATATTGTGTACACTCAATCACAGCACAATTTTTGTCTGAGTAAAGGGTACTTTAAGGACCTATACTATGCATTTTTTCCAATTAAGGACCTGAACTTTCAAACTTTACAGTTAAAGGACTCATATATGAATTCCGTCAAATGGAAACATCATAATATTTGCAACTAGTTTGAATGCCCGTGCGTTGCAACGGGTTAATTAACCGAGTAACAAAAAATGGTTATAAGGTCTTAATATTTACATCTTTTGTCTAATCATTTATTTAGATAGGATCAAAAGTCAAAACATCTTATTTAAGAGACGCAAAAGATGTTGGGTTGATACCTAAGTTCCAATGATGCATCATATTTATAATCATAAGACCACCACATCTTATGTTAATCTTTCGATGTGGGATAATTCTATTATTTTTATATAATTCTACGTTATTTTTCGATGTGAGACATATAACATACTAAGAAGCACACAATTTTATATATGTACAAATTATATGAAATCTATACACTAATAATAATATTTTTTTTTTTACCAATCGTTGGTTGGCGCAGTGTTAGCATGGGGCTGCGCTTGGTAGGAAGGTCTGCTGATCGATCCCCCACAACTGCGATTGGGAGGGGTTTAAATACCGTAATCCTTGGACACGCCACGAAATCCGGATTAGTCGGCCCAATATAGTTCGGATTACCGGATGGTTTATACCAAAAAAAAGAATGATAGCATTTTTACCACGAATCAAATTATGTTATTTTCATTATTTTCTTAACGATATTTTTTTGCCAAATGAAATGTTACAGTTTTTATATAAAAATTAGAAACGTCACTTGAATATAATATAGGAAATAAATATTATAATAATTAAAAGATTCTCCACTTAATTTTTTACATCAAAAAATATTATTTATGATATTTTCTTAAATTAATTTTTAGGATCACCCCACCTTATGATAATTTTCTAATGTGGGACAATTCAACTATTTATATGTAGTATATTTACCACACCTATATTATTTTTCAATGTGGGACAAATAACACACGAAAAAGTACACCATCTTTTTTTCACCTATTTCGATATACAACCCGATTTAATAATAAGAAAATACTATACTATCTCTTTATATTTGTACGTTTTTTTCCATTTTTTGTCATAATTAAAATATGTACAAATGATATGATTTAAATTACATTTTTTTCCTAACACGACTTTTAAGATGTAATTGAGGGAGCAATAAAATGTATAAACAAATGCAAAATATTTTCTTTTCCTGGTGCGATTTTGATTAATGGTTAAAAATTATGATGTGTTTTAGTTACTCAAATGTAATGAGGCATAATAATTACCTATATTTGAAAGTTAAAAAGATTTAATTCTACTATTTATCAAAGTAAAAAAAGCTCATTATTGATTTATTTGTGGATTCAAGATCTTTTTATGCAACACTTGATTTTATTATAATTCATAAATTTTCTATTCTAGTGCAGAGATTATCATTATATATGACACATTAATAACCAATTTATGTATATTTAGCACCCATTTTATTTTTTAATTATGATTTTGTCTTAAATAAAGTTATTATACTATTGATTGTCTTAAAATAAACATTATAATATCATTAATATAGTAATAAATAATCGCTTTTATAAATATCTACGTGATTAATATTTGTATGATATTGTTATAACTAAGGTTTGCTGTTATTACAAACTCTTATAAGAACTCTCTAAGATAATATTTAAGCGATTCAAAAGATTTTGGGTTGATACGCCTAAGTTTCAAATATGACTCATATTTATAATCATGTGATACCTCACCTCATGATAATCTTCTAATGTGGGACAATTCAACTATTTATATGTCTTACTTCTATTTATAATCATAATGTTGAGTTTATGGATTCAAGTACCTAAGAGGAGGAGGGGGTGAATTAGGTACTATTTAAAAAATTATAACTTCAACTTTATTGATTTAAAGTAAGTTATGAGCACAAGAGAGATTAGGAGATACTTTGAATAATATTGAAAGACTAAACAAGTATCACGATGAATGTTTGCTGAAGTATGAAAGTAACAATCGTTCTGGCTGTAGCTATTTGTCTCAGTTTGTGCAATACGACTGCAGACCAAATGTGACAGTATGATGAACTGTTACTTCTAAGATTGAGCAAAGCAAAACAAACAAACAAAGTAAATTGCAGCGGAAATAAAGTAAAGCACTTGAACACGAGATTTTTGAATTGGTTCGGCAAGAAACTCAAGTGCCTACGTCCAATCTACCTTTTTATTACTTTCCTTTAGTGATCTACTCCGACAACTAAAAGACCCTTGTAATAAAAGACACCAACCTACTCCGGTTGTAAAGCTAGTACAAGAACTACTCCGTTCTTATGACAAGCTAACTCGCAACCTACTCCGGTTGCCAAGAGTTAAAGACTACTCCGTCCTAAACTCTACTAACACACTTAGAATGTTATAGGATCAAGTTTCCACTAACACATTCTTAACAAAGAATAGAGATGGACAACTTTTACAAGATCAACAATTCTTAAGCAAGAGAGTTTAGTATTATAAAGTAACAAAAGAGCACGATGTAACAACTTGAAGACTCTTTAAAGGATTTGCAAAGGACACGGTTTAAAACTTTGAAAACACAATTTTGCAAACTTGAAAATAAACTCAGAAAGAAGTCTTAGGTTTTATGAAGGAGAGGCACGGTTTATATAGAGAAGGTGAGTGAAGGGGTTGCTAGGGTTTTGAAGGGTCAAAGACCACACATGTGAAGGGCATTTGCAACCACCCAAAACTTGCACCAAAGAGGGCTCTTTTGCAAAGGCAAGAATAGAGAAAGAGTGTTTGAAAGATATCCTTAAAAGCTCATGCAAATTCAGAAAACAAAGGATGTGAGACAAGTCACATGATGACAAGTTAACACAAATATGGCAAAAAGCATTTCTTGTTTTCTAAAAGACCAAAGGATTGAATTTGCATAAAGAGGAAACATTTTGAAAATAATAATAATTCAAACCACTCTTTATTGAAGACCAACTCCTTAATAAAAATCTGAATTTTATCTTTGAAAAATAAGAGTCACGTGAAAGCTTTTGAAAGATAAAAAAGGACTTCAAGTTGTGCGGATTGTGGCAACAATCCAAGCAGCTGTTTACTAATGAAAGCAACAGTCGTCTAGACTGTTTCTATTACTCTAAGATACTCTACTTTCTTGCTTGTACATTAGATGACACTAATACTCAATACAAAGGGAAGAATAACAACTTCAACACTTCTTAATCCATGCTTGATATGATCATAAATCCTGAAAAGGTAAACTAAGCTAGCACAAATCAAATGGGCATGTTATCATCAATCATAAGAAACCCAACAAATTCCCCCTTTGATGATGACAAGCCCCAAACGAATGTATAAGCAATGTAAACACCTTAATTCAAAATTTTCGTCAAGCCAGATCAAATAAGAGAAGGGACAATATTACCTTATAGGGAGCAAAAACTTAGAATCAAACTATCATGACAATTTTACATTGCCCCAAAACAAGAATCAAGCTAAGAAGGTTAGACAAGACATTAGTTAATCAATAAGCAAAGAGATTAAGAACATGAGTTTACCTTTTCCCCCTCTTGACATCATCAAACGGATAGGGATGTCAAAAGCATTAGAGTGCAGATATTTCACAAGAAAACACAAAAAGACACATGTAATCGTGACAAGGTAACAAAGTCAACATAAACATATGGATTAAGCATAAGTTAACCATAGCTCACCATGGCTAAATAAAGTTTAATATACACCACCAAATGTCAAAATAACAAGTAGAGAAAATATTGTCTTAGAAGGGCACAACCAAGGTGGAGCAAAATGAAAAAGGGCACGGGTAAAGGTTAAGGGGCCGAGAGTAAAAGGGATAGGCTAAGGGGAGGAAGCTTGTTCACCATCCGAGCTACTACCCAAAGGATCATCATCCACATGAGCATCATCACCAATTTCCTTTGTTGACACGAGGGTGGAAATGATATCCACCTCACCACGGATGAGGTCCACTGTAGAAGCAAGGGCCGAGATTGCCAAATCCTTTTGATGAGCATCTTCCTTAAGCCAAGCACTCAACTCAGCCACGACATTAAGAACTTCCCGCATACTACCCGTATTCACCTGACTAGACGACCCAACCTCAGGGTCCTTCTTAACTGTTACAGAAATCAATTCATCATTTTCCACCTTGATGAGCATTTTCCCCATTTGACCATTACTCATAACATCGCACATGTCCAAAGAACCCAAGCTAGTACTCACTAAAACCCCTTGTGCTTTGAGCACAACCGACAGCCACATTCCATAGGGCAAGTGAATCAAGCTAGAAGAGGGTCTACGAAGCTTGGTCGAAATAAGATGAAAACGCTTAAACATTAACCCAACTAAGTTCACCTTTTTGTGAGTTGCAATATGATAGATTAAATATTGTTGGGCTATGGTGAGTTTTCCCCGATCACCCGAGGGATAAATTGATCGACACAACATATTAAAAATGATTCGAAGAGGAGGGGGTATCTGGGTATTACTCACAGGACCACAAGTGATGGCTTTGGGACACACGACTTGAGCAACATTAAGTGGTGAGGCATAAGGTAAAGCAACCCATGTTTCGGAGGGGAGTTTGTCATAACCTCCGGTTGGGATATCAAGGGCGGTAGCAAAATCAGATTGAGAAAGTTTCAGAGGCTTACCGTTCACCTTAGCCGTGAGAAATTCACCAGTTTTATCAACACGGACGGTTGCAAAGAATTGAAATACTTCACTCACAAAGACTGGTTCACGCATTTCCAACAATTTTTCCCAACCTTGAGCTAAGATCATGTCTCGGACAGAGTGAAAGGCGGGAGGCTCGAACCAAGTTTGGTTGTAAACCCGAGGGGAATGTATAGCTTTGAGATTCATCAGCCTCTCACAATTTTTGAAGATGGAAGTAGGAATATCTAGGCTATCAAGGTGA
Source organism: Silene latifolia (assembly GCF_048544455.1). Lineage (NCBI taxonomy): Eukaryota > Viridiplantae > Streptophyta > Magnoliopsida > Caryophyllales > Caryophyllaceae > Silene > Silene latifolia. The sequence goes on from NC_133531.1 coordinate 139,995,048, forward strand.
TCCCAAACAAGAGCTAAATCCCATTTGGAGGTTAGGGAAACCGGATCAGAGGGAGAAAGGTACACCAATTTTTTCTTTGATTGTTTGGATTTTTTCAGAAGAGGTTCAGACGGTATTTCATCAGAGGGATTAACAGCAGGGTTTTCAATATTGCTTTGTTCGACATTTTCAGAAATTGGGGGTAATTGGGATGAAGAGGCTTTTTCTTTCCTTTTGTTGTTTTTCTTCGCCGGAGTCAGGTCAGACTCGGCGGACTTGGTTGGATTTTCATTCAAATCAAACTCAGATTCTTCAATATCTTCGACATCCACCGTAACTGGTTCAGAGGAAGAGCTTGGGACATAAGTGTTTTTCTTCCGTCCTCCTCGAGTGCGACGTCCTACCATGGATGAGATAGGGATGTCGTCTGGTGATGATGAAACAGTGGGGATAGGTGATGGTTGAGGATTTGGTGGATCTGGGTTAGGTGAAGGAATCGTGTTTGAGGTTTGAGGAGGGAAGGCGTGGGAGATTTTGGGTGAAGGCATTGTTTGAGTTGTTGATGTCGGTGGGTTTGATGTGAAAGGTGGTGAGGTAATTTTTGTTGGTTTGACGGGTATGGTAGTATTGAGAGAGGTTTTTACCATGGTGGGTTATTTGAGGGAGTTTGTGGATATGGGAGATGAAAGGATAGGTGGATTAGGAGGTTTGGACGGGTATGTGGATAGGAGATGGGTTAAGGTAGTTAATGGCCCAATAAATGAGGGAGGAGAGGTAGTTGGCCCAACTTAAACTCATTTAATCACTCGAAATAAAAACGCAAGGTAGCATATAATAAACGTAAATTTAGATATGAGGTTGAGTGATTACCGACTCACAAATACGGTGTCAATTTTTGGTCTAAACATGATGTCAATGCACTTAGAATACTCAAACATATATCCAATTTCAATTTTAATCAATTAAGGAAATTTGTAAAACTCACACTAAAAATCACATGCAATTAATTAACCCAATTTCTAGTCTAAATTTCTCAAAATGTTCTCTTGCAAGTGGCTTAGTAAAAATATCGGCAATTTGATTTTCGGTTTTACAAAATATAAGTTTAATATGTCCTTTTTCTACATGATCACGAATAAAATGGTGACGAATATCAATATGTTTGGTTTTAGAGTGTTGAATAGGATTTTTGGAAATATTTATTGCACTCGTATTATCACACATTAAGGGAATGGAGTCAAAAATAATACCAAAATCCAATAGTTGTTGTTTTACCCAAAGGAGTTGAGAACAACAATGTGCCGCACTAACATACTCACTTTCGGCCGTAGAAAGAGCTACCGTGTTTTGTTTCTTTGAGCCCCAAGAAGTCAAGCAAGGACCCAAAAATGTTGCAATTCCGGAGGTACTCTTTCTATCCAACGTGCATCCCGCATAGTCCGCATCCGAATAGCCTATGAGATCAAAGGGACAATATAAGGGATACCATAAGTAAAGATTTTGTGTTCCAATCAAATACCGAAGAATTCGTTTAACGGCTTTAAAGTGTGATTCTTTCGGATTTGCTTGGAATCTAGCACATAAACAAACACTAAAGAGAATGTTGGGACGACTTGCGGTCAAGTAGAGAAGTGAGCCTATCATACCTCTATACACCTTATCACTAACATTCTTACCGAGTTCATCTTTGTCCAATTTGGACCCGGCTACCATGGGTGTATCATGAGGCTTACCATTAGTCATCCCAAATTTCTTAAGCATTTCCTTAATATACTTTTGTTGATGGATCATGATTCCATCCTTTGATTGCTTAATTTGGAGCCCGAGGAAGAATCCTAGCTCACCCATCATGCTCATTTCAAACTCCGATTTCATTAGTTCCGAAAAATATAAGTAAAAAAGTTCATTTGTTGCACCAAATATAATGTCATCAACATATACTTGTACAACCAACAGTTCACTGGACTGTTGCTTCAAGAACAATGTTTTGTCAACGGAGCCTCTTTTAAAACCATTTTCAATAGGAAATTTAGACAATCTATCATACCAACATCTAGGTGCTTGTTTTAAACCATAAAGAGCTTTGTCTAATTTGAAAACATGGTTAGGCAAATCATTGTTCTCAAAACCCGGTGGTTGCTCTACAAAGACATCTTCTTCCAAATATCCATTTAAGAAAGCGGTTTTGACATCCATTTGGAAGAGTTTAATGCCTTTGTGAGCCGCAAAAGCTATAAGCAATCGTATGGCCTCAAGTCTAGCTACCGGTGCATAGGTTTCATCGTAATCAATACCCTCTTGTTGGTTGTAACCTTGCACCACTAGTCTAGCCTTGTTCCTTACAATTTCTCCCGAGTCATCAAGCTTATTGCGAAAGACCCACCTAGTACCAATGACGGTACGATTAGGCGGTCTAAGGACTAAGTGCCATACCTCGTTCCTTTTGAATTGATTGAGTTCTTCTTGCATAGAAAGTAACCAGTTCGCATCAGTCAAGGCGACTGTTACATTTGAAGGTTCAATTTGAGAAAGGAAGGCATTGTGGGCACAAAATTCATTGAGATGAGCGAGATTGTTGAGGGATGATCTTGTTCGAATTCCCGAGTTGAGATCACTTGTGAGATTGGAAAGTGGATGAGAGCCTTGATGTTTCCACTTCTTTGGAACAATGGTTTCTTGTTCCCCCTCAGCAACAGTCACAGTGACTGTTTCTTATGGCCTGGAATGATCTTCATTATCACTGTTTTGGATTGCTTCTGTTCTGGAGGTGGAGGCAACAGTCGTTGGGTCTGTTGCTTCCAGAGAAGAAACAGTAGCAGATGTGCTACGTGTTCCCCCTGAGTTGCTGATATCCTTTGAAGGTGACAGTCCCTGCGTCTGTTGCAATTCAGCGTTGGAAGTTTCTTCATCCTCGAACACGAAGTCCTTTCGAACAAGACCAATCTCAAACTCATCGTCCTCATCCTCATCATCATCATCCATGTTTTGTACCTGTCTAAGTACACTAGATTCATCAAAAATGACATGGATGCTTTCTTCAATTAACAAGGTTCGTTTATTGTAAACTTTATAGGCCTTGCTATGATCGGAGTACCCAATAAATACTCCTTCATCACTACGTGGATCGAACTTACCCATGTTGTTTTTACCATTGTTATGAACAAAACATTTGCTTCCAAAACATCTAAAATGTGAGATATTGGGTTTTCTACCACGTAGCAATTCATAGGGAGTTTTATTTAGTATACTTCTTATCATGACACGATTATGAATGTAGCAAGCGGTATTTACCGCTTCGGCCCAAAAGTTCCTAGGCAACTTACTACATAATAACATTGTTCTAGCCATTCCTTCAAGGGTTCTATTCATCCTTTCAACCACACCATTTTGTTGTGGGGTTCTAGGAGCCGAGAAGTTATGGTCTACACCATTGTCATCACAATAAGCACCAAATGATGAGTTTTCGAATTCGGTTCCGTGATCGGTTCTCATTGAAACAAGTTTTAAATCAAGTTTATTTTGAATCTTTCTTAACCAAATTAGAAACTCATCAAATGTCTCATCCTTAGAGCTTAGGAAGAGTGCCCAAACAAACCTAGAGTAATCATCAACAATGACACACACATAACGACTACCACCTCTACTTCTAGTTCTCATTGGTCCACATAAGTCGATATGTAAAAGTTGAAAAGGTTGAGATGTACTCACAATTCTTTTGGATTTAAAGGAACTTCTAACATGTTTTCCTCTAGCACATTCATCACACATTTTATCTAAGTCAAATTTCATATTAGGAATGCCTTCAACTAAGTCAAGTCTTTTAAGGGTGTTAAGAGTTTTTGTACTAACATGTCCAAACCTTTTATGCCATAACCAAGGATCATTGTTCATTACACTCATGCAAGACATAGTGTGACCGGATAGAGTGTTCAAATTAGTTAAGTATACGTCTTTGACACGTCTTCCTTCGAGTATTAGTTCATTAGTAGTGGCATCAAATATTCGACACAAATTAGCACTAAATTCTACAAAATTACCCTTATCACAAAGTTGAGAGATACTAAGGAGATTATGCTTCAAACCTTTGACAAGCCGCACGTTGTCGACACAAAGTAATGATGACTTACCAACCTTTCCAATGCCAATTACTTCACCTTTCTTGTTGTCACCAAACCTTACCGTGCCACCATTGTATGCTTTGAGTGAGAGGAATTGGCTTCTATCACCCGTCATGTGACGAGAGCATCCACTATCCAAGTACCAATTGCGGCCGCCTCTCACCAAGCCCTACACAAAATTAGTTTTTGAGTTTAGGAACCCAAATGGATTTGGGTCCCTTCTTGTGATCAACATGTCTTGTGGTATCTTCTTTAATGCACATTTGCTTTATTGCTTTGGTATTCTTGTTAATGTCATCAAATAGTTTTGTACATCCATTAAAAACATGACCATTGTCACCACAATAATTGCAAATGATGTATTCGGGAAGACCCACGTATTTCCTTCCTCTAGAATCAGTTTTAGGCTTCTGGATGCAACAGTCAGTCTGACCGTTCCATCTGAACCCCAAACCAGCCAACTTTATCACATTTCTCGGTTTGATTCGTGAGGAAATTTAACACGGTTTGACTTCCTTCTCATTTTTCAGTGATGTTCTTAGCATTAACAAGTTCATTGGTCAAGTCATTGACACGTGAGAGGAGATGCAAATTCTTTTCTTTTTCTCTTTTGAGTTCATCATTGTTGACACTTTCTATGGACAATCTTTTCTCAACAATGAAGTCATGGGTGTGGTTGTTGAGTTTAGACACGAGATATATGATTCTTTCTTTGGACTCTTCATATTTAGATGTCATCTCGTCAAGTCTTTTGTTTAGATTAACGATTTCATCGGATATATGGTGAGGAGAAGACCTAGAAGTGCTACATTCGGGCATACCTTTTTGAAAGAAAGTAAGCCTATCATGGAGATCTTCTATTTCATTCTTGAGACAAACAACCTCACCCTTAAGACACTCGTTTTCATTTTTCAACTGTTCAATTTTTTCTTTGGACTTGTCTGAATCTTGGTCAGAAGCAACAGTCTTAGACACTATTTCTTTTAGGTCTACAACTTCAACTACAAAGTCATAGATCTCATTTTCAAGAGCATCTTTGACCTTCAAAAGATCATCACGTTCCTTGGTTAGTGAGGAAACTTGCATCACCAAGGTGGTGTTGTCATTTTCAAGGTCAGAGACGTCCGTGGGGGTCAACCTAAGACGCTCTAGTTCTCTAGTCAAATGTTTGTTTAACTTGTTGACTCTTTTAACTTCGTCATAAGCCTCAGAAGTGACAGTGACGCTGTCTGTTGCTTTTAGTTCATTTTTCAGATTAAAGTTCTCTTGAGCAATTTCCTCAATCTCATTTTTCATTACATCAAGCTTATTATTTTGAGACCGGCATTTATCAAAGAGTTGATCAAGAAGCTTACATATTTTTTCTTTGGAGTAAGTTCTAGCCTTGGCCTTTAAATGATTTACCTCATTGTCGGAATCGGAGTCGGAATCATCGGGATTAGCCATGAGGCATCTTAGATGTTCAATTTTTGAGGTTTTTGAGACTTTTTCTTTAGAATGATTTGAAAGACACATTTTAGCCTCTAATTCCTCCTCGATGAGTTCCTCATCTTCCTCGGAGTCGGACATTCCCCAAATGGCACTCATGACTCTATGTTTATAGTCCTTTTTAACCTTTTCTCTTCTTTCCTTAGACTTGATGTCATCCCACTTGGGACATTCTTTAATTTGGTGAGTTTTATCACCACATTTAAAGCATCCCACGGTGGAGCTAGGTCGTCTCTTAGGAAAGCGTTTTTTCGAGTAGTTATTAGTGAATCTTTTGTTTCCTTGACCATTGACTAACCCGGCTAGGTTTCTTGAGAACATAGCAAACTCGTCATCCTCATCATCATCTTCATCGCTTGGAGAAGATGTGAGGGCGAGACTCTTTCCCTTTGATGATTCACTAGAATGCTTGTCGAGATTAAACTCGTGAGCCATTAGTGATCCCATTAGTTCATGAAGAGATAGGGTTGACAAGTCTTTTGCTTCCTCTATGGCGGTAACCTTGGGTTGCCACTTAGAGGTTAGACTACGAAGGATTTTTCGAATGATGTCCTCGGACTCGAAATTCCTTCCTAGACTTTTAAGCTCATTAATAATACAAGAAAAACGTGAAGAGAAACTATTTAAGGATTCGTCCTTTGACATTCTAAACATCTCATATTGTTGCATGAGAAGGTCAATACGGTGTTTTCTCACTTTGGACGTCCCTTCATAAGCAAGTACAAGGGAATCCCAAATAGATTTTGCCGTAGGACATCCGGAGATACGACTAACTTCCCCCTCACCAACACAACGTTGAAGAATCGACATTGCTTTGGAATTCTTTTCGGCAAGTTTAAAGTCGTTTTCATTGTAATTTCTTTCCTCTTTTGTCTTGGTGAAACCGTTTAAAATATCGGTTTCCTCAATGGCAAGAGGTCCATCTTGGATGATGTTCCAACATTGATAATCGATACTTTTGATGTAATGTTCCATTTTAAGTTTCCACCATCCAAAATTCGAACCGGTAAAGACCGGGATCTTGGAGTGTTTCTCGGAATCCATTACCCACGAATCAAACTCTAAGGCGATTAGCCTTGATCAAGAGCACGAGGCTCTGATACCAATTGTTGAGTTTATGGATTCAAGTACCTAAGAGGGGGAGGGGGTGAATTAGGTACTATTTAAAAAATTATAACTTCAACTTTATTGATTTAAAGTAAGTTATGAACATAAGAGAGATTATGAGATACTTTGAATAATATTGAAAGACTAAACAAGTATCACGATGAATATTTGCTGAAGTATGAAAGTAACAATCGTTCTGACTGTAGCTATTTGTCTCAGTTTGTGCAATACGACTGCAGACCAAATGTGACAGTATGATGAACTGTTACTTCTAAGATTGAGCAAAGCAAAACAAACAAACAAAGTAAATTGCAGTGGAAATAAAGTAAAGCACTTGAACACGAGATTTTTGAATTGGTTCGGCAAGAAACTCAAGTGCCTACGTCCAATCTACCTTTTTATTACTTTCCTTTAGTGATCTACTCCGACAACTAAAATACCCTTATAATAAAAGACACCAACCTACTCCGGTTGTAAAGCTAGTACAAGAACTACTTCGTTCTTATGACAAGCTAACTCGCAACCTACTCCGGTTGCCAAGAGTTAAAGACTACTCCGTCCTAAACTCTACTAACACACTTAGAATGTTATAGGATCAAGTTTCCACTAACACATTCTTAACAAAGAATAGAGATGGACAACTTTTACAAGATCAACAATTCTTAAGCAAGAGAGTTTAGTATTATAAAGTAACAGTAGCCACGACTGTAACAACTTGAAGACTCTTTAAAGGATTTGCAAAGGACACGGTTTAAAACTTTGAAAACACAATTTTGCAAACTTGAAAATAAACTCAGAAAGAAGTCTTAGGTTTTATGAAGGAGAGGCACGGTTTATATAGAGAAGGTGAGTGAAGGGGTTGCTAGGGTTTTGAAAGGTCAAAGACCACACATGTGAAGGGCCTTTGCAACCACCCAAAACTTGCACCAAAGAGGGCTCTTTTGCAAAGGCAAGAATAGGGAAAGAGTGTTTGAAAGATATCCTTAAAAGCTCATGCAAATTCAGAAAACAAAGGATGTGAGACAAGTCACATGATGACAAGTTAACACAAATATGGCAAAAAGCATTTCTTGTTTTCTAAAAGACCAAAGGATTGAATTTGCATAAAGAGGAAACATTTTGAAAATAATAATAATTCAAACCACTCTTTATTGAAGACCAACTCCTTAATAAAAATCTGAATTTTATCTTTGAAAAATAAGAGTCACGTGAAAGCTTTTGAAAGATAAAAAGGGACTTCAAGTTGTGCGGATTGTGGCAACAATCCAAGCAGCTGTTTACTAATGAAAGCAACAGTCGTCTGGACTGTTTCTATTACTCTAAGATACTCTACTTTCTTGCTTGTACATTAGATGACACTAATACTCAATACAAAGGGAAGAATAACAACTTCAACACTTCTTAATCCATGCTTGATATGATCATAAATCCTGAAAAGGTAAACTAAGATAGCACAAATCAAATGGGCATGTTATCATCAATCATAAGAAACCCAACACATAAGATCACCCCACCTTATGGTAATCCGATGTGGGTCGATTCTACTATTTATACGTAGTATACAGCAGACCTACATTAATTTTCAATGTAAGACAAATAACATATTCTAAAAAAAGTAATAGTACAAATAATTTTTTACCAACCATTTATAGATTATTTTTCATAAACTTTTTACCAACCATTCATTTATAGATTATTAGGCGATGATAACAAACGTTTAAGAGCTCTCTCTAAGACAATACTTAAGAGACTTAAAAGATTTTGGGTTGATACCTAAGTTTCAAGGATGACTCATATTTATACATAGTATATTCACCACACTTATATTATTTTTCAATGTGGGACATATAACATACTAAGAAGTACATATCATTTATATCAAAAAATTTAAGGTTAATATCTAAGTTTCAAGGATGTCTTCTATTTATATTTAAAAAAATCATTATTTTTTACATATTATATTTCTTTGAAGGTAAAACCACGTAGTCTCGATCATTAGATAGAGATCTTTACATCGTACATATAACGACTCATTAACGCTCTATTAACGCATTCAGGAGACAACCATTAGTAAGATCTTTAGTTTTGTATTGTGTTATGGGACTACCATTAGTAAAACCCTTTGTTTTGTATTGTGCTTTAACTTTGTGTATGTTGTAATCTTGTTCAGTATAGGTAGGTTGCCTATATGACACCAATATTATGTGATTTTTCTTCTCTAGTTCATGTTCTTAACTCTTTCCCGGGTAGTTATCATTAATCTCCACTTTATTTTTAATATCATATCGTAGAGATAATGATAGAAAATCTTAAGAGAGCTCTTTAAAATAATATTTATGAGACTCAACAAATTTTGGGTTGATACATAAGTTCCAAATATATCTCCTATTTATAATCATAGGATCACATTACCTTATACTAATCTTTCGATGTGGGACTGATGGGGCATATTCTGCACCCGCTGACCGAGTCAACATATTGAGCAAGGTCAAAGATATCCATAGCAAGTCAACGACTTAGACGGCCTAACCGACGCAGCCCGTCGGCCTGTCTCTTGGGTCTCGGCTGGTCCAACTAGTCAGCCGGGGCACATATCCGCGTACTCATATCCAAGATCCCTCGGCGGTGAGTCAACAGGGCCTGCCGGCCTGCCATGGCCCCCTCGGCCGAGGGCAGATCAGTCTTTCCACCTGCTAGCCACTTGGCCACTACGTGACAAAAGGTGAAAGTCTATAAATACTCCTCAACCCTCATTGAGGAGAAGATACACAATTTAACCTAAGAATCACTATTCATCTGGTAATATATTCCTTATCTCTCTACAATACATATTTAGCCAAGTAACAACAACTTATCTCTTTAAGTTTACTGACTTGAGCGTCGGAGTGAGTTCGCTCGGCCCAAAGCCGAGCCCTCAGTTTGTTCATCGTTTCAGGAGACCGAAAGGAGGATTCAACCAAAGACGTCATTCTACAAGCACGGGTGGTAACAAATAACTGCTCTGGAATTACACCCGGAACAATTGGCGCCGTCTGTGGGAATTAGATACTAGAAGCTAGTCACATTCTTTCCCAAACAAAAAAAAAACTCACCCAAAAAGCTAAGAAGATGTCGAAACAACAAGAAGTAATGGTGACCGACGAAGGTGAATTCTACCACGATGATGCGGTCCCAAACTCTGAGATCAGGCAGACCCCCACCGGCCAAGTCACTGACATGGCGTACGGGATGCCAACGGAGCAAGCAACACCGCTGCCCACCAACCAAGTCACCATCATGGGACATGTGGTGGATGCAGCTAAACTGAAGCTACTCCTGGACCTAATTGGTAGTACGCCGACTCACACTGTCACACCGACAAGAGCGGCGGAACCCGTCCAGGAGACCAGGGCCCAAAATGTGACTCCGAGAAACTTGAACGGAGTCCTAAAAGAAGCAGGCCATACGAAGACAGCGGTGGTGCCCGTAGTGCCAGTGGTAGACCTAAGTCCTTCCCGCACTCGTGGGAGGACAGCGTCGTCGCGGCACCCACGAGGCCTGTCCCAAAGGAGTCCGACTCACCAGAGTCGGAGAAGAAGCCCGACTCGCCAGAGTCGGAGAAGAAGCCCTTCCCGCCACGGGGAGAGTAGCCGGACTAGGGGTACGAGGAGCCGATCGCCGCGTATCGTTCGACACATGGTCAGACAGCCCCTTAGTGCCTACGTCCTTGAAACCGCTGTGCCGACTAAGCTGAAGTTACCAGCATTCTCATACGAAGGAGAGAGTGACCCAACCGACCACACCGAGGCCTTCGAGTCTTACATGTCGGTGTGGGCGCAACCTGATGAGGTCTGGTGCCGAGTCTTCCCAACGACCTTGCATGGGATGGCTCGTACAAGGGACTGCCCGACGGCTCGGTATACTGCTACGCCGACCTAAGGGACGCTTTTCTAGCCCAGTACTCTTGCAACAAGAGGAGAGTCGTAGAGACGTCGGACCTCCTAACTATCAGACAGGAGGGGGGCGAGTCTCTACGAAGCTATGTAAAGAGGTTCGAAGCCAAGGTTCAGCAGATTCGAGAGCTGAACCCCGAGCTGGCGGCCTTCGCACTGATGAAAGGCCTCCCGAGGGGAGAATTGAAAAATGAGCTCATCAAGTACGGAGGCCTGGGCTTAGACGCCGCCAGGAAGATGGCCGACCAAGCCATCAAGGGTAGAAGACTACCACAAGACCTGGGTAGGCCCCAGCGAGGCCGAACACTCAGAAAAGAAGAGCCGCCGGGAGGACAACCCGGATGAAGGACGCCGTGACAACAATGGGTCACGGTCCGATGAAAGACGACGTGACAATAATAGGTCACGGTCTGACAAATCTGCCAGGAAACAGAACTCGGCGGGCACCGGGGGGAGTTCGGGACCGTACTACCAAAAACGGTACAATGATCACACCCCCCTGGTCGTATCTGCCGCCGAGGTCTTCGCCCTGAGCAAGAACGAGGGTCAGAAGTGGGAAAGGCCTCCCAGGCCGAGGAGTGACGGTGACACGAGCCAGTACTGTGAGTACCACGGCCACACCGGCCACTTAACTAACGACTGTCGGCATCTGAAAAATGCCATTGAAGAGCTGATCCGGAAGGGGAGCCTCAGCAAATATGTTGCCGGAGGCCAAAAGACTAATGCCGGCGACTCAAATAAAAAATCCGTCTTTTAACGGATAGGAATAATCCATGTTGACATCGGGGGCAACGAGAACGGTGGGTCCGCTCATGGGCACAAACGGCACCTGAATGAACTATATCAGGCCATCAACTTTGTGCCCAACACAGCAACCCCCGCTTCCAACATCCCCGATATAACTATTGGGAAGAAGGACTATGAGGGAGTCATCGCACCGCACAGCGACCCACTTGTAGTCCACTTGGACATAGCCAACCACCTGGTGAAGAGGTGCCTCATTGATACAGGCGCCTACACGAACATCATGTACAGGGACTGCTTTCTCAACCTCGGTCTGAAGGTTGAAGACTTAAGCCCCTGCACCAACCCGTTGTACAGTTTTTCTGGGGCCGGCCTGGTACCCTTGGGGTCAATCAGACTGTCGGTGATGTTCGGCGAGGGGAATGCGGCTAAAAATGTCATGTCTGAGTTCGTGGTCATCGACGGCTCGTCTGCCTACAACGTTCTCATTGGCCGGGTCACTCTGAGCGAGGCCGATGCAGTAATGTCCATCCGGGCCCTGACATTGATGTATGTCTCGGACCGGGGGGAAGCGCATAAACTCGTTTCAAAGAACGAGAAGGACGAGGCGGTCAATGTCCAGGTATCTGCCAGAGGGTGCAACATGCAATCCCTCAAAGTGGCAAGGAAGTCAGAGAAAGGGAAGAGACCATCCTTACAGCAGGAGGGGGACCTCATGGATAGCACTGTCGGCATGGTCGAGGGAGCCGAGACCGAGGAGGTAGAAATTGCCCCAGGCGGCACCGTAACTGTCGGTGTCAACCTGGAACCGAAATTCAGAGCCGACCTCCTTGACCTGCTGAGGGAGAATAAAGACGTCTTCGCCTACTCAGCGGCCGAGATGCCAGGCGTGGACCGGGAGGTGATTGTTCACAAGCTGAACGTACTCTCCACCGCTCGCCCTGTCAAACAGAAGATGAGGAACTCCTCAGCCGAGAAGGATGAAGCCATTAAAGCTGAGGTAGAAAAATTACTAGCGGCGGGCTTTATCATGCCTTGTACTTATCCTGAGTGGTTAGCTAATGTTGTAATGGTGAGGAAATCATCGGGGGCATGGAGAATGTGTGTAGATTTTACCAATCTTAATAAAGCATGCCCCAAAGATTGTTATCCTTTGCCTCGAATAGATAGTTTAATTGACGCCACTACAGTTACACTATCCGAGCCTCGCCGGACGCCTTTTCAGGGTATCATCAGGTATTCATGGCCGAGGAAGACATGCCTAAATGTGCATTCATCACCAGAGACGGCACATTCATGTACAAAATGATGCCGTTCGGTTTGAAGAACGCCGGTGCGACCTACACCAGACTAGTGGACAAAGTGTTCCAAAATCAGAAAGGGCGAAACGTTGAGGCTTATGTCGACGACGCTATTGTAAAAAGCAAGTCCGACAGCGAGCACCTAGCCGATTTACACGAGACATTTTGTTCACTAAGGAAATACAACATGAAGCTAAACCCAAAGAAGTGCAACTTCGGTGTCCGGGCCGGCAAGTTCCTCGGCGTACTTGTCGGTGCTGGGGAATTGATGCAAATCCGAGAAAAAGTCCAAGCAATCTTGGACCCCGCGTAACCGAGGAACCGAAAAGAGGTAATGACGCCGACCGGGAGGATGGCGCTCTTGCCCGCTTCATCTCTCGGTCAGCCGACAAGAGCACTCCATTCTTTACAGTGCTAAAAGGGAATAAAGACTTCAACTCGGGGGAGGAATAGAGCACAGCTTTCAAGCAACTGAAAGCTCACCTTCTGACACTGCCGACCCTGTCCAGGCCGATGCTAGGGGAGACGCTATATCTATATCTAGCAGTTACCTCGGCCACGGTCAGTGCCGTGATCGTCAGAGAAGAAAACAAGCAGTAGCACCAAATCTACTTCGTCAGCCATACATTGTTGCCCGCCGGAAGAAATTACCCGCTGATTGAGAAAGCAGCCTTTGCTGTCGTCGTCGCCTCAAGGAAACTGAAACCTTACTTCGACGCGCATCCCGTGACGGTCTTAACCGACCAGCCGTTGGAGAAGGCATTAGAAAAATTCGAACAATCTGGTAGGCTTATCAAATGGGCGGTAGAGCTATCCGGCTTCGGCATTCAATACAAGCTGAGGCCCTCGATAAAGGGACAGGCACTTGCAGACTTCCTGGCCGAATGCACATATCAAGAAGAAGTACATTCCGGTGTATGGGAAGTGTTCACCGACGGGTCCTCCACGACAAACAGCGCAGGCGCCGGCATCCTTATCATCAGCCCAAACGGGTACGAGTTTGAGTACGCCTTGAAATTTACCTTCCCGGCCTCAAACAACGAGTCCGAGTACGAGGCGGTGATAACAGGAGTTGAGCTAGCTAGAGCCGCCGGAGCAGAACACATTATGTTGAAGACAGACTCGCTGTTGGTTACTAACCAAATCAGAGGGGAGTATGAGGCTCGGGACGACGGAATGGTAAGATACCTGGAAAGGGTGAAAGCTGACACAGCAAAATTGAAGTTCTTCAAAATTCAGTGCATCCCCAGGTCCGAGAACAACCGGGCCGACGCTCTCTCAAAACTTGCCAGTTCAACCATCAAGAATATCACCGAACCGTGCTAGTGGATATCGGATCGCTAAAAGCATTACCGACACACTCGCATGGTGGGCAACATCGAGGCCGAGACGACATGGATGACTCCGATAATGAAATACAAACTCACAAATGAGTTGCTTGATAACCGCAATCTGTCTCGAGAAGATAAGAAGGATCGCCGCGGTACTTGTTGTTTGAAGGAGAATTACGTAAGGTCCGTAATAAGACCACTCTTGAAGTGTGTCGGCCCAGCCGACGTGGAGCTAATTTTGACAGAGATTCACGAAGGCATCTGTGGTCATCACATGGGGGCAAGAACACTGGCCCACAAGGCTCTCCGAGCCGGCTACTTCTGGCTCACCATGCTTGAGGATTCCAGAGCCAAAACCAAGAAGTGCACAAACTGTCAGATGCATGCTCCGGTGATACATGCTCCTTCCCGGGACCTGCAACCGGTACTTAGTCCCCTTCCTTTTGCACAGTGGGGGATGGATCTGCTAGGGCCCTTTCCAACGGCCTCCGGAGGAAGAAAGTTCTTGATCGTCGCCGTTGACTACTTCACCAAATGGGTTGAAGCTGTAGCGGTACCTGCGAAGACCACGGCGGCCGTCAGAAAGGTAATTTGGGAAAATGTCATAACTCGTTTCGGGTTACCCCAAGTCATGGTATTTGACCACGGCCGAGAGTTCTGGAGTGACGTAATAATGAGCTGGTTGGAAGGCCTTGGTATCAAATTTGCATACTCCTCCGTCTGCCACCCACAGAGCAACGGACAGGCGGAGGCAGCCAATAAAACAATCCTCAACGGTTTGAAGAAGAAAGTTGAAGACCTAAAGGGAAGATGGGCCGATGAACTACCCGGCATCCTATGGTCCCTTAGGACCACGGAGAAAGAAGCAACGGGGTACATCCTTTCCACTTAGTCTACGGACCGCGCCCCGCAATCGAAGCAAACGGTGCCGACATACGTAACGCGAACCTTTGACCCGCCCGAGAATGAGGAAGGCTTGAAAGCCTCCCTAGACTGGTCGAAGAAAGCCGAGATACAAGACGCCTCAACTTGGCAAAGATACCAAAACCGGATGAGAAAAGCCTACAACCGAAGAGTCCACAAAAGGGACTTAAAAGTAGGGGATCTGGTCCTAAGAAAGTCGGCCGCCACCAACAAAGGAAATATTCATGGTAAATTGACGGCCAACTGGGAGGGTCCCTACAAAGTGGTTGAAGAGATGAGGCCGGGTACATACCGGCTGACAAACATGGAGGGTGTGCCTTTGATGAGCCATTGGAACACTGACAACCTCAGGAAATACTTTGTGTAGCGGCGGAGGTGTCCAAAACTATTGTTGGCACCCCAACGCATGTTTATACTTAATAAAGAACAACCCAAGTTTTCCATCAAAGTGTTTATCCCCTCCGTAGTCATTTCGAGGTAGACGCCGACGGTTGCCACCGGGCAGTCACCCCAAGAAAAGCAACGTATACTCAGTGCAGTTGAGACGCAAATCTAGCCGCCTCGGCCAACCGAAGGCCCGGCAGAGGAAGCGATCAATATGTCTACAGATACGAACGCTGTCGAGCCGTAACCTCGATTGCCTCGGCCAAAGCCGGGAGTGACGGGGACACAACGACCGATACGCTAAAAGAAACGTATACTCAGTGCAGTTGAGACGCAAATATAGTCGCCTCGGCCAACCGAAGGCCCGGCAGAGGAAGCGATCAATATATCTACAGATACGAACGTTGTCGAGCCGTAACCTCGATTGCCTCGGCCAAAGCCGGGAGTGACGGGGACACAACGACCGATACGCTAAAAGAAACGTATACTCAGTACAGTTGAGACGCAAATCTAGCCGCCTCGGTCAACCGAAGGCCTGGCAGAGGAAGCGATCAATATGTCTACAGATACGAACGCTGTCGAGCCGTAACCTCTAGCCGCCTCGGCCAACCGAAGGCCTGGCAGGGGACACAACGGTCGATACGCTAACATGTTCACAGCGGCGGTTGGGAAGCGCAAATCAGACGCCTCGGCTTGACCGAGAGTGAAAGAGGAAGCGACCAACATGTTTAAAAAAAAAAGAAAAAAAAAACGTTAAACACAGTTGAGATACGCACTCTAACTCCCTCGGCCAAGCCGAAGGTGGAAACAGAATAAGCGCTCAATTAATAACGCAAGAAGACAAGTGAAGAATGATGATCAAAGCCTCGGCCAGACCGAGGGCCAATAAGACAAGCTTTATTAGAAATTTGTACAAGTGAGGCAAATTACAAACGACGGCCGTCCCCATAGGGATGAGCCAAAACACAACCTACCAAAGTTGTACAAAAAGAGACAAGAAAAACAAAAGGTTACAGACATAAGCTTTGAAGTGCCAAAATGATGGCAGGGAGGAAAGGCTCAAAAGTTGGCCCCCGAACAGCTGAAGCTGTCCGAAATGCCGGGTGAGTCCGGTGACGACCGCCCGTCTCCCTATGCCTGTTGCTGCTGCTGCTCGCCACCGGCGACGTCAGAAGCATCATCCTTGGTGGGCGACCCAGAAGCTTTCTCGGCAGCCTCAGCCCCAGCAGCCTCAGCTGCCCTCATTCTATCAGCCTCTTCATGAGCCGCCTTCGCCTTCTCAGCAAGGGCCGCCTTCTCCGCGGCCTCCTCTTCTTCCTTCTTCACCCTTGCCTCCTCAGCAGCCTTCACCTCCGCGGCCTTCTCCTTAGCTTCGAGCTTGTCATCCAACAGCTCGTCAAATTTTTGCCACGGAAAGGAGCCATCAGGAAAGAGCTCCCCTATCACCTCCCTGGCGGCCTCTTCAGCCAGGTCCCGGTACTGGGCGCATATTTTAGGAAGGACAACACTTTGGAGCGTCTCAATGTCCTCCTCTCTCTGGGCAATGATGGCCTCCTTATTCCGAACCACCTTCCCCTGGGCCTGGAAAAATGATTTCCATTCATCCCTCCTTTTAGCGTTGAAGTCAGCCTGAGCCCGAAGCTGGTCACACTCCTCCAGCAACTTAACGGCACCAGCGTCCGCGGCCTCGACCTTGGCCCTCTCGGCAAGGACCGCCTTTTCAGCATCCTCCCTGAGTTTCCGCTCAGCAAGGACCGCCTTTTTAGCCTCAGCCTTGGCTGCCTCAGCTTCCTTCTTCGCCGCAGCGACCTCGAGCCTGAGCCGCTCAAGCTGTGGGGCAGCTTCAGCCACGGCCTTTTCTTGCTCAACAATAAGAGCACCGGCCACCTCAGCCCACTTCGACAGCATCCTGGCCAAACTCAGGCCCTCCGACTTAATCTGGGCGGGGGTAGGCTTCGGGAAGGAGAGGGCGGTGGTATCTTTATCGCTTGCCTGCGCCGCTCGTTTCTCAGCGCGCCGTTCAGCAGCGTGTCCAGTAGACGGCGGCGGCCGAGGATCTACAAAAAATTCAATCAAGGCATCTGTGTCAACATATGTGGACATGCCAGTGAGACTGTCATCAGGAATGTCTAAAGAGCCGGCTAAGTCCGAGCCACAAGTTAGATCCGTACCAGTCTTGGCCTTCTTGGCCGGAGGATCCTTTTCTTTACCGGCCTCGGCATCAGCAGCAACGGTGGAAGCAGCCCCTTTTCTTTTGCGGAAGAGAGGAGATTCCTCTGCCACGGTGACAACATCCTCGGCGGTGATGTCGACGATCTCCACAGTCCCCGTTTGGACTAAAGGGAGTGGAGGTGGAACTGATGCCGACACCGTCGCCCCCGAAGATTTTGTTTTTCGCGTTCGGCGCGGTATGTTGCCAACAACCTTCGCCTGGGCCGCCGTCGTATTTATGCCTTTCAGCTCCTGCTCCATAAGGTCGTTGGGCGCCGGTCTGCGATCATTTTTATCGGCCTTCGGATGCTTCTGAAGAACGTTCTTGTCTTTGTCAAGCCCCATCTTCGAGAGAAATTCCTCAGATAGATCTGGGCCAAAATGATCTGCAAAGGAAACGAAGCAAGAGTTAAGTAAAAGAAATAAATCGAAGTTCAAGAAACAGAAACATTAAAAGCAGAGATAGGCCTCACACCGACCCCACTCACCCTGCGCTAGGGCCGGTATGAGGCCGACATGGCAGAGCGGCTCGTCTTGAAGAATGATCTGAGTCGGAGGCATCCATCCCTTCGGCAACCCACCCTTCTCAGTCTCAAACAGCCTCATCGCCCGCTTCTCGTCCACATTAAGAGGGACCATGCTGGCGTCTATCTTAAGCTTACCCCGGGAGACCCATTTGTCATGCTCCCCCTTACTCTCGCACCGCAAATTGACTTGGTGCTGGAAGGACCGGGGCAGTGGATAATCATCTGGCACCTCGACGTATACCCACCGCGCCTTCCAGTCCTTGCAGGAAGAGAGCTTATCAACAGAGGCATAACCCGCCTCCGTCTGCACGCTATACCATCCCCTGCCACCGGCGACGTTCAGTCGAAGGTGATGAAGCCGGCGGAATAGGTTCACCGTCGGAATCTCCCCCTTGAACTGGCATAGCCACACAAAGCCAATGATCGTCCTAACGGCCAACGGATGCAGTTGTGCCACAGCGACGTTCATGGCTTTAATAATGCTAGCAACGTGTACATTGAGAGGAAACCGGAGCCCATACTCCAGGTGTCTCATGTACACGCCGACGCAGCCCGGAGGAGGGCAACAGACAGCCTGACCCTCTTTGGGAATAACAATACTATACTCCATGCCGAAGGAGAAGTGACGCTCAAAAAAGTCAGGGCCAGAACAGCTGGCAAACTTGTGGGTCCAAGCACGGTCAGGGCCGATCTTACAGGCCTCGCCGTGATCCATGACGTACTGTCTCCCATCATCGGGATGAGCCCTTTCCTCTTCATCACCGTCATCATCATCATCATCCTCCCAATCCTCCAAAGCTTTTGGATCAACTTCGGGAGAAGAAGACCTAGGGCCCCCGGACCTTATCGGGATGGCGGTCAACGCCTCCTCCTCATCAAGACGCAACGGGGAATCCCCCGGCGCACGGTTACTAGGCCCGGCATCAGCAGAAGACATGTTCACAACAAAAACTTAACAAATAAAAGTAGAAAAACTTGTTTGTTTACCTTGAAGAAAAGCGCTAGCCGAAAGAAAGACTCTGAAGATTTGAAGAGAAAGAAGCCCTTGAAAGTTTAGAGAGAAGAAAATTTTAGAGAGAATGAAATTGGTGGCCAATTTCAGGGACTAACTGCCCTATTTATAGAAGAAAGCCCATGAAGAAGGACCAATCAGGGCACAGCCCATGAAACATCAGCCAATCAGCGAACCGACACGTGTCAGACATGCAACCACGGAATGTCAATCGTCGCAACAGTTGAACGTCAATCAATGCAACAGTGACCAAGCGTCTTCAACACGCCCCTTCATATCTCTTTGCCTATTCATCTTCCTCAACAAACTCCTAGGTATCCGCTCTCCGCCGACCAGCTGACCAACCAATCTTGACAGCACCGGCCTGGGGGCAATCAGAAACAGCCGGCACTCTCAACCTTGATCTCGGCCAGCGTCATTTTTCTTTTCCACATCGGATGTCCTTTACACAACCATGTGGAGGAGGGATATGGTACGGCCACGACATGACCAAGCCGAGGTAGAAGAAGCTGGGGCAGAAAATTTAATTTGCGCAGAATATACGCTCGGCATACATCGGAGCCCATACCACGGCATAGACTACGCTGGGGGCAAATTGATGGGGCATATTCTGCACCCGCTGACCGAGTCAACATATTGAGCAAGGTCAAAGATATCCATAGCAAGTCAACGACTTAGACGGCCTAACCGACGCAGCCCGTCGGCCTGTCTCTTGGGTCTCGGCTGGTCCAACTAGTCAGCCGGGGCACATATCCGCGTACTCATATCCAAGACCCCTCGGCGGCGAGTCAACAGGGCCCGCCGGCCTGCCATGGGCCCCCCGGCCGAGGGCAGATCAGTCTTTCCACCTGCTAGCCACTTGGCCACTTGACCACTACGTGACAAAAGGTGAAAGTCTATAAATACTCCTCAGCCCTCATTGAGGAGAAGATACACAATTTAACCTAAGAATCACTATTCATCTGGTAATATCTTCCTTATCTCTCTACAATACATACTTAGCCAAGTAACAACAACTTATCTCTTTAAGTTTACTGACTTGAGCGTCGGAGTGAGTTCGCTCGGCCTAAAGCCGAGCCCTCAGTTTGTTCATCGTTTCAGGAGACCGAAAGGAGGATTCAACCAAAGACGTCATTCTACAAGCACGGGTGGTAACAAATAACTGCTCTGGAATTACACCCGGAACAGAGACAATTCTACTATTTCGATGTGGGACAATTCTACTATTTATATGTAGTATATTTAACACACCAACTTATTTTCCAATGTGGGACAAAACATACTAAAAAGTACACAATTTTACATATTAAGAAGTACAACATCTTTAATATGTGCAAATAATATGAAATTTATACTCTTTTTTTTTTGGTGCGAATGAGGGGCAAAGCCCCGAGTTTTAACTACTAGCTATTACACGAGGTCTAGCAACCCCAAAAATATCCTCCCTAAGGATGGATCTAAGCTCAACAGACGGATTGTCTATAAAAGTACTAGTCGTGCTAGCGGATACACCTTGGTTAGCTAAATAGTCGGCGGCCCTATTCGCTTCTCTATAGACATGCTCCAGCTTGACTATCCAACCTTCATCACGTATCAATTCCTAGGCATTTTCGAACTATAAATTTGAGACTATTACTGACGAGCTGATTCTCGTTGATGAGCTCCACACAAGGTGAGTTATCCATGTTGATAATAAGTCTCGTAATTTGCATCGTTCTCGCCCTCTGTAATCCAGCGAGAAGGGCGAGGAGCTCGGCCTTCATCGAAGTACAATTACCACAGGAAAAGAAATATGTCGTGATGAAATTACCTGTTTCGTCTCGAAAAATCCCACCACTCCCAGCCGGACCTGGGTTGCCCTTAGAGGCGCCGTCTGTATTTAAAAGAATCCAATTGTGTGGAGGCGGTAGCCAGCGGATAAAAACCTCCGTATTGACCGAATGGGGCTTAAGGGTCAGGATATCAAATTGATCAAATGCTTGCTTTGTGGCGACAATTTGTTGTTGAATAAAAGCCCGAGGGTGAGTAGGATTATCATCTTCGCGTCCAAAGACGATATTATTCCTCCATTTCCATATCCACCAACAGGTGAAGGCAAAACAAATCAGCCAATTTGAGACCGTGGTTATAACATCGTTACTTGCGCATCTCGAAATCCATTCTGAGAATGAAGAATTATAGAAAGGCTGGTTGGAGTTGTCAATACCCATAAGTTCCCATATTTGCCTTGAGACATAACACGCACGCAACAAATGATCCGTGGTTTCTTCGAACTCGCCGCACCTAGGACATAATGGGTTATCTCCCATATTTCTTTTTACTCGATTCACATTCACCATAAGCCTTTCATGGCCTGCTAGCCACAAGAACATACGAACTCGCTGTTGAATGGGTAAGCGCCATATAGTTCGCCAGATAATGGGTTCGGGATTGATCGAATTGTCATCTACTTTTAGGAATCCCAAGGCTGATTTTATGGAAAATTTTCCATTTGAATTTCCAATCCAGTAAAAGGAGTCCTCCATATCTGGGTCGTTGAATAACGAGATGGACGCAATTTTTTGAAGAAATTAAATCAGAGAAGAGCTCCCACTTCCACTCGGAATTAGGGCACCACATATCACTGACCGACACACCTAATAGAGCTTCCGGTATGGGAGCAATATTATGATCAGCTAAGCATATACCGTCAACCCACGCGTGGTCCCAAACGAGCGTCTTCCGTCCGTTTCCAACCGTAGTTGCAGTACCTCGAACAATAGTCTTGGCTTGTGACGATATACCTGCCCATACATTGGACATGTTCTGCTTGGCTCGAAAAATATCAATGTCACGACGATTGTTACAGTATTTGGCTCGTAGGACTCGAGACCATAAGCTAGCCGGTTCAGAAAGGACCCTCCAACCAAGTTTTGTCAGGAATGCTGCGTTTGCTTGCATTGCGGATGCAATGCCGAGCCCACCAATCGATTTCGGTTGCTGAACTTTTTCCCAAGATATAAGGTGGATCGATTTCTTGTCCTCGCTTCCGCCCCATAAAAAACGGCGAGATTTTCTATCAATAGAGTCACATACAGATCGTGGGATTTTTGACGACTGCATACTATAATTAGCAATTGTCGTGAGGGTAGATTGAACAAGAGTCGACCTGCCAGCAAGCGATAAACGTTTGGTCGACCACCCAGCTAGCCGTTTGTTAATTTTGTCCTCCAAATGAGCAAAAGTGTGTCTAGTAACCCTCCCATTAATAGTAGGCATGCCCAAATAAGTACCTAAATCATCTGTTTCCTCAAAACCCATGGCTTCGCATACCGCGGCTCTAGTATTGATCTCGGTGTTAGAGAAAAAGAAAACACGAGATTTAGCAATACTAACCTTCTCGCCTGAAGCTTTGCAAAAGTTATCGATGACATACTTTATGACCAGCGCCTGTTCCACTGAAGCTTCCCCGAAAATGACCATATCGTCTGCAAAGAAGAGATTAGTGATTTGAGGTCCACCTCGACATATTGTGATTGGCTTCCAATTATTATTTCGGACCTCTAAATCAATAGTTTGTTGCAATTTTTCTAAGCACATGACGAAAAGGTATGAGGAAAATGGATCACCCTGACGTACTCCCCTAGAAGGAGTAAATTGCTCTGTTGGCTCACCGTTCATAATATTTGCATACGGGGCGACGTGACACACTCCATAATCACCTCAATAATAAGTCGTGGGAAGCCAATATCACTCAATGTCGCATAGATGAAGCTCCACCGTAGCCTATCATAGGCTTTCTCAAGGTCTATTTTGATCGCCATAATACCTGTTTGTCCTTTCTTCTTTCACATAGAATGTATAACTTCTTGAAAGACAACATTATTATCTGTAATTTTTAATTTGACGCCCTGTGACGAAACCGCTTTGTGTCTCAGATATAACATGGGGCAATACTTTCTTAACCCGGTTGGCTAAGGTCTTGCTGATTATTTTATAAGCGACATTACATAAACTGATAGGACGGAATTGAGTAATTGATTCAGGATTGTCTACCTTTGGAATCAAAACGAGATGAGTATCATTTAGCCCTTCCGGCATCCCCTTTCCTTCTAGAGCTTTAATAACCATGTCACATAAAGAGGAAGCAATAAGAGTCCAATTTTTATGATAAAACAATGCTTGAAAACCATCCGAACCGGGGGCCTTAAGTGATCCCATATGGTTAATTACTTGTTCGATCTGAGCGATGTAGAATGGTCGGTTTAGCCATTCCAATCCTTGTTATTAAAATCTTGAAATAAATCCCAAGGTAAATTTTCCAGCTCACTTGTCACGTTGTCATCCGTGTACAAGCTTTTAAAATAATTAACCACAATATTTTTTACCTCATTTACGTCTTCCGTCCAAGTACCATCGCTATTTTTTAATGCCGAGATCTTGTTTCTCCATCTTCGAACTATCGTGCTAACATGGAAATAAGACGTGTTGCGGTCTCCATCCTTAATAAATTCTAACCTCGACTTTTGGTACCATAATAGTTCCTCCTGAGCGAGCACTTCATCAAACTCCCTGCGTAATTTCGCTTCCAATTTAATTAAATGACTTTGTCTTCCCATAGCCAATTCTCGTTGGCAGCCTCCTATTCTTGCTATAAGAGTTCGTTTTCTTTTGAATATATCACCAAAAACATCCGAATTCCAGGTTTGGAGCTTTTTTGATAGGGTATCTAATCGTGACGGGAACGACCCGTCTGAAGGCCAACTAGAATCCACAAATTCTTTAAATTTTTCGTGTGTAAGCCAGCAAGCTTGAAAGCGGAACGGCCTGTTGATAGCAGCGAGAGGCGCAAATCCGTTAGGGGATATAAGCAGAGGACAATGATCGGACTGAATAGCAGGTAGGTGTTTAACCATTGCATCCTCGAAAAGAGTTCCCCATTCCGCATTACAAAGGACTCTATCTAATCTCGCACTCTTGCGTGTTTCCACTGTATTACCTCGGGCCCAAGTATGGGTTGCTCCAGAAAAGGCGAGCTCGATAAATTCACAATCTTCGATCCAATTGTTGAAATTTTCGCATCTTCTCACCATATTAGAATCTCCCCCATGTCTTTCATTAAGTGACCGAGTTTCATTGAAATCACCTGCAATGAGCCATGGCCTATTATTGTTTCGAGCAAAGGCTTCCAATTCTCGCCAAAGCTCCCTCCTATTGGACGGGTCTGGACTCGCATATACAACCGAGAAGAACCAAGGAAATTCACCATTTCGAGCTACTTCAGTAGTGATGAACTGTGGGTGTTCAACAACCGGGGATACAGTGACGATTTCCTTTTTCCAATACATCCATATACCACCGCTAAACCCGACTGGATTCACCCGAGAGTGCCCATTATACCCTAGGATATTTCCTAGTTTAATAGCATGATCACTACCCATGTGTGTTTCGATGAGGGCTAATAAAGAAGGCTTATAGGTACGAACAACTTCCTTAATCGCATTAATTTTATTTTTATTGCCGGTTCCTTGTACATTCCACACCATGAATTTGATATGGGGAAGGTTAGGAGTCAAATTTGGTATTCTTGTACTCATTAAATCGGGTAGATAATTTATAAAAGATAGATAGGCTCTACTTACAAGCTTTAAAACTTCGTCAATACTCCATGGTATCGACATCTCTATGGCTAGACTCGGCTGATTGCCCTTCGCCAATTCGATTTTCCATCCATTATTGGGCATTTCGAAATCATTATGCCCAAGTATGGTGCTGCCATCTCCGGCCAAGTGGATATTACCGTTCTCTCGGTTGGTGGGATGACCTCGATCTGGGGGTTTTGAGGGAGGCATCGAGGTTGCGGTAGGGGGCGGTCTAGATAGGAGAAGTATGGGTGGGGGTTCATCGTGCTTAGTGGATTCAGAGCTAGAGGAAGATTTTTGGCGGTTTAGCAGCGAAACAGGGGAGCTCTGTGGACCTGCCAGGATCACTGTGGATGCGGTGGGTGCTAAGGTGTTGGTGATATCCTGTAAAACAGGGGAGGGAATATTAGGGATAGGTGTGGTTTTATTTGAAGAGATTATATGTTGGATATTACTATCTTTTCTAATAAAATTGGTATTAGTTTTGGTAATGTTTGATTTTGAAAGAAGCTTATTAGTTTGTTTATTAAGGGTGGCGATTTTTTGTTTGATACTGGGAGTTTGATGAGCTTTTCTCGGGATATTTCTATCCAGAATTATGGAAAGATTTTCGATTGCTTTAGGATTCTGTTTGTTAACCAAATCTTCTGAATTATTTTGGAGTATATCGAATCTTGACCCGGTTGCTTTCGGAGATGATTGACCGAATTTGAATACCCCACTATTCTCCTTTTGTGGCTGTGTAAGGTTATTGACAGGGACAGTGGGCTTTCGACGAGGCGGTTTCTTAACCATCATCCAGTCACCAAAGTCCTCTTTCTCCTCCGGACGAAGTCCTGCCTCCAACGAATTCTCATTAGGGATTATTAAGTCTTGAGCTTGTTGTTGGGTCTGATCGGCATCAACCGCATTAGTATTAGCCATGGCATCTTTCGTACAATTCTCCAATGAATGTCCTAACTTTCCGCACTTAAAACATATCATTCTTAACCCTTCATATTGAATGCAATAAACTTTGCCATATAGTCTGAATTTTGATAGCAGTGGCTTCGATAAATCCACCTCTACACTCAAACGAGTGAATTGCCCTCGTTGAGCACTAGCCGTGTTACTGTCAACTCTGATCACCTCTCCAATCTTTGATCCTATTTTTCTTAGAAAAGTTTCGTTGAAGTATTCAACGGGTAGATTCGGAATTCTCACCCAAGCTGTTAGCTTTTTAATAGAATCCTCGGAACGCACAAAGTTGGGAACCCATTTTCGGATTGTTAGATAGTGGTCATCGATCATCCATGGCCCTTGAGAAATAACAAAATCGTAGTCTTGTTTCGAGGAGAAGCGAGCCACATAATAGGAATTGGTAAGATCAGTGAGCGTGAGTTTACCTTTTATTGACCATTTGGCATTAAGCTTTCTCATTAGCGACAAATAACCGATGTTTTTATCAAACATTTTGATTATGATTGAATTTCGCCATGGTCTCCGGATGGTAAATTTCTCTTCCTTAGTGAGGCAAATTCGGGGACACAAAGCGTCCTCCTCTTGATCCTCTTCTATGTCATCATCTGAGTCAAACTCGATGTCATCTAGGGAGGTGAAGTCCGCTGAGTAGAACTCGGTATCGAACCCCTGCACCTTATCTTTATAGGAAAATATATGTTGTCCCTGTGTTTCTTTCAAAACACCATTGACGGCAAGAGGTTGCGAAACTGACGAGTTAGGGTTTTGGCTAGCAGAGGCCCGGAAGGAATCGAGATGCATTGTTTTCCGTTTGGCATTTTTGGTGAGTGGTGGGAGTGTCAACATTTCCTTGCCACCGGGAAGGGCGGCGCTGACAGAGAGTGGGGTTGATGGGTTGGTCTCCGGCGGGAGACCGTCAGTTGGTTTAAGCATTCAAAATTCAAAGAATTTTCTCTCACTAGAATTTTCTCTCTGATGAATTGATTGAGTTGATTCCGCTTCCATGCATTTGAGAAGGCTCATAAGACGGATCCCACATGAAATTTATACTCTAATGATAACATTTTTTTACCACAAAGCTAATTATATTATTTTCATAATTTTTTGACCGATATTTTTTTGCCAAATGAAATGTAAAAGTTTGATATAAAAATTGGAAATATCACTTGAATATAATTTAGGAAATATACATATTATAACAATTAAAAGATTCTCCACTTTATTTTTTACATCAAAAATTATACTTTCCTAAATTGATTTTTGATGATGTGGACGCTCTCGGATCGCTCGAAAAAACTCTCTTTTATATATATATATACAGGGTTACCGGATTCGCAATTCGTTCAATTCGCTTTCTTAATTCTAATTCGCGATTCGCTCAATTTAGCGAATTCAATTCGCTGGCGAATTACATGATTTTAAAATTCGGTAATTCGTCTCTCAAAAAACTCTCTCTAAAAAACCCTAGCCTCCATCAAATTATACAAGGGGCTCCATCGATTATTAATCGATCGATGGTAAGCCCCAAAATTGTTTCAAATTTTAATCAATAGTATGCATACCTATTTTCTATTCAATAAGTGTCTCCCTTTTGGTGAGAATCGTTTTTCCATCCCTTATTTCGGGGGTTTTCCATTTATTCGTGGTTTTAGTTTCATCAGTAATATAGTCAGGAGTAGTTCATTGATGGTTTGCAGCGTGTTCTTTCAAAGGGTAAAAGTGATGTGTCAACGATCTTTGGAACCATTCAGAGGTAAATTTTATCTCATAAATCAGACGAAGGATCCCCTCAAAAGCTACATGAAGATAGCGATAATAGGACGAGCCGAATTGTCAGATGCTGTTTTGAGATCCCTAGTTTATAAGAAAATGATTTTTCTTTGGTTTCCATTAGATTTGTTTTCGATTATAGTTATTATTTGTAAGTGTCGTATGGCGTTCTATTAATGAATTGCTCCTTTCTCAAAAAATTCGGTAATTCGTCGAATCCAATTCGCAAAAGGATTATCCTTTTATATCAATAAAGCTAAAAAAAATCATCTTCCTGTCAGAAATCAAAATCAAATTAAAGCTAAATCTACAAATCTACAATAGTGAATCAAATCATTGTGCTTGGCTTCAAAGTTCAAACTTCAAAATAACCAGGTATCTTGTCTATACTTCAATTTTTCCTGATTTTTTTTGGTTTTTAGCATAATCATATAATTCGCTCATCTTAGCGAATAATTCGCGAATTGGGACGAATTAAGATGAAAATGAATTGCGAATTAATTCGTTCGAATTAATTCGCAATTCGGAAGGGGACGAGCGAATTAGGTAACCCTGATATATATATATACTAGGTAGTATCCCGCGCTTCGCGCGGCCTGTTTTAAAATTTTATTATTATAATTGAAGAAAAATAACATAAGTTATATATGACCTTTAATATTTTTACTTATAAATAATAATAAATTAATTTTTCTCAAATTTAATTTTTTAAGGTTTAACTTCAATGTTTTAAAATAAAATACATACAATTTTAATTAAAACTAATAAGTGATAATTAATTATGCATGATGAATGTTTTATAAATTATTTTGTGACTGATCAAATATCATATTAATTAAAATAAAATTTATTCAAATAATGCAACAATCAACATTAAGTTCTCAAATTATATCATTTCACGATTCGTTGTGTTCCAAATCAATTAATATTTGTTCAAAATGATGTGAATATAATTTTTTGTAATTTTTAATTTTTTTATGTATAACGTCTGATATTTATGTATCAAATATATATAGTTCAAACTCAACTTATTCAAATGTTTTGATTGTGTCTTGCATGTATTATGTGTCAAACATATCTATAAGAATTGTATCATTTGTATTTTGAAACAACTATATATAAATGATGTTTAAGAGTTTGCCTATAAATAAAATAGGTTAAACTTTCTCAAATAATATTTTTTGGGGTTTTAATTTCAAAGTGTTTAAAAGATAACATATAAAATATTTAACTAAAAGTAATATTTTGCTAGTCATAATCAATATTTATACTTGACGTATATATATTTTAATTGAATATATTAAAGAAAAATGTAACATTTTTTCTATTATTTAATAATCATTACTTTTGTTTTGATTATTCAAATGCACTCGCGATCACTGTGTACATACATACTCGTACACAGACTCGTTATCAGGCCCGTCTAACCCATGGTGCACTATGTGCATTTGCACTGGGCCTCAAAATTTTGGGGCCCAAATCTTGCCCATGTGATTAATAAAAAAAAAAAAAAAGTAAAGCAATGAAGGAAGATAGGAGCACGAAGCATGCTAATCGTTTCCAATCCTCCACAATTTTCTTTCCCCAAATAATTAACACAAAATCTCATTTGTGACCAACACTATCCGTCACTTTGGAGTGACGGATACCATTTTACCTCACAAAGTACCCACTTTTTCTCTCTCTGCAACACTATTTATGTGGTCCCCTTTCTCCACTAACCCATTTTGTTACCATTTTAACTCACAAAATATCCGCCACAAATGGTGACCCGTCACAAGGGAGACCAATTGAATAATTAATTACCTTCCCTAAAAATAATTAAATTTGCTATTTAATCTTCCCCAAACTTATCTCACGTTTTCTTTTTCAATCTTTAAAATATAATTATCTCAAATCAATTTTTCACAAATCATTCCAAATTTGCAATTAGATAGATTCGAAACTTCGTCAGTTTCAATTGCATATAAAAGTCCCAGTTATACATTGAGTTTGAAAGGGATCGAAATAGGTAATTTTTTTCTTCCTTATCAAACTTCTTAAAGATGCATTATTTACGTTTATTATTAAGTTCTTGTTGTAATTTGGTTTTCATGGTTGAATTTTGTCAATTTCAGATTTTTAGCCTATTGGTTTGTTGAATTGTTTGTATAGTTCGTAGTTGTAAGTTTATCTTTTTTGCATAAACAAAAAACAAGTATGAAGAGTCGCTTACAGCTCAATCATCAAAATTAGCATTGTTATAGACTATTTAGTTAGTACGGAGTACTTATTTTTTAATTTTTAGAGTTACTGGATAGTCTGAATAACGACAATTAAAAAGCTTTTGCGGGTTTGAAGTTATTGAAGCCATATTTGCACTCAACCACAATGTTATGGGATCGGCTCAATGGATTGGCGACGATGATAAGATCGAATAATTTGTTGGAGAATACTTATGATGAGATTTTGCTTTTGAGAACCAAGAAGAGCTTTACTTTTTCCATGAACTATTTTAATTTTTGAAAATCTTCAAAAACTTCTATAATATTTTGCATTGAATATGTAAAGACATATATGACGAATTTTGTATACTTCGGAAATTTTATATTAAGAGGGCCAATTTTTAAGTTTTGCACCGGGCCACCTCAATCTCTGAGACGGCCCTGCTCGTTATCACACTATTTAAACCTATTAAAATCTCATATGTATTCAATTTCTCGCAATATTTTTTTCATTCCCATATAAAAACTTATCTCTTAGTAGTTTTCTTTAAGTTATGTTTTTAAGAAATACGACTCTTTCAAATATATTTTTTTTAGGATTTAATGGTCTAAGTTTTATAATTTTTTCAAAATATCTTTTTACATAAACATAAAACATTATGAGACACTCACTTTAATCATCTCTACAAATAAAAAATATTTCAATAAATACAATGAAAACTATACTCAATTTCAAGCATTTTTCGCAATGAACGTAATTATTTACATTTTAGAATTTCTATCAAAATAGTTTTTTAATAAATTTAGAATCAAATCACCGTAATTATTTAATGTAATTTTATAAGAAAATTTATTAAACTATAATTAATATTTTGCTGAGATTTATACCGCATTTATTATGTTTGTATTTAATGTTCTGTTGTAATTAAAACTTGTATTTATGGCTGGGTTGACACGTGGCGCATCCACAACGCTTCAACCCAGTTTTATATATATACTAGATTTAATGCCCGTGCGATGCACGGGCCTATTTGTGATGTTCTTTTGTGTAGAGTATAATGACTGAAAAAATGTTTGTATGATCTAAATTATGGTATTTTACTCATGATAGAAGTGATGTATGTCCTAATCAACTAATTTCAGTTCAACGATGATCAATCAATGGTTGTATATACTCCTTCCGTCCTATAATGTGGTGGTTTGACGTTAGCTCGTTGACTTCATGTAATGCTACTACTCGCGCGTAGTACGATTCTCAAGCTTCGCGTGTGTTAAAATATAAATAAAGAGTAATTTCAGGTAAGTGTAACAATATAACATAGGTTGTGTAATCATCATTGCAAATATTTTTTTTTCCATAATCTTTAACTCAAATATGTCCAAGTCAATTTAAGATTCTAATAGACGTAAGGGATTGAAGCTGTAGTATGGCATGATGGTAAATTTAAAATAATAATAATAATGCATGATAAGAATAAGACATAGAACAAACCACAAATTAGATATCATAATCAACTTTTAAATGCATAATGAATTGATGACAATGCATTTGTAACATAATCAATATAGGATTTATTGATTTTTGTATTATATCAGTGGTGTAGGCAAATTTGTCGTGGATAATTTTGTAATTAAAATTGATTATTGATTTTGGGTTATTTTAGTGGTGTAGGGCAATTTTGTAAAGAAACTTGTTAAATCATGCAACGGGCCTGGGCCGCACCCAAATGGAAGAGAGAGAGTCCGTTTCATAAGGTGAAGGAGGTTCCACTCTAAAACCAATTGGCAAGAGTAACCCCTTGCTTTAAAGTGGTAACTCCTCTCCTCTTTTATCAATGTGGGACACTCACATGTGGGAATATATGGGTGGTTTCTTCAAAACTTGATTTAGATTTAAATTGTACGCATTATTGAGCATTACTCTTTGAAGGTATGTGATGTTAAAGTTCTTTCAGAAATTCATACTATAGATTATTATGAGGCATTTACTTCATATGTATTTATCATTCTTAAAGTCGGTTGGAAACCTTTCTTGAGCATTTGATCATACGTTTCCAAGCCGAAAGCAAGCCTTTCATGCCTACAATGGCCACTTATCAATGTAGTGTAAACAACATCATTCGGAACCAACTCTCTTTCGCACATCTCATCAAACAACCAATTAGCGTCTTCTAACCTGGCATCCTTACACAATCTACTGATCAATATACTATAAGAGTGAACACATCTGGAACAATTTTCTCATCCTCCATAACCCCCTTCAACCAAAAACCCTCCTCAACTTGACCAATTCTAAACTAACCACTGATCAGTGTATTAAAACTAACGACTGTCGCCTGCAAATTTCTCCTCCGAATTTCACAAAACACCAAATAAGCATCCCTAACTCTACCATCCTTAACCGATTCATCGCATATGCTCTCCGTACTCAATCATTGACCTCCGCTGCTAGGCGTCACTCCGTACTTGATCATGAACTCCGCTGCTAGGCATCGTCACCTATGAGAACATGATTAACATCGTGAGAAAAAAAAAAAAAAAACCATGATCGGAACGACAAAATAGTACTCCGTAGTAAAACAATTAAAACATAAAAGAAAAGAGAATCTCTACATATTTAATTGGTTGTAGTAGAAGACTTTCTCAATATAATAAGTAAAATATAATCTTTGGCAACATAAAAAAAATTCCATGAATAAACAATGTTGGTTGGGTATTATACTCTGTCAACATAAAACAATCCCACTGCAAGAATCCATACCCATTGTATTTAGGAATTTGTGTTGTATTTAATCTAATTCAGAATTATTTTACAATAAAATAAACCAAAACAACCTTTAAATTAGTTTCATGTGTGATTATCTATCCATTAGATATTTTACTCAATGCATCAAGTGTTTGATTTCGAGCATGCATGCGATTATCGATCGTTGTTGGTTTTCTGTGAAAACAATGCAAATAGAATTAGAAAGATAATATCCAAATCTAAAACGTTGTAATTGTATTGAAACAGCCATATATGCAATGGACATTATCACATGTACTCGTATATCTTTGGATTAGTTGTTAGTTTGTTACCTTTGCTCGTATAGAGACCACGTAAACACCACAAATATGCAAATAAGTCATCTAGACATCTCCGCACCTATACAATATAAATGGAATTGTGCTGCAAAAAAGAAAAAAAAAATCATCAACCAATCGATATATATAATACTATGAGCTAAAAAAAAATTAAAAAAAAATTACATATTAGGAAAACAATAGGACGAAGATGAATAGTTTGTGGTAAGGGCATGGGTATATATACAATATTGGAGATATGTGTTATATTTGAGTCATATTAAATCGAGATACCCAACATAGAGTAGACAAACATACTATCAGGACGGAGGGGAGTGTATATTCACATCTAATAAGTCTTAATATAAATCAAAATGTTAATCTGGCTTTACTATAACAGTGGAACTACATGAGAGAATGTAAAAATCACAATAGGAGAAGTAGACAAATTAAACATAACATCCAACTTAAAAATAAGATAGCAGACAATAATGGAATGATTATAATAATATAATGATAGAGATAGCGGTAGTCTCATAGAAGTAAAATACATCAAATATAACTACTATTTGGATATAAAATATGCCAATGTACAATGGTGGTTTCTTCATGTTTTTCCATTTAAAGAAAGAACAATTTTGAGTTATAACCTTAACTTTTGTTTAAACTCTTATTGTTGTAGGTTGTATTTGTTGAGACTCTCATAAACCTCAAAAAAACATACGTATTATCATATGTGGTACTTCAAAAAATTTCGAACTTCTCAAATTAGTAGTTGATGGTTTTATCAATATAGAAACTAATGATTTATAATCTTTATGGTACAAGACACAAATAAGGAGATCTATGCATATATGCGTGCCTCTCATGGTCGTAGGAGAGTTGAGGTGCAATAAGCAACAAAAGAGAGTGACCCCTACTTTTTATCATTGCTTAGAATAGTTTTTGGATGTTAATTGCTTACTATGAAGGATGAACTAATACGTGTATATGGACTACGAATTACAGAGTACTACAAAATTTGAATTAGTTAAAAGTCAAGTGATAACACATTGACACACCATTTGTTTCATGCGTTTATATTACGTTTTTCAATCCTCCTGAGAATACAAATATGTTGGTTTTGTTTAGTTATCAAATATGTATGAAATAAAATAAGTGTAAACTATTGAGAGAGAAAATAAAGCAAATGTGAATTATTGACTAGGACGGAAGAAGTAACATAAAATATTACAAATATTATTTCGTAATACTAACATTTTATTTATTATAATATCGCTATATTGCAATATACCATAATATTTTATAACAGTAATTATAAGGTTAACAACAAATATGTATAAAGTTGGCTTACACATGTTCATTGTAAAATAGATTCTTTTGGTATTTACTTATTAACATGGGTGGGAATTGGGATATGGTACAGTAGTTGGCATCCTAAGAGCTATAAAAGACTAATTGGATAGTGAAAGAAAAAACTAAGACAAGATAGTTTTATTGTGTTTTAGATAATATTATATTTTTTACTTAACAGAGTTCTGTTATAATACTACGTATATTAAAAGTGCATCATCGAATATGTATCAATTTAGATATGTTTATTTAACTTAAAAAAGCTACAAAATAATTTTTTACAAGAATGACATTGTAGATTACAAACATTAACATTTGATAATCATTATTACATTAAACATGAAAGAATATTACAAATAGGCCCGTGCATCGCACGGGCATTAAATCTAGTATCTATATAAAAGAGAGTTTTTTCGAGCGATCTGAGAGCGTCCACATCATCAAAAATCAATTTAGGAAAGTATAATTTTTGATGTAAAAAATAAAGTGGAAAATCTTTTAATTATTATAATATGTATATTTCCTAAATTATATTCAAGTGATATTTCCAATTTTTATATCAAACTTTTACATTTCATTTGGCAAAAAAATATCGTTAAAAAAATTATGAAAATAATATAATTAGCTTTGTGTTAAAAAATGCTATCATTAAAGTATAAATTTCATATTATTTGCATATATTAAAGATGGTGTACTTCTTAATACGTAAAATTGTGTACTTTTTACTATGTTTTGTCCCACATTGGAAAATAAGTAGGTGTGGTGAATATATTACATATAAATAGTAGAATTGTCCTAAATCGAAAGATTAGTATAAGGTGATGTGATCCTATGATTATAAATAGGATGCATAATTGGAACTTATGTATCCACCCAAAAAATTTTGAGTCTCATAAATATTGTTTTAAAGAGCTCTTAAGATTTTTTATCATTATCTACGATATGATATAAAAAATAAAGTGGAAATCGTTGGAACTACCCGGGAAGAGTTAAGAACATGAACAAGAAAATCAAAAAATAACTAAAGGTTTTACTAATGGTAGTCTCCTGACACAATACAAAACTAAAGATTTTACTAATGGTTGTATTCTGAATGCAGTAATAGAGCATTAATCAGTCGTTATATGTACGATGTAGAGATCCATATCTAATGATCGAGACTAAGTGGTTTTACCTTCAAAGAAAAATAATATGTATACAAATATACAATAGTGGTTTTTTAAGAAGAGACATGTATTTCTTGTTATGTTATATCTTTCACATTGAAAAATAATCTAGGCATTATGAACATACTACGTCTAAATAATTAAATTATGTATCTCACATTGAAATAATAGTATACGGTAGGGTGATTCTATAAATATAAATAGGAGACATCCTTGAAACTTAGGTATTAATCCAAAAAAATTTGATATAAAAGATATAGACTTTTATGTAGGTTATATGTCCCACATTGAAAAATAATGTAGGTGTTGTGAATATATTATGTATAAATAATAGAAATGTCCCATATATATACATTTTTTTATATTATATTAAAGTGATGTTTGTAATTTTGATATAAAAACTTTATATTTCATTTGAAAAAAAAAGTATCGTATGAAAATTATATAATTAGATTGTGACAAAAAAATGCTATCATTAGAGTGTATATTGTATTATATTGTATTTTCTCATTATTAAATCGGGTTGATGTCAAAGTAGGTGCAAAAAAAATAGTGTACTTAGTATGTTATTTGTCCTACATTGAAAAGTAACGTAAGTGTGGTGAATATACTATGTATAAATATTAGAA
Organism: Silene latifolia; assembly: GCF_048544455.1. Classification (NCBI taxonomy): domain Eukaryota; kingdom Viridiplantae; phylum Streptophyta; class Magnoliopsida; order Caryophyllales; family Caryophyllaceae; genus Silene; species Silene latifolia. Next base: position 140,030,872 of record NC_133531.1, read on the forward strand.
TTGTCCCACATCGGAAGATTACCATAAGGCATGATGATCTTATGATTATAAATAGAAGTCATAACCCAAAATCTTTTGATTCCCTTAAGTATTGTCAGAGATAACTCTTAAAAGAGTTTATATTACTGTCTCTACAATAATGATTTCTAACCTAAGTTAATGTTTGGAAAATCTTTTAGTTATTATAATATATACTATGTATTTCTTATTTTATATTCAAGTATTGTTTCTAATTTTTATATAAAAACTTTTAAATTTCATTTGACAAAATAATGTTGGTAAAAAATTATGAAAATAATATTATTAGATTCATGGTAAGAAATGCTATCATTAGAGTATATATAGATTTTATATAATTTGCACATATTAAAGATGGTGTATTTCATAGTATGTTATATCTCCCACATTGAAAAATAATATAGGTGTGATAAATATATTACATATAAAAAATAAAATTTTTCCACATCGAAATATAGCATAAGGTGGGTGATTCTATGAGCATCCTTGGAACTTAGGCATCAACCCAAAATCTTTTGAGTCGCTTAAGTATTGTCTTGGAGAGCTCTTAAAAGTTTATATCATTATATTTTTTACCTATAGATTTTATATGTCCCATATTGGAAAAAAATGTAGGTGTGGTAAATATACTATGTTTAAATAATATAATTAGAATTGTGTTAAAAAATATTCTATCATTAGAGTATAGGTTCTTATCATTTGCACATATTTTAATTATGATAAAAAAAACGTTCATGGTAGCATGTGTAATCTATCAAAGTTCAAGGTTACCATGAGAAATTTTCAATATTATAATGATATAGTTAATTAAATTTGCATTTAAAAGAGAGATATCCGTATCATGGGCAAAAAAATGGAACATTAAGGGTACCATAGGCAGATTTGTAAAAGTAGGGGTGACATGGAAAATCTAACAAAATTAAGGGGTACCACGAGAAATTTCCGTATCTCAATTATGTTAAATTTTTTTTGAAGAAAAATAACGTACAAATATTAATGGAGAGTACTTGATCATATTATTAAATTTAAATATAAATATTAGATATAATGAGTATCAATTGTCTGTATTCGGTATTCGAGATCTGGTTGGATGTCGAACTAAGTGCAAAAAAGATGGTGTAATTCTGAGTATGTTATTTGTCCCACATTGAAAAATAATGCAGGTTTGATAAATATATATTACATATAAATATTAGAATTGTCCCACATCAGAAAAAAAAAATTCAATTTTTGTGAATATATTATTTATAAGTAGTAGAATTGTCCCACATCGAAAGATTAGTATAAGGTGGGGTGATTATATGATTATAAATAAGAGTTAACCCACGTATATATTAATCTTTTATTTTTTTTGAAAGAGATATTTTAATAATATGTAAACAAATCATTAGACATATAATGTAAACATTAAACGCTTATAACATTTTTTTTTTGCATTATAAAAAAGCTAATTACCCCGTTGCAACGCACGGGCATTCAAACTAGTAAATATATTAATTAAGAGTTCTTTAAGGCACAAATAATCCTACCTATTGTCAAGTTTGACTTTTATTATTTTTTACAAACTCTATCTTTTAGTTTTATTTGAGTTTTTTTATATTATAGGTATTTTGCAAAAGCTGGAGACTCTAATATCACTCGAAAAAAGCTGGGTTACAAAAGTATTGACTGTTCATATATCATCATCTTCATCTTCCATAACCCACAACCGATGACTACCATCTTTCATGTCTTTCTTTCTGTTTCATCATTTATTCTTCACAAAAATATTCTATCATCAATGTAACAAGGTCTCTTTTCGTCTGCTTTTCATTCCCCCCCTTGTAATTCCCAAACTTTTGCTTCAAGATCAAATCTACGACAATTGAGATCATTTTTGAACTCTTAATTCTTGATTAAACCCACTAATAATTCTGACGGGACATCAACTTACCCCAAATTACGCTAAATCCGTCGTAACATACCCCGCAGCTGTTACAATTATTGAAATTTGTGATTTGTCACAGATTTCCGTTGCATAGCTGGTTCGGGTCGATGTAATTGCGACGCATATCTGTCACAAAAGCATATCTGCATATGTTTCCGTCTCATAACATTTTTCACCGATTGACCCAAAAATATACCATAGTCCATGGCCAGATTCATCACTTGTTTGAATTTTATTAATCACGGGGTAAGCTTTGAGCCGGAAGTAGTAATACCGCTGGTTTTTTCTCTTTCGTTGTTAACTAAATGAATGGCTAAGAAAGTTAATTTTTTGTAACCCAGCTGCGGCCTGCTTGCCTTGACATTATTATTGACCCTTCCATATTGCAAGTATTATGAGGTTGCCATCAAAGTTAACGGAATACATATACGAGTCCCTTAACTGTAAAGTTTGAAAGTTTAGGTCCTTACCTGGAACAAAATGCATAGTTTAGGAGCTACCATAATCTGATGCATTGCGATTTTTTGTCTCTGAATATGTTTCAGCTAGTCTTTTCATCATCTGCAACAGTGTATGGTTGGCCTAAAGAGGTCCCCTGTACGGAGGAATTCCCTTTATCGGCAGCAAATCCATATGGAAGGACCAAGGTGAGGATCCTTGCGGAATCCCAAACAATCTCATGCCCTTTGTACAGCAAGTGGCCGTTGGCAGGAGACCACATTTGAGAAATAGGCAATCGTGCCCTACTAACATGGACATATACTTTCAGGCTGTGAAGTTTATAACTTGGGAACTGGTAAGGGTACTAACAGCTCAAGCGTTTTCTTCTCCTTTATGTATTATGTTAGGTGTCATCTTTCTTTCTCTGTATTTTTATTTAAAAAGAGAGCAGGCGTTTCTTAATTTTCTCTGGCGCTGTGAGCTCCCTTCGTCCACCCATAAAACTATGACATTTGCTCATTTTAGACATTTTTCACTTTTTTTGTTATTTATGAGCATTTGTGACTGTACAACTTTACATACACAGTGTCTAGTTCAAATCTGTCGCTGTTTGTCTATTATTGACTTTTGACAGTTTGTGATTAACTATTAGTCATCATCACAGAAAATTTCTCTTGTAATGGCTGCACGACGTCCTGGTGATGCTGAGGTTGTATATGCCTCAACCGAGAAAGCAGAGCGGGAACTGAATTGGAAGTAAGTCCTACTCTGAACTGACCCATCTATATTGATTTTGGTCAACATTATGTTCTCCCACTTATATAGTCGTGTTAATTTGAGCTAGTTTTAACATGGGTTCGAACTCAGTCACATTTTTCTCAAAACCTTGAAATGTGATGCTACTCGAAGCCTATTGTAAGATTCATGACTCGACAATATATTTTTACAGGGCCAAGTATGGAGTAGACGAGATGTGCCGTGATCAGTGGAATTGGGCGAGCAAGAACCCGTATGGTTATGGGTCACCAGATGACAAAGAATGATGGATTCATTAGCCCAGATTATAATAATATACTTAAATTAATTAATGTACAATCTGCAACCTTCTTGCCACGCCTCCGTGACCACCTCCGAGTTCCGAGCAGCCTAATATATTAAATTACGTTAGGAATATATAGTTTGAAATAATAATGCAGAATAATGCAGAGGAATATGAAGCTGAGTTATGAAGCATATATTCTTCAGTGTAAATGGGTTCTGGATGTTTTGTAACTATACATACATATAGATCACATTTTTTTAATAAGGGTAAAGGATTTTGTATTCAGAGAATCAATTATTTCGCATGTGATTTCGCGTCGGTTGAATATGCAACAGCTCTTATGTGCCAAGTTTATCATAAGTTTTGTCAGCTGGAAAGTGCAATACTTGCACATTTCAGACATGTCTAAAGCAAAGCATCGACAACCCGCAAATCACTCAGCGAGAGTGGCTGTTTACAGCAGCTTGTAAAGAAGTTGATTTGCGTGCTGAGATTGAAGAAGATATGGTGTCGAATCGTCATACTACAACAGAAACTAAGAAAGAGTTGTAGTTAATGGTTGATGTTGGATTTTTGGGATGTAACATTTGGTTTCAGATACGAATGAATACCTGTGGTTCAATGCTTTGTTTATTATTTAGGCAGCATAATATAGTTGATCAATTTTTGTTATTTATTCCTATTTGTTTGGTCGATTCAGCCAGCCTGGTCGTATCAGTTCCATTCAATGAGAATTTTATTTTTTTTGTGCAGAGTGTTCCCATGTCGCATTAGCAGCAGCAATGACCGTAAAAAAATGACTATGATTAACACACATTACATACGCTGAGCAACCATATTATCATGTCACACAAAGGTTCATTGCAATAAAAATGTCACATGATAAGCGCAATGTCACCATCTTCATGATAAGCGCAGTTGCAGCCATAATTACATCCATAGCAGATCTACGAAACCACATTAGTAGTTGTATTCAGATGATGAACAAATAATTGACCCTTCGGATCAATAGGATAGGGAAGTAGTTGTATTCAGATGTCTCCATACATATATAATCGAATGAAACAGAGAACACACCAGAGACGCTGAGACATCATTCAGATACGTCCGACATGTAATCCTCTATATCCTGTGAAAACACACACGTCCAGCAACTGAAAATTTGAGGTAATTTACAAGAATGAAAAGAGTCCGGGGGAAAGTTTACCTCATATTTCAAGCTCCTTGAATCACTACTGTGTCTCGCTTTCTCCTATAAGACAAACCATGTTTAGCCGTGTAACAAGAAATCAATGATTCAGCATAAAATATACGAAGTAGTATTCCAAATATACTAACTAAACAGTACAGTAACATTAAATTCACATAATCAAAGGTCATGCTAGCTAGAACTATATTCTAAGCTGAATCATTCAAAGAGATGAACAAAATTGTGTCAATAACAACCTCGGAATGTTAAGGAAAAAAAAACGCTTACTTGAGCTGACATGGACTTCCATGATCTTGATGCAAGTTTGGTAACCTGACGATACACATTTATAATTCAGTATACAAGACCACGAATAAGTAATTTAGCCGGAATGAGAGCTTAATTAAAATGCTACTGACATAGGAATATCTCATATTGACCAATTCTGGAAGCTTCCTTACGTACTTCCTGTTACATTTAAAACCAATAAAATTATACGAGTATATAGCATAGCTGTCGATCCAATTTTTTCAAAAAGCCGGAAAAGAAACAATGGATAGAAAAAAACATACATGAATCTAATGAAAGCGCCCTTTCGGATGTAAAGAGGTTTAGCCACATTTTCTTCAGCATTCTGAATCGTTGAACTTAACCCTACACTTTCAAATAAATGAGATTGTTAAGGGGTAACTAAGTGATTCAAATTGAGATTGTAGCAATAAAAACATACCAGGTGATTGACAACGCTTAGGGCGCTCTCGAAAGATTAGGACTTCGAAATTGTCGTCAACCATGCTCCAGACCTTAGCCTGATAGATCTTAGGGCGTTTATGGGTTAGACTATGAGCCCTAAGAGTAATGTAGTACATAAAACCACCAACCATCTGACCATTTGCTTTGACGATAGCATCAAACACTAGATCCGTTTTCTGGTGAAGGACGTAATATAAAGCCGGCGGCAGTGTCAGAACTCAGAACGTACAAGTGCAATTAATTAATTAAATTAAGGGAAGAAAATAGACCGACCTCAGCTTTATTATAATCGTCAACAGCATAGTTAGCAGCCTCAATGGCTTCTTCATAGACTAGTGTTTCACTTTTGTGCATCTCTACTATCCCTCCACACAGAGGCCCTCGCACTGGTGTCACGTCAAATCCCTTTATATCATTCATTCATCATAATTATAATAAATTAATCACAAATTTTACGTAAAAGAAACAGGCTCTCTGAGTTGCTAACACAAGAAAGTTGAAGCGGTAAAAAAGGTAATATATACATCGCTCTCCTTAGCGACTTTCATGTAACGCTCGTAGGCAGTATACCCATCATCTGGGGGTTTGTATGAGCTGCGGCGGCCACGGAATAGTCGCGCCATTGGATCCTGTAACAAATCAACACAAATATAATAATACTGAAAAATCAATCAAATAGTTCAACAATCAGAAGATGAAATAGAGTAATTAATCAAATAATAATTCAAACCCATTAACTTGAAACCAGAATTATACAAATTACTGTACGTCATTGCATTCAAACATTAACTTGAAATCAGAATTACAGCCGAATGAATGAATACAAGCAGATAACCAACCAACCAACCAACAATGGAGGACAAGAGGAAGCTGAGAAACGTGAACAAAAAATACCAACAGACAACTACAATTCAAAATTAATACAGACAAATCTAAAGTCAATGAAACAATTAAGCTTATTCTACCATAAATTAAAATCAAACGAGGAGAAATTAGGGTATAAATAAATTAATGGGCGAAATTAATTACATTAAAAAAAATTAGGGTTAGTCTTTCTTACCTGCTGAGATTGCTGTGAAATTGATTGTCGAAAACCACAACTGAATTTGCCTCCGGTGATCCAAGGGGTGGCCGCTGCTGTTATGTCACTCAATTCTATATGTACAGTGGCAAATATAAAAGCTTATAATTCCCGGTCTAATCTTTATTTATTGGCGCCTAAAACTTGAGACCGCGTATTATACCACAAATAGAGTTATACATCCAGTTGTATATAGAGCATTATACAACCAAGGTATAAGAATCCGACCTTATATGTATTTTTTTCTGAGCTAATTTATAGTTCATATTTTTAATGTGTAAATGGATGAGTTAGATACTTTTTAATAAAGCTCATATTCTTTAACATAAAATTCGGATACTTTATTACAGAGCTCAGATTCTATACCGTACAACTGGTTGTATAATCCATGAATTGCTATTATACCACAAAGGGTGTGTTTGGATTGAATGATTTGGAGAGAAAAGAAAGGGATGAAGAGTAGAGGATTTAAAATTCCTTGTTTGGATAGCAAACGAGGGTGGAGGGAAATGGAGGGGGAGAGATTTGGAAGGAGCTAATTTCCCTCCTCCAAGCCTAATCAAAATATCTCCACAATAGACAAGATTTGAAGGGAAATTGTATCCAAACAACCACACTACATTCCCCCTCCCCTTCTCTTCTCTCCCTTTCCCTTCCCTCATTCCCCCTCCCCTCCCTTTCCCTCCACTTTTGCTATCCAAACACACCCCTAGTGTCTCTCAAATAAAAAAAGGTAATGCTAAATACAACCCACTGGGTTGTATTTAAGCATTAAATACCTTCTAATTTGGGTATTAATTTAGGAATTAAGAACTAAATAATTACACATTAACCGATACAATTAATGCATATATTAAGAATTTATTTCTTCTTTTGGTTTCTTAAATACAACCCAAAAAATATTGTCTCAATTTTGAGATCGTATTGACAAATTTAAGACTAAAGTAATATTCAGTCTCAATATTGAGACCGAACCTGGAAGCACGGTTTGTTGTCCCAAATTTAACTTTTCAACCGTTTTTTTTGTAACGATCTCAAAAGCGCGCGTTTTTTTTTTAAGTGATAGTAAGGACATCAAAATTTTACTCCCTCCAATTCTCTATATTCTTCCCTATTTTCTAAAATGGATTATTCAGATTTTCTTCTCCTTTCTATTTTTGGTAAATTTACTCTTATTTTATTCATTCCTCTCTCCTATAACCAAACCCCACTCAACTCTTGGTGTTTGGTTGAAGCTTTTGGAATGAATTGGAATGGATACAGTCCATTCCAATGTTTGGTTGGAACATTTTGGAATGGAATTAGATACCTGATGGATTCTTCCATTCCAACCCATTGGAATCTCATATCCACATCTCCCCTCAAGTTTCCATCTCCATTCCACCCAACACATTATTATTCTCATTCTCGGATTGAACCAAACAACTTTAAACATGTATGGGGTTCTAACCCCATACCTCCTTGGAGTTAGAATCCATTTTATTCCATACCTAATGTTTGAACCAAATGACCCCTTAATCCTATTTTATTCCTTACTTTAATGTTTGTGGCCCACAATTTATTATTTAACTCATAATTATTCATATCTCTCTCCTATCACCAAACCCCACCCAACTTTTTTACTCTTATTTTATTCATCTCCTTAATACCCGTGTCCACAAACAATGGGAAGAAAATAGGGGATTGGAAGGAGTATATAATATGGTTCCTTATATTTTCTAGTAGTATCATTCTCAAGATATCGACTCCCTTTAAGCCGTTAGCAAATGAATGGGAGTTTATTTAGCAAATTAATTAGATTTTTGGGGTTTATTTTAAACTATTTGAGGCGAATGGGTCAACATTATCAGTTTATTCTTCTTTTTTAGTTTTTAGGTGAAGCCGCTAAGCATAAGCTCCTTGGCGGCTAATATCTGTACCACTTTCCAAATGCTATTGTTTAGTTTTTTTTAAAAAAAGGATGAAGCCGCCTATCTTCTTAGCGGTTTGCATGCTTTGACGTTACACCAACTAAAGAAATGATAATTTAAGTTTAATAGAAGGATAAGCCACTAAAAACTTTAATGACTTTACTATTTCAATACCAAAAAATTACAAATAGACATTACATCAAGTGAAAAGTGCCAAAGTGGTACAAGCCGATAGGGGTTTTTTTTGTCAGGGAGTACCTAACATTTAACCTCATTGGCACCAAGGTATCTAACTATTTATTTTTTGCCCAATGGTACCTAAAATTCATATTTTGTTTGTTAACAAATACCAATTGACGAATTCCGTTAAAAATAGTCAAGATTCCGCTAAAATTAACAGAAAAACATAAATAAAAATTGTTTTAAAACTTGTAATTACAATTAAGATCTTATAATACCATTGTTAATTCACTAACTCACTCCTCAACCTTTCTTCCTCCTCCAAATCTTCCTTCCATTACCAAACCCCATAACCACCCTCCTTACTCACCTATTTTTCCCCCACCATCTCTATCTCTCAATTACCACCACAAAACTTGTAATCCTAGTCTACTTCTTCCTCTTCAAGAACTATAGCACCATTTGCAACTCATACATATAATTATTATCAATCTCCATTGTTGTTCTTCATCATCTTCTTTGTTACTCATCTTCAGCTTCTTACTTTGAACTCTAATCATCTTCTCCATATCATTTATCTTTATCTTACATCCTTTTGAAACTCCATTACTTATCTCTTCTTAAACCCCTAGATATTATGGGTATTGTACTTGTTAGTTACAAAGTATTTTTTTTTTCTTGTTGAATTAGTCTATGGTGGGGGAAAATTGAATTAGATGGGGTAAATGAAGAGGGTGGTTAATTAGGATTGGTGGGAGGAAATGAAGAAGGGGTTAATTTAATGAAAAAATACTAGATTTTTAGGTAAAGGATTAAAGAGAAAAAGTAAGGTCTTTATTACGTTTTCCGTTAGTTTTGACGCAAATCTGACTTTTTTTAACGGTAATTAGCATTTGGTACCTCTCGACAAGTCAACATAAAATTTGATGTAAAACCGGGTACCAAATCGGTGTGAATGTTAGACACAAAAGAGGACTGATTTGGTGAAGTGTTTTGAGTGATATTTTTGTGTTTTTGGAATTTAGTTTGCAGCGGAAAATGTTTAAGTAAAATGGATATGGATTAGCTAAGAAACCTCGCAAGATAACTCAACTAAAACTGGAATCTCCAACCAAGACCACACAGGAACAAGGAGGGAAACAAAAGATATTTCAACCAAGAACACACAGTAAACAAGGTTGAAATATGGCGCCGACCTCGCAAGGAAGACAAGAACACTCGCAAGCGTTCAAAGTTTGAGAGAAAATCTCTACACTTGGGTTTATATTTCTGAAATTGGATGATTACAAATGAGGATTTTCGCCCCTTATATAGCAAATATGTGCTTGGGCTCCAAGGCAACATTAAATGCTAAAAACTATTTCCTAGGCATGCTTGCGCATCAAGGCATTATTTAAAATTATATAGAAAAAATATGCTAGATTTTTGTAAAAACTAGGTGAGGAAAACTAGGTGAGGAAGACTAAAATCATCCTCTAACTTGGGCGGCACTCTCCTTGGGCGGCACTCCTTGGATCAGCTAGAGCTCGATGTCCAACTTATCATTGTGACATAACTCGCATTTCTTTTAGCACCAAAATAAGGACTCGGATCAGCGTTAAGTAAGAGTGCGCTAGAGCTCGACATTGCTCCCGCATCATTCTCTCCTTCTTCAAAAGAATTTGTCCTCAAATTTTCATCATCCAAGTATGGAGATAGATCACCAATATTGAAAGTAGCACTTACACCACCATATTCATCAGGGAGTTCAATTTTGTAAGCACTTTCACCGTAGCGTTCAAGCACTCGAAATGGACCATCGGCCCTTGGCATTAACTTGTTCTTTCGCTTAGAGGGAAACCTCTCCTTGCGAAGATGTAACCAAACAAGATCTCCCACCTTGAATGTAGGTCGTTTTTCGATGCTTATTAGCTTTCTCCTTGTATCTTGCATTAGCCTTCTCAATTTGAGCTTTGATTTGCTCACAAGTACGCAAGAATGCAGCTTGTCTTTCCTTAGCTTCAAAACTTACCGTCTCCTTCTTTGGAATAGGAATAAGATCAATAGGGAGATAAGGATTTATCCCATAAACGATCTCGAATGGTGCACGGCCAGTAGTCATAGACGGTGTACGATTATAGGCAAACTCAGCATGTGCCAACTTCACATCCCAATCCTTTGTGCTCTTACTCACTAAACCTCGTAACAAACTTCCAAGAGTTCGATTTGTCACCTCCGTTTGACCATCGGTTTGGGGATGGTGAGAAGTACTAAACAACAGCTTAGTACCAACCAAACGCCACAACGTCTTCCAAAAGTAGCTTAAAAACTTAGTGTCTCGATCGGAAACAATAGTTTTAGGAATGCCATGTAGACGAACAACTTCCTTGTAATACAACTCAGCAACTTTAGAAGCATCATCAGTTTTGTGACATGGTATGAAATGAGCCATTTTTGAGAATCGATCAACCACCACCATGATTGAATCTTTACCTCTTTGAGTTCGCGGCAACCCAACAATAAAATCCATGCTTACCTCGTCCCATGGTTGTGTAGGAACTGGTAAGGGAGTGTAAAGCCCCTTAGTGAATGAACTTTTCGATACTTGGCATGTAGCACACCTTGCTATCACATCTTGCACATCCTTGAGCATCTTAGGCCAATAGAAGTGCTCTCCAAGGATATCATAAGTTTTATTGACGCCAAAGTGTCCAGCCAACGCTCCTCCATGCGCTTCTCTAACCAATAGCTCTCGAATTGAGCTCTTAGGAATACAAAGCTTGTTTCCTTTGAACAAATATCCTTCTTGCACCGAGAACAAATTAGTAGGACTAATAAGTTCATTTGAGAAATCAGGATCATCTTTGTATAATTCTTTCAATTGCTCAAATCCAAGTAACCTCGCATCAAGTGCAACAAGCAAACAATGCCTCCTTGAAAGCGCATCAGCCACAACATTAGAGTTTCCCATTTTATACTTTGAAGAAAAGGTAAAGGATTGTAGGAACTCTACCCATCTGGCATGTCTTGCATTCAACTTTTGTTGCCCATGAATGTGCTTTAGAGCCTCGTGATCAGAATGCAGAACAAATGGTTTTGGGCGAAGATAATGAACCCAATGATCCAGTGCTCGCACAATCGCATAGAACTCTTTGTCATAGGTGGAATACTTTAGCCTTGCTCCACCCAATTTCTCACTAAAGAATGCAATAGGTCGTTTCTCTTGGATTAGAACAGCTCCAACTCCAACTCCGCTAGTGTAACACCCCGGTTTATAAAAGAAGTCCTCGTCAAGACATTCTCTAATAAAACGGACTGTTACCATCTCGGTTTCCCGAGGTAGTGAATAACAAATTAAACTCCAAGGCAATTTATGTAATATTTTAACTTAATTATTACAAATACTCTTTCCAACTCGAATTACAAGAACTGACATAAATAAAAGTGAAAGTCTTCTAGATGATGATCTAGCCACTAAGTCGTCTGATCCAATGTCTCACGCCCATCAAGCTCCCATCCTATCTCTTAAACCCTGTCAAGTCCGCTCCCCATAAACGGATCATCACGGTGTTCACGAATACACAGGTCAACCACGAGGTTGAGTAGGGAAAACAAAATAAGTACGACAACAAAATACATAACTCCATTTCCAATTCGTCACATCCTCCACCTCTCCATATCACGGACTGAATAATCTCCACACCGTATCACATACCCCGAATAATCTCCACACCGTATCACATACCCCTGAATAATCTCCACACCGTATCACATACCCTGAATAATCTCCACACCGTATCACATACCCTGAATAATCTCCACACCGTATCACATACCCTGAATAATCTCCACACCGTATCACATACCCTGAATAATCTCCACACTGTATCACATACCCTGAATAATCAATGATCTCATACTCAATACGATCATCCTCCAACTCCAATGCATATGAATGCTCAAGATAAATGGATGCAACACAATATATATAAATCAATGGACTGATGGATCATAAAATCATGCCAGTTACCCGATGTTGTGATATCATGCTCAATACAATCAAATCAGTCAATCACCTTCCCGAGTATAAATGATAACGTAAGTCAACCACGAATCCAACCAACACAATTCAACAACAACGATATTAGGACAAGTGTATTTCCCCTACCTCAAGTGCCAGCAAATCCGATTAAGCAGTCCAGAAATAAAGCAATGAATTGATTATCGATCCTTCACGAATCCGCCACCTAAAACAATTATAATATTTATAATTACTAACTACTAAATATAGCAATCTCCCAAAACAGAAGCTTCCCGAAATACAATCCCGACACCAAACTTATGCCCAATTGATAGCTAAAATAACCCGATTAGTATTTGACCCAACTTCCCAAAATAGACAGTTATTAAAGTATAATTTCTTAAAATGGAATCCTTCCCGATATAGTAACTTTTTCATTTTAACAAACCGACTCGAGAATAATTAATTATGATTAATTATTATTTTATTTTAAACAACTCGGAACTAAAACCAAATGGTGATTAAAGGAGTAACGAATTATGTGATTCAATAAAAACCCGAATCAATCATTTGGATAACTCGACACCCGACTCAACTATGTCTTTAATTATTTAGTATTCGGGAATACAATCGGGTAACGAATATGGTAATTAAATATTAAATGAATTAAACGTTTTAGGAAAACTCGAATCAAACATAAAACAATTCAACAACCCGACTTAAACCCATTTCTAATTATTTAAATAACTCGGGAATCACATTAATTAATTATTTAAATGGCTCGGGAATTAAATTAAATAACCGATATGATAATTAAAAGATTAAACGGATTATTCGACTAAGAGAAACCTGAATTACTTATTGAACAACTCACAACCGTCTTAACCCGCCTTTAATTATTTTAAATGACTCGGAAACAATTAATTAATTTTCCGTGTAACAATTACGTAATCCGTCCTATTAATTTATTGACACAAACCAACTCTACGTACTCCATTGCCATAACAATCCCGCATAACTAATTGAAAGGTAACACAGGGATCACGACATGCCCACGATACCGAGTCCCAAACCCCTCACAATGACCAGCCGATTGCGACATTCCCAGCCACCGACACTACCACCCAAACCTACCACGCTCTAGCTCGCACCACGGCCAACCCCGACAACCCTTAACCACCACCGAAACCTCCTATACAGGCCATGAAATCACGCCCCAAACAACCCCGAAACCCGACACGATAACAAAGTAACTTAACCACTCACCATCCTACCGCCACCATGACCACCCGTGGCCACCACCGTGGTCTCCCTTGACCCACGGTGGTTCCACTACCTGCTACACCCACGCCCGACCCATTAAACGATTCAAAACCCACCTAAAAAATTTCAACTCAATCCGCGTGAACCACCACAAACGACTCACCGCACCAACCACCACCTCAAGCCACCCCGACTCCACCATTAAGACCGCCCATAGCCGAGCTATCCAGACACCCAAGTCCCGTGTTTAATCGTCCAACCAATAAGTCACAAACCCGTCTCGAATCGTATAAAAACTTGCTTGACCAACCCCGTCGACGCCGCCCATTATCGTTACAATCACCACCCAAAACCACCGTGACCACCACCACTACACTCACCACTAACCACCCTACCCTTATACCTTGCCAACAACTACCATAAACAAACCTATAAGACACAAAACAATCAACCAAATACCCGACCTTAATGCGAAAACAGAGGAGTTAAATGAATGCTTACCTTTACCGCCACCAAGACAACCACCAGGGTCACCCTAGGTCGTCGACAACCTCCCTTACCCGACCTTGCTGCACCGTCAACCACCTATGCTCTCTCTCTCTCTCGTTTGCACGAGTTGGGTGAGTAAACAAGGTAGGAAAATGGTAGTGTAGTCGGTCTTAAAGAGGAAGAAGAAGAACAATGAAGTATGGTTTGCATTGTTGTTGGTGTAGGCGTGGAGTATGGGTAGCATAGGTTCTCTAAAAATAATCAAGCATGCTTTATGCTTGTCTCATAATACGGTTCCCATAATTATTTTGGGACCGATATTTAATTATTTAGTTTACCTTTCGAATCCTTATAAACCCGTCTTAATTAACATAGCTCGATAACTTAACATAATTCTCGACTAACAATTAACCCGACATAACTAGCAATATAAATGTATAATAATTAATATAAAATAATATCCGTTTAATTATTTTTATTATATAAAAAATACGGGTATTACGGTCTTCCCCCTTAAAATGAACTTCGTCCCGAAGTTCGCTCCCATACCCAAACCTCAAAATGGTATTGTATATCGTACTTACAAACGTCACGCATTTCTAACACTGTTAACACACACTTTTGACACATCAATTAAACATTACAAAAACGAAGTGTTACATTCTGCCCTCCTAAAAATAAACTTCGTCCCGAAGTTTTAGCTCTTCTTTACTTAACCCAATTAACTACGACTAATAACTACCGGAGAACACAACTGTATAACAATTAAATACTCATCTGAGGACACCATCATCTTTTCATCTCAATTCTGATCTCAAACTCAACATAAACTCATTAACCATGGTCGCCTTTGGACCGCTAACATATCTCCGTAGTCATCACTCGGCTCATAGGCCACTCATAACTCATTACCAGCAGTTTCAACACACTCTCCTTTTACACATCTACCAATTAAAAGAAGTAGGAACAACACATATGGAACTCATTTGTATAGGTACCCCACAACTAAACATCAACTTGGTCAACTATAACCTACAAACAAGTGCAAATCAAGCATCAAGATTTTACAATCCTCCCCATCTAGAAACATGGTTACGTCCTCGTAACCTTTATTATTATAACAATGGTCTCAACTACTGCTAACAACTAAAAAAAAAGATAAAAGGTTCCCAACTCACGTTCCAGATAAATAGTTCTTACCAAAGACAATCGATATACAACTCTTTCAAGGATGCTACCGTTACCAGTAAAAATCATTAGTAATTATTCATCTCACCAATCATTGTAATTTCATACTTTAGAATATAAGGGATCAATCATCATAAGGAAAGAATTAGGGTCAACACTTTGGTAAATCGATCTTATTAAAATTTATACCCTAATAGGTCCAATCTAACTTTCCTTTACACAATTGTAGAAATTCTGGTCAAGACACCGAATCACCGATAACAAATGAAGACAACCAGTTTCGCAGTACTTATCGTCCCAGAAATATTTTCAATTCTTATAACAAAGGGTTTAGGAATTATTCACGAATGACGAATGCGTCTTGATTGACAAATTCTACAAACATATTGGTCGAGTCAAACAAGCGAGTAAACCTCGATATTGGGAAGTTAACATACAAGACTCTCATTCATAAAATTTCGTTATTGGTATTGAATTTATTTAACTGCACCCCACACAATGACATAACAGATTAAATGTATTTAACTATACCAACTTTACAATATTCGTTATATGTTATGCTAATATCAACCTACCATGTTAACACCTAACTCCTTTAAATCACCACATTCATTTCCTGTTCAGACCTTCGTACTAACCACAACCCACCAATTCACTTCATGAACGAATAACATGACTAATTTCTCTCGCTACTTATGACTCCGTTCTAGTTTCATTCCTCCAGACTAGCAATTATCATGGACACTCACAAACAGACACTGGCTGGAAATCTCATTCCGAATTTATACTCCCACGGCAAAATCTAACTTCATTTTTCTAACTTTTACATTCATACAGGATGGTGACTAATTTTCTTAACATATTCTTATAACAGGGCCATCATAGAACTCATTTATAGCTTACTACGAAACTCAAAATCAGATAAACTTAATTTGATACAATTCCTTTAAACAACCAGTTGAGGTGTCGACTCCTATATTGTAAATTACAGGTTCATCTTATTCATTTTAATCCTATCTTTATTAATGAACGACCATTACCTCAATCATCGTGGATTTTTGTTGCACTTCTTTACTCGATTATGTTCACGGCTCAATTAAACGTAATTATAACAATTATCATTTAAACCAACGCATATCATATGAATCATTAAAGGGTTATCCCATTATAATATTGCCCACATAGTTTTCATAAACAATCCTTTTTTAAAATATACTTGATAGTGATGACTCGAGAATCTAGATATACCAATCGTCGTATTATATCAAACAATTTCCTTTATATTATACTCCTACAATTGCAAGAATCTCTTTAGCATTTTATGACGATCTAATGACGATCATTTCCAATAAGAAATAACACACTGTTTATTATCGTGTCACAGGTTTAGGTTCAATTGAAATCATTTATTGCGATGAAGATAATAATTATAACTATGGGCACTCAACTCATATGAAAGACCTTAGAACTCAAATGACATCCTACATGTGTGAACATTTAGACACAATCACTACTATTATCCATGTGTAAACTTTTAAACATAACTATTATAATTTTCATGCGAGTGTATTAGAATAATCAAATTACTTTCAATACCATCAACTTTACTAAGATGTGACAATATAGTTTTATTATTCATATATGTCCGACCACTATGCAAATATGATATATAAAATATTACTAACATGCCAAACATATATAAAACATGTAACAACTGGACTCGTTTAAAATATTTACCCCGATTACAAATCAAATTAATTTATTCAATTTTACTCATACCATCACGCCAACAATGTTATCAACTAAACTTCAATTTTTATCACTGGTTGAGATACGTAACTCACGAACATGCCTGCTACTATCATCATATAAGGACATTATAAATTCATATTATTAAAGCTCGTGAATTAATCAACCATCGTATGTAGACTCAACCTAGAACACACATTTTCCAGGTCATGATTCACGTTGTAACTTTCAAAGATCACGAATAAATAATCGTTCGATTAAAACTTGATTCATATTACTTTTACAAAACTCGGAGAGTTAGAATCACAGGGAAGAGAATTAGGTTCAAAGCACAAGAAGACCATTTTTAAAGAATTTTACAATTCAGTTGGTCCAACCAAACATGTGACAGCTATTGGTCCAAAACTTGGGTCAGTTTGTAAAACTTATTATTTATTATTGAGACATCAAGATTTTTTTTCGTGGCTTATCAATTTGAACACATGTGCGAATTTTATGATCGGTGGAGTTGGAATTATGTGAGAATTATTAATGCAATTTAAATGTGGATTTTTACAACATCATTGGTCAGGCGTCACTGCACAGAACTTCCTAACCACATCTTACTAAATTATTTATTTCTCCTAATCCGTATATCATATGAGTATGAACCCAACGTCAAATGAACACTAACTCACGAGACCACCTCTCATAAAATTTTCATCGTTAGGCAATAAACAGAAAAGAAATGGTAGTAAGGTCAATTAAAGAGTAACACCAACCAAAACAAGTTTCATCACTAAGTCAATTCATTTTATATGTTCCAACTCTTACAACCATACTGTCGATACTAACCCATCCTAACTTAAATCTCACATTGTGCTTACGTAAACATATACCCCATAGAACCCCTTCGCATCTCGATCTACTCATTACATCTACATTACGATTGCTATGACTAAAAACAGGCAATTCGGGCGTTTCTTATTACTATCACATTATTATATTAACATGGCTTGGGATCACATAACCGCATATCACTAGACATAATGGTACTATCAGCACATCATTCAACATCCACCTAGGTAATTATCATCGACTTGCAATTATTTTCATGCTCACGACTAGCACAACACTCCATTGATTATTAACCTGAACCCAAAAATTTATTTCTCATTTCCCAACATTATATGATCACGCCAGCGTTCATACAAAATACTTACCGCAGCGTTGTCCTGCGGAATGGTTAGAATATATGGGTTTCAAAATTTATATCAACTCGATTATGCAATAATCAACGCATCAATCAATTAACACTTAGGCAACGGTATAGGCATTTCAGGTTCAACCTTAGGCAACTTTTCTACCCTTTCTCTCATACACCCTCGGGGCTTTCCGAAAGTCAAATCGAGAGGGCCACTGTGGTTCGGTGTGAGGGGGCCCCTAACTCAAACCTTACCTCAGTGTGCTCCTAACAGTTCTATCCCGGTGTTCATTTTATTTAGACTCTTCCTATGTTCATTGGGCTCATTGGTTTAGGCCTGAGGATCGTTCGCTCTGATACCACTTTGTAACACCCCGGTTTATAAAAGAAGTCCTCGTCAAGACATTCTCTAATAAACGGATCGTTACCATCTCGGTTTTTCCGAGGTAGTGAATAACAAATTAAACTCCAAGACAATTTATGTAATATTTTAACTTAATTATTACAAATACTCTTTCCAACTCGAATTACAAGAATCGACATAAATAAAAGTGAAAGTCTTCTAGATGATGATCTAGCCACTAAGTCGTCTGATCCAATGTCGCACGCCCATCAAGCTCCCATCCTATCTCTTAAACTGTCAAGTCCGCTCCCCATAAAACGGATCATCACGGTGTTCACGAATACACAGGGTCAACCACGAGGTTGAGTAGGGAAAACAAAATAAGTACGACAACAAAATACATAACTCCATTTCCAATTCGTCACATCCTCCACCTCTCCATATCAGGACCACTCGAATAATCTCCACACCGTATCACATACCCCGAATAATCTCCACACCGTATCACATACCCTGAATAATCTCCACACCGTATCACATACCCTGAATAATCTCCACACCGTATCACATACCCTGAATAATCTCCACACCGTATCACATACCCTGAATAATCTCCACACCGTATCACATACCCTGAATAATCTCCACACCGTATCACATACCCTGAATAATCAATGATCTCATACTCAATACGATCATCCTCCAACTCCAATGCATATGAATGCTCAAGATAAATGGATGCAACACAATATATATAAATCAATGGACTGATGGATCATAAAATCATGCCAGTTACCCGATGTTGTGATATCATGCTCAATACAATCAAATCAGTCAATCACCTTCCCGAGTATAAATGATAACGTAAGTCAACCACGAATCCAACCAACACAATTCAACAACAACGATATTAGGACAAGTGTATTTCCCCTACCTCAAGTGCCAGCAAATCCGATTAAGCGGTCAGATTAAATAAAGCAATGAATTGATTATCGATCCTTCACGAATCCGCCACCTAAAACAATTATAATATTTATAATTACTAACTACTAAATATAGCAATCTCCCAAAACAGAAGCTTCCCGAAATACAATCCCGACACCAAACTTATGCCCAATTGATAGCTAAAATAACCCGATTAGTATTTGACCCAACTTCCCAAAATAGACAGTTATTAAAGTATAATTTCTTAAAATGGAATCCTTCCCGATATAGTAACTTTTTCATTTTAACAAACCCGACTCAGAATAATTAATTATGATTAATTATTATTTTATTTTAAACAACTCGGAACTAAAACCAAATGGTGATTAAAGGAGTAACGAATTATGTGATTCAATAAAAACCCGAATCAATCATTTGGATAACTCGACACCCGACTCAACTATGTCTTTAATTATTTAGTATTCGGGAATACAATCGGGTAACGAATATGGTAATTAAATATTAAATGAATTAAACGTTTTAGGAAAACTCGAATCAAACATAAAACAATTCAACAACCCGACTTAAACCCATTTCTAATTATTTAAATAACTCGGGAATCACATTAATTAATTATTTAAATGGCTCGGGAATTAAATTAAATAACCGATATGATAATTAAAAGATTAAACGGATTATTCGACTAAGAGAAACCCGAATTACTTATTGAACAACTCACAACCGTCTTAACCCGCCTTTAATTATTTTAAATGACTCGGAAACAATTAATTAATTTTCCGTGTAACAATTACGTAATCCGTCCTATTAATTTATTGACACAAACCAACTCTACGTACTCCATTGCCATAACAATCCCGCATAACTAATTGAAAGGTAACACAGGGATCACGACATGCCCACGATACCGAGTCCCAAACCCTCACAATGACCCCGATTGCGACATTCCCGAGCCACCGACACTACCACCCAAACCTACCACGCTCTAGCCTGCACCACGGCCAACCCCGACAACCCTTAACCACCACCTGAAACCTCCTATACAGGCCATGAAATCACGCCCAAACAACCCCGAAAACCCGACACGATAACAAAGTAACTTAACCACTCACCATCCTACCGCCACCATGACCACCCGTGGCCACCACCGTGGTCTCCCTTGACCCACGGTGGTTCCACTACCCCGCTACACCCACGCCCGACCCATTAAACGATTCAAAACCCACCTAAACAGCTCAATCCGCGTGAACCACCACAAACAGCTCACCGCACCAACCACCACCTCAAGCCACCCTGACTCCACCATTAAGACCGCCCATAGCCGAGCTATCCAGACACCCAAGTCCCGTGTTTAATCGTCCAACCAATAAGTCACAAACCCGTCTGAACCGTATAAAAACTTGCTTGACCAACCCTGTCGACGCCGCCCATTCTTATTACAATCACCACCCAAAACCACCGTGACCACCACCACTACACTCACCACTAACCACCCTACCCTTATACCTTGCCAACAACTACCATAAACAAACCTATAAGACACAAAACAATCAACCAAATACCCGACCTTAATGCGAAAACAGAGGAGTTAAATGAATGCTTACCTTTACCGCCACCAAGACAACCACCAGGGTCACCCTAGGTCGTCGACAACCTCCCTTACCCGACCTTGCTGCACCGTCAACCACCTATGCTCTCTCTCTCTCTCTCTCGTTTGCACAGTTGGGTGAGTAAACAAGGTAGGAAAATGGTAGTGTAGTCGGTCTTAAAGAGGAAGAAGAAGAACAATGAAGTATGGTTTGCATTGTTGTTGGTGTAGGCGTGGAGTATGGGTAGCATAGGTTCTCTAAAAATAATCAAGCATGCTTTATGCTTGTCTCATAATACGGTTCCCATAATTATTTTGGGACCGATATTTAATTATTTAGTTTACCTTTCGAATCCTTATAAACCCGTCTTAATTAACTTAGCTCGATAACTTAACATAATTCTCGACTAACAATTAACCCGACATAACTAGCAATATAAATGTATAATAATTAATATAAAATAATATCCGTTTAATTATTTTTATTATATAAAAAATACGGGGTATTACAGCTAGCGTCGCATTCAACTTCGAACAATTTGTCAAAGTTGGGCAAAGCTAGAATAGGTGCTGAACACAACTTATCTTTGATCTCATCAAATGCCTTTTGTGCACTTGGATTCCACACAAACTCTCCTTTCTTTGTTAGCTCTGTGATAGGTGCAACAATAGCGCTAAAATTCTGAATGAACCTTCGATAAAACGAAGCCAATCCATGAAAACTTCTAACTTCAGTAGTTGTTTTAGGAATAGGCCACGATTGAATTGCTTCCACTTTTGAAGGATCAACGCTCACCCCTTCTTCTCCAACGATATAACCAAGAAAGGTCACACTAGGCACCATGAACATACATTTCTCGAGCTTTCCATAAAGCTTCTGTTCTCTTAGCTTCTCAAATACCTTCCTCAAATCCTCCAAGTGTTGTTCCTTATTTTTGCTGTAAATAAGAATGTCGTCAAGATAAACAACAACAAACTTATTAAGAAATGGCCTTGGGACCTCATTCATCAGCCGCATGAAAGAACTAGGAGCATTGCATAACCCAAATGGCATAACAAGCCACTCATACAACCCTTGCTTTGTTTTGAAGGCTGTTTTCCATTCGTCACCTTCTCGAATCCTCATTTGATGATAACCACTTCGAAGATCAATTTTCGAGAACACACGAGCTCCATTCAACTCATCAAGCATATCATCTAGCCTCGGCATAGGAAAGCGATATTTGATTGTAATATTGTTCACCGCTCGGCTATCAATACACATACGCCATGTCCCATCCTTCTTGGGTACCAAAAGAGCAGGTACGGCACAAGGACTAAGACTCTCTTGCACATAGCCTCGATCAATCAATTCTTGCACTTGTCTTTGCAACTCTTTAGCCTCTTCTGGATTGCATCGATAGGCTGGTTTGTTTGGAAGTGTAGCTCCTGGAATAAGATCAATTTGGTGCTCTATGCCACGCTTAGGAGGTAATCCAAGTGGCAACTCTTCCGGGAACACATCACCAAACTCATTCAACAACATTTGGACAGTCTCGTCATGAACTCCAATTCCCTCTTCCACATCTCGAACCATAAGAACATAAGCTTGTTCCCCTTGTTCTAATGCTTCAACAAATTCTTTAGCATTCATAAACAAATTCTCATTTTTCTTCTTTACTTTGTTAGGTGACAAGGGTTTCAAGTGGAATCTGTTTTTACCCTTACTAACAATGTAAATGTTATCCCTTCCTTGATGAACAACTTCTCTATCAAACTGCCATGGTCGTCCCAATAGAATATGACACGCACTCATGGGTAACACGTCACACCATACTTCATCTTCATAGGGACCCATAACAAATGAAAGCAAAGCTTGTTTCTTGACTTTAATCCCACTGTTTTCATTCAACCAATGCAGCATGTATGGTTTATGGTGATTACGAGTCTCAAGCTTAAAGGAATCCACCAATTCAGTAGCAACCGCATTTGTGCAAGACCCACTATCAATAATCAAATTGCAAGTCTTACCACGCACTTTACAACGAGCATGGAAAATCTGCTCACGTTGCTCCATTTCAATCGGTGTGGATTGAATATGCAAGTTTCTCACCACGAACATCTCCTTATCAGTGTCATATGATGGTTCGACAATATGAGTGTGAACCTCATCATCTTCTTCATCTCCATCGTTCTGGACAGAATTGACCTCCGTCTCATTTGTCACCACGAAACATGGAGTAATCTCACCTAACTCTTGAAGAGTAAGCGCTCTCTTTTGGGGACATTCGTTAGCGATGTGTCCATAACCTTGGCATTTAAAGCATCTCCTAGCACCCATATTTTTAAAATCAGTAGCAACTCCTTTGCCTTTGTCTTTGGGTTCTTCCTTTTTGGCTTCCTTATTGAACGATGATGTAGCGCTTGACTTATAAAAAGGATTAACACCCTTAGAACCATCACGAGCAACCAGGGGTTTCTTTCCTTTGTCTTGCTTTTCAAACTTAAGAGCAAGCTTACACATATCATTAAAATCAAGGAAATTCCGAACTTCAACTCGTTGGGCCAATGAAGGACTCAAACCCTTAATGAACCGAGCAATTTGCATCTCCTCCCGTTCCTCAAGGTCACACACCATAATTAGTCTTTCAAACTCCTTAATGTAATCAGTCACACTTAAATTACCTTGAGAAAGAGATGTAAGCATCACGTCTTGCTCTTGTTCATAGTCTCTTGGCACGAAGCGTTTTTGCAAGTGCTTCTTCAACTTATCCCAAGTCTCAATCTTACTCTTTCTTTCACGCCTTCTTTGCTTCTTAAGGTTCTCATACCACAAGGATGCATACTTGGTCATTTTCAAGGTAGCAACCTTGAATTGCTTGTGTTCATCATAGCCTTTATATTCAAAGACTCTCTCTGCTTGTCTCACCCAATCTAGGAATTTTTCAGCATCAAGTTCCCCTTCAAACTCCGGGATATCAAGTTTTAATCCACGATCATCATCATTATTCCTCCTTGGTTCCGGAATGGAATGATGGCTCTCATCGGAATCTGAACTTTCAACATGCCTTTTCCCCTTCTTTCTAAGAGTATGATTACAAATCTGATCAATCTTGTAATTCATTTGTGCCATTTGTTTTGTTAAGTCATCCATACGTTCCTCCCATGGTTCTTGATATGAACCATCATAAGACATCCTTTTTTTTTTTTTTTTTTTTTTTTTCACGGGTGAACGATTGCAGGACGTGAAAAGAAGATTTTTTTTTTTTTTTTTTTTTTTTTGATTATGCTTTTCCCAAGACAAACTTGTTAAGAAACAAATTTGAACAAAGCTACGATAACCAATTTGATGTAAAACCGGTACCAAATCGGTGTGAATGTTAGACACAAAAGAGGATTTGCTTTGGTGAAGTGTTTTGAGTGATATTTTTGTGTTTTTGGAGTTTAGTTTGCGCGCTGAAAATGTTTAAGTAAAATGGATATGGATTAGCTAAGAAACCTCGCAAGATAACTCAACTAAAACTGGAATCTCCAACCAAGACCACACAGGAACAAGGAGGGAAACAAAGGATATTTCAACCAAGAACACACAAGAAACAAGGTTGAAATATGGCGCCGACTCTGCAAGGAAGACAAGAACACTCGCAAGCGTTCAAAGTTTGAGAGAAAATCTCTACACTTGGGTTTATATTTCTGAAATTGGATGATTACAAATGAGGATTTTCGCCCCTTATATAGCAAATATGTGCTTGGGCTCCAAGGCAACATTAAATGCTAAAAACTATTTCCTAGGCATGCTTGGGCATCAAGGCATTATTTAAAATTATATAGAAAAAATATGCTAGATTTTTGTAAAAACTAGGTGAGGAAAACTAGGTGAGGAAGACTAAAATCATCCTCTAACTTGGGCGGCACTCTCCTTGGGCGGCACTCCTTGGATCAGCTAGAGCTCGATGTCCAACTTATCATTGTGACATAACTCGCATTTCTTTTAGCACCAAAATAAGGACTCGGATCAGCATTAAGTAAGAGTGCGCTAGAGCTCGACATTGCTCCCGCATCAAAATTTTAGGTATCTTTAGGCAAAAAGTAAAAAATTAGGTAACTTGGTGCCAATGAGGGTAAATGTTAGGTACTCCCTGACCAAAAACCCTGCCGATAGGTACCTTAGCTATGGTTTCATTCCTATACAAATGTTAACATGAGAAGCTGACGTAATCACAGATTAAACACCCTTTTTTTTGAGAAAAGTAGCAAAAACAGAAGTCGTTTTCAATCATTCGGATCTACTTATGCGAATATCTCTCTCTCTAATCTCTATATCACACCAACCCGTTTTGAATGTACGTCTGCCACCATCTTTTGTTCTAAGAAAACGACAACCTAACGGCAAAACCATACATACATACATACATACAATATTCATAAACATCCTAATTTATCACTTTCTCTTCAGCTTCACTTCTACGCACTTGCTTTTCTATCCCTCTTATTCTTTTCATTCATTTCAGGTACATTTTTCTGTTGTTTTTATATATTTATTTAATTACTTTGTTGGATCCACAATTTTCTATTTCTAGAACACCAATTTGTATATGATATCATCCTTTATCAATAGATTTCTGGCTGTGTGTTTGAATTTCTTAGGGGAGGTGGCCTAAAAATATGAATTTTTGATTTCGATTTCGATTTCGCTTAAGCAATAGGATTTGATTTATAATGGGGTGTTGTCATTATTATTTTGAGCTGCTAGAGTTTGTTATTCCTATTTTGAGGGTATTCTTTAGATTTAAAGCTTATTATTGATCAAATGACTAATTACTAATTATATACTGATACCCAATTGTAGCATGAGCAGGGAATTTTTACTTGAAATATGGAAGCTTTTTTTATAGGTTGCCTCATTTTTGCAATGTAGTGAGATACTTATGTGGCTCATTGGAGGGTGCCATAATCAGGATCGTGGTCTATAATTAAGGTCTTTTTGTAAGGATATGTGGTCCGGAGTATCAATCATCCAGTTCGTGGGTGTTTTGAGTTTCCGTTTGTTGATGTATATATAGATCAGGCTCTATTTTCTGTTAGTGACATTTTTTTATCAATGGAGGATATGTAGTACGGAGTATACCATTGCATTCATGGTGTATAACCTTGAGGTCTTTGGATATGTATACAAACAAGGATATGTAATACGACTCGTGTATACCATAGTCGGGATCATGATCTATAGTGGCTTATGTTGATTGTGTTTGTTGGAAATGTAACAAAACAAGGGTCTGTAGTACGGAGTATATCATTTCGATAAATACAAGTGTATCAATCATCCATTCATGGGTGTTTTGAGTTTTTGCTCGGTGGTCTATATAGATTAGGTAGACTTGATTTTCTTTCATGAGTGACAATTTTATTACCAAAAGACGTAGCAAAATAAAGAAGAATGTTCTCTTTTGAGAGTATTTTTTATTTGTATAAGCTTTGTTGTGGTATTGAGGTGGTCTTTTGTTTCCTTTTCAGCTGGTTATGAGTTCAGGAATATAGGGTTTACTTCTATTCGGACTTTGCTGGAGTCTTTTTATGCTTGATGTATTCATTTTGAAAATAAAGGATTTAAAGCATCTCCACATTGAATAACTGGGAATAATTGAAATCTAAAAGCCTAGTGCAATCGTGTTGTAAGCAAACTGCTGAAATAATGCTGAAAGTTGGCGTTTTTTATTCGAACTCAGTGTGTGATTCACTTCTGATAAGCAGAGTGTAAATTTGCCAGATAAATTTGCGAGCTATTTAGTAATTATCACATTGCCCTAAGCACTCTAGTTTACATAGCTAATGTCAGGGATAAGTCCTTAATATTTTTCCAAGTAGAATGCGGATTTGTATGTAACTTGATTGTGATAAGTACAATATGAATTGTGAAATACAATGCATTATTGTTAAATAACTCGAGCATGCTAGTTAAAGTTATGGGAGTTACTTGGAAAAATATCTAAGTTCAATTATCAATGAAATTTCTCTAAACAATCTTGAAATGGTGTTCCCTATATCTATGTTTATGTCGGTGACAATTTTATATATTGACAGCTTAAAATGTCTTGTTTGAGGACTTGAACGACATAGGGTGACGCCACTTCTATGCTACTGTTATCTCAAATACTTAACCCTTGTCTTGTGTTTGCCAAGCAGTGAACTATTTTCACGGTCTTATGGAAGAAGTAGACAATAAAGCTCTAGTAGTTGCAACAAGTGACAGGGAAGATTTCATCTCTGCCGGGCCATTCCACCTTTCAGTCGTTGATTGGTAAGACTTATGTTCCCATTATGTGTTACTTGGATAAGTATTCATACTCTTGTGTTGTAGTTTCTTTGCGTAGCGGGGTGCATATTTGGGTTAGATATTCCATTACTAGCCATATAGTTAGGTCTTTCTATATGAGTTTTTTTACTTCCTTTGAATCATAATAGGTCGTAGGAGATACAGGTTACGCGTCTTCATCAATCATCATCAGATAAACAATAGACAAATAGCATCTATTGTAGTGTATGCTAATCTATATGTACGATGGAAGCCGAGTGTCATGCCTTTTGCCTGACTTTATCCTAAGCTCAAAGCTGATCATTTTGCTGATACTCGACAATATAAATAAAATTATCAAAACGTTTTAAGTCTTTGGAAGAGTAGATATGAGGGGAAAAGATGACTCGCACCTAATGTTTTAAGACGATTTGAGGATGCCTGTGAAATAGAGTCTAAGTTGAGACTTAGAGTTAAGACTTAAGAGTACTGATACTTTGTTGATTGTCAAAAAAAAAAAAAAAAGTTGGATGTGTTCAGACTCATTGAGGTATAGCTTAGTCATAAAATGCATTAAGGCCAAAATATACCATCATCATTATTGAGTCTGTTGGATGTCTAACCGTCAATTCTCAAAATTTATAGGGATAATGAAAATCATCGAAGGTCTGTTGCAGCATCTCTTGTTGCAGGGGTCTATATCCTCGAGCGAGACCGTCAAGAGAATCGTAATGCGCAGCATGCACTTGCTCCTTTATGGTGGGAATTCTTCAATTTCCGTCTCATTAGACACCTTGTTGACGATGTTGACCACTCAATCTTTGGCGCCGTATACGAATATGAACTGAAAACATCCCCCCAATCAAATAATTCAGATAAAGGAATCCCACATTATATAATTGCCTTCAGAGGCACCTTAACCCAGAAAGGTAGTGTAACACGGGATATCGAGCTGGATCTCCATCTCGTCCAACATGGGCTCCATAACACAACTCGAACAAGAATGGCTATCCAAGCAGTACGGGATGTGGTTGCTTCATCCCAAAACAGGAATGTCTGGTTGGCAGGCCACTCTCTCGGGGCCGCCATGGCAATCCTTGCTGGAAAAGAGATGGCCATTATGGGAACCTTCCTTGAATCCTTTTTCTTCAATCCACCGTTCTTTTCAGCCCCATTAGAATCGATCAAGGACGAGAGAGTCAAGCATGGGATTCGCATAGCTGGCAGCGTTATAACAGCTGGACTTGCCTTTGCTATGAGCGTGAAGAAGCCTCAGCAAAAGAGCCGTTCAGTGGAGACTTTCTCTTCTTTGTCATCGTGGGTCCCAAACATTTATGTCCACCCTGGCGATCATATATGCTCAGAGTATATCGGATACTTTCAGCACCGAGAAAAGATGGAGAAGCTTGGTGTGGGGGCCATTGAGAAGTTAGCGACTCAGCATTCCCTTGGGGGACTAATGATGACCGCATTTGGGAAACAGGCCGAACCTAGCCACCTCCTTCCTTCAGCCTGTTTGACCATCAACATGGCCCATGCCATAGATTTAAAGAAAGCGCACGCGCTTCAGCAGTGGTGGAAACCTGAGTCTGAGGTAAATTTTAAGACACAGGCTTTTCTGTACAGTTAGTACTCAGTATCCATGAGTTAACTCAGTTGCGCGACTAGATTTAAACGATGGCTCATATTAGCTGATTCTAAATTATTGAGAGAGATTAAGATTGTTGTAATATTATTCTTTCATGTGTTTGAAGCGATTCGTTGATATCTGCTTGTAGTAGGGACACTGCTCTGATAGCTCTTAGTCCCCTGCTAATTTTTTCTCCAGTACGCGTGGTTTTGAAGTGATTTAGAGTTTGTATTATCGTGTCTGAACATGTTGGCTTCATCTATAAATTAGGGCATCCACAATAGATGAACCTCTAAAGAGGTTTGTCACATGACACATCATCAATTTAACAAACCTCTTCAATAACAAACCCATATACAACAATAGACAAACCTTTTCAAGGTTCATATCACAGGACCCACATAAAATTACCCATTTTTTTCCTCTCATATATATGTTGTTGGAGAATAAAAATATACTAACTTTTAGGGGACCACTTGCCATGTCAATCAACAAACCCGTATACAAATGCCAGAATTATTCCATGGATGAACCTCAAACCCCATCTCTAACAATAGAGAGGTTTGTCAACAAACCTCTAAAAAGTACACAAACCTTTGTTGACAAACCTCTATTGTTGATGCCCTTACAGATTGTAGAGATGTGATCTCACTTGGCTAGCTGTGATTGTTCTTGTCATTTACCGTTGTAATTTGATTCTTCTTACTATATTACCTATTGCTGTAATTGTTTGCTACTTGTGACTTCGACTATTATTTGTTAGAGTATACATTTGAGTTAACTTCATTGCATAACTTTTCGTTCTTAAAATATTTGGTCACTTAGATCAACCAGTAAGAAGTCGATATATCTTATCTAGAGATCTTTAGTTTTAATGCATGAGAACTGAATTCCCGAGGAAGTGATAATAATAGAAACCGCACAAATTCTTACTTGTGACTATTCACAACCGATTTACATAATGTTAAAAAGGCAAGGAGGTTCTGATAATATGTGATCCTTTAAGCTCTGCTCGAGGCACGACTCCACATACAGAAGAAACCTTGGAGCTTAAGAAAAGTGAAAGAAGGAAGTGATGAAAGACAAAAGCAGAAGCAACTAAGCAAACTAAGAGAAGAAAAGAAAAGCAAACTCCAAATAATAGAACACAAAGCAAAAGTTGGTAGTGACTACTTATTAGTGGAACACTGTAAAGTAAAATAGACAAACACAAAATGTAATGTAATGAAATGATAATCCCGCGCATTTAATTTTAATTTCATCATTGTTTTTGTTACTTTCCTGCATTTCCGTTTACTGTCCCTTTTTCGTTCCTTTCTAATTTGTTTGGGGACATTTGTGCTTTGTTGCTAGGAATGATGTTGTCTCGAGGATATTTGTCACCATTTTCCATCATTTTTTTAAAATTATGTTATGTTTTGGTCATTGGTGGTTGTAATTTTGGATGCGATTTTCGTGTAAATCGTTTAAAAATAAAGGTGATGGTAGTACAAAGCAAATGAGTGAGCAACTTCTTCTACTGTATCAATTTACGGCGAAGTAAATCGTGTAATGACTGAGACATCTAAATAAGAAAAACGTAGATAATTGACCTGAATATAGAGTAATCTTTAGTGAAAGAAGAAACCTTTAGAGGTGGCTAGGCACGACGGGACGGGATATGGGTCGGCATGGCACGACCCATTGCCTTCTCTAATTTTGAGTTATTTTATTATTTAATGATATAAAATCGAATTTTTTTAATAGAACTATTAAAATAATAATTTTTATATCTATTATTTCACATATAATATAAAAATATTAATATTTTGATAATATTCTAAATTTCATGTTGACCCATCGGGTCAAACGGGTCGGGTTGGGCTTTGAGCCTAAAATAACGGCCGGGTTATGGGTCAGATCAGCTTATTCAGGTATATTTGACACCATTTTTACTCTAATACAAATGACGATTATGCTCATTCATGGACATGATTTACTCAATCATGGACATGAATAACCATTATACCCTTGTCAATTCTATACTCTTCTCAATTACTCAGACAAACGAACCATCAGCCAAACTATCCATCGCACCACCTAAACCACCGGACCACCACATCTCCTCTCCCAGACTGCCAGCCATTCCCTTGCCGACCAGACCACCGCACCATGAGCACCACAGCCGAACGACCACAACATCACCCACACCACCCTATGCAAATTAATAGCCAGGTAGATTGTCTAATACGCCGTATTTGTGTTTGTAAAGCAAAGAAAAATGCAAGAGGACTAAATCAGAAACACAAAGTTGAATTTTTTTAATGAATTGCAGCGATACACCAGCAACATGCCAACATCAATGACTGATGAATCAGTATAAACCAGACTAACCTTGTCCATGTTGGATGCAATTAAAGGCAAATAAAGAAATTAACAAAGTGTATAATAGTTTTGATAGTTGCCGAATACACAACATGATGTCAGACTCCAACGGCCATCAGTATGTTACAGCCACCAGTCACCTCAACCGCTTCCCTCTTACCTATCACTGCAGTCGACCGCCACCGGAAGTCAAGACACCGACACAAGTGCTTTTCATTGAAAATAATTTCTTTAAACCCTAATTTCATTATTTTAAATTAATTTAATCTTCCTAATTTGATACTCCGTATAGCATAGTTAATAAAGTCAATAAATTAGAATTATTACTTGATCGACTTAAGAATTTGACGGATTTGATTAATTTTCTAAGGAAGAGAATTAGATAGAGAGTGTTTATTTTGGTTTTGGGGAAGGGTAAGATATGGAAAACTAATGGCAAAAAGTGCATGAATGAGTAATATTCGTCCATGAAAGAGCAACTACGTTTTCTTATGAGTTAAATTCGTTTTACGAAATTTGAAGACCTTGTAATTTTAGCTTTTAAAACGCCCAACTCATATTCAATTTTAGCACTTATAAAATCCAGTTTAACACTTATAAATTGATTGAGAAAAATTAAATTAAATTCAAATACGAGCATTTATTTTCCTGGAAACTAGGCTATTTCATAAAAATTCAATTCAACCATAATCTATAAAATACTATTAAAAGGCATCCTAAAAATGCCAACTAGACAAAGCCACGTAGGATGTGGAAAAGCCACATAGACATTCACATTGCCACCTTGGTTAAGATTGACACACGTCTACCCAACCATTCTCCACGCAGACATCTATACTATATAGTTAAAATGTTACTTATACCATTTAATTTTATTCCACATGTTATTTTAGATTGGTTAATATTAATTTATTTTAATTTATATTGCTTGATTAATGACAATTGATAACATAACATTAACTTATAAAATTAACATTTTAATTGAATGTTTTGTAATAAAACATGTTAATGAATTGATTAAAGTTTTTCATAGTTTTTTTTTTTTTAATTTATTTTCATATGATGAAATATTGGTTGAAAATGTTGTAATTTTTTTTTTGGTAAAAAGTTAAAACTTAAATTTCCTGAAATTGTACCACTTAAAATTTACACCTACATCTATTTATTTAAGATCGTTATACAATTCCTTTTAACTAAAACTAAAATAATTGTGAAGTTTAATAATATTCTTAAAAGTAAAGGTATGACATTTTATTTCAACCACTATTTAAGATCAATAATAATAATAGTAATTTTCATTAATATTTTTTTTCTATTTGTTTTACCTCTTGAGCTTCTCACTAATGAATTATCTTATTTAATAATACTCATAACTCAAAAATAAATGAAAAGGCAAATTAAAAGATGGGAAGCAATAGTTTATAATGGCTATTAAACATACAATAGTTTTCATTCACTAATCCTCCATTTAATAACTATTACTCATGAACTTCCAAATTAAAAACTATATTTCATGGTTGAATTAAAAAATTCCAAAAAAAAAAAATATGTAACTTATCAAAATTCACATCTAAATTTCTTAATTTACAATTAAAATTCCCATTTTACAATAAAAAGAAATGTTAGTGAATCGATTAACATTTTTCATAGTAATATAGCTCATAAAAGTTATACATTTATTTATTTATTTAAAATTACACAACCTTGAAAAGAAAAATAAATGAGCTTAATAATATTTTTAAACGTAAAATTATGGCATTTTATCTTCAACCATTATTTAAGTTTAACCCACGATAATTTTCACATAAGTCCAATGATTTTCTTAAAGGCATCGTCGAATTTTCTCACAAGTCTCTTCTAATTCCCTACCCTACCCTAACCGTTACTCCATTTAACTCTCATACTAATTTTGCAATAATTCCTACCACCATAAAGATTGTATAAAACAACCCACTATATACAACCCTTTGAATGTTTTTGTATTTTTCCTAATTAATATTTATGTCATTTAAAGTTTGTGAACACTAATTTTAGTGTACATTATTTAACTTCCAAATTAACATTATTTAGCCTCTCCTATTTAAGAACGTCTCATTTGTTTTCCTCCAAAACGATCATTTGTGGATGGTAAAAATTTGCAGTATTTTCTTTAACTTGAATTTGGAATGACGAAATACTAATTTGTGTATTATTTTTTGTTGTACTTTTGTTTTGTAGGCAATACGAAAGGAAGACCTTGTGGTGAAGTCATATGGTTAGCGGCTAACTCTTGATGTCATGCTCATGCATACTCAACAGGTAAATTTACTTTTTATACAACTAGCAATTTCAATATTTTAATTTGGTTTTAAGTTTTCTAATTCGTACATAATCAAATTCTAAAATTTATGAATCTTTATTAGTTGATGATCAAAATTAAAGAATAGGCATATGATCAATGATGAAATAAATTCCGATTTCATTTGATATTCACCAAAAAAAATCAACTATCTAAATTTTTAATTTTCCTAGAGATAACCCGTGATTTTCACGGGTAACAAAATTAGCTTTACCTAAAAAAGATAATAAAAAAAGTAAAAAAAAAATAAACATGAAAAGGCAAAGTAGCAATTAATATACTGATTTTCCACACTATCACTACTACAGATACATGCTATAACAACGGTTAAAAACCGTTGTTATATAAAAAAGCGGACGTTGTTAAAGCGTCCGTTGTAAAAGGTTTTAACAACGGTTGGTTTTCTTAAGGAACCCGTTGTTAAAACTATTAACAACGGTTTTAAGTATAAAAACCCGTTGTGGAAAATGTGACTCAATTTTGGGGGGAAAGTTATAACAACGGGTTGTAAAATACAAAACCGTTGTTATTACTAAAGACAACGGGTTGTTTATAAATAACCGTTGTTGTTTGTTCTTAAAAAATAAAAAATAAATTAAATTAAATATTACTAGATGCATGCATAATTACGGTCTGTTATAATTCCAATGCATGCATTATTACTGCCATCCCTGTGCATATGAACGGACAATATGGAATGAGAAGGGTTAGTAATAAGATTTGAAGCAGCAGAGAGAGATATGATGATGATTATGGCACAACTTCCTAACATATATATTAATTAAAAAACAACTCAAACCACACATTGCTTAGTATAAATACATGCATTATCTCAACTAACATTCCATTATCTCACTATACATCTCCAAACCCTAACTGCTAAAACAAACTCCAAATAAACCCTACTTAATCTTTCAAACAAACTCCAAACTCCAACAAAATGAATGATATCATCCTTAGGACTCTTACTATGATCGAGAACAACAACAGTTTCATCCGCCGGTTGCTCCACATTGAGGAAAGTTTTAGGAGCTACCTTGCGGATGCTCGATCCATACTGAAGGACGCCAAAGAAGATGGCTTGAGAGCGCAAAGCAGCGATTGCGACTATATGCCGATATAGCAATTTGAACGGAACCTCCAAATAGCCAAGGAGGAGAGGACGGATATCATAGAGGAGAATAAGACCCTCTATGAAAATATAAGAATTGCATTTTTATTAATGTAATTTTTTTTTTAATATATATATATATATATATATATATATATATATATATATATATATATATATATATATAGTGTCAAGTTCTTCTAAGTCCCTTTTTTTTTTTTTGAGTCCATAAGTCCCTCCCACAACCCTTGGATCATGCATGGTGGAAGGTTGAGATTGAAAGCAAAAACACTTAACACTAATGAATTCACTTCTCTCTCTAGTTTTAATAATACATTCACTAATTCATTATCATACACAATTAACATCATATTTTGTCTTATACTTCAAAGTTTATGAAAATTTTGTTAACATTTTTCCTGTTTCGGTTTTTTTTTTGTTTTTTTTTTCGAGACAAGTTTTATTTGTTTCGTTTTTTTTTTTTTTCGAGACAAGTTTTCGACATTTTAGGATTTTACAAGTGTAATTCTAACAAAGAAAAAGTGTAATTTTAAGAAATATTTTCGAGAATTTAGCGTTTTACAAGTTTAACTTCAATTTTTTTCGAGTGATTTTAACGAATAATATTTTGAATTTTTGTCATTTTATCACAAGTTATTGAAATTTAGCATTTTACGAGTGTTATTTTAATGATAAAAAGTGTTATTTTAGTCCATGTAAGTGTAATTTCAGTCCAATGAGATTGTTATTTTTAGTCAAGGAGAATGTAATTTTAGTCCAGAAAAGTGTAATTTTAGTCCAGAAAAGTATAATTTCAGTCCACTGAGAATGTAATTTTAGTCCATTGAGAATGTAACATTAGTCCAATGAGAATATGAGAATATTACCAAGTCCATTGAGAGTGTAACATTAGTCCAATAGAGCTAAGTGTAATTCTAACATAAAATAGTGTAATTCTAACAACAAAAAGTGTAATTCTAACAACAAAAAGTGTAATTTTAGCCGAAAAAAGTGTTATTCTAGCAAAAAAAAAAGTATAATTTTAACAGAAAAAAGTGTAATTCTAACAACAAAAAGTGTAATTTTAGCCGAAAAAAGTGTTATTCTAGCAAAAAAAAAGTATAATTTTAACAGAAAAAAGTGTAATTCTAACAACAAAAAGTGTAATTTTAGCCAAAAAAAGTGTTATTCTAGAAAAAAAGGTGTAATTTAAATCGAAAAAGTGTAATTCTAACAACTAAAACTGTAATTTTAGCCAAAAAAAGTGTTATTATAGCAAAAAAAAGTGTGATTTTAACAGAAAAAGGTGTAATTCTAACAACAACAAAAAGTGTAATTTTAGCGGAGAAAAGTGTAACTTTAACAGAAAAAAGTGTAATTCTAACAACAAAAACAAGTGTAATTTTAGCATAAAAAGTGTAATTTTAGCCGAAAAAAGTGTTATTCTAACAAAAAAAATATATAATTTTAACAGAAAAAAGTGTAATTTTAATGGAGAAAAGTGTAATTTTAACGAGAAAAAAAGGAAGTAAAAAAATAGAATGGAAAGTGGTAGTGGTGCTTATTATTGTAGAACTATTATTGAAGAACTCAATAGTCACACACACCATATTGAGAAAATAAAGCTAACACACAAACAAAAAATAGAAAGAAAAACACTAACAAACAAGACGAATATATAACAAGAGATTTGACACACAAAAAATCAACAAATTATGGAGATCTACTTTTTTTTAAATAGATTAAATATTCAAATCGAAAGTCTAAACATCACCACCCCTAAAAAAAATAAGATCTGCAAAAAAAAAAAATATAGAAAAGACGAATCTTTTGAATAAAATAAAACACAATTTTTAAGAAACACTAACACACGATTTTTTTTTTAAAAAAACACACGATCAGCGACAAAAACAAAAAAAAAACGAGCCAAAAAAAAAAAAAAAAAAGTAGTGAAACGAGATCTGAACAAACGACTTCACCCAAAATACCCACATAAACACCAACATCCAACACCATCATCACGACAAAAAAAAGGAGGAAGGTGGCGGGTTGTGGAGGACGACGGAGAGGAAAGCGGTGGTGTCGTGGGCAAGTGGTAGGGTGGGTGGTGAAGGAGGAGGAGGAGTCAAGGTCGGAGGTTTAGGTGGTTGTCGGGCTATTGTGGTAGCGGAGGTGTGCGGTGGGGGCTGCGGCAGTGGTAGGTGGTGGCAGAAAGTGACGGTGATGGTGATGGTGGAGGGTTGTGGTGATGGTGTGGGGGTGGGTGGTGGTGGTCGTGGGGTATGTGGTGGTGGCCGGTGGGGTTGGGGAAGGGAGGGGTAATTTTTTTAATTTTTTTGGGTTTTGAATTTAGGGTTTTTGAGAGGGAGAGGTTTTGAGAGAGAGTGTGAAAGGATATTGTGTGGATGAGAGATAAGTAGGTGGGAGGAAAAAGGTATATATATTAAATTAGTGAATAATTAGGATTAATTAGTGTGGTAGTGAGAGAGTGGGATTTGTTAGCTTTAATCTCCTTTTTTTTGTGTAAATCTCAGCCTTTCATTTTCTTCATCCAAGGGCTATAAGGAGGACTTATGGACTCAAATGTAAGGGGTGGACTTAGATGATCTTATTACTATATATATATATTAATTATGTTTATCATGCATTCCTCTCTATCATCTTGCTTCTTCTTTATTTTAGTTTATTTAATTTGTTTTACTAGCTAATTAAGCGAATAATACTTAAAGAAATAACATAATGGTCGATAAAAACACATACACATGCAAATGAAATAATTAGAAAAAGAAAATAATGACGATGAAAGACGATGAAACCAAAAGTGACGGCGAGATTTACCTGATAATTAGAGAAAGTAAGAGACGATGAAATCAACAGTGACGGCGAGAAGATAAAGCGACGATGAGAAAGAGAGAAAGAGACGATGAGAAAGTGTGTGTTTTGTGTTTGTGTTTGTGTTTGTCTGCTGTGTTTGTGTTTGGGTATTAAGGTTTGTATTTTGTGGTCAGAAAGTGATTTGTGTTTGTGTGGTTTATAGTATGGAAGGTATTGACAACGGTTATTAAACAACAACCGTTGTTAAATAAGTTTTAACAACGGTTGTAAAATAACAACCGTTGTCAAATAAGTTTTAACAACGGTTGTAAAACAACAACCGTTGTCAAATAAGTTTTAACAACGGGTTTCAAAAGTAACCGTTGTGATTACTTTTCACTAACTTTGCGTCAATTTTGCGCCAAATTATTAACAACGGTTGTGCATGTGTTACCCGTTGTTAAAACTTATAACAACGGTTTTTATAACCATACCCGCTGTAATTCATTTTAGTAAAATTCGCGCCATACATTCTACAACGTCTATTGTGATTTTCGTGAATAATCGTTGTTAAAGGGGCGTTGTAGTTGCCTAGATTTGTAGTAGTGTATGTAAACCATCATCTTCCACGCATTACTTCATTTCATAATGTAACACCCCGTAAATTTGAAGACCTTTATTATATTTTAAAAGTAATATTTTAATCCATTTTAATTTAATATTAATTTATTTGAAATAATAATAATTTGATAAAATATAATTTTATTTTAGTTTGAAGTAATGTAATCACTTTTGATAGTTTATAAATGTTTAAAAGTAATTTAAACTATATTTAAACCTTTTACTTTGATAAAATAGATTTCTGATAAAAGTCGTAATATTGGGATTTTCCCATTTCTTACGGTCGTTGGGTAAACGAGTTTGGATATTGGGCATATGAGTACTTAATCTTTTAGTAAAATCGTGTTTAAGAACTTTAATATTCTCGGAAATCGCGTTCGACGAATATTTCTAATTACCGTCGAAGCAAACCCAAAACGTAAACAATTGACCAACCTCCCCATGCCATATGGACCGGCCACCCCCCTCCATTTGTCTCCTCTTTCAATTTTCATTTCCTCCATTCTCAATTTATCTCCTCCTTCTCTCAAACACCAAAAACCTACCAAAAATCCTTCTTATAAACCCTAAATCATTCATAATTCCTCCATTTCTCCACCAAATTTCATAAAAATTATATGCTTGGAATCCTCTTTTCATTCCTCATCTCCTAGTAAGCTTTATTTTCATTTTCCTCAATTTTTGTTTTAAGGCTCATTTTTTAGGGTTTCGAATTTAAGCTTAATAATTGTGTTTTTGTTGTTCTTATAGGTGAAGAATTTGAAGATGAGTTAGGTGACTCATATGTGGTTGAGGATGAAGAGTAATTTTGGGTTTTAGAAGCTTTCTCAAGTTATTTCTTGTCTCTTTGCTAGCTTAAGGTAACTATTCCGAGTTACTCGACGATTTAATGTCACATAGATGTTGTGTTTGTTGTTTGTTAAGTGTTTAGGTGATTGATAATGTGTTAGTTTCGTTTTTCACATGACTTGTGTTGTTAAAGTTTACTAATTTGTGGTTATTTCATATACTTGAGTATTGAAACGAAATGAGTATTGTTGATTGTTGCTTGAGACGGTATTAAATTGAGCTTGAAACGGATTTTGGTAGGAAAAAGGGCGGAAAAACCGCCCAAAACAGCACACAAAGGGGCGCGGCAGACCCGACAGGCCCTGTGGGTCCGGCCCGGATTTTGACCCGTCACTTTGGGTCGGGTCTTGGGTCTATTGTTTGATGTTTTGGGCCTATGGTTCATGTTTTGAAGTATGTTGGTATTTTGGCATGTAGGATATTGTTTAAGCTAATATTTTCGTTGAATTGGTTATTTTATAAGTTGGCATATTTTCTCTATGTCAATAGCTTTCACATGATAGAAATTAAAAATGGCAAGAGTATGACATTGTGGTAAATTCCGTGATGTGGGCCAAAATGGGCCAAGACTCTGAGCTGAGCCAATTTGACCAAATGAGTTTGGTCAAGCTAGGTTTAAACCGGCCAGCCTCGATTTGACCGATGACCCGTCGCGGGACTAGGGTCGAGGATTTGTCTTTGAGTATGATTGTCTTTTTATATGTTGGTTGTTGGATGAATTGGTTGCCTTATACTTGAGTCTTCTTACCTTGTTGCCATTTTAGCTTGTCCTCATGAATTATGAGATTAACGGTTCGCTGAGTTTTGGATTACTAATGAGATTGTGGATATTGTTGGATTGCCAGCTGAATTTACATTTTTGTAGTCTTTCACAAGGAAGGATGTTATCCTAGAGTCCTTGATTTGAGTATAAGTATTTATGTTGCCAGTTTGGACTCTTTGCCCCTCTTATGGTTAAGTGGGTGTCCTACTTGTCTTGTGTGGTGTTGGTATCTTAGACCATCGTCATAGATAGGCCCTTATAGTTTTTGACGAGTGTATGTTCACCGCTTAATAGCCTTTGTGTCTTAGCTTGGTGGGTTTATATCTAAGTTAGGGTATGACTTCCTGACGTACTCTTAGAAGTATGTAGTCAGCTTAAGTACTAGCCAACCCTTTGGTGGACTCTTTAGGGGTACTCATGTGTTGTTATCATGGGTCTTGGATGCGGTAGTTTTCCGCATGTCGCTAGGTCTGCGCAGGTTTAGGACTAGGGTGTTTACCTTACCTCGTGGTATATACTCGAGTTACAGAGTGACTATTGACTGTACTAGGAACTTATGCCTGTCTCTAGGTATATTGTCCTTTCTTGTTTGATGATTCTATGAATCATAGAAGGTGAGATGCAAGCCGGCTATGGTTAATAGAGTTTGGATTCCTGGATGTTATGTGATTCACATGATAGTGTAGTATGAGTCGGTCTAGTATTCACATGCTAGAACTATGTGTTGTTATATTGTTGTTCACATGATAAACACGATTGTCTAGCATCTATATGCCAAGGCTATGTGTTATTCATATTCATATTCTTATGTTTACATGTTATATTAATTATGACATTTCGTGGCTGGGAGAACTCGGAGTTACTCCCCACTGACTGTGGCTTTCGTATTTGTATAAAATGCGATCGATAGGTATGGTGATGCTTATATGGGGTTCATGGACGAGCTAGCGAACAAAGTAATCTTGGGACTTACTTAGATTTGGTTTTATTTGTAGAGACTTTTATACGAGTTTTTATGTCACATACATTTTAGGGACATATGTCTCCCTCTTTACATTTGCTTGTATAACTTTGTTATTCGCGACTGTAGCGATGGTTATGTTATGAAACTTCTTTTTAGACCTTGTATGTTTTGACACCTTTCAATTTGGATATCTTTATAACAGGTTCAGGTTTTAAAAATTACAGGTTTTTACCCAAATGAACCTATTACAAACATATCCATGCAGTTTTATTCTAGAATTACGTGTTTACTTTTCCGCAATGAATGAGGGTGTCACACATAACCACAATATCTCTACTTAATGCCAAACTTTTCATATTCTATAATTATGATATCAATTCGATAAAATTTTGCCTAAAAAGTTGATCAATTGATAAGAACTCTAACACATTCCTAGAAAAAAAAGAACATAAAAGGTTGTCTATTTTCACCTATATATTTTATTTTGGTTTGATTTTTCAAAAAAAAAAATCATATTTTTCTTTTGTGGTGAGTTGGAATCAAATTAATGGATGAGAAATTAAGAGATAAAAGGGAATTAGAATAAAAAAGAGAACAACATGACACGTATTCGTATTGTATAATTCGCTATTGCCGTTATCGAATGTTGTAGAAGATACTTAAGATTGTCGATAATCAAATATAATTATCCATTATGCCGAATGGAGGTCCAACTTTGTTGAATAAAACCTTAACTTGATCAAATTGTATAAATTTTTTTAGTCTCACATTTTTAATAGCAATGGAATATTTTGGGATATTTTTAATATATTCATAACTGTTAATGTGTATTTAATTTATTGAGACTGATATTAACAACATGTTACAAATGCATCAACCAAAGCAAATTTAGTGTAAATATAGTATTTTTTATGTTTTTTATCAAGTGACTTAAAAATAAATTTATACTTTCTTTGTAGAAATAGTATACCTTTTTATTTTAATGTAAGAATGTTGCATGAGTATTGATGTTGCTTTGTCTATTACACCCTTCTCATTTAAATTGTTTTTACTTGATTAAACGTTACAACGGTTAATAGAAAATGAGGGAAAATAATAATTAACTTTATAAAATATCATTGTTATTTCCAAACGTACAGAAAAAAAATAAAAATAAGTATATACCTATGATTAACACTTCTTATTATCATTTTGATAGAGTTGGACTAAGAAAAATATAATTCAGTCATCGAGCAAAATTTATATTATTCCGTAAAAAAAGCCAAAATAAGAATAAAAGAATAATAGGTTACAATAACACACACACACACACAAAACTCAACATAATTATGTGAATATCAAACTATTACAAAAGTAGTAAAAAATAATTTACGTGATTTTCACGAGAAATTAAACTAATATATACTAAAAAAAGACATGATAAAGCATCACATTCCATTTGACAGAATTTTTGCAAACCACATCGTTATGCATTTATTTTATTTTATTTTAGCAAAAAAAGATAAATTGTTGTAAGAGTTTATAGGATTAAACACAATCATTAAAATTGGCTTTTCATTTTCAAACTAATTAAACAATCGTTAAACATCAAAATAAATACTAAATAAATTTTGAATTTTTTTTTAGAATAAATTTTACGGATAAAATAATATTTATTCTTTCAACGTTTATAATCCGCACCATATTCTTTCAACACAATGTTGACCGATTAATCTACCTTGAATTACACTCCCTTCTATTCACTATTATGTTTCACATTGTTTTTTGAGTAGTTTTTAAGAGAATTGAGATTTGTGCTGCAAAATGGAGGAAATGGAAGGTAAGAGAGAAAATATGGGTCATAAGTCCTAATAATCACAAATTATAGACTAATAAGGAACTTGGAAGATCTTAGTAAATTGGTCGTTGTAGAAAATGTGGAAGATGTTAGAGAATATGAGGGAGTAGTTCGCAAATAAAAATATAAAAATTTCTATTTTGAAAAATTATTTTTGGTTGAATTATATAAGTAGCTCAACTGTTTTTAATGAAAGAACAATAAAATAAAATAAATGACTGGAATGGAGGGAGTTTAATAAAAAAAGACTTAAAAAAAATCAAAGACAACAACAACAATAATAACAATAATCGTGGTAAAACACTAATAAACATAGCAATATTAGTGACATTATACAAATATACGTATTGATTAATAGATTTTTTTTTTCTTACAAGGCCTTTTTGTCCTCAGTATTGGGTTTGCATAACACATTAACAATCTAACACCCCAACATAGCTAGACCCGTGAATTTCACGGGCAATAAAACTAGTTCTCCTTTATATAGCCGACATACTGCAGTCGGTTTCCCAAGAACACAGATGGAGAGAGACGATAGCATAAAAATGGTAGACGATAACACAAAAATGGTAGACGATTGGTCACGCCTCCCTCGAGAACTCTTATCCATCATTGCTAAGTCGTTACCTTCAGACTCAATCTCCGTCCCCAGATTCAGATCAGTCTGCTTTTCATGGCGTTCGTCTTGCCTCCCTTTTTCTAGGTCCTCTATTCTTGAACCTTCCTTACCTCTCTCTATCCCTTTTAATCCTCATTTACATTCCTTTCTAATTAAAGAGAG
This sequence comes from Silene latifolia, assembly GCF_048544455.1. Classification (NCBI taxonomy): domain Eukaryota; kingdom Viridiplantae; phylum Streptophyta; class Magnoliopsida; order Caryophyllales; family Caryophyllaceae; genus Silene; species Silene latifolia. Next base: position 140,074,501 of record NC_133531.1, read on the forward strand.
TAGCGTTGCTTCTTCTGCTGTCTTATCCGTCACCAAAATTTTCGTCCAGACCGATTATCATTTGACATCGAAACTGAAACTCAGGCCCGTCTAACCCTAGGCGCACTATGTGCAATGGCACTAGGCCTCAAAATTTTGGGGGCCCAATCATTTGCTTGTTTAAAAACATATAGTTTTTAATACAATTAGTAACATAATACTATTCATGGCATAATGGTTATTGAGTCAATTCCCATTGCATTGTGTGTTTGACTCCTAGTTTGAGCATTTGTTTTTTTTTAAAGTCGTTGGGCCCACATTCCATTAACTTATGTACATTTTTTCTACCTAGTTTTCTTACATTTCATTACCATTTATTTTTTCAATAATTCTTGGGGAGGGGTTTTAACTCTATTCTATTTCTTTCCTTTCTTAGTATCTTTGGTAAAATTTGTAGCTCCAAATTATTTTAGTATATAAACTTCATTCTAATATTTTCAGTTTAATTTTGCAATTTGCGACTACTATCCTAAAATCCCCCATTACATATGCACTATCTTTATATGACCTCGATAATAAATAAAACAATGATTTCTAAAAATTTATGCATAACAAAAATAAAAATGTTTTTTGACATTTATTCATATGAAACAGATATTCGTGTCTACGGTACGAAAAATATTTATTGTATAGTCTATGAAAATTTGGGTAAATGTCAGATAGTCTTTAACAAAAATTTGGATAATATGAGCCTCATATTAAATTTTTGAACCGGGTCACCGAAATCTCGGGGACAACCCTGCTGAAAGCCTGAAACTCTTTACCATCATGTTTAGTCTTCGATTCTTGGATATTTCTTGTTGACGAATTTTCTGACGGCAGGTTAACTATCAGAATACCTTTTACACCTTATTCGTTTGATCTACCCAATAATTTCCTTAAGCTTTATTTGATCTCGCGAGTTAGGTCATTTTTACAACGTTAGTTGTTCTTTAGATTCTAGTCCTGACTTCCCGTTTTTTATGCCGAAAAGTCTTCGTAAGGTGGTTAAGTTTGTTGATGGGTTTGATGTTATTGCTCTTTACAAAGATGAGACATTGGAGATGTATAGGTTGAATGAAACAGATAATGATGGAATTTGTAAATCGGAGACTAAACATGATGGTAAAGAGTTTCAGTTTGATGACATTGTGGAATTTAAGGGTCGGGTTATGGCAGTAGATCGTGAGGGGAGGGTTTTTCAGATTCACTGTCATTCATCCGAGATGACTACTCTTGTTGATCCTATTGCTAGCCACATAATAAGGTTCGAAACCACCCAGCCATGAGCCCAAGATGCAGTTCTTTAGATAGTTTCCCAAATCTTGAGCTGAAGCGGAAAAGAAGAAATGAGTGCTGAACAAAAAGCAACGATCACCAAGACTAGTTATCTCACGCCATTTCATCGTCCCTTAATTTAGCTACTTTTAAGGTGTATGAGCTAAATGAAAGGACGATGAAATGGCGTGAGGGCTGAACAAAAAGCAACGATCACCAAGACTAGTTATCTCACGCCATTTCATCGTCCCTTCATTTAGCTACTTTTAAGGTGTATGAGCTAAATGAAGGGACGATGAAATGGCGTGAGATAACTAGTCTTGGTGATCGTTGCTTTTTGTTCAGCACTCATTTCTCCTTTTTCGCTTCAGCTCAAGATTTGGGAAACTATCTCAAGAACTGCATCTTGGGCTCATGTCTGGGTGGTTTCGAACCTTATTATGTGGTTGATACTTCAGGCGACTGGGTTTTCTGTAAACTTAAAAATTCTCGTATTGATGTCAATGTATGGGACTTGGATAATACTGGTCATGCTACTAAATGGCACCCTCGTTACTCGGATTCATTATGGCCACCACCAAGTTGGATTTAGGACCTTGACAGGTAAAACATATGAATGGTTTTGGTACAATGTTCATTTTTGTTTGTTGTTTTTCTTATTAAGAAATATATCTAATTTCATTTTAATGTTGGTGATTTAATTTAATTATGAAACCAGTGTTATTGATTTCATCATCTTTGAATGTTAGATTCTACCAATTTAATCATCCTATCTAGTCGCTCTCAAAGGTCCATCCCTTTAATTTCATCTTCCCCTACTTGAGTTTTACTGTTTACCCCTACTTTCATCCAAGTACAATATTGCTTTTTCTATCCAATTTGTACCTATCTTCTTCAAAGTGAAGATAAATGAAAGTTAAAATGAAACTTGAAGGCGGCAAACCGAATGGGAATGGTAGAAAGTATGAAATTTGGATTGAAATTGGCAAATGATAAACTGAAGGGGAATGGTAGAGTGCTTTCGGAAATTTAAAGTTGGGGTCTTATATCTTTTCCTAGTACAATGTTTTTGGCAGTGCGGTCGCTGAACTCAAATTAATATATTTATACATATATTGAAATTAAAAAGTTAGGTTGCAGAAAATATGCTTTTTCTAAATGTTTTGTCAGTAATTTAATTGATGTTAGAACTAGAATGGAATTGGTACATCTTCTAATCGTTCAAATTTTCTTTCAGGTCTATGCGTATTGGGAGTGTTAAAACTGCAGTTAATGAATTGTCTTCAAGGATTGCTGTGAAATTAGAGGTTCTAAACCTTTCATGTAACTTTTAAGACTTGTATTTAGTGTTTTTGCTTCAATCGTTATATTTGACCCATTATGTTGCTATATGCAAAAGCGTTAAAGGTAGTAACGTAATCTTGTTGTTGATGCTAGTGTCTGTTGACAAAGGTACACTCATAATTATTAATCTCATGCTCTCTAATATTTCGTTGACAAGCCTTCTCCTCTAGTGAGATTCAACTTGTAAAATAGTCAGGAATGTTCGACTAAAATGTGTAGAATCTGGCATGTACCTGGGTTCTTGGAAGTTTCTCTAAAAAATTTTGAGCACAAGGCGAGTATTAACTATAAAAAATGTAGAAATTCGTGTAAATTTGCAATCGTTCAATGCAGGCCGTTTCTGAATGTGACGATGAATCGGCTAAAAGATTTTCCCATTATACTGGCGAGGTTCTCGATTTGGAGACACTGGTGGATGAATTCCTGGGGAGCGAAACCAAGTTCGTGAATGACCTACGAGAGTTCATGGAAATCTTTGATAAGGTACACTCATAATTATTAATCTCATGCTCTCTAATATTTCGTTGTCATTCTTTCTCCTCTTGTGAGATTCAACTCTTGTTTGTCGTTTTTAGGTGGACAGTGACCCGACTTGTCAAGATCATCTACAGTTGGCAGTGAGCCAAACCAAGTTCGAGGATGACTGTGAAAATATGAAGAGATTATGAGATGTAATTGTGTTATTATGCTTGATGAACAAAACAAACGTACATCATGACTCTTAATACAATTCCAGTAGATCTCCAAAACCTATCTTTCCTAACTATTTTCCTAATATTAGGTAACTAATATATTTACATTACCTAAAACATCAAGATCATATATTTACAATATTACTAATATTAATAAGAATATTCTCCATATTCTTACACTCCCCCTCAAGTTGGAGCTCTTGGTAAACCGAGACCCAACTTGTATTGCAGATGATCGAATGATTCTCCTCCGAGTGCCTTTGTAAATAAATCTGCTATCTGTTCCTTGCTTCTGACATGGGAAGTATTAATTGTATTGGAAACCAAATGATGTCGCACAAAGTGGCAGTCTATCTCTATGTGCTTTGTTCTGTCATGAAAAACTGGATTTCGTGCTATATGTATAGCCGCTTGATTATCACAAAATAAATTCATTGGCTTGGTGTGAAAAATTCCTAGCGATGCTAGGAACGAATTAATCCATATCAATTCACTTGTGGCCACACTCATAGCTCTATACTCTGCTTCTGCTGTTGATTTAGCCACCATCACTTGCTTCTTTGCCTTCCATGATATTGGTGATTGCCCAAGTGAAACGAAATACCCATTGAGCGACCTTCTAGTCATAGGACAACTCGCATAATCTGAGTCACAGTATCCTTGTAGCTGCAAGTTCGAATCCTTCTTGAATATAATTCCCTTACTTGGATTTCTTTTAATATATCGTACCACTCTTAGAGCCGCATCCCAATGCTCTTTTCTTGGCTCGTTCACAAACTGAGACAACATATGAACTGAGTATACAAGATCAGGTCTCGTAATAGTCAAATAAACTAACCTTCCGACCAAACGACGGTATTTCATTATGTCTCGCAACACGTACCCTTTTGCCAACCCCAAATTATGCCGATGTGCCATTGGCGTATAGACCGTCTTTGCGCCTTTCATACCTGTTTCTTCTATGATGTTCATGGCATATTTTCTTTGATTCAAAAACAAACCATCTACACTGTGTGCCGCCTCTATTCCTAGGAAGTATTTCAATTTTCCCAAATCTTTTATTCCAAATTTCTTGTCTAGGAATTGCTTGAAATGAGCACAAATACTACTATCATTACTAACCACAATCATGTCATCTACATAGACCAAGACTCCAATGAATTTTCCATCTCGATTATATGTGAACAGTGAGTAATCGGCCAGGGACTGAGTGAACCCATAAGACTTCATTGACACCGTTAACTTTGCAAACCAATTACGCGAAGCTTGTTTCAGCCCGTAAATAGATTTCAGAAGTTTACATACCTTGTTCCCTGCCTCATTTTCGAAACCTTGTGGTACCCTCATATAAACCTCTTCATCAAGGTCACCATGTAAGAAAGCATTGTTAACGTCTAATTGCTCAATATGCCAGCCCTTGATGACCGCTACTGCCAACATACATCTCACACTTGTCATTTTTGCCACTGGAGCGTAAGTTTCGTGAAAATCAACTCCTTCAACTTGGGTAAAACCCTGTGCTACAAGCCTTGCCTTATACCGTTCTATTGTTCCGTCTGCCTTGTATTTTATTTTGTATACTCATTTGCACCCGATGGGTTTCTTTCCCTTTGGCAAGTCGACAACCTTCCAAGTTCCATTTGCCTCCAAAGCATCAATCTCCTTTCTCATGGCCACTCGCCATCTCTCGTCTTTAGCTGCTTCATGGTAATGGCCAGGCTCACGGTTTCCATCAATGGTGGCCAGAAATGCCCTGTGAGAATTTGAAAAACAATCGGTGATAACATAATCGATTAATGGGTAACGCGTACCTGACTTGGAAGACTGATTTTGTGCGTGGTGAGCAGTCGAGTTCGGGGTATTTATTCTCGTGGATTTGCAAAAATAGTCCTTCTTCCACGCTGGCTCAAATTTATTGCGTGCTCCTCGACCCATTCTTTCTTCCTCAGCATCAATACTCGCACCTGTTTCTGGCCCTGCTGTTTCAGCAGCTGTTTTAGAATGCTGCATTTCCCTCGCTGCATCAGTGTGATCCCGAGTGTTTAATGACTCCCCTGTCACTTGTTCCCCTTCACTTTCCTCATGATTGCCATATCCTTCTCCCCCTGACCCATCACTCCCCCTTACACCGGTAGACACCTCGTGATCAATGGTGTAATCAGTATGGGCTTGGGTGTTATTGGGACTGTCATAAACAGTCTGTGAATTACTGCCAGTGCTTGCATCTAAATAGGGAAAAAAATGTTCATAAAACACGACGTCTCGGGATACAAAAACTCTCTTCTCGCGAAGGTTAAAAACTTTCAACCCTTTTTTGTTATGTGGGTACCCTATAAATGTGCATCGCTTTCCCCGCTCCCCGAATTTGTCTCGTGGTTTCTCTTTATTGTGTGCATAACATAAACATCCAAAAATTTTAACATTATCAAAATTGGGTTTTTTACGATACAAGAATTCATAGGGTGTCTTTCCTTCTAGCAAAGGTGTGGGTGTGCGATTTATTAAGTATGCCGCCGTCAATATACATTCTCCCGAAAATTGCAAGGGTAAACCCACTTGAAATCGTAATGCCCTTGCCTTTTCTAAGATGTGACGGTGTTTTCGCTCAACTCTGCCATTCTGTTGGGGTGTATCTATGTTACTAGTCTGAAACACAATACCATTTTCTTCATAATAACATTGCATTGTCCCCGATAATAATTCGTTTCCATTGTCACTCTGTATGATTTTGACACATTTATCGAATTGGGTCTTGACCATTTGACAAAACAATTTCATATAATCTCCAGCCTCGCTTTTTTCTTTCATTAGGTATACCCATACTCCTCGACTATGGTCGTCAACAATGGTCAAAAAATAATGTGCTCGTGTCAAACTAGCAACCCCATACTTTCCCCATATATCACAATGTATAAGTCCAAACAAATCAGTGCATCTTTTATTATTGGGTTGAAATGGGGTACGAGTCTGTTTCGCTCTACAACAAGAATCACAAATTGCATCGGAATTCCAAGATAAATTTCGTCCTATTAAATTATTAAAACGAGAAAGAATACTCTTGAATGGATGCCCAAGTCTTTGATGCCATAATCTACTCTCCTTTGCAACATCAGTCCGTGCTACTGACTCCGTCTTCTTATTTCGAAAATAATAAACCCCTTGTCGATGCTCACCCCGCCCAATCTCCGTCCTCGAAGTCTGTTCCTGCATTACACAATAATCAGGATAGAATGTTATTACGCAATTGTTTTCACGAATTAACTGTTGAACGTAAATGAGGTCACATGTAAGCGAAGGCACATATAAGACATCTTTCAAAATGAAATTTTCTCCTAATTGAACTTCCCCATGGATGCTTGCTTCAACCCTTCGTCCATCGGGTAAGCTCACGCTTGACAGGCCCTTGACCCATGAATTTTTTAGCAAGTCTCGTCTACCTGTCATGTGATGAGACGCCCCGCTATCTATTAACCACTCGACATCAAATGTAACTTTCATACCTTGTAATTTGTCGCTTCCTTCTGGGCTTTCACTTATCAGAATCCGGAGCCTTTCTATTTCTACATCAGTTAAGGGAATGTTCGTCTTTGTCGCGTCATTCTGCTTTCCTGTAGATCCTCCCGTCATTGCATTGGCCTGATGCGTGCTGCTCTGTCCACGCCCCCTGCCTCTGCCACGGGTACCAGTGCCATGGTAAGACCCTGCTCCTCTTCGTCCTCTTTCTCTTTCCTTCACCACCTCATATCCGTGTTTATCATAGCAATTGTCTTCCGTGTGGTAGAATTTTCCACAGTGAGTGCATTGAGGGAGCGGTACTTCGTCATCACTGTCCATCTTTGCCATCTGCCCCTGTCCTTTTCCGCCTCCGTATGTTATCGCTGCCATGGCTGCCTCATGTCTCTCCTCCTTTACTTTGGTAAGGGAAGCATGCCTTTCTTCTCTCAAAGTCACGGCATAAACACGACTCAGACTAGCTATTGGGTCTTCCATCAACAGATTAGTTCGAAAATTGCCATATAACTTCGAATCTAATCCCATTAAAAATTGATGTACCCGTTCTTCCTCTCGCTCTTTCGCTATTGAAGCTGCTGCTCCACATGTGCAAGACTTAATCTTGCTGTAATTCGCCAATTTATCCCATATTGTCTTTAATTTCGTGTAGTATTCTACCACTGTATCTTTTCCCTGTTTACATTCATTCAAATCACTCTTCAATTGATGTACACTCGGTGCATTGCCCGCTGAGTATCTGTCACGCAACTCGTCCCACACATCTTTAACGGGTTGCGTAAAGGTTATACTTGGATGTAGTTTTGGGTCAATAACATTCCGAAGCCATGCTCGTAACATTGCATTGCATTGTCTCCAGGCAACCGCCTCAAGACTTTCTTCATCTCCACCCATCTCCGGTTGCTTAACTTTGCCTTCGATGAAGGCTAACTTATTTTTTGCATCCAAACCGTTTTTGACAGCATCTGCCCACATTTCATAATTACTGCCATCAAATACGATTTGCGTGACATTCAAATTAGGATTGTCAGAGGGATGAAGATAAAGAGGCGATGTTATGGGAATCGTCTTTGGACCACTCCCGCCTTTTCCTCCGTCACCAGGCATGGTGAACGTTTCTGACTTATGTATCTTTATTTTTGCTGGATCGTTTAAGGCTCACGATACCATGTGAAAATATGAAGAGAGAATGAGATGTAATTGTGTTATTATGCTTGATGAACAAAACAAACGTACATCATGACTCTTTATACAATTCTAGTAGATCTCCAAAACCTATCATTCCTAACTATTTCCTAATATTAGGTGACTAATATATTTACATTACCTAAAACATCAAGATCATATATTTACAATATTACTAATATTAATAAGAATATTTTCCATATTCTTACAATGACCTAGCATAGGTCATGGGAATCTTTGATAAGGTACACTCATAATTATTAATCTCATGCTCTCTAATATTTTGTTGTTATGTTGTCTCCTCTCGTGAGATTCAACTCTTGTTTTGCCGTTTTTAGGTGAACAGGGGCTCGACTTGGCAAGATCATATACTATTGACAGTTATTCGTGGTTGTTTGGTATTGAGGGAGATTTCCGTAGCCTGGACATGGATTGAAAATGGTAGCCTCCAAAAGTGCAATGACTATGATGGTACACTGAAGGTTTGACAGCTGTTTTTCGGGGACTGGCATGATAATAATTAAAAAAATTGATTAGGTGTTGTGTATATTTGGTTTACTTTTAATTGCATCCTAATCCTCTAAACAACCGTCACCACACAACGATTAAGCTCATACATTTTTGGTTATGAAAAATGAGAGCTCGATTGAGTATATTTTGCAAATGTAGGCGGGCCATATTGAAAAGGGCAAAAGAGTATATCCATTCTTTGTACAACGTAGTGTCTCATTTCAAGTCGTTTCCATAATGTTTGTATAAATTACGTGAAAAGAATTTTGAACAAACGTATGGAAATAACTTAAAAGGAGGGACTCGAATTCAGTTGTTGCAATTGCTTTAGTGTGTTATTTTAGTGCTTTTGGGATTTTCGTTAAGAGTAAATAATTACTCCGTATAATTATGGGAAAGGGTGTTAAGTAAGTGGACGACTTTTAAAGGAGGCCGTCTCTATATTTAAAAGCGTACCTAACTTGGTGATTAGCTTGTAATTTCTAGTGCAGGGGCTTTAGAAAAGGTAGGTTATACTTTGTCTTACTAAACTATGTCAAATCTTGAAGAGTTCCCAGTTTTGTACGGTGATATATGAATGGTGTTGGCTATTTGTGCTGCCCAATTTGCTTGATTACCTTTCATTAACGTTATTTTTTTGGCACCCCTTCTAATTAGTGGGCGTTTGAGTCAAATAGTGTCGCGTTAACTTTAGGTTGGCATCCGGCAAAAATTAATATTAAGTTATAAATGTGCAAAATATATAAGTCCCTCCCAAATACATTTGTAAGACGGTTCTAATATACTCTAAAATAGTTCTTTGATACCAAACCTGGGAATTGAGTTGTTTGGGTCGGGTCAATCTGGGTTGTTTTAGTCATTCTGGCTCATGATTTTGAGTAGAGTAGGCATTTCGGGGTCAGGCGGGCGGCACACATCTGGCATAGGCACAATGAAGAAAACGAGGTGGTCGTGTCCGACGCTGCGGGGTAAGAGACGGGCCGTGGCGCCAAATTCCGGGTATTTGGGCGGCACAAATCCGACACGGGCAAGTGCTGTGTTGTCTCCTCCTCTAAATTGCACCGAGGACAAAGGAGGTCATCCCCCATGTTTCTACGAAACCTATTAACATTAACCATAAGGCGTACATAAGCAGCGAGCCATAGAAACATTTGAATACGTTGTTGGGACGGGAGGCGCCAAATAACCCTCTTATATCCGCTTCACTATTTGAGGTGGTTCAATTTTTTATAGCCTATACACGCACCGTGGTATAAAAATTAAATCTTGGTACATATTTTCCACTCAACCACCCAGTGGGTACTCATTTACTCTCTATTTTTACAAAATGAGCCCCTTTTACCCAAAGGGAAAGGCGGGTCTCGTATATTAATCACAACTACACCACCATCATCTACACGCCACAACTGGTGAGACTACTGGTACCCCACGGGCCCACCCCCAATAAATCACCCTTCACACACACACCAACTAGAGAGTGTGTTGGTGTTGGACAGTGCCTAATTTTCGCCCTAGTGACGTCCCTTTACATAGTTAACGGTGTGGGTTATTTGAGTGATGAGATTAGTATGTATGGGTAAATTGCGTAGTTTATGAAGGATTTTATCATGTTGTATGGTTGAAATTAATATACGCTGAAAGGACGTGTGTTGACTTATAAGATTAGCAGGCCATTGTTTGATGAGATGATATGGCGATTAACGTTAAATTCGTAAACAGCCGAGTATTACAATTTACAAATGACATTAGAGTATCCCTGTGGGCTACGACCGATTGTTGTATTTTAAGGTTTGAGAGACCACGTTGTCTTCCAAAGAGGGAGGTTATTAAAACTTGTAATTGCATCGGAAAGTACGTAGTTTTTAAAACTTTTTAATAAATAAACCGCAAGTGTCACTAAAATACAAAGTTGAATACTTAAAACATTAAGAAAAGTTTTAATAAAAATACAAGCATAAACAAGGGATCACAATCCCTCGATACGAATAAATAATTAAGTCCAAAAGGATAAGCTCATGATACAACGTTAAAGATCAATCGTTGTTAGGCAACCTCTAGCAACGTTCGCTAGCTCACTCATCTCAAAACCTCAAGTAGCACTCATCTGCAACCTGTCATTCATGAAACATGAATGCCACAGTCACTGGGGAGTAAATAGGTGTCCTCCCAGCCATATTACACAATAGTATCATATAAACAAATAAACATGTGAAGGACTCTCATATAAACATATGAAAGAAATAATAATAATAATGAAATATGATAATTTAAACAAACAACAACTCCTTATTACTATATGGAGTCGTATCAAAATATATCATATCATATAAGATGGCATATGAACCAAACAAGGCATATAAGCCATATAAACAACCACGGATGACTCACTCGCTAGTCGTCATGACCAAGAACGACATCAAGGTGAGCAAAGCACAAGTAATGTATATAAGTTAATGCAACCACGGGTGACTCACTCGTCATGACCAAGAACGACATCAAGGCGAGCAAAGCACTAGTGATGCATAACAATCTTAAAAAGATTTAGTTTATTGATCATACCTGCCCCAATCTACCATACTGCCTAAGTAACTAAGTATACATGTTTTCCTAACCAAGGTACCAAAGTGAATTTATTGATGGGTTATTTAATGGAAATACTTCAAACTATTGTGGTGCTTCTCAAAATACTCCAAACTATAATTTAACTACCAATATAACCAACTATTACACTCATTTGCTTTTAATATAATTGGCCCTTTATAAACCTGTGATAGCAGGTAAAAAGTCCCACCTTTCTCATTATAGATGATCTTTATCTTCTCTACTCTAAAAAAATTCAGAAAACCCAGAAAAGATGGGATCGGAGGAACATCGTGATTAACAAATGGGTTTCTTCCAAATTACATGGAAAAATTAACACTAAACCAAATTTTTAAAAATAAATAACAGTCACATAATTGACCCTTTTAGTTACATCAGTAGTAGAAAGAAATTCCTTCTATAAATCCTGTAAAACGCAACAAACCAAAAAAAAAAAAAAAAAGTTGTAATCTTTAATTTACACACACAAAAATAACACCAAAAAACCAAAAAAGAAATAGCTTGTATCGATTTGAGAAAGCTTTCCTTCATCTAAAACATTGAAAAGGGCAAATCCTGCTGAAGTTTCAAAGAGCACCAACATAATGCAAACCCTTTGAAGATTCAAACTTTATCTTGCTTTCAAATGATATGATAATTATAAGAACAAATTAGAATTAGGGATTCAAGTGTAACGCTAAATTAAAATGCAGAAATTAGTTGGTAGTTAGAGAAGGTTTCATTGTGTTCATATGAATTAAAGTCAATTCTTATGTTTCCCATTAAGTACCTAAAATACCAAACACTAAAGTTCTAACAAAATATCCATAAAAGCAGTACAAATCCAGAATACCGAATCTTATGTTTTCCATTAATTACCAAATCAGATGCAAATAACTCCGTCTTTAAGCGCTTTCTGCTAATTCCTATTGTTCGGGGCGTAGATTCCGGAGCAGTATTGTTTACCACGTAAGCTTGGTGAATGGATGTCCTTCCTTGCTTTGACTCTTCCTTTCGGTCTCTCCTGAAACGATGAACAAACTGAGGGCTCGGCTTTGCACCGAGCGTACTCACTCCGACGCTCAAGTCAGTGAACTTAAAGGGATTAAGTTGTGTGTTACTTGACAAAGTATATTGTAGAAAGATAAGGGAGTTTATACCAGATGAATAGTGAGTTTTAGGTTAGATTGTGGATCCCCTTCTCAATGAGAGAAGTGGAGTATTTATAGACTTTCACCTTTGTCACGTAGTGGCCAAGTGGCCAAGTGGCTAGCAGGTGGAAAGACTGTTCTACCCTCGGCCGAGGGGCCCATGGCAGGCCGGCTGACTCCGTGCCAAGGGGTCTTGGATATGAGTACGCGGATATGTCTCCCGGCTGGCCGATTGCCCAGCCGAGACCTAAGTGACCGGCCGACAGGCTGCGTCGGTTAGGCGGTCTAACATGTTGACTTGCTGTCTCTTGATCCTTGACCTTGCTCAATATGTTGACTCGGTCAGGGGGTGCAGAATATGCCCCATCAATTTGCCCCCAGCGTAGTCTATGCCGTGGTATGGACCTTCGATGAGTGTTGAGCGTATTATGCGCAAGTTGAATTTTCTCCCCCGACTTCCTCTTCCTCGGCTTGCTTCTGTTCAGGCCGTACCATATCCCCCCTCCACATGGATGTGTAATGGACATCAAATGTGGAAAAGAAGATGTCGCTGGCCGGCGGGTCCAAGGTTGAGAGTGTCGGATGCTTTGATTGCCCCCGGCCGGTGCTGCCAAGCTTGGTTGATCAGCTGGCCGTTTGGCAAGTAGATAACAAGGAGCGTGTTGAAGAAGATACGTCGATTGGTATTCCGCCAAGTAGCGTGTCAAAGAAGATTGGTAACTGTTGTGACGATTGACATTCCGTGGCTGCATGCTTGACACGTGTCTCGGTGTTGATTGGTTGACACTTCATGGGCTTTGCCCTAATTGGTCGGATTGAGTGGGCTTTGCCCTATAAATAGGAGAGTTAGCCCCTGAATTTGGCCTTCCAAATTCATTCTCTCAAAAAAAATTTCTTTTCGCTTAGTTTTCTTTGACATACCGTTTTGGCCCGGATCTGTCTGAGGAAATCCTCAAGAAGATGGGACTTGACAAAGACAAGAACGTTGTTGAGATGCATCCGAAGGCCGATACACGTGATCGCAGACCGGCGCCAAACGACCTCATGGACCAGCAGTTGAAGGTCCTAGATGTGACGGCGGCCCAGGCGAAGGTCGCCGGTAACATACCGCGCCGAAAGCGAAAAGCAGTGTCTTCGGCGGCGACGGCGTCAACTTCAGTTCCACCTCCAATCCCTGCAGTCCAAAAGGAGACTGTGGAGATCGTCGATATTACCGATAAGGAGGTCACCTTGGCGGAGGAATCTCCTCTCTTACGTAAGAGAAAAGAGACTGCTGCTGCCGCTGCTTCCGCTGCTGCTGCTACTACTGCTGCTATTGCTACCGAGGCCGGCAAAGAAATGGGTCCTCCGGCCAAGAAGGCCAAGCCTGGTACAGATCTAACCTGTGGCTCAGACTTAGCCGGTTCATTAGGCGTTCCTGATGACAGGCTCTCTGGTATGTCCATGAATGTTGACATGGATGCTTTGATTGAATTTTTTGTAGATCAACCGCCGCCGTCTAACGGTCCTGCTGAACGGCGTATTGAGAAGTGACCTGCGCAGACGGGTGGTAAAGATGCCACCGTCGTCTCCTCCTTCCTGAAGCCTACCCCCGCCCAGATTAGGTCGGAGGGCCTAAGTTTGTCCAGGATGCCGGCGAAGTGGGCTGATGTGGCCGGTGCTCATATTATGGAGCAAGAAAAGGTCATGGCTGAAGTTGCCCCACAGCTTGAGCGGCTAAGGCTTGAGCTCGCTGCTGCGAAGAAGGAAGCTGAGAGGGCCAAGGCTGAGGCTGAAAAGGCGGTCCTTGCTGAGCGAAAACTTAGGGAGGACATTGAAAAGGCGGTCCTTGCTGAGAGAGCTAAGGTTGAGGCTGCGGGGGCTGAAGCTGCTAAGCTGTTGGAGGAACGTGACAAGCTTCAGGCTGTCGTCAACTTCACTGCTGAGAAGAGGGACGAATGGAAGTCCATGTTTAAGGCCCAGGGGAAGGTGCTTCGTAATACGAAGGCTATCATCGCCCAGAGGGAGTTGGACATTGAGACGCTCCAAAGCGTCATCCTTCCTAACATGTGCGCCAATACCGGACTGGCCGAAGAAGCCGCAGTGGAAGTGATCGGGGAGCTCTTTCTGAAGGCTCCTTCCCGTGGCAGAGATTTGACGAGCTGCTTGATGACAAGCTTGATGCTAAGGCGAAGGCCGCGGAGGCGAAGGCCGCTGAGGAGGCAAAGGTGAAGAAGGAGGAGGAGGAGGCTGCGGAGAAGGCGGCCCGGGATGCCAAGGCGAAGGAGGCCAAAGAAGAGGTCGAGAGGGCAAGGGCACGCGAAGCTGCCGGATCTCCTTCTGGGTCGCCTATCAAAGATGATGCTGCTGCGGCTGCCAGTGGTGAGCAGCAACAGGCATAGGGAGACGGGCGGTCGTTACCAGACTCACCCGGCATCTCGGATAGCTTTAGCTGTTCGGGGGCCAACTATTGAGCCTTTCCTCCCTGCCATCTTTTGGCACTTCAAAGTTTTATGTCTGTACCCTTTTGTTGTTCCTTCTTTTTTGTAAACTTTGGTAGGTAGTGTTTAGGCTATCCCTATGGGGACGGCCGTCGACTTCTTCCTTGTAACCTGTAAACATTTTTAATAAGAGTTTGTTTACTTTGCCTCTGGCTTGGCCGAGGTCTTTATCTCATTTTCTTCTGAGTTGTGTTCTTTCGTTATTAATTGAGCGCTTTTTCCCGTTTCTGCCTTTGGCTTGGCCGAGGCAGTTAGAATGCGTATCTCAACTGTACTTAACGTTTTTAAACATGTTGGCATGTCGGTCGCTTCCTCCACCACCCGAGGCGGTCAGATTTGCGTGTCCCAACCGCCGCTGTGAACATGTTAGCGTATCGGTCGTTGTGTCCCCGCTGATTCCCGGCCTTGGCCGAGGGAATCAGGGTTACGGCGCGACAGTGTTCGTATCTATAGACGATTATTGATCGCGTCCTCGTCCACGCCCGGTCTTAATTTGCCGAGGTGTCAGATTTGCGTCTCAACGGTACTTATACGTTCTTAAGCTCGGTCTTAATTAGCCGAGGGCAAGTCGTGGTTCCCTCGTTTCTTCCCGGCTTTGGCCGGGGCAACTGAGTTAACGTTTTGACTGCTGTTGTATATATGTTAGCATTTTGGCTCGTTCCCCCGTCACTCCCGGTTTTGGCCGAGGTGATCGAGGTTTTGGCGCTGTCTGCTGTGTACATGTGTCTTCTTTTGTAGGACTATGGGAGGGACACTCCATTTTGATGGAAAACTTGGAACACTCTTCATTAGAAATAATCATGCGTTGGGGTTCCCACAACGGTCTCGGACACCTCCGCCGCTATATGAAGTATTTTCTGAGGTTGTCTGTGTTCCAGTGGCTCATTAGAGGCACTCCCTCCATGTCGGTTAGCCGGTATGTACCCGGCCTCATTTCCTCAACCACTTTGTAGGGTCCTTCCCAGTTGGCTGTCATTTTGCCATGGATGTTTCCTTTGTTGGTGGCGGCTGACTTTCTTAGGACTAGATCTCCTACTTTTAAGTCCCTTTTGTGGACCCTTCGGTTGTATGCTCTTCTCATTCTGTTTTGGTAAACGGCCAAGTTGAGCCGTGCCGTATCTCGACTTTCTTCAACCAGGTCTAGGGAGGCTTTCGTGCCTTCCTCATTTTGGACCGGGTTAAAGGTTTGCGTTCGAATGTCGGCACCGTTGCTTCAATTGGCGGGACGGCCTCGGACCCATAGACAAGGTGGAATGGATGCACCCGTTGCTTCTTTCTCCGTGGTTCGTAGTGACCATAGGACGCCGGGTAGTTCATCAGCCCATCTTCCCTTTAGATCTTCAACCTTCTTTTTCAATCCGTTCAAAATTGTCTTGTTAGTTTCGCCTCCTTTGCCCGTTACTCCGAGGGTGGCAGACGGAGGAGTATGCGAACTTGATATCGAGCTCTTCTAGCCAGTTCATCACCAAGTCACTCCAAAACTCTCGGCCGTGGTCAAATACCATGACTTGGGGTAACCCAAAACGAGTTATGATGTTCTCCCAGATTACCTTTCTCACGGCCGTCGTGGTCTTGGTGCAGGTTCTGCGACAGCTTCGACCCATTTGGTGAAGTAGTCAACGGCGACAATTAGGTACTTTCTTCCTCCGGAGGCCGTCGGAAATGGCCCCAGTAAATCCATCCCCCATTGTGCAAATGGTAACGGATCGAGAAATCTTGGTTGCAGGTCTCGGGAAGGTGCATGTATCACCGGAGCATGCATCCGGCGCGGTTCTTGCACTTTTTGGTCTTAGTTCGGGAATCTTCCAGCATGGTAGGCCGTAAGTAGCCGGCTCGGAGAGCTTTTTGGGCTAGCGTTCTTGCCCCCATGTGGTGTCCGCAGATGCCTTCGTGAATTTCGTCGAATGAGCTCCGCGTCGGCCGGGCCGACACATTTCAAAAGTGGTCTTATCACGGACCTTCTGTATAGTTCCCCTTCGAACACCAAGTACCTTGCGGCGATCCTTTTATCTTCCGGGAGAGACTGCGGTTTTAAAGCAACTCTTTTGTAAGTTTGTACTTCATTATCGGAGTCATCCAAGTCGTCTCGACTTCTATGTCGCCCACCATGCCAACGGTCTCGGTGATGCTTTTAGCATTCCTAATATCCACCAAAGACGGTTCGACCGACATTCTTGATGGTTGAACCGGCAAGTTTTGAGAGAGAGCGTCGGCTCGGTTGTTCTCGGACAGGGATGCATTAGATCCGGAAAGATTTCAATTTTTTGTCGTGTCGCCTTTTACCTTTTCCAGGTATCTCACCATCCCGTCGTCTCGAGCCTCAAACTCTCCTCCGACTTGGTTAGTAACCAATAGTGAGTCCGTCTTCAACACAATGTGTTCCCCGCCCCGCCGCTCTAGCTAACTCGACTCCGGTTATCACCGCCTCGTATTCGGATTCGTTGTTTGAGGCCGAGAAGGTAAACTTCAAGGCGTACTCAAATTCGTCCCCGTTTGGGCTGATGATAAGGATGCCGGCTCCCGAGCCGTTCGTCGTGGAGGAGCCGTCGGTGTAAACCTCCCATACACCGGGGGTGTGATTCTTCTTGGTATGTGCACTCTGGCAAGGAAGTCCGCAAGTGCTTGCCCTTTATCGAGGGCCTCGGCCTCGTATTGAATGCCGAAGCCGAATAGCTCTACGCCCATTTGATGAGCTCGCCGGATTGTTCAAATTTTTCCAATGCTTTCTCCAATGGCTGGTCGGTTAAGACCGTTACGGGATGTGCGTCGATGTAAGGTTTTAGTTTCCTTGCGGCAATGACGTCAGCAAAGGCTGCTTTTTCAATCAGTGGGTAATTTCTTTCGGCGGGCAACAATGTATGGCTGATGAAGTAGATTGGGTGCTGCTGCTTGTTTTCTTCTCTGACGATTACGGCATTGACCGTGGCCGAGGTAACTGCTAAGTATAGATATAGAGTTTCCCCGGCCGTCGGTCCGGGACAGTGGTCGGGAGAGTTTGTAGATGAGCTTTCGTTGCACGAAAGCGTGCTCGTTCCTCCCCAAAGCAAAAGTCTTTATTCCCCTTCAACCCTTTGAAGAATGGGGTGCTCTTGTCGGCCGACCGAGAGATAAAGCGGGCAAGAGCCGCCATCCTCCCGGTCAACATCATAACCTCTTTGCGATTCCTCGGCTCAAGCAGTCTAGAATTGCTTTGATTTTCTCTGGATTGGCATCAATTCCCCTGGCGCTGACAAGCACGCCGAGGAACTTGCCGGCCCGGACACCGAAGTTGCATTTCATTGGGTTAAGTTTCATCTTGTATTTCCTTAGTGAACAAAATGTTTCGCTCAAGTCGGCCAGGTGCTCGCCGTCAGACTTGCTCTTTACAATAGCATCGTCGACGTAAGCCTCGATATTTCGCCCTTTTTGGTCTTGAAACACTTTGTCCACCAGCCTAGTGTAAGTTGCGCCAGCGTTTTTCAAACCGAACGGCATCATTTTGTACATGTATGTGCCGTGTATGGTGATGAATGCGCACTTAGGCATGTCTTCTTCGGCCATGAATACCTGATGGTACCCAGAAAAGGCGTCGAGCAGGCTCAGCATAGTGTAGCCTGCTGTTGCGTCTATTAAGCTATCTATTCGAGGCAAGGGATAGCAATCTTTAGGGCATGCTTTATTAAGATTTGTAAAATCAACACACATCCTCCACCCTCCTGATGACTTCTTCACCATTACAACATTTGCTAGCCACTCAGGGTAAGTACAAGGCATGATAAAGCCCGCCTCTAACAACTTATCTACCTCGGCCTTGATGGCATCATCTTTCTCGGCCGAGGAGTTCCTCATCTTCTGCTTCACAGGGCGAGCGCTGGGGAGTACGTTCAGCTTGTGAACGATAACCTCTCGGCTCACGCCTGGCATCTCGGCGGCTGAGTACGCGAAGACGTCTTTGTTCTTCCTCAGCAGGTCTAGGAGATTGGCTCTGAACTTTGGCTCCAGGCCGACGCCGATAGTTACGGTGCTCCCCGGGTCAATCTCTATCTGCTCGGTCTCGGCACCTTCGACCACGCCGACGTGGTTGGTGCTCATCGGATCACCCTCCTGTCGTAAGGATGGGCTCTTCCCTTTCTCTGACTTTTTCGCCACTTTGAGGGACTGCATGTTGCACCCTCTGGCGGATATCTGGACATTGACAACTTCGTCCCTCTCGTCCTTTGAGACGAGCTTTTGCACTTCCCCCCGGTCCGAGACATACATCAATGTCAGGGGCCGGATGGATATTACAGCATCGGCCTCGCTCAAGGTGACTCGGCCTATGAGGACGTTGTAGGAAGACGAACCGTCAATGACCACGAACTCAGATAAAACATTCTTGGCCGAATCGGCTTGGCCAAACATCACGGCATCGATAGACCCTGGGGTACCAGGCCGCCCCGGAGAAGCCGTACGGTGGGTTGGTGCGGGGCTCGGGTCCTCAATCTTCGACCGAGATTGAGAAAGCATTCCCGAACATGATGTTGGTATAGGCGTCAGATCAATTAGGCACCTCTTCACCAGGTGGTTGGCTATGTCTAGGTGGACCACCGGGGTCATTTGTGTGGGGCTACGACTCCTTCGTAGTCTTTCCTTCCGATGGTTATATCGGGGACGGTGTGAGCGGGGGTCACTGTGGTGGGCACAAAGTTGATGGCTTGGTAAAGCTCGTTTAGGTGCCGTTTGTGCCCATTAGCGGACCCACCGTTCTCGTTCCCGCCGATGAAAACCTGGATCACTCCCATCCTGTGGAATACTGATTTCCTCTTTTCCCCGCCGGAGCTGGATTCTGGGTTCCCATCTACGTACTTGCTGAGGGCCCCCTTTTGGATCAGCTCCTCAATGGCGTTCTTCAGTTGCCGATAGTCGTCGGTCTTACGGCCGGTCTGGCCGTGATAATCGCAAAATTGGCTTGCGTCACCTTCCCTCTTCATCTTGGGGGGTCTTGTCCACTTCTGCCCTTCGCTCTTGCTCAGGGCGAAGACCTCGGCCGGTGTTTTGACCAGAGGGGTGGGACCGCTGTACCGCTTATGGGTGTATGGTCCCGAACTCCCCCCGGCGTCCGCCGAGTTTTGCTTCCTGTTGGACCTTTCAGGCCGTGACCTATTGCTGTCACGGCGTCCTTCATCCTCGTTGTCGCGGCGGCTCCTCCTTCCTGAGTGCCCAGATTCACTGTGGCCTACCCAGGTCTTGTGGTAGTCCTCCACCTTTATGGCCTGGTCGGCCATCCTTCTGGCGGAGTCCAGGTTGAGGTCCCCGCACTTGATCAGCTCATCTTTGAGCTCGCCTTTCGGGAGGCCCTTCATCAGTGCGAAGGCCGCCAGCTCGGCATTCAGCTCACGGATCTGCTGAGCTTTCGCGTCGAACCTCTTCACGTAGCTCCGGAGGGACTCGTCCTCCCCCTGTCGGATAGTGAGGAGATCGGATGTCTCCACGGCCCTTCTCTTGTTGCAAGAGTAATGGGCTATGAACTTGTCTCTTAGGTCGGCGTAGTAATACACCGAGCCATTGGGCAGCCCCTTGTACCAGCTTTGGGCCATCCCATGAAGGGTTGTTGGGAAGATTCGGCACCAAACCTCATCGGGTTACTCCCACACCGACATGTAAGACTCGAAAGCCTCGGTGTGGTCGGTCGGGTCGCTATCCCCCTTGTAGGATAGGGGTGGCAGCTTTAGTTTGGTTGGCACCGGAACCTCGAGGACGTAGGTGCTGAGGGGCTGTCTGACCACGTGCCGAGTGACACGTGGTGATCGGCTCCTCGTGGCCCTAGTCCGGCTTCTCTCCCCGTGGCGGAAAGGGCTTCTTGTTGTCCGACTTTGGAGAGTCGGACTTCTGTCTTCATTTCTTCGGGGGTGGCCTCTTTGATGCCGCGGCGACTCTGTCCTCCCTCGCGTGGGGGAAGGACTTTGGTCGGCCACTGACACCACGGGCACCGCCGGCGTCCTAGTATGCTCCACTCCTTGCATTGCCCCGGACAAGTTGTTCGGGGTCACTTTATGGGCCCTGGTCACCTGCGGGTGTGCTGCCGTCACCGGCGTTGCGGCGGGGGTGATCGGCGTATTACCCATTAAGTCCAGGAGTAGCTTCAGCTTTGCTGCATCGACCACATGTCCCATGATAGTGACTTGGCCGGTAAGCAGTGGTGTTTCTGGTTGTATCGGCATCCCGAACGCCGGTTGAATTACTCGGCCGGTGGAGGACGGCCCGATCTCAGAATTAAGGACTGTGTCATCCTGATAGAATGCAGTTTCGTCACTCACAATTGCTTCTTGCTGTTTCGACATTTTCTTAGCTTGTTGGGTGGGTTTTGTTTTGTGGTTTTTTTTTTTTTGTAAGGGATTTGACTAGCTTCTAGTATCTTTATCCCCACAGACGGCGCCAATTGTTCCGGGCGTAGATTCCGGAGCAGTATTGTTTACCACGTAAGCTTGGTGAATGGATGTCCTTCCTTGCTTTGACTCTTCCTTTCGGTCTCTCCTGAAACGATGAACAAACTGAGGGCTCGGCTTTGCACCGAGCGTACTCACTCCGACGCTCAAGTCAGTGAACTTAAAGGGATTAAGTTGTGTGTTACTTGACAAAGTATATTGTAGAGAGATAAGGAGTTTATACGGATGAATAGTGAGTTTTAGGTTAGATTGTGGATCCCCTTCTCAATGAGAGAAGTGGAGTATTTATAGACTTTCACCTTTTGTCACGTAGTGGCCAAGTGGCCAAGTGGCTAGCAGGTGGAAAGACTGTTCTACCCTCGGCCGAGGGGCCCATGGCAGGCCGGCTGACTCCGTGCCGAGGGGTCTTGGATATGAGTACGCGGATATGTCTCCCGGTGGCCGATTGCCCACCGAGACCCAGGACCGCCGACAGTCGCGTCGGTTAGGCGGTCTAACATGTTGACTTGCTGTCTCTTGATCCTTGACCTTGCTCAATATGTTGACTCGGTCAGGGGGTGCAGAATATGCCCCATCACCTATAAATAGAAGCTGATGAAGGAGTTTTAAGGTAGATGATGGTCATAAGAATAATGGAGATGGTAAAAAGTATTAATTGGAGGAAATCAATGAGGTTTTGATGTTCTAGGGAAGAAAGATTAATGGTGTTAATAAAGTAAGGGGAAGAAAGAGAAGGGATAAAATAAAAACCGATTCAGCAGGTAGCCCATCCACTCGTTCTAGTAAAAGAGAATAGATGTGAAAGTTGAGTATATTGGTAGTTAAAATAAAGTTTGGAGTATTTTAAGAAGCACCCAAATAGTTTAAAGTATTGTCATTAAATAACCCATTGATATTTCATCATTATTTTTGTTACTTTCCTGCATTTCCGTTTACTGTCCCTTTTTCGTTCCTTTCTAATTTGTTTGGCCCTCTCTCCTCTATTTGGGCCATTTGTGAGAGGAAATGGTATCCGTCACTCCGAAGTGACGGATACGTGCCGTCTTCAATGAGATTTTGTGTTTGTTTGGGGACATTTGTGCTTGGTTGCTAGGAATGTTGTTTTCTCGAGGATATTTTTCACCATTTCCCATCATTTTTTTAAAATTATGTTATGTTTTGGTCATTGGTGGTTGTAATTTTGGATGCGATTTTCGTGTAAATCGTTTAAAAATAAAGGTGATGGTAGTACAAAGCAAATGAGTGAGCAACTTCTTCTACTGTATCAATTTACGGCGAAGTCAGGATTTGACGTTAGAAGAGATGATAATTTTTTGTGGGACCGAACCATTAAGGTGATTTAGTAAAATAGAGGGAAAAAAAAAACAGAATATTTCAACTAAAAGTGTCAATATTTTCATTTTTGATTGGGGACGACCACCCCTGCTAGCAGCACGCCTTACTCCGCCAATGCTACGTATAATCAATTCGTAGGTAACGCAAAGATGCTACTGATTAGCAAATGAAACCAATTCAACAATAAAGTAGAGTGCATCGGACATTTTGGATGTTGCAGTGCAGTGAACAAACCACTAATAATAATTGCCGAAAATTACGGTGTTTAACAAAGACTTTTTTTACACTTGCTTTAGCCACTATCTATCTTCTATTCACCAACTAATCCTCCATACTTTTTCTGTAGTTTCATTAAGACGGTCTTGGTCTTATACAAAACTAGAACGCATGTAAAACCGTCTTATATAAGTCTAGTAGAAAACGACAAGTACTAACAATGAAAGCCAATCACAGAACCGTCGTTAATGGCGACGGAAACACGACAGTCAGCAGTAACCCCAATATGATGAGTGAAGAACCACAACACCCTTACTCTCCCTACCATCTCCATCCTCGACTCGAGCTCCATGGTCGGTTGTATTCGTCCGAATCCATCAGTCACAGGCTGCAATTCCATCGCTGGTACATTACCAGCCACCTCTGTTGCCATAATAGGAAACGACTGAACCGAGAAGGAGGCTGTCATGTAGACAGTATGTCCAGCAGAGATGTTACCTGCAGGAATGAACATGAAGGCGAGCTGATTGCCAGCGTACAGAAGCTGTAAGCTGCTGTCGAAATGGGAGAAGAGTGCGCGGTTGGGGTTGCGAACAGAGGCGTACTGGGAGAAGGTGAAGCTGACGGTGGTTGAGTTGGAGGAGACGTTGAAGACGGGGATTTGGACTGCGGCGATGTTGATTTTAGGGTCCTTGGGTTTGAAGAGGGAAAAGTATAGGATGAAGATTAGGATGATGATGAATATGAGGAATACAGTTGCGACAA
This sequence comes from Silene latifolia, assembly GCF_048544455.1. Taxonomy (NCBI): domain Eukaryota; kingdom Viridiplantae; phylum Streptophyta; class Magnoliopsida; order Caryophyllales; family Caryophyllaceae; genus Silene; species Silene latifolia. The sequence continues at coordinate 140,097,969 of NC_133531.1, forward strand.
TGCATGAGGCGAGTGTCGTGCGGCGAGGTTTAGGTGGTTTTGACGGTCGATGTGGTGGAGGATGGTGTGGTTGGGGTGGTGGAGGGTGGTTTTGTTGTGGATGATGTGGTGGTGGAGGGTGTTGTTGTTGTGGATGACGTGGCGGTGGAGGGTGGCGCTGCGGATAGTGTTGAGGTGGAGCTTGTGGTGGAAGACGGTGTGCATTATTAGAAGGTTTTGGCATTGTGTTTGTATGAGAACTCTGAGGAATGGAAGGGTAGTGTAGTGTAGTAGTGTAAGGAGAAGGGAAGTATTGAGGTGTGGAAAAGGAGGGAAATAAGAGTCAAAAGAAGAGGACAGAGTGGGTCAAATAAAGAGTGTGAATGTGTGACCTTTTTTCTTTCTTTTGTTGCTTTGTAAACACAAATTGGCTCCTAGGGTTGTATACTTATATCACCGGTACTTGTTTAAGACGGTTTTAACTTAAAACGACTTTTATAGCTGGTTAAAATGAAGGTGAAGGTCAAAATAAAAAGAGGTTGTAAGAGGTTTTAACTTAAGTCCGTCTTAAGCAAGACCAGACTGACCAGTTATGCATGCATTAGCCTTGTCGTAAATACGTGCCGAGGATACACTCCCTCAATTCATTTTAAACATTTTTGACCTTCCCAAAAAAATTACTCCGTACGAATTTGAGAAAGGATAGTGATAGGGCGCCACCGGATGACGCCCAAATTGGGTGCTACCTTCTCACAACCATTCTTAATTGAAGGGATCTCCACTCACCCCATGTGAGAGGGTGACGCCCTTTTATTTTCCTTTTAGAAATATGCAGTAAAAAAAAATTGCAGAACAGGTGGGGTCAGAAATAACCGTTGTCATAGGAAAAAGATTAAAGAGGAGAGATTTCATTCTTTTTTCACAAATTCTCATGTCAAACGAAATAGACGGAGACGGGTCTTGTGTGACCATAAAGATGGTCAAATAAGGCCCCCTTCTGAAGCCTTGAAACGGAGTATGGCCGTCTGAAGAGATACCAAGTGCTTCTTGTGGAGTAGGGGTACTAATTTTTAGAAAATGTTTTACATCATTTGATAATATCGAGATTCATTATTATTAGTACTTTTACGAGCATCACATTTAGTAGTAGTTCAATTCAAAGCTTTACCTCAGGCAACTTTAGTTTTTTTCCTAAATAATATTAGTGGCGAAGTCTACAAAAAAACAAGGCACATAAACAATAACAAACTCGTAAGGAGTCGACAAATTATCGAAATGAAACCTGGAAATGATGGAGATTAAGCACACAAAGCCGGATATAAAATTGTTGGTCATACAAACTACTCCGTATAACAAATTTTCCCGAGTAATGTCGACATGTCATATACATAGAGAGATTAGACACTCACACCAATAACAGTGTACTGTTTGCCATGTTTGGCAGGTTGCTGAACCAGCAGCTGAAAGTTGAGCATAAGCGATGTTCAAGTCACTGGTTATGCTCTCTCATCTTTGTTCTAGTACAAAACTTCTTGTAAGTTCCGGCTAGAGCATCGAGGCATTGAAGGGAAACTATATTTTCCCCTAAAGAATCATCACAATCTTTCTTATACTCTCCTGTCAAAAAAATATCAAATCGATCAAAATATCACCAGACCAAATATGTTGCAATGCTACACTACGGAGCCGCCAGTATATTAGACATGATGTAGATTCACCGCTGCACATTGTACTCGTCTTATCAACCATCATCCACCGACAAAATGCTCTCAATTAGACACATGCCACAATCTAACGACAGAATGCTATTCAACAAAATAACATGAGGCTGAAAATAAGATGCACTCTATCTCCTTCTCAACCATCATCCACCGGGCAACAAATGGTGACAAAACTAATTTTATGTATCGACACTAGGGAAGGAAGCAAAAAATAATTCACAAAATCCCCCAAATCATTTCTAGGTACAGCCTGTACAAAACTACGACCTAATATGAGCAAATTGTTCGGTTTTATGAGCAAATTGTAGACTTCCGGTGTAAAAATCATTTAAGCATGTGGAAAGGCATCCTAGGGGAGCAAATATACTATGGTGAGCACAACAGATCCGATGTAAAAATGTAGATCAATCACGAAATGTTCCAATGGTTAAGGCACATGGAGAAAGAATAAGTGGTTTTGGAGCGAATTTCGGGGTACATATAACAGTATTACTCAATCTACTGAACACATCCGTTTACAATTTCAGCACCTACTTAAATAGAAAAAACAACCCACACTTAAGCTACTGATTACCTAAAGTCCAGCTTGGGTAGAAGTATTCCACATGAGTCAACAGGGTTTCCTCGTGGAATAATCTTGCCTACGTTCTACTAAAAGAGAATAAGGATTACTAAGTGACAACCAATTACCAATTACATAAGCTATAAATGAAGTATTACTATCAATTTCAACATGTTAATGAAACAAAAAATGCACCACAAATAGTCAAATGTCATAAACGTACCTTTAAATTCAAGTCCCATTGTGTATCAAGACATTTACCACAGGCTACCATGAAGTCTAAAGAGCTGCACCTGAAGAATTCATAATTAAAACTGCATAAGAGACCAAATTAAAAAAAAAAAAAAAAAAAAAAAAAAAAAAAAAAAAAAAAAAAACAAAACAAAACAAAACTTTGATATGAGCCGAGTGACTAGAAGAAGCTCGAGAATGTTATTCTAACTCTATATTTGATAGGCAGCGATAAAAAATAAAAAATAATTATTGAGGTAAAGGCAATGATAAGATTAGAATACATATATTTTGCTCTCTCACATGCACAAAGCATTGCAGCAGAAAACAGCAACACACTTATTAGATAAACCACCAACACTGACGAACTTTCCAGTATCCCTACTTTGATAATTTCCACGCATCAAATGTGTCATACATCTGGTTGAACTTGTGGAGAAAAATAAAGATATCAGATATATCAAAGAAAGGTAGAATAAAAACCTGATATGATCACTAATTTGCATCACCCCTGTACTGCTAACTCTTGCAAGTGGTCTATGAAAACTTGCAAACTCACATCATCTGTGAATATGATCTCTGAACCTTCCCTATATGTTGACTTTTGGGTTACTGAAGGGTTCAACTTGGCAAGAAGAAATCTAGCCTGACTACCATGCTGGTCGCATTTGATGAGTTTAGGAACAGGCATCCTTTCAGCAACAAGTTGATCTGCATCCACCTCTGGTGCTTCTAACAACTTTCTAAAATTCTCATGACTCGGGTCTTTGTGGTAACCAAGCTTCCGCCACTGCGCAATGTTTGATCCATAGTGGATGACCACATAGAAGTACGAATCAAAAAGTAGAATTACATCTGGCAATACAGAGCAGATATCAAGGAGGACGGGAATCGGAGGACCGTCAAAAGAATATTGGAATAGCGTGGGCTGAATCATGATCAGAGTCCCTACCACTCCCTCACGATTTAGCATCAATCTAAAGAAAGCCGTCTCATCGGGAGTGCTGTTAAATACGTCAATAAATTGGGATCTTCTTAGATAATACATGAACTGTGGATATAAAGAAAAATTGGATGAAAGGCGAAAAGATGATGCGTCTTCTTGAATGTAGTCTCCAAACTTGGAAGCAAATCGTATTAGATTATCGTCAAGCCACCTTATGACATCTCTAGCATAATGCTTCTTTGCTCTGTCGATTGCAAGCCTCGCCATGACGGTTGCTGCAGCTTCTTGATCAAATCCCGCAGAAATTTCAGGTGAATTCTTGCCTGCCCACCTCCTTGCTACAGTTGTCACCCTTCTCCGAGATCCAACTGTTCCATATTGGTAACGGGTAATAAACTGAATAAAGAAAGCAGACCCAGGTTCAGCATTTTGACTATCACTAACTTCAAAAAAGAATGTGATGCATGTCTTGTTGGTCAAAGAACACAACTTCCATGTGTTGGTAGAACCTTCCCCAATTACATTGTCACTCACTATCCCACTCTTTTTCTGTAGTGATACACATGGACCAAGGGCCCCACAAACTTTCACATCATTAGTTGTTACCACCTCAATAGATGCATCAAAACACATTTTCAGATTCCCATCATTGTCAAGATTGAACAGGTGGTGTAAACATTTCCTGAATTGTTCCGAATCAAATAATTCCCCAAGCATCATAAATCCACCTGAGCTCTCAACAGGGGCCTTCAACTCTGCGACTCCCACTTGATCCAAAGAACAAGCAAATAAATCAAGTACTATTGATGCGTTACACAAGCGTTGGGACAATTTTCTATAAAAACTGCAAGATTTCTCAAAAAAGGGAGCATGACCATCAATCAGATCCCGGTGATTTCTGATTGAGTAGCTACGATCGGACTCTACAACAACACCAGGGCCAAGCGTTGCAGGTCCAGATGTGAACACGATCACTCGGGAACCTGTTTTCACCATACAGCCCTCTAAAACTCCAATTGCAACAGATATTGCAGATCCTGTGGCTCTTAAAGGGCGATGGCCTGGAACAAACGTCCCTGAAGAGTGGATTTCATCTATTGCTGTTGTGATGCTAAATTCACACTCTGATACTGGTAGAAGAAACCCTTGCTTCTGTACAGCCATTGACTTCCCACTATGAGGTTGTTTCACACTCTGGAGTTGAAGGAACTGTTGAATCTGATGAAATATTAACAAAGCATTGGTCAATAATCAACTAAGTGAACAAGCTAAGTGAACAAGAAACTCAACCCATTGCCAACAAAAGAACCTAGAAGACAGGATGTCAAATGCTTGCCATATTAAGTTACACCTCCCTATTTTTTCTGTCGGTTTTTCTCTCCTCCCACTTCCATCCATTTTACTTTTCTCACTTCTCAACAGATTCCCTTTTGTTATATTCTTTTTACCATCCACATTCATGGCTCCATAGGGAGTTCATGTTAGCCGATCTCAAATTATTATGATGAAAGGATTATGAGAGGAAAGGGAGGGGGAACAAACCCCTTCATTTAGTTAGCAAGTGTATTTAGATCGAAATGGAGAGATCCATTTTCACTCTTACAAGCCTAATCGAAAACTCTCCAACATGGGGAAGATTTGGAGGGAAAATCACATTGCTCCATCTCCCTTCCCTTCTCCCTAATTGTGTGTTTGGATTGAGGGATTTTGAAAGAAAGGGAGGGGAGGGAATTGGAAGGATGAGAAATTCATTGTTTGGTTAGCAAAATGAAGGTAGAAGGATTTGGGAGGGGAGGGAAAACGAATCCCTCCATTTCCCACCTATAAGGCAAACTATTTCCCCACCGACATAGGCAAGATTTGGAGGGGAAATCACCTCCTCCATTCTCCCTCCCCTCCCCTTCCTTTCCCTTCCTCTCCTTCCCCCTCCCCTCCCTTTGAAAGAAAGGGAGGGGAGGGGGAAAGAGGGAAGGGAAAGGAAGAGAAGGGAAGGGGAGGGGGAATAGGGTGTGGGTGTTTGGATACAATTTTCCTTCAAATCTTGCCTATTGTGGAGAGATTTTGATTAGGCTTGGAGGAGGGAAATTGAATCCCTCCAAATCTTTCCCCCTCCATTTCCCTCCACCCTTATTTTCTATCCAAACAAGGGATTTTAAATCCCTTATTCCCCCTCCCTTTCTTTTCCCTCCAAATCACTCAATCCAAACACACCCTAAAAGTCAGTCCAAGCACACTGTAAGGTTTGGTGGTTGTAATTTCGAAGGACCACAGACGACTACACAAAGAGCCAAGGGAAGATATATCATGCCCCTCCAAACAAAATTAGGGTCTCTCATGCTCCTCTAACCCATAAATGAGCCCCCTAATCCAAGCTTCCTCATTAAAAGAAGGCTCAAGCTGAAAAAAAGGATGTCAAAAGAAAAAAAAATGAACCTCCATCTAGCTTTTATAGCTCAAAGCACCTCCCACACTGAATATTTACTAAAGCTAAAAGTCAAGTTGATGAAACAAGCAACAAAGATAAAGAGCCCACAGATACATCATTTTCAATCTGAAACTTGATTTCAGAAGGCATGAGGCGTCTTGAGGGGAAGGCTCCCAAAGCGACGAGGCCCGAGGCAACGAGGCGCACTGATTTCAAAGAAACGTGTATATTTTCCGTTCGTTTTCAAAGAGGGCTAACATGTAAATACTTGAAAATTAAGGACAAAGGGGAGAAGAGAAGGGTAAAATAACAGAATAAATAAAGCAGAGCATCTTGCACCTAGGGGCCCCTCAGTCGTGTTTTTTCAACTCAAAATTTAAAACTAGCACTTCTAGCCGGCATTATTGAGGTGATGGGGTCAAGAATCAAAACATACTATCCGGAAGAGGCTAAAACACTAAATAATGAAGATATCATATACCTGGGATAAATCAAAATCTGCACTGACTCTACTGTTTCTAAATTATATGGAGTGACAAGCAATTGTTCAAGGGTAAATACAAACATGGAACCAAAAGTAGCATAGAGACTAAAGACTAGCAAATACCTGCACAGAGGTGAGCTCTCTATCCCCATGAAACAAGACAACCCTGGTACAATCACCAAAGCCCAAATCATAAACTCTGGCCATAGAATCAAACGTCACCAATCCCACAAGTGCATTCTCTGGTAGTCGAGAAAACACAAGCAACAGCTCGTTTTTCAACGCCCTCAGCTCATCCTCTGCCACACAAAGGTCTATCACAAACACAAAAGCCGGACCCACGTTAGCTGCTCTTGGGTCAACACAGCCCATCATAGAAGTTGAAGAATTTACAGAGGGTGCTATTGAGGAAAGAGACGAAGAAGAAGATGGACCATTTCCCCAGCTGGGCTTCAGGTTCGAACTCGAATTTGAGCTTGACATTGAAAATGTGTTCTTACCCGGATGATACTCAACAGTGCTGTATGTGGGGAAAAGCTCAGCGGGAAGATTGTGCTCACCAATGCCAGCGTATGACTTCGGAAAGGAATTTTTGTGATGGCAAAATGGGCAAAGCCAAATTTTTGATTGGTAATCAACACGAGCATAAGGGTTCAAAGCCGCTGCACATCTGACGCAAATCAAAGGCTCATAAGGAAGGACCGGGAGCTCAGGTGATTCCATCAATGGTGTGCACAAGATAGAAAGTGGGATTATAAGTGACGCAGCTCCAGACTTTGAAGCTGGCCATGAGTTCCACGACCAACGGAGGCCCTCGATTGCCTCTAATTCAGTAAAGTCCATTTACTTACAAGACCCAATTATCTAAAAGTGACAATGTGTTTTCATAAGCTACTTTCCTTGGCTCAAGTAACACAGAAAACAAACATGAATAAAGAAGGTATTGGTAGCTAAAATGGTTTAGCTATTGTCTAGATCGTTGATGGTTCCGATGACGGATTTTAAGCCCGCTGCAAAATGGCAACAAGTCGAAAAATCAAGCTTGTAGCAATAGGAGATCCAACAAAAGCAGTATATATAACCCACATTATACAGATAAACATAGGGCATAAATTTGAGTGGAGAACAGGAGAAGTATAAAACCCTATCAAACTAAAAGATCCTTTCTTGGCCAAAAATGCAGAAACATTGAAACCCAAATTCCAATTACACATACTATACTTATGGAAATTGGGTATATGAATATGAAATTGTAGGTGGGTTGCTAAATTAGTAGTTCCAAAATGATGAGAACCATCAATTTGATCTAGATCATCATTATCATAATAATGATAATAATACTGAATAAACATGAAAAGGGGTAGAATTAAACAATAAACAATACTAGTTATTTATTTGATAGTAAAGTAGAGAGGGATTTGGGGATGCATACAAAAGAGAGAGAGATAGAGAAGGCGTTACATAATTGGAAGTTGCAATCAGAAATGAGATTAACAATTGACGGGATCCAATCCAATCCAATCGCCTCTGTTTGATCAAGTTTCATGGGGGTTTTGCTTTTGCTTTTTGGTTTTGCTGGTGTCGCTCACTCGCTGCTGCGCTCTTTATTTCAACGGAGTGACTCACACAATTACAAGATCCTCTCTCTGTCGGAGTCGGACTACCAATTAATTTTGCTATCTATGTTCCATCACTTTGTATTTCCGTCTTTAAACAAAAATTTGTGATGATTCGAGTCATACACTCACACGTAACGGTCACTCGGTTCACGATTACTCCACTAAAAATGACTAAGTCTCTAGAATACGTTATTCTTTTTATTATTATTAAGATGACATGCTTAAAATGTAGAAAATATAATTTCAAGTTATCAATAACATAGTATTAGTCTTAGAGTGCTTAAACTTAAGACACTGAGAATTTCACTAATCATTAGACTCTAAAAACTTTGTTCCTTGGTGGAAGATGTTTGTCGGACACTTTTGGAGTAGAATTTAGCAATACAAGTCATATAACAAAACGGTTCTATAATAAATTCGTTGTTTTTATGAGAAATAAATATTTCAGTATTGGACTATCGAATTTACATTAGGTTATATAACAAATTAAAATTTGCTATATTGAATTTACTATAGTTATATACGGAGTATCTATCTTGGCTTCACAAAAGCTGAAGAATCGAGACATAATAAATTATAATAATTATGGAGTGCTTTAGCCTTAAAGGAAGGTAATAAGGTAGTTTTTGAGAGTCCACCTGTTTATGAGTTTATAACCTTTTATTGGTGTTTTTTTTTTTGAGAAAACCTTTTATTGGTGTTGATTTGCCATCATTGTAAACCAATGTACTGTATATAAAAAGATTAGTGATGATCTGTTTTGGCGATGATCCTAATTTCTGTTGAGGCACAATAAAGCTATTGATTACTCAGTCCACCACACCAAACTCATTTGAGGAGCGCGCGCAAGTTCAAAGTTTCCACATTTTAAGCATTGCGAGAAAAGAGAGTCGGAGCTACTCAGTTGTGATCTTAAACCACTTTCTGCATTAGGGAAACGGAACTAGTTCGTACAAAAATTGAACTGAAAAGTGAAAACCAAAGGGAAAAAATTCGCGGATTTCGAAAGAGGGCCGCAAGCCACAAATTTCATTCTACATCACTAGTAGTGTACATTTACGATTTTACGCTATAATAAGGGAATAAACAACTTCCTTGAGCGACTTTTAAAGTCACATTCCTCCTATGCTACTTTTCTGTGTTCACAGCCAAAATGGAATACCAATGCTCAATCTAAACTTCATTTGGTTGCAGCAAATAAGGAGCAATGTGTAACAAAATGCAGATTTTGTGCCTTACAAAACTTACTTAGGTCATAACTCATACGCCTCAGAGTCATTCTCATTACAGATGCATGATTTGCTCGAAACACTATTGCCTACTTCAACATTTTCCATGATTTGCTCGAAAGACACAGACTCATGAGTGCGGGAAAAAGTTGAGACCTGATTATATATGAGACGAGCTAACATGTAAGACCAGCCATTAGCTAAATAACCAAATGAGGATTGATGAGCATTCGGGAGAGTTTTACATGTCAGACCCATCTCATACAAGGTTCACCGAAAAGTCAGAGTTCTGGTCCTTTGATATTCTTCCAGTAACGCGCAGCTTGAGCTCCTTCCTGTCTCCTCCGGAAAAGAAAAGTGCTAACTTACGTTGTATAATTAGACCATCGTGACTGTCTCTTACTTTTCTGTGAGTATCACGAATACTTCGTGGGGTTCCTTCCCACGACATTTTCCTCCCATATCCACCTACCTCTAAGCTATAATTATACTTTCGAGCCTCAGTCTCATCACCCATGAACCGAAGAAATGCCATATAAACCGGAGCCATGCCAAGCTGAAAAGCTTCGAAGTGTAAACAAAAATAGTGGCCATAACATTGAAAAACCTGATACATGAGAGCAGTAAATGAATTAAAACAATATGAAACCTTTGTATAATCATCAAATTGAAAGCATAAGCCATGATTGTCAATATCTAGTTCGAAACGACATGTGATATAAGTCATGCTCTATTACAGTGAATGTTAAATGCTAATCATACTAAATCTAAGTATTAACCCTTTGTTATACTTCGTACTTAGAGCACTTCTGAGTTTCGCCACTCTACCACACGAAATATTTTATGCTAATCAAGTTAAATCACGGCAACCCTTTGTTTGTACACTGTAGTTAAAGCACTTTTGAAGTTTTGATTTCCCCATACCCCTACTAAAATGGTCAAAAATTAACCTGGTCCGTAAAAGTTAAAACATGTTGAAATCCAACATTCCAACCTGAAATGACAAAACAGGCTTAACGCTGAACCGAAAATAACGTGTAAAATCGGGTCAGTTTAGGTGTTCCAACTTTTATTTACATTACTGAATCCTTCATGTAATGGTAAACTTCAGTACAAGTAAAATGTCAGAAAATTCAACACACAGATTAACTGAGATCATTCTAAACTGGAACAGGTAATCACTTCAATTCGGTATGTAGCTAATGCTTTTTAAAGTCTATTGCGTAACCACAAAGCTAAATCGCCATTTGAGACTTCAGACTTGCATATAAGTAAAACAAGATCAGGTGGGAGTATCCAAACACTAGCAAATTCCCAATATGATATGCACTAATGTGTAATCTTACTCCGAGAATCCAAACACATATCTTCAATATAACTCTCAAATTTTTGAACAAATTATCTATTCGTAATTGAAATATTGTTGATTTTCAGTAATTGCTGAGAACGTAGTGTGCTCATAGATACATCTAACGGAACAAGAAAAGTGAAAAATAGAAGCAGAACTGCAACTTACCGTTAACATCCAGGTAGCATTGTCAACTTCAAGGGGATTAGACTTAACATAGCGATGATTGAATGTACAACCAGCATGCATATCCACTTTATGATCATCTCTCAGATGAGAAACCAGGAATGGTATATCCCCGTCAACTGAACATTCATAACCAGCATATGGACAATTGAATGGTCTAAAGTTACAAAGCGCTTCATGCTTGACTTTCCCATAGTACGGACAACTTTCCGCGCAACCTAGTGATCTATATTTGCATGGAAGCTCAAGAGATTCGGCTACCTTCTCTAATGCCAGACATCTGATTTCTCCGAGCTCTTGTCTACAAGTGGGGCATCGATTGTGAACCTTCGTTTTACATGTTGAACAAATTGTGTGTCCATTATGGCACTGCAATAACGACAAGTTTTTTTGTTTCGTAAAAATATGCTTTTAGGTAAATATTGAACTCATCAACTATTAGGCACAACTACTGACATCCCATAACTCAGATATTTCCAAAGGTGTTAGCTAGATAAACCGGTAAAGTAAGGAGCATTAGTACTCAGGACTTAATTCAGATCTTGTTAAATTCAATTCTGCCTTTGTGGCTCCCTTTACACCAAAACTAAAAGTATTTACCAAGGACTTAACATAATACACTACTTATTTAATACAAGAATAATTCTATTCACAAAAGTTGCAGTTAGTTTAGTGTCACAATCGCGCAAGTATATAGTTATCAAACAGATAATGCTCGTTTCGTTATCTTCTACTGTTAGAGTATAAAACTGATCTTGGAACTCCAACCATAAGCTTAAGCTTTTGGTTGAGATAGTTTCTTGACATGGTATCAGAGTGTACAAGAGTGGAAACATTTTAGGTCCCTTAAATCTATAGGAAGACAAACCATAACAAGATATCACTATGCACATCAACATTTTACTCTAAAGTTGACTCCTTTTCTTCCCTACCACAAGCTCACTTGACCACCTTTCCTTCAACATTCCGAGATACTCCCTTAGTCCTATTCATTTGTCTACCTTTGATTAAAATACCCGTCACGAAGAAGAACAGAAGTATACAAATAATTGGGACGGAGGGAGTATAATCTAATTTTTGGTAATATGACTCCGAATTTGAAGCCAACATACACAAGTTATCCTCTTGTTCCCTTCATACCCAGAAAAGATAACAAATTATTTTTAAGAAAATGAAAATTGTAAACAATTCAATGCATCAACCAGAAGCAATAAAAATCATCAAATTCCGCAATCCTCAAACAATTCAATGCATCAACCAGAACCAATAAAAAAGGGAAATGAACCTGGTGGATAGGAGGGTACATAGAATTGGCACAAACAGGGCATTCAAGGAGTTCAATAACAGTATTAGCTGAAGAAATAACACTAGAAGTAGTTTTCCTCCTATACTTTGAAGATTGATTATTATGATTATGAAAATGATTAGGAGGGTAATTAACATCTGCCTCATATGATCTCTCTGATATTATTGTTGATACACATTCAATCTTCTCCTCCTCCATCTTCTTCCTCTCCTCAATTTTTCTCCTTTTTTTCTGCCTTTTTTTATCCTCCTTTAACAAAATTAGTGCATACCCATTAACTAAAAACTCAAAAAGATTGAAACTTTTTTGTCTGATTAATTTGGGATTTGCCAAATTATAATAATGGGGTTGGTTGAATAATTGAACTGGACAACAAAAGAGGGATAATCTTCTGTTTATTGAATTCGATTTTTAATTGTTTTTTAGAAAAGGAAGATTAATTAGGAGGATGAGCAGGTTGAGAGAATGGGAGGGAGAATATGTCTTGCGTTGTTCAAGTTTGTTGTCGTTTCCTTGGAATTTTAAAGGGGGGAAATGCACAAATAATATCCTACAATCAGTTGTATATTAGCATTGTACAACCAGCTCAAATTTGTTGAGCACATAGTTGTTGAGCTATTTTACAAGTTATTGAGCTATTTTACGAAGTTATTGAGTTTAATAATTATTCTGTTAAGTTCAATAATTTTGTACCATAACTCGATAATTTTGTTTACAAAGCTCGACAACTTTGTAACAAAGCTCAACTATATTGAATAACCAGTTGTATAATACATTAACTGGGGAAAAGGTGAAATTTTTATACGAAAAATTGTTTTATAGTGTACTCCTATAATATAAAAGAGTAAATTATTTTATTTTATTTTGGTACAATTGAGAGGCAAAGTCCCGAGGAATTAATTATTTGCTATTACACGAGCAATAGCGACCCCAAAAATATCCTCCCGAAGGATCGGAAGTAGCTCGGTAAGAGGAGCATCTAGGTGCGTAGGGAAGAAGCTCGAGGTGACCCCATAATTTGCTAAGAAATCAGCAACTCTATTAGCTTCTCCATAAGTGTGTTTCAGCTTGACTATCCACCTCGCTTCTTGTATCAAATTTTTGCAAGTTTGACGATGAATTTGAGACTATTACTGAGTAGCTGCTCTTCCATGATAAGCCTAACACAAGGATTGTTGTCCATATTAACAAGGACTTTGTTAACCCGATAGCTTTAGCTCGTTCTAAACCGGTTAGAAGAGGCAATAATTCCGCTTTCATAGAGGTACATATTCCACACGAAAAATAATAGGCTGTGATAAAATTACCCGTTTCGGTCTCTGTAGATTCCACCAGTCCACCACCACCGGCCAAACCGGGATTTCCTTTAGAGACTCCATCCGTGTTAAGTAAAGGCCACCGTGAGGTGAGGGGTTCCATCGAACAAAAAATTCCACGTGAGGATTTCTAGCTTGCGGTATTAGTATATTTAACATGTCGAAAGCTTTTTTTGTCGTCTCAAATTGTTGATAAAGAAATACTCGTGGATTAATCGGATTTTCGTTGTCTCTTCCGAACACGACATTGTTTCTCCATTTTCAAATCCACCAACAGGTAATAGCAAAATAAATCGATCAATCTTGCTCGGAAGTAGTGACCTCGTTGCTGGAATTCATGGATAACCAAATAAAAAAAGGAGGATTATAAAACGAGGTACAATTAATGTCGATACCTATAGCGTCCCAAATTTGCTTCGAGACGGGGCATGAGCTGTAATACCCGGCCATTGTGGAACTCGTACTTAGACCTTGGGACGTGTGAGAGGACCATTAGACCGATAAGAGATCACTCGGGAGGGAAGGATAGTCTTACACTAAACCTAGATTAGACCAAATAGAGTTGAGTGGGCCCACTCGGTCGAGTGAAGAGTATACTCGACCGAGTAGAGTATTACTCGGTCGAGTAAGTCCACTCGACCGAATGGACTCGGCACTCGGTCGAGTGACGCTGTTTCAGAACACGGGATTTAAACCCTTTCTTTCCTAACCCTAAATTCTTTTCTATCTTTCCCCCTTACATCTCCAAACTCTCTCTCTTCTCTATAAACCCTCACAAACACCTACTACTTGGGATTAAAGCTTGGATTAGAATTTCCACCTTCCTCTTCATCTCCTTCACCTAGTAAGTAAAGATCTACCCTTTTCTAGTCTTTTAAACCCTAACTTTTGGGAAAATTCGTTATGGGTAATTGAGTAATAATTGGTATGTGTAATAAAGGTAATTAAGGGGTGATAATAAAGGATTTTGTAGTAGAAACTAGTATAGGATACATTGTGATAGTTATTATGGATTTGTATAGGATGACGCGGTTTCGGTCCAGATCCAAGTAGCTTTAGGAGATTGCTAGAAGCTGGGTTAATCCTACTCGATTTCAATAATGTGGTGTTTATGTTGATGTTGTAGTTAGTCTCATATAATTAGGGCATTTGCATTATAACATGTTTAATGGTTAATCACATCATTAAGAGGATGATTATGATATGTTAGGTGTAGTTCATGTATTTGTTACTATCATATATGTTGAGGATGTATTGTTGTTGAGGAGATGTAAGATGGTTGAGAGACCGTCTTACGCTTGAGTCGCCTCTTGGACCTTCCCACTCCAATAAAGATGTGCACATTAATGGCTTGAGTCACGGAGGGACTTGTGTGGTTGAGGCACGGCGTCTAGTAGGGGATTCGGTTGACAACAAATGACCGGGACAGAGGGAGTACACTTTTTCTTTTAGGCTCAAAGTTTGTTGAAGATAAGATGAAGATATGAAGTAATGGAGATGAAGGTATGAAGAGAGATTGAATGTAATAAGAACATAAGACGAATTATGTATAAAGTTTGTATTATTGAATTCTCAGTATTTTTCAAATATCAAAAGTAAGTTACGATGATTGAGACTATCAGTATTTATAACAGATTCTCTAACCACCTAACCATAATCAGTTAGGTCACTAACTATAGTTTGATTGAAAGTTTGTTGAAGATAAGCTCCAAAACTAATTAAAAAATAATAATAAACAATAGTCATTGAATATAATTTATCTTTTTCTTGAAAAATATACCCTTATTTCATAAATTTTTAAAGAATAAGTTAGAAAAACACATATTATTTCAATGTATTTAGTTTGGAGTTCGGACCGGCCTTACCCTTACTCATATTAAACCGAACTTATCAAAACAAAAAATTAAAAATTAAAAATCCTTTTTTTTTACTAAAAGATTAGGAAAAGTTTGGAGTTTTCCCGCCTAAAGTGTTTTAGCTATAAGTTAGATCTTAATTTAGGAAGTTATTCTATGAGTATATATAATGTAATTGAATATCTTCTCAAATAATAAAACTTCCATAATTGAATTTTCCTCAAACAAAACTTCCATAATTGGTCTTAATATTTTGACTTATATTATTAAACAATTTCTTCATATATGTACATATACACAATTTACTCACATTATTAATTTAGTTTATGTATTCCACCTTTTTCTTTATATTTTTTTTATTTCGCATATTCTAACAGAAATTACAATAATAGTTGTACAATTCACTAAAATGTTTTATATGGATAAAGAAAATTATAAGCTGTTTACGTTAAATCGACAAATCTTATTTTTTATAAATAACTTTTTTAGAAAAAATAGTCTCACATAAACTGCTAATAACGAGGTTGGGCATTATTGAAGTCTAGGAACAAGAGCGTTATTTGGGGTTGCCTACGGTGGTGGGGCGGTCAAAGAAAGTGCTAACTAATATTCTTCGGGACAAGCTGAGTAAACGGTTGGAAGGTTGGCGTGGAAAAATCTTGTCTAGGGCTGGTAAGGAGGTTCTCTTAAAGGCTGTTGCCAATTCACTCCCTACCTACGTTATTAGTATTTTCAAAATTCCCGTCAATTTTTGTGAGGAGCTGCGGAGGATGATGTCGAGATTTTGGTGGGGGCACGAGGAGGGGAAAAGAGGTATTTCTTGGGTCTCGTGGAGTAAGCTTTGTCAACCGAAGGGTATGGGCGGCATGAGTTTTCGAGATTTCAAGCTGTTTAACTTGGCCTTACTAAGCAAACAAGCATGGAGGCTCACTACGGAGACGGGGAGTTTATGGGCTCGAGTCATGAAGGCTAGATATTACCCAAATGGGGATTTTTTGTCGTCAAACATTGGTAATAATCCTAGCTATACCTGGAGGAGTATTTATGAGGCGAAAGGAACTCTAGGCTTGGGGCTCAGACGGCGTATTGGGGACGGCCTTTCGACACGAGTGTGGGGGGATGCTTGGGTGGAGGCGAATCAGCTGGGACGGGTTATTTCACCCCAGCCCCCGGGTTTTGAAGGAATGATGGTGGCGGGTCTGTTGAGCGAAGGAGGACGTTCGTGGAATGAGCAGCTGGTGGATAGTCTTTTCTTGAGTTTCGAAGGGGAGAGAATCAAGAACATTCGACTCAGTGAGACCGCTACTTGTGACGATTGGTTTTGGAGTGCGGAAAGAGATGGAGTGTTCTCTGTCAGGTCGGCGTATCGTCTGTTGGTGGGAGGGAGTGATTTTCTGGAGATCGGGGGTGCTTCAAATTGGGAGAAAGAGAAATGGCTCTGGACTAGGCTCTGGAAAATCCCGGTTTGGCCTCGCGTGAAGCTCTTCTTTTGGCAGCTGTGCAGCGAAGCTTTAGCAACAAGGGCAAACATCGCTTCTCGAGTTCGAGGTGAGTCTTCTTTTTGTTCCTTTTGTAATTCTTGTTTTGAATCGAGTGCACATCTTTTCCGGGATTGTGGGGTGGCTCAAAGGGTCTGGGAGGAACTGGGGTTGACGAGTGAGGAGGAGGACGTGGGAGGAGGGAGTGTGAGAGATTGGATTGAATCTCGGTGGAAGGTGTTTGGGCCACGGGAGTGTGGATGGTTCATGGTGGGTTGCTGGGCTTTGTGGGAACATCGAAACAAGGTTGTTTTTGAGCTGCGGGAAGTGGATCCATGTGGTGTGGTGAAGAGGATAAGAGTTGTCATGGAGGAAATTGAGGGAGGGGGCTACGTGAAGAAGAGCAGTCGGGAAGATGAGGGAGTTCGGGGAAGGGAAAAGGCGAGGAAAGGTTGGGTGGCTCCTCCGGAAGGGTATGTGAAAATCAATGTCGACGCGGGGGTACACGAAGGAATGGGCGTGAATTTGGGAATGGTGTGTAGGGATGGTCGTGGTCGGGTGATCTGGGGGGCGACTTTGGTTTTGGAACAACTGTGGGAGGTTCGAATTGCGGAGGCTGTGGCGGTCTTGGAGGGAGTCAAGGAAGCTCGTCGAAGAGGTCATACAAAGATTATTGTGGAAAGCGATTGTCTACAAGTGGTGGAAGCTCTGCGAAAATCCCGTCCTGGCAGAAGCGTGTTTGATTTAGTTTTAGCGGACATTTTTTCTTTATGCTCTTTTTTCAATTCTGTTGTTTGGTCTTTTACTCATCGTTTGAACAATGGGGTGGCTCATGCTTAGCCCATCCTGTCCCTAGAGTAGTTGGTAAGTTTGTTTGGTCGGGGGATCTACCTTTGATCGCGAACGATGCTGTTAATTTTGATTTAATAGTAATGCAGTAGAACCTCCGGGGTTCTCTTCAAAAAAAAAAAATTGTTAGTTTTACAGTTAAATACAACTATTTTAATTGTTAAGACCTATATACAAAACGATCTAAAAAACCGCGCTTTTGCGCGGGATCTACCCTAGTTTAAGAAACAAGAGTAAAACCAAAATAATGTAAAACCGTCTTTAATTTACCCATTTAGAATAACATTTAGGGTTTTTTGTCAGAAAATACCTTTTATTTAGGATCATTTGTGACAACTATCTTTCATTTTATTTTTGGCTTTCAACTACTTTTTATTTCTTCATTTTGCGAAAGACTACCAAAAATCCACTTCCCGCGAAAAAAAGTCAACTTTCCGGCGTTGACTTGCTCTTTTCTCCTTTTTTCACACATATAACCCATATTTCTTCCTTTGTTCACCCAACAAAACCCGAAAAAGCTTCTCTCCATGTCCAACACCTTATCAAAATTTTGTTGAAAGCAATACCAACGCATCAACCATCTCAATCTCCATCTCCATCTCCGTCGTCACCTTTACTACCACTTTCACCTTCACCCATACATTTCAACAACCTTATAAACTACTCATGATTTATCAACCTACTGTCCATCTAAGTCATATTAAAGTACCTTCTTTCTCTCTTCATGGACAGATGGTGGGTATAAGAAAACTAATGAGATAGTAGCATATAAGTGATCATAAGAGTGAATCCATGATTATTTTCGAATAGCTAACACTATCTAGGAGGTAATTTTGCCAATAAGGCCATATATAATAGATCATTATTGTTGAAGAATCATTTACCCGGTTAAGATAATTAATATCAATGATGATTTTGTTTCGGTGATTAGGACTTTGATTCGGTAAGAGATAGACAAATTGAGGTGATTAATGTTGGGTTGAATCAATCCTTATCGTCATTATAAAGAGTTAGGTTCAACATGAAATGGTAAATCAACGCCAGAAAGTTGATTTTTTCCGCCAAAAGTGGTTTTTTGATACTCCCTCCTATTCACTAAGATGTTCCACAATTCCGAAAATGGCAAATTCACTAAGTTCTTCCACTTTCCTTGTTAGTCTATTATTTGTGGTTTTTATGACTTGTGACCCCACATTCTCTCTCTTATTTTCATTTTCCTCCATTTTCCACCACAAATCTCCTTCCTCTTAAAATCTCCCCAAAAGGTAATGTGGAAGATCACAGTGAATCGGAGGGAGTAGTTTTTTTGCAAAATGAAGAAATGAAAAGTAGTTGAAAGCAAAAAATAAAATAAAAGGTAGTTATTCACAGATGACCTTAAATAAAAGGTAGTTTCTGACAAAAAAACCCTAAGGGTCCCAGAAACTTCCAATGCCTACATGATGTGGGAAGTTGCTTACCTACTCCCCCCTTGGTCATTGGAAGTTCCTGTGGAATTTAATTCCTACATGAGCAACCAAACACTTTTCCGAAATTCATCCGAATTGGATGAGGGAACTTAATTCCCATAAATTGTATTTTCCTAGGAAAATTAAGTTCCTTGATCAACCAAACAACCCCTTATAACATTTATCTAAAACCGTCTCAAGAACATGTGCTAAACCCGTTGGCCGTTGGGTCTAGCTAGGTTTGATCCGTGGCAAAAGAAAAAAAAAAAATTTATTCACAGATCGATCACTCACCCATCCTTTGCTCTCTTTTCTCCTTTTTGGTCTCCTCGTGAAATCCAGTTGAAAGAAGACGGTTTCAAGGGTTTTCTGGGTTACTTTCATTATTTCCAGTCAAAATCCCCAATTTCACCAATTATTTTCCCATAAATCTTAGGGATTTTTCAGGTACGTTTAAGATTTAATTAATGTCTTCTTAACAATAATTATAATTTAGCTGCCTTCACTGTTCATCCTAAATTTCTATTTAATTTGTATTGTAGCCTTCTTCACTGTTGTCGCTCACTCATTTACAACGGCGTCGTTTTTGACTGATTATCGTGTATGCAATCGTACCTGTTCCTGCGTCGTTTTGAGGTCTGTTACTTGTAATTCAACAGCGGCTATGGCGATGGCGAACGGTGTCGTTTCGGCAGAGAAGCAGACAGGCGCGTCGATAATGGAGCAGTTAGTACCGGAGATTACGACGCACGCTCTCAGTTATTTGGATTATCAGAGTCTCTGTCGTCTTTCAATGACTAATTCTCTTATGCGTAAGGCTGCTAATGATGATGATGCCTGGAAAATTCTTTATCACAAGGTATTCTCCCCTATTTTCGACTAGGCCTCGCCAATTAGCATAGGAAGCGGATATAACTCCTTCATTTTATACTTATATTGTTGTGTAATTCTGATTCTTTCGGGTTATATTGCGGTTATATGTGCCAGGAACATCACTATCATCTAATGTTAATAATTGCGTGAGTAGAATCTTTTGCCGGAGGCCAAAGTTTTGTTAGAATTTGGGATTGTCTGTTAGTTGACGATGCTTATGTATCTGATTTAGCTGGATACTCGTAGAAGCTTGGGTCCTTTTGGCTACCTACGGATGAGTACCACGTTTGAGTGTGTGATCTTATAGTATTCGGCCGTACTGATTTACTGCTGGTGCATTTGAATTGTAAGTTGAGCTTCTTGACTAGATTTAGGCCGTGCATATTGTGACGGATAACAAATACTCAGCCACTGGCATTCTGAGTGATTGAGTAGTGCTATTTTGTGTAAGTGTGTAACTACACTAATATTCTCCGTGGCATTAAGGCCACCCTAGATTCATGAGCCTGCACTGAAGTGCTAGTGTAGTTTTGTAGGGTTTTTTTCCTCCCAATCACTGATGTTGATATTTGTGTTGTATTAGTACATCCTATACTGGCTAGGTGGCTATGCTGTTTTCAGTTTTTATGATCAACCTAGTGGTAATATCGCTCGTGCATGATGATATTGCTTTATAGCCAATTCATTTTCATACGGGTGAGTGATTTGTCAAAAAATCAGCAGCTTTTGTTGTTTGTATGCATATGCTTGAATTCACGTTTGTGGGTCATTCAGGATTTTACTGTGGAGCAAGATACTCTCAGACCAGCTAATGGGTGGAAGGCTTACTATGCAGCTACAAGAGCCATTGTGAATGTCAATGCAGAATTTTTTAACATCATCAGAGAAAGATCGCTTGCAGCTATGAGTCGTCTCTGGCTTAATGCAGATTATGTGAAGTGTGTACATGATGCAGGAGAGATTTTGTCAGGGTATATTGCCTTTGTGTTTGCTTACGGAACTATATTGTTTGAGTTAGTTCAATGTTTCAAATGCTTTCATCCCTCCTCTAGCCACCTGCACCTCCTTGTTGCGTTGTCATATTTGGTTTGTGTTCCCCTTAAGGCCTAGTAGTTGGCTAATACTACTAACTGTTGACATGTTTGGTGTAGTTTGTTCAATACCCTTTTACTTTGAACTTGTCTGTGGTAAACATTAGTATTTTAGTTGACTACCTATCTTTGTCCCTTTGTGGTAGAATGATGGGAGGGAGAAAGAAAGAAGAAAAGGGTTGATTAAGGGGTGAAAAGAGTTTCCTTCCAAATTTCTTGTCCCTGGATAGGATTTGATTTATTAAGAGATAGAGAGAAAATTGGCCACCTCTAATTCTCTTTACTCTCCTTCCAACCCCCTCTTGAGTATTACCTAATATAAGGACGCTGGATCCCCCCTCCTTGTCCGTTTCCTACCATCTTGGAGCCACACTTATAATTATGCTTAGGCAGATCCTCTTCTACTGGCTTCTTTAATGCCTACTTGTATCTTAAATTTATTCCAACAGCGCTATTGCCTCAACTCCCAATGTCTCAAACGTTCCCACAGATGGCGAGATAGAAGGTTGACTGTAGTTTTACACTTTTACCCCAGTGATAAAAACACAAAGAAACTGTTTTGACGTTAATGAATTGCTCCACAATTGCATCCACCAACTCCTACTTTGCTACTAAAGAATGTGATGAGAATTTAGTGTGCCAATTTGCGTTATTTGACCATGTTACATAGCCAAAGAGCAAGTGGTTACAGGTTGATTTGTGAATGCTCCTGATTGTTTTCAGAACCAAAGGAGTAGGCTTCGTCTTCTTTAAAGTTTATACTTGATGTTGATGTTGGTGTTGCCTGTGATTTGAAAGAACCATTATTTGATATTTCCAATGCAAAAACACACAATCAGTTTATCTTTATGGCCTGTACTAAGCATGATGCCACTATGTTTAAGTCTCTGGATTGAACTTCTGAAAGCTGATCCCTGATTTATCGAATTCCAGATATACTGCAGTTATGGACAGTTGGCGAATTACATTTAATTGGCAACAACAAGCGGAGGGTTTTCAGGTTCGTGATGTGCGAGCTAGGGTTATGTCGGACATGGCTTGGGTTACTATGAAAACCTATGACAACATGGAATCCAAGGTGTACAATGTGACAAATGTGTTTGAGTATCATGAGGGAAGATGGTTCATGGTCCATCACCATTGCTCAGTGGAGCTGATTGCTGGTCTGCAGATTGTGCATGCATGAGCAGCGTAGAAGGAAGTAAATAATATCAACTTAGTATTAACTGGAAATAGTGCAAGCTATTATCTTTTGTGAGAAATTAGTTGGAAAAGGTATTGCTTTCATTTGAATGATCCCAATGTATTTACAACCTCAGTTTTGGCAGCTGTGTCACTTGAAGAGGCATCGCCGTAATATGCCATTGAGTTTTGGCACTTCCATTCATGTTGTATGTTTTCATCATTGTGTTCAATCTCTAGAAATGACGTAGAAGTTGATAGGTAAATCTGAGAGCTGGTGCATTTACCTGCTGTCAGCAATGCAGTTTGTATATGTTCAACTTTAGTCGATAGGTGATTTGAACCTCCACTTATTCTTCTGGCCATCTCAGCGCCTCACTGACGCTGAAAGCTACCTGGATGGAATCTGCCAGACTTGAGCGATATGTAACAGGGCCAGTCTCGTATTCTCATAGTTAGCTGGTCATGACCAGTCCTTGGACCAGTGGACAGTGGTACTAACAAATACAGACGTCCCCTTTCGGATATCTCACATTATAAGCGCAAGTGATGTGCAGATGTCAAGTGTCAACTAGTTTAGTTGTTAAAGTCCTATTAGGATCATAATCGGCCTTGTGCTTCCACCAAAAATAAGTGCAAGAGATGTTACTACAATACTACCGCTCTAGAAATGCAACCCCTAAAAGAAATGCTACCTAGGAGTAAATGCTTTGTGAATAAATTTCATACTCCATTTACATTTTACAATTTAACTTTAGGCGAACCGAAATTAATTTCTACCGTAAGTTTACATATGAACATAAAACATAAAGTTGACATGTCTAATTATTAAAATACTTGGTTGATATTATGAGCTTTACAATTCTCATTTACTGTAATGTAATGTTTTGAAAAAACACTTCTATGATATTATCAGGGGCGGATCTATTGCAAGGGCTGTCTGGGCTTGAGCCCAACCCATGAAAAAAGAAAAAATTCACTAAGTTAGAATGCTAAGTTAAGTGTTGGGCTTGGATGCTCCTGTAGGTGTTGGGCTTTCTTTCTTCACTAAACACAAGTGTAGAGAGTTAGCGAAAACAAATGCATGCTTTTTATAATTAACATAAAACAAATGCATGCTTTTTATAATTAACATCATGTTTGATTGTTTGGGTGGGCCAAACAATAGCCACAATTTGCATCCTTAAAGCTTCGAGTTTGGTCTGTAATTCTTCTTTTCGAAATTAATCTCCTTAACAATCAATCTATCATATTCATGTTAAGAATAAAATCGATCATGTGCTATCCGATATAAATAGATAAGACAATATTTTATCATTCCTTATCCTTCTAATTTCTTTCTCATCTATCTATTTGATCTATTTCTTATTTAAGACGGATAGGTCCGTGTGAAGGTGGCTCGTTTGGTTTAAGTCGAAAGTAAATGTATGTGTGTTGTAAATGGGAGTTGTGAAGGTGGTACAAATGATTGGATATAATAAATTATCTTTATTTATCTTTATTTAAAAACAATCATAATAAGTTGATGTGGAGTATTTTTGATAGGGTGTTCATTAGACACACAAGTATGTATTCTCTATCAATAAGTGAAAGTGTGAAACCGTCTTATTTAAATAACCGAGGACAATTTAATAAATAAATCAGTTGGTCTTCCTTAAGACGTTCATATCAGTCTAAGTGTAAAATTGATAAAATATCACCATAAACTATCACAATTTAATAAATAAATCAGTAGCCACTTTTCTTGCCGTAACGGAGTATAAATTTAGAGATTCATATTGAGTACTTTACTTACTTTAGTGCCAAGTTATGTTGCACATTTTGCCTTTGATTTGTTCCATAGTTTAATTACTGACATTATGAAAAATTTGTATAAAGAGACAATTTTAAAACATAAGTGTTTTTATTGATGGACTCGCCTCTGTACATACTTGATTGCTTGTACTAGAATGGCTAGGGATGGGATTCATGGAAGTGCTGGTGCTTAGAGGATAAGATAATTGTTATATCTTGTTTGACATTTCATACATATCAAGAGCACTAACTGGGGCCTGTTTTCAAACTACTAAAAAATAGGCCATTAGCTACGGATATTTTGCTAGGGACTGATAATCCGTCCCAAACATTTATTTGCTAGGGAGTACGAACTAATCTATATTCCATTTGCTACGGACTTTGGACCATCCATAGCCACAAAATTTCCTATGCCCGTGTCAATTTTTTCACATGGCGGGAATGGCTGTTACTGATTTGTTAAGGAATTTTTTTGCTAAGGAAATTCTGTATTAAGCCCACTAAACTTCAAATTCCTGGATCCGCCCCTGGATATTATTAACTTTTATTTGGTGCAAATTTATTATAAATTTCATACGTAAGCTGAAGATAAATTTCACAAATTAAGTAAATGAGCAATAAAATGGTTCCATGGTCTAGACTCTAGTGGTTAGGACATTGGACTCTGAATCCAGTAACCCGAGTTCAAGTCTCGGTGGAACCTTATTTTTTTGGCATATATTATTTTTCTAAACAGAATAAAAAGTAACCATATCTAACTATCTAAACAAAATCCTGAGGCAAAGGACAGAGAGGAGTTTTAGAGGAGTAATGAAGACAATATTATCATCACCAACAGTTCCTTCTCTCTTCTTCTTGTCCGACCATTTCCATACCAACTCCTCTTCTCAATTCTCCCAACTCAGCTTCACCAGTTGCCACCTCGCTTCTTTTACACGTCTTTCGTCGACTTCAGTCGTTCAAGCCCAAGATTCAGGTCTTCCTTCTTCCCCTACTGATCCTGCCAACTCTGATTCCCTTCCTTTCAAGTATGCTCTTTTTCTTATTCTAATCTTTACTTCATACTGTAATGCAGTCCATAGAATCTAATTTAGAAGCTGTAAAATTTGTGCATGACAATACGGGCGTTAGGCTGATAAAGCTAAGTGTCCTTATTAAAGTCCTTGATTAAATGCAGTGGATGTAAGGGATGTGGTAAGGAGCAGATAGAAAGTGGGTGCAATGGGGAGGGTAGGATACAAGGTGGCATCGCTACGTTTCCAGGTTTCGGTTGGTGGCCGATTAAGGCTTATAGACCTTGTCCTGGTTTTGTTGCTTCTGGTGGAAGTTATAGGCGGCGTGGTCAAAGCTTGGATGAGGTTGCATTTGGAAGGGGAAAAGGAGGTGCTTCTATATATGATTCTGATGACTCAGAGACAAGGTAATGTATGTATATCAATTATCATTACAATTGCTTAGATGAGGGAGGGACCCCACCCACCCTAGTAATCTCACTTGTAAACCTGTGATGCTATTTACAGGAAGAAAGGGAAGAACAGAAAGCAATTCAAGAGTTAGCGAGGTCAAATGAATGACGAAATGGCTCCTTAGAATGAAAAAGTTCCCTATTCCGAGGGTTATAATATTGTAAAATGCAATACAACTCCATATATATGTTACAAATTGATTCTCTGCCTAGAACAAAGCATATATGATATGCTACCGAAATCAATCTAGAAAGAAAGGACATTGTAATTTCTGTCTTGCAAAATCATTAATCCTACCCAAGGTATCCACAAGCTATGTAGTTACATCCACTACTTACATTCATCTTCTCAAATTTATCTCTCAAAATCCTACCCAAGGTATGTTCTATTACGAAAAAGAAAGATCCCGACCACGATAAAGGCAATCCAGTAACCAAGATTTGGAATCAAAAGAGTTCGTCATTCTTGTGTCATCAACTTCGTGATACCAATCACCGTTGCTACTGCTGTTGCACAGAATAAAGTGACAGTCGTGATTTCTAGCGCCGATGGTAGTGCCTTCTCTATCCCTGCCTGCTGTTGCTTCCATTCCTCCAGAGATTTTAGTCGTTCAGTGATATTCTGAAATCCGATTCAAACAAATTATTTCATGTGGAGAATAAGCAGACCCTGATTTGCTTTAAGAAATATTTCATGTATTTTTTTGATTCATCTGATTCTTAACTTTTAATCAAAATACAAAATATTCCTCAAGTGGAGAATAAGCAGACCCTGATTTGCTTAATACTGTAGTTTTCGCAAATCTTTACCCAACAGAATTCACTCTTATTTAATAAGTATAAGAAATTACCGGATCTATAGTCTTCTTAGAGTTTCCTAGCCTTGTTTCTAGTAAATCCAATCGTTTTTGCACCTCTTTTCCTAGCCTTGTTCCTAGTGAATCCAATCGTTTTTGCAGCTGTTGTATATCATCTGCAAATCCCCCATGTCTTTTATTTAAGTATTCATTAAGCTTGTCTGCGTAATTCAGCAGGGAATCTACTTTGCATTTGAGCTCCGCATTGTCGTTTTGCAGTGCAACAATTTCTCCCCCTTTCTTCAGTAGATCTGCCACAATCTCTTCATTCTCTTTCTTCTCCTGTTCTGAAAACTTGTTCAACAGCTTCGTCTGCAGGTTTAACAATTAACTTCTGGGAAGTCTGTACAACAAGATGTATGGATATCTTGGTACCTATCTTATACCGAACAGAGCTGAGAAATGATTTACCGAAACAGCCAGTAATTGCTTGTCTTTTTCTAACAATTTTGCAGCATAATCATCAACCATTTGTATCAGTTTCTCTGTCTCCATACCTGCACAATCCATCTCCATCGTTCAAACTGTTAAAATATAATCACCACTTATCCTTGATGGTTCCATATCCACCGCACCTGCCACCCTTGCTAGCCAGATATTATGGATGCTATAAAATGATTTGATTTCCAACAGTAGACTTATCAAAGAGGTTTGCATAATTTAGTATCCTGATACACCTACAGCTACTGTCAGCTGAATGCTACGGAATTACAGAAAGTCAGAATGCAATGATTGAGACTGTCACAATTAACAAAAGGAATGTTTAAGGGAATTCCTAATGCTAATGCTGTGAACATGGCAAACATGGGATACTCGGCCTAATGGAGAACATTTGTGACCGCTACATCCTTTATTTTCTTTTCAAGCAATTATCAATCGTATCACAGCACTACAGCAGTAACATCACCCCATCTCTTCCCCTAGCTAATAAAACTGACCTGAACCCCGCCTACCACTTTTGGCAAAAACAAGACAGTCTAATCGCTTATTGTCCGTGCTAACCCACACATATTGCGTACAACATATTCATAAACAAAAAAGGACACACCCATATTAATCTAAACTAGTTTTGTGACCCGTGAAATTCACGGGTTGTTCTGTTTCTAGTGTAATACTTTAGTGATTTAATACAATAACATACTACGATCAATTCAATTTACGGTTTTCATGTTTTAAGGATTGTATAAATTCAATTAGTCTTTTATACAACAGTTTATCAGAAATTAAAATTTCATACATTAGATATACTAAGATACCCTATCAAAACTAAAGTAACATAATGCAAGCTAAAATGAATTAATAATATAAGTATTCATATAATCAAATTAAACAAAACTATATTATCAAACAAAGATCCCCAAAAATAGAGCATCCTCACAAATTAGATATCAAAATTTCATCAACAATTCTGAAAATAACATAAAACACACAATTAAAAATGTTATGACAAAACTAACATTTCATACCCCCATAAAAT
Organism: Silene latifolia; assembly: GCF_048544455.1. Lineage (NCBI taxonomy): Eukaryota > Viridiplantae > Streptophyta > Magnoliopsida > Caryophyllales > Caryophyllaceae > Silene > Silene latifolia. The sequence continues at coordinate 140,125,691 of NC_133531.1, forward strand.
TGAAGCTAATACAATAATAAATTGCGGAACTAAAAATTTTAAAGCAGCAACAACTTGAACAACAATTGGATCATTATTGCCGAATACTTCACCTATTAAACAATATTATACAAAAAATGTTATGTCATCCCCTCAAATTTTCCACCTTTTTGTGATATTTCAAAATATATATAATAAATGCTTAAAAAATTATTAATCATCCACGGTTCCACGTTGATGTCACCAATCTTTAGTTATTATGTAAAATATAGTTGTTTAAACAATCTTAGTATTTCACTTCTCCATATAATCTTCTTTCTTCAATAAATCATACCTATTAAAAAAAAGTAATACAATAATAGTGGAATTTGTTTTATGCAATATTATCGTTATTAAGTTAGTTTCACCTTAAGTAATGAAAAAAAGAGGGAATGATAATCAAATCGTAGAGATGTAAGTATATTTACCTTGGAAGAGTTAACACAATAAATAATCTTGGTAGAACCTAAATGAGAACAAAACAAACACATACGCGAAATTGAAAATGTGAGGAACACTTCATAACCCAATGAAACTTCCAATAAAAAAATAAAAAAAATTAGTTAATAATATCGGTGACACATACCATTCTACTAACGATAGAGATAAGAAATTTTCTGCTTACAAATTTTGCCTTCCATAAAAAATATATAAATTGAGGATGCGTTTTATGGCTATTAAATATTATTTTTTCATTATTATCAAATTTAATATAGGTGTAAATAAAGATCAAGTTCATGACTTTTGAGCATCCATTTTTCATTATTATGAAGTTTAATATAAACATAAATATGGGAAAATGAGAAATGGTATGTAAAAGGTTTGCATTAATAATAATAATAATAATAATAATAAATTATTATTATTATTATTATTATTGTTATTATTATTATTATTATTATTATTATTATTATTATTATTATTATTATTATTATTATTATTAATTTTTTTTCATGTAAACTCCACTTTGCATGAAAGTCGTTTAAAAAGTTATCTTGTATATGTAATTAAAATATGACATATTGATGATGATAGATATTTTGGTTTTCCTTTTAATTATATTTATAAATTTGTAGATATTAGTAGCTTTATAATCCAAATTATTAGATTTTTTTTATTTACTACATATCAGACCTTTTAGCTACTATCTTTATGGTTAAGGAGGAGTTAGATGAACAAATTGAATGATTTAAATGATGAGAGTAAATTCTTAATTTATTTTTATAATTTAAATCATGATCTTATGGTTTCCACACAAAAATAAATTTTACTAAACCTTATAATGAGCTTTAATAAATTTATTAAAGTAGCCTTAATATTAACCTTATAAATTAATAGAATTTAATTATGATAATCCTACATGGCAAAAAAATTAAATGTATTAAACAGCCTTTTAACTATATAGTTAAAATATGATATATTGATGATGATGATTGATATTTTGGTTTTCTTTTTAATTATATTTATAAATTTGTAGATATTAGTAACTTTATAATCCAAATTATTAGATTTTTTATTTACTATATAAGACCTTTTAGCTACTATATTTATGGTTAAGGAGGAGTTAGATGAACAAATTGAATGATTTAAATGATGAGAGTAAATTCTTAATTTATTTTTATAATTTAAATCATGATCTTATGGTTTCCACACAAAAATAAATATTACTAAACCTGATGGGGCATATTCTGCACCCGCTGACCGAGTCAACATATTGAGCAAGGTCAAAGCCAAAAGACAGCAAGTCAACGTATTAGACAAACCCTTAACCGACGCGCTGACGCGTCATCTGTCACTGGGTCTCGGTCTCGGCAACTAGCCGGCCAAGAAGCATATCCGCGTACTCACATCCAAGTCCCATCGGCATAGAGTCAACCTTGCCAGCCGGCCTGCCATGGGTCCCTCGTCCGAGGGTAGAACAATCTTTCCACCTGCTAGCCACTTGGCCACTACGTGACAAAAGGTGAAAGTCTATAAATACTCCACTTCTCTCATTGAGAAAAGGATCCCAAAAACCTAACATAAAATCCGGTATAAACTCCCTTATCTCTCTACAATATACTTTGCCAAGTAACACACAACTTATCTCTTTAAATTTACTGACTTGAGCGTCGGAGTGAGTTCGCTCGGTACCAAACCGAGCCCTCAGTTTGTTCATTGTTGCAGGAGAGAGCGAAAGGAAGAGACAACCAAAATACGTCATTCTACAAGCTTACGTGGTCACAAATCCTGCTCCGGAATTACACCCGGAACAATTGGCGCCGTCTGTGGGAATAGATACTAAAAGCTAGTCACCTCCCTTACAAAAAAAAAACCAAACAAAACCCAATCAGCAAGCTAAGAAGATGTCAAAACAACAAGAAATAATTGTGAGCGACGAAACTGCATTCTACCAGGATGACACGTTCCCTAATTCTGAGATCGGGCAGTCCTCCACCGGCCGGGTCATAGAACCGGCGTACGGGATGCCAAGAGAGCCAGAAACACCGCTGCCTACCGGCCAAGTCACTGTCATGGGACATGTGGTCGATGCAGCCAAACTAAAGCTATTCCTGGACCTGATGGGTAGTACGCCGATCATCCCCGCCGCAACGACGGTGACGGCAGCGCACCCACAGGTGACCAGGGCCCATAAAGTGACCCCGAACAATTTGTCCGGGGCGATACAAGGAGCCGCGCAAGCTAGGACGCCGGCGGAGCCCGTGGTGCCAGTGGCAGACCAAAGTCCTTCCCCCACTCGCGGGAGGACAGCGTCGCCGCGGCAACAACGAGGCCCGCCCCGAAGAAATGAAAGAAGCCCGACTCTCTAAAGTCAGACAACAAGAAGCCCTTCCCGCCCGATGGAGAGAAGCCGGACTAGGGTTGCGAGGAGCCGATCGCCGCGTGTCATTCGACACGTGGTCAGACAGCCCCTCAGTGCCTATGTCCTCAAAGTCTCTGTGCCGACTAAACTGAAGCTGCCGCCCCTATCATACAAAGGGGATAGCGACCCAACCGACCATGCCGAGGCTTTCGAGTCGTACATGTCGGTATGGGAGCAGCCTGATGAGGTATGGTGCCGAGTCTTCCCAACGACCCTGCATGGGATGGCCCAGAGTTGGTACAAGGGGATACCTAATGGTTCGGTATACTGCTACGCCGACCTAAGGGATAACTTCATAGCCTAGTATGCGTGCAGCAAGAGAAGGGCCGTGGAGACATCGGATCTCCTCACTATCCGACAGGGGGAGGACGAGTCTCTACGAAGTTACGTGAAGAGATTCGACGCAAAGGTTCAGCAGATCCGAGAGCTGAACACCGAAATGGCGGCCTTCGCACTGATGAAAGGCCTCCCGAAAGGCGAGTTCAAAAACGAGCTGATCAAATGCGAGGACCTCAACTTAGACACCGCTAGAAAGATGGCCGACCGAGCTGTAAAGGTGGAGGACTATCACAAGACCTGGGTAGGCCACAACGAATCTGGGCACCCAGAGAGGAAGAGCCGCCGGGAGAATGTTGATGAAGGTCGCCGTGACATGAATCGGTCACGGCCTGAGAGATTTAATAGGAAGCGTAACTCGACGGGCGCCGGGGGGAGTTCGGGACCATACACCCAGAAGCGGTACAGCAGTCTCACCCCTTTGGTCAAATCACCGGCCGAGGTCTTTGCCCTAAGCAAGAATGAAGGGCAGAAATGGGCAAGGCCTCCCAAGGCGAGGGGGGACGGCGACATGAGCCAGTTTTGCGACTACCATGGCCAAGCCGGCCATAAGACCGACAACTGTCGGCATCTGAAGAACGCCATCGAGGAGCTGATCCGAAAGGGGTCCTCAAGAATTATGTATCGGAGGCCCGAAACAAGCTCCGACGGGGCGAATAGAAAATCAGTATTCCAGCGAATGGGAGTGATCCAGGTTGTCATCGGGGGGAACGAGAACGGTGGGTCAGCTAATGGGCACAAACGGCACCTGAATGAGCTATACCAAGCCATCAACTTTGTGCCCAAAACAGCGATCCCCGCTTCCACAATCCCCGATATAACCATTGGGAAGAAGGACTACGAGGGAGTCGTCGCTCCGCACAGCGACCCGCTTGTAGTCCACCTAGACATAGCCAACCACTTGGTCAAAAGGTGCCTGATTGACACAGGCGCCTACACAAACATCATGTTCAGGGAGTGCTTTCTCAATCTCGGTCTGAAGATTGAAGACCTGAGCCCCTGCACCAACCCGCTATACAACTTCTCCGGTGTACTGGTACCCCGGGGTCAATCGATCGCGGTAATGTTTGGGCCAAGCCGATGCGGCCAAGAATGTTTTATCTGAGTTCGTGGTCATTGATGGTTCGTCTGCCTACAATGTTCTCATAGGCCGAGTCACTTTGAGCAAGGCCGACGCAGTGATGTCCATCCGGGCCCTGACATTGATGTATGTCTCGGACCGGGGGGAAGCGCAAAAACTCGTCTCAAAGGACGAAAGAGACGAAATAGTCAATGTCCAAGTATCTGCCAGGGGGTGCAACATGCAATCCCTCAAAGTGGCGAAAAAATCAGAAAAAGGGAAGGGCCCATCATTACAACAGGAGGGTGATCCGATAAACACCAACAACGTCGGCATGGTCGAAGGAGCCCAGACCGAGGAAGTGGAAATTGACCCAGGGCGTACCGTAATCGCGGTGTCGGCCCGGGAGCCAAAATTCGAGCCGATCTCTTGGACCTGCTGAGGAAGAACAAAGATGTCTTCGCATACTCAGCCGCCGAGATGCCAGGCGTGAGCCGGGAGGTGATCGTTCACAAGCTGAACGTACTCTCCACCGCTCGCCCTGTCAAGCAGAAGATGAGGAACTCCTCGGCCGAGAAGGATGAGGCCATCAAAGCCGAAGTAGACAAATTGTTAGAGGCGGGTTTTATCATGCCTTGTACTTACCCTGAGTGGCTAGCAAATGTTGTAATGGTGAGGAAGTCATCAGGGGCGTGGAGGATGTGTGTTGATTTCACCAATCTTAATAAAGCGTGCCCTAAAGATTATTATCCCTTGCCTCGAATAGATAGTTTAATTGACGTAACGGCAGGCTACACTATGCTAAGCCTGCTAGACGCCTTCTCAGGGTATCATCAGGTGTTCATGGCCGAAGTAGACATGCCTAAGTGCGCATTCATCACCGGTAACGGCACATACATGTATAAAATGATGCCGTTCGGTTTGAAGAACGCTGGCGCAACTTACACTAGGCTGGTGGACAAAGTGTTTCAAGATAAAAAAGGGCGAAACATCGAGGCTTACGTCGACGATGCTATTGTAAAAAGCAAGTCTGACAGCGAGCACTTGGCCGACTTGAGCGAGACATTTTGTTCACTAAGGAAATATAAGATGAAGCTTAACCCAATGAAATGCAACTCCGGTGTCCGGCAAGTTCCTCGGCGTGCTTGTCAGCGCCAGGGGAATTGATGCCAATCCAGAGAAAGTCCAAGCGATACAAGACCTGCCGGAGCCGAGAAATCGAAAAGAGATTATGACGCTGACCGGGAGAATGGAGGCCCTTGCCTGCTTCATCTCTCGGTCGGCCGATAAGAGCACTCCGTTCTTTACGGTGCTGAAAGGGAATAAAGACTTTAGCTGGGGGAGCAACAGAGCACAGCTTTCAGGCAACTGAAAGCTCACCTTCTCGACACCGCCGACCCCGTCCAGGCCGATCTTTGGGGAGACGCTATATCTATACTTAGCAGTTACCTCGGCCACGGTCAGTGCCGTAATCGTCCGGGAAGAAAATAAGCAGCAGCACCCAATCTACTTTATCAGCCATACACTGTTGGCCGCCGAAAGAAATTATCCACTTATCGAAAAAGCAGCCCTCGCCGTAGTCGTTGCGGCAAGGAAGTTAAAACCCTACTTCGACGCGCATCCCGTGACGGTCTTACCCGACCAGCCATTGGAAAAAGCGTTAGAAAAATTCGAAAAATCAGACAGACTTATCAAATGGGCAGTGGAGCTCTCCGGTTTTGGCATCCAGTACAAGCCGAGGCCTTCGATAAAGGGGCAAGTACTTGCAGACTTCCTAGCCGAGTGCACATATCAAGAAGAATCACATCCCGGGGTGTGGGAAGTATACACCGACGGGTCCTCCACGACGAACAGCTCAGGAGCCGGCATCCTTATCACCAGCCCTAACGGGGACGAGTTTGAGTACGCCTTGAAGTTTACCTTCTCGGCCTCAAAAAACGAATCCGAATATGAGGCGGTGATAACTGGAGTCGAGTTAGCTAGAGCTGCAGGGGCGGAACATATTGTGTTGAAGATAGATTCACTCCTAGTGACCAATCAAATCAGAGGAGAGTATGAGGCTCGAGACGACGGGATGGTAAGGTACCTGGAAAGGGTCAAAGCTGACACTGCAAAATTGAAATCTTTCCAAATACAGTGCATCCCTGTGTCCGAGAACAACCGAGCCGACGCTCTCTCAAAACTTGCTAGTTCAAGCATCAAGAATGTCACGAACCGTCTTTGGTGGACATCAGGAATGCTAAAAGCATCACTGAGACCGTCGGCATGGTGGGCGACATCGAAACCGAGACGACGTGGATGACTCCGATAATGAAATACAAACTTACAAAAGAGTTACCGGAGGACCGCAGTCTCTCTCAGAAGATAAGAAGGATCGCCGCAAGGTACTTGGTATTTGAAGGAGAATTGTATAGAAGGTCCGTAATAAGACCACTTTTGAAATGTGTTGGCCCAGCCGACGCGGAGCTAATACTGACAGAGATTCACGAAGGCATCTGTGGTCACCACATGGGGGCGAGAACGCTGGCCCACAAAGCTCTCCGAGCCGGCTACTTCTGGCCTACCATGTTGAAAGATTCCAGAGCAAAGACCAAGAAGTGTAAGAATTGTCAGATGCATGCTCCAGTAATACATGCACCTTCCCGAGACCTGCAACCGGTACTTAGTCCCCTACCATTTGCACAATGGGGGATGGATTTACTAGGACCATTTCCGACGGCCTCCGGAGGAAGGAAATACCTGATCGTCGTCGTTGACTACTTCACTAAATGGGTCGAGGCTGTCGCGGTACCTGCCAAGACCACGGCGGCCGTAAGAAAGGTGATTTGGGAGAACATCATAACTCGTTTTGGGTTACCCCAAGTCATGGTATTTGACCACGGCCGAGAGTTTTGGAGTGACATGGTGATGAACTGGCTGGAAAAGCTCGGTATCAAATTCGCATACTCCTCCGTTTGCCACCCTCAGAGCAACGGGCAGGCGGAGGCAGCTAATAAAACAATATTGAACGGGTTGAAGAAGAAGGTTGAAGATCTAAAGGGAAGGTGGGCTGATGAACTACCCGGCGTCCTGTGGTCACTTCGAACCACGGAAAAAGAAGCAACGGGGTACAGTCCATTCCACCTTGTCTATGGGTCTGAGGCCGTCCTGCCAATTGAAGCAGCGGTGCCAACATTTAGAACGCAAACCTTTGACCCAGTCGAAAATAAGGAAGGCCTGAGAGCCTCCCTAGACCTGGTCGAAGAAAGTCGAGATACGGCATGGCTCAACTTGGCAGTATATCAAAACCGAATGAGAAGAGCATACAACCGTAGGGTCCACAAAAGGGACTTAAGAGTAGGAGATCTAGTCCTAAGAAAGTCGGCCGCAACAAACAAAGGAAACATCCATGGAAAAATGACGGCCAACTGGGAAGGACCCTATAAAGTGGTTGAAGAAATGAGGTCGGGGACATACCGGCTCACAGACATGGAGGGAGTGCCTCTAATGAGCCACTGGAACACAGACAACCTTAGAAAATACTTCATATAGCGGCGGAGGTGTCCGAGACCGTTGTGGGCACCCCAAAGCGTGATTATATCTAATGAAGAGTGATCCAAGTTTTCCATCAAAATGAAGAGTCCCCTCCGTAGTCGTACCAAGGTAGACGCCAACCGGGCAGTCACTACCAATGCAGTTGATACTCGCGAAAGCGACCAACATGCTTAAGAACGTATAAGTACAGTTGAGAACGCAAATCTGACTGCCCGCCAATCCGGAGTGGCAGAGGAAGCGATCAATATGTCTATAGATACGAACGCCGTCGAGCCGTAACCTCGATTGCCTCGGCCAAAGCCGGGAGTGACGGGGAAACGACCGATACGCTAACATGTTCACAACGCAGCGGTTGGGAAGCGCAACCGACCGCCTTGGCTAAGACCGGGAGTGGAGGAGGAAGCGACCGACATGCCAACATGTTTGAAGACATGTTTACAACAGCAGTTGGGAAGCGCAAATCTGACCGCCTCGGCTAAGACCGGGAGTGGAGGAGGAAGCGACCGACATGCTAACATGTTTAAAAACGTTTAAGTACAGTTGAGATACGCAATCTAACTACGTCGGCCAGGCCGAAGGTAAAAACGAAAAAGCGCTCAATATGTTAAAAACGTAAGAAGATAACTCAATGAAGAATGAGATCAAAGCCTCGGCCAAGCCGAAGGCAAATAAACAAACTTTATTGAAAAAATGTTTACTAGGCAAAACAAAGTCGACGGCCGTCCCCATAGGGATAGCCTAAACACAACCTACCAAAGTTTATCAAAAAAAGAGAAGGTACAACAAAAGGTTACAAACATAAGACTTGAAGCGCCAAAAAGGATGGCAGGGAGGAAAGGCTTAATAGTTGGCCCCCGAACAGCTGAAGCTGTCAGAAGGGCCGGGTGAATTTGGTGACGACCGCCCGTCTCCCTATGCTTTCTTTGCCTCGCCACCCAGCAGCAGAGCAGCATCACCAACGGTGGACAGCGCAGAGGAGAGCTTGACAGCTTCACTTGCCTTTGCCCTCTCAGCCTCCTCTCTGGCCTCCTTCACCTTAGCATCTCGGGCCGCCTTCTCCTCGGCTTCTTGAGCAGCCTTCGCCGCCTTTGCCTCATCTGCAGCCTTGGCCTCCGCAGCAGCGGCCTTCTCATCCAGAAGCCGCTCAAACTCTTGCCACGGGAAGTTGCCTTCTGGAAGGAGCTCTTTGATCACATCCCTGGTAGCATCTTCAGCTTGGTCCCGGTACTGGGCGCACATGTCAGGGATGATGACGGTCTTCAGCGTCTCAATGTCCTTCTCCCTCTGAACAAGGATAGCCTTGGTGTTCTTATGCTCCTTCGCCTCAGCCGAATGCAAGGTCTTCCATCTCTCCTTCTGCCCAACCACGGCGTTATAGCCGCCCTCAAATTTGTCCCGCTCCTCCCGCAGCTTAGCGGCATCAGCCAATGCAGCCTCAACCTTGGCCCTCTCGGCTAGGACCGCCTTCTCAGCGTCCTCCCTAAGCTTTCGCTCAGCGAGGAAATCATTTTTGGCGGCCTGGAAGTCCTCCTTCGACCTCTCGACCTCCTTCTTAGCGGCGGAAAGCTCGAGACTAAGCCGTTCAAGCGTAGGGGAAGCTCGAGCCATGACCTTTTCTTGCTCCATAATATGAGCGCCGACTAGCTCAGCCCACTTCACCAGCCTCTTGGAGAACCTTATGCCTTCCACCGTAAGCTGAGCGGGGGAAACCTTCTGGGATGAGGAGTCAACGGTGACATTCTTACCGCCCGTCTGCACAGGCTGCTTCTCCAACTGCCGTTCAGTGAGAACGACAGCCGGCGACGGCTGATCTACAAAAAATCCAGACAAAGCATCCATGTCAACATTCATTGACATGTCAGAGAGCCTGTCATCAGGAATGCCCAATGAACCTGCTAAATCCGAGCCGTGGGTTAGATCCGTACCAGTCTTAGCCTTCTTGGGCAGAGGGCCGGCTGGCCCCTTTTCTTTCCGGCCTCAAGAATAAAGAATAGCCGGCGGGCGTTGCCTCTTTTCTCTTATTTGAAGGAGGAGGACCCTCCACAACGGTGACCTCCTCCAAAGAATCGCGCTGAGCCGCCACATCCATTGCCTTCAATCGATGCTCCATAAGTTCGTGAGGGGCCGATGCGCGATCACGTGGCGCGGCCTTAGGATGCGGCTCAACAACTCTCCGTTTCGTCAAGTCCCAACCTCTCGAGGATGGAGACAGCAGATTCCCGCCAAATCGGTCGCAAAAGAAACGAAGGTGAATTAAGCAAAAGAAATAAACCAAGGTTCAAATACGAAACATAAAAAGCAAAGATGGGCCTCATACCGACCCACTCACCCCGGGCCGAGGGCCGGATGAGGTCGACGTGGCAAAGCAGCTCATCCTCGAAGAACGATCCGCGTCTGGGGCATCCATCCCTTCGGCGTGCCATCCTTCTCACCTCAAACACCTCATTGCCGCGTTTCGTCCTCATTAAGATAGACCTTCAAGGCGTCCATCTTAAGCTTATTCCGGAGACATATCGTCATGCCCTTGATTCTCACACCGCAAATTGACGCTCCGAAAGGACCGGGCAGCGGATAGTCCTCCGGAACCTCGACGTATACCCACCGCCCCTTCCAGTCCTTGCAAGATGTCAACTTGGAAACGGTAACATAACCCGCCTCGATCTCGTATCTTCGTACCACCCCGTGCCACCTAGGCTAGTCCAAGAAGATGGTGGAGCGGGCGGAAGAGGTTCACCGTTGGGGCCTCCCCTTTAAAAAAACATAACCATACAAAGCCAACAATCGTCCTGATGGCCAACGGATGCACTTGGGCCACGGCGACATTCATTGCTTTAATTATGGCAAAGAACGTATTCATTAAGAGGAAACCGGAGCCCATACTCCGTGTGTCCGATGTACACGCCGATACAACCCTCGGGAGGGCAAATGACGACACCCGATCACCCTCGGGAACAATTATTCTATACCCCCTGCCGAAGGAGTAATGATCTTCGAAAAGGTCAGAACCGGAACAACTAGCGAAGTTGTTCGTCCAAGCACGATCAGGATTGATCGAACAGGCATCGCCGTGCCACGAGAAATGCGGCCCCTTTACGACAGAAGGGGTCGCCTCATCATCGTCATCATCAATACCCTCCAAAAATCTCTCATCAATTTCAGAAGAAGGAGACTTGGGGCCCCCGAACCCTATCGGGGTGACGACCAGTGGCTCCTGCTCATCAGGATGCGACGGTTCGCCCCCCGGCGCAGAGGTACTAGGCATAGCATCAGCAGAAGACATAGTGGCAACAATTATTTAAACAAGTAAAAAGTTGGAAAAAAATTGTTTGTTTACCTTGGAAGAAAGTGTTACGCCGAGTAACGCTTTGAAGACTAGAGAGAAATTTCTTCGAAAAAGCTAAGAGAGAGGAATTTTTTTTGAGAAAACGAAGTTTTGATGGCCAAAATGAGGGGGTAACTGCTCTATTTATAGAGCATAGCCCATGAGGCGGACCAATCATGGCGAAGCCCATGAAACATCCACCAATCAATGCCAAGCCACGTGTCAAGCATGCAGCCACGGAATGTCAATCGACATACAGTTACAAATCTTCTTCGACACGCTCCTTGATATCTACTTGCCAACGGCCAGCTGATCAACCAAGCTTGGCAGCACCGGCCGGGGGCAATCAAAAGCTCTGGCACTGTAATACTCCGTATTTATAAGTCTTGGGGGTACTCTATCGAGTAGGCCTTACTCTGTCGAGTAAGGGTAAGTTGCGTTTTAGAAAAGTTTCTGACCTGTTGGGTACTCGATCGAGTAGCTGGGGCACTCGATCGAGAAAGGGGGTACTCGATCGAGTACCTTGGGTACTCGATCGAGTACCTTGGGTACTCGATCGAGTAGCCGGTTTTACGAGGAGTTTTCTCGGGTTTTGTTAATTATGTGATTAAGGTATATAAGCTTTGTCGTCATTATTCTAAATCACTTTTGCAAAACCTAAATTACTGTTTAAGAGAGAAAGCAAGCAAGTTCTTCATCCTAATCGCATTATTAGCAATCCCCGGAGTTTGGAAGGTCAGTTCTTAGCGTTAGTTATACCGTTGAGTTCCTTGCGTCAAGGGTAAGATCTGTGTACTCTTTTTATTGTATTTCCTTTAATTTGGCTAAACCCTAATATAGGGATTTGGGGTTTTTGAGTAGTATGTAACTGGGTAGCATTTATATGTTGTATGATAGGAGGAGGTTTCATAGAGGAAGCTTTTTGACACAGCAGTAGAGACCGTCTGACAGTGTCCTTTCCAGGTAGGATTTCCTACTCAGTATTAGTCCCATAATGGGATGTTGGTTGATGTGTTGAGATTGATTGTTTGATATAGTAATTATATTATGACGGTCGTGATTGTGATTGTTGTCTATGGTTCTCGAGGCGTGTCCTCGGCTGAGTGGGGTCACTTGCGGGAGTGGCTTCACGCCCTAGTTTCGCCTTCTGTGGAAACCGCCACAGAAGGGATGTGCACATTAATGGACAGGGTTATCGCTCACTATATGGAGCGGGGATTTGGTGGGTACGGCTGCGGTCCCCCACTGGCATGGCTGGTCCAGTGGACAGTCAGTGATTGAGATGATTGGAATTGGTTGTGTGTGTGTGATAGTTAAGCTGTCTGTTTATCTTATTGTTGTTATATATATTGAATTGTGAGATTAGTACTGACCCCGGTTGTTGTTTTGTAAACCTACGGTGATCCATTCGGGGATGGTGAGCAGATATTGAGCAGGTATGAGATGAGTACTGGGATAGCTGGGATTGCCATGACATGATGATAGGAGTCTTCCGCTGTAGCTTATTAGTTTATTTACATTTTAGTTAGAACAGTCAGTTTGAGAACATGTATTACACTTTTTGTTTGGTTTTGAGAATTGTAACTCTTCACTAAGTATTTATATTTAAACATTGTTTCTTCATTGTTTATTTGATTATCATTGCCTCGGGTAACCGAGATGGTAATGTCTTCATACCTGAGTGGTCCTGGTAAGACACTTGGAGTATGGGGGTGTTACAAATGGTATCAGAGCGACGATCCTGAAACCTGTAACCAATGAACCTAATGAACATAGGGAGTCAATTAAAATGAACCCGGAGTAAAAGTTGTAGGAGCTAATGCAAAGGCTTGGGAGACGTCCTAAAGTCGCGAACTTGCCCTACAATTTTGAACCGGTCACATGGGGGGTGTATGTCAAGGTCGTATGTGTTGCTTGGTTAACTTGTGTAAGAATGTGATGAAGTGTGTTAATTGTTGGATGATTGAAGTAGAAGTTGAGAATGTGAAAGAAAGGTTAATGATATATGTAGACTCGTTGTTGGAGTGATAACATGTTGGATGTTTATAAGGTGGCACTTAATAGCATGATATAATGATCTCGTAAATCGTACGAAAGGATGCGTAGCATTATATGCTTAGTTATGATATAATATGTGGTTTTATAAAGTTTTTAGCATGTTAGCATATGACATAGCATGCGGGTAGCGTTTATGAGTTAGCATGACTCGATCGAGTGGGACTGACTCGATCGGGTGGGTTTTTGACGAATTTGAGTCCATAATCGTGTTTTTGGGTACTCGATCGAGTAACTAGGGGTACTCGATCGAGTAGGGGGTCACTCGATCGCTCGGTCGAGTATGTTAGAGATCAGAAGGTCTGTTTGGGGTCTGATGTTTGGGTACTCGATCGAGTATGTTGGGCACTCGATCGAGTAGCCCGTTACTCGATCGAGTGTGTGTGGGAACTCGATCGAGTAGGTTCTGGGCAGCGTGTTTTCGTGTTTTGAGGTTTAGTACATGTGTTTATGTCTACCCTTTCTTATATATAGTTTCAAGATGCCGCCCAAGAAGACTGCTTTGTATGCGAGAGCTGAGCTCATGAACATAGATGACATCATTAAGATGTTGGAGCATCAGGATGCTCTCACTGAGGCTTTAAAGACTGTGGGGAAAGATAAGGATAAGGATAAGGAGAAGGAGGTTGATCATTCTAAAATCAGCCTCTATATAGCGAGGTTTAACCCGAAAGAGTATAAGGGAGTTGGGGAGCCTAACCTTCTCGATAGTTGGCTTAGAGAGATGGAGAACATACTAGATTTGGTTCACTACCCTGATGAGATGAGAGTGGAACAGGCTGCGTTCTATCTGAGGGAGGCAGCTGGCAAGTGGTGGGATACAGTGAAAGTGAGTGCTAAGGAGATATATACAAACCAAGGCTTACCTGCTATACCTTGGGAGGAGTTTCGTAGGGCTGTGAGAAAGGAGTTTGTACCGGAGCATGTGAGGAGTAAGTTGAGAGAAGAGTTTGACAGTTTTAAGATGACCGCTGAGATGTCTGTGGCCGAGTACTACAGGCAGTTCAATGATAAGTCTAGGTATGCTGAGGATATGGGTTTGAGTGAGGAGAATTTGGCATTGAGGTTTGAGAGAGGGTTGACCCCTAAGATTATGGATAAGTTACCCGTGGGAGTCCTTACTGATGTTAAGGAAGCCTATGAGAGGGCTGGGAGAGCTGAGAGGTTGGTGGAGATGGCTCAGGAGAGGTCAGGTGGTGAGAAGAGGAAGTCTGAGAGCGAGGGTGGTGGCCAATCTAATCACAAGAAAGGCAACCACAATCAGTCTAAGGGGTTTTCTTCTGGGTCAGGGTTTAGTGCTGGGGCTTCCTTTGGGCATGGCCGTGGAAGTGTTGGTGGTAGTTGGGGAGTGACCTGCTATAGCTGTGGTGGTGTAGGCCACAAGAGACATGAGTGCACAAGTGCACCGCGATCTTTCCGGAGACTGCGCAGAGCTACGCGAGCAAATGCACCGGCCTGGATCATGGCCAAACCGGGGAAGTCAGAGTTACCAGAGTGGAGGCAACCACAACGACGGTAATTCTTATCAGAAACCACCGACGAACAACAACAACAATCAAGGGTCGGGTGCTAAGCCGACCACCTCAGCCAGTACTGTCCAGGGAGGTGGACAGAAGACCAGTGGAAAGCTATTCATGATGGAGAAGAAAGCAGCTGAGGAGGATGCTCACGTTATCACCGGTACTTTTCTTGTTAATGGTGTTCATACCTTTGTTTTGTTTGATTCGGGGGCTTCTCAGTCGTTTGTATCTTCGAGTCATGTTAAGCGGTTGGGTTTGAGGGTATATGAGTCTGTTAGTGAGCAAGTTTTTATACCTTCGGGTGAGTCTGTATCATGTGGGAGGTTGTTTAGAGATGTATCTATGATAGTTGGGCAAGTTGATCTACCTGTAGACTTGCTAGAGTTTCCTTTTGACGGGTTTGAGATGATAGTCGGGATGGATTGGTTAGGAAAGTATAAAGCTAAGATAGACTGTCATCAAAAGAAAGTGTCTTTAAGAGGTCCTAAGGGTGTTAGTGTGTCTTATCGTGGGTTTCTAGTCAAACCCAAAGTTAAGTTGATTGTTTTGTCACCTTGAAGTCTTATCTGAGGAAGGGATGTCCTTTGATCTTGTGCCATGTGAGAGATGACCGGATAGAGTTTCCGACGGTTGATGAGATACCAGTGGTGGGAGAGTTTGCCGATGTTTTTCCAGAGGAGATTCCGGGGTTGCCGCCGGGAAGAGAGATAGATTTCACAGTAGAGTTGAAACCAGGGACGGGCCAATCTCTAAGGCACCGCATCGCACGGGTCCTAAGGAGATGGAGGAGCTTAGAAAGCAGTTGGATGATTTGATAGAGAAGGGATACATTAGACCTAGTGTATCGCCGTGGGGAGCACCAATTCTTTTCGTGAAGAAGAAAGATGGGAGTCTGAGGTTGTGCATAGATTACAGGGAGCTGAACCGAGTGACGGTGAAGAACAAGTATCCTTTGCCAAGGATAGATGACCTGTTTGATCAGTTGAGTGGTGCATCAGTCTTTTCTAAGATTGATTTGAGGTCGGGGTACCATCAGGTGAAGATTAGAGAGGTGGACATACCAAAGACGGCTTTCACGTCAAGGTATGGTCATTATGAGTATGTGGTGATGCCGTTTGGGTTGTCTAATGCACCAGCAGTGTTTATGGATTTGATGAATAGGATCTTTAGACAGTTTTTGGATAAGTTCGTAGTGGTGTTTATCGACGATATCTTAATCTACTCCAAGACTAGGGAGGAGCATGAGGAGCATCTAAGGATCGTGTTGCAAACTTTGAGGGACCATGAGTTGTATGCTAAGCTATCCAAGTGTGAGTTCTGGTTAGAGAAAGTTGCTTTTCTGGGGCATGTGATCTCTAAAGATGGGGTAGCTGTGGATCCGGCGAAGATAGAAGCAGTGACAAAGTGGGAAGCACCAAAGAATGTTCTTTGAGGTTAGGAGTTTCTTGGGTTTAATGGATACTACAGACGGTTCGTGAAATATTTTTCCAAGATAGCTAGACCTATGACAGCGTTGATGAGGAAAGAGAAATGTTTCGTCGGGATGAGAGTTGTGAGACGGCGTTCCAAACATTAAAGGAGCGTTTGACCACAGCTCCTGTCTTAGCATTGCCTGAAGGGACCGAGAACTTTGAGGTTTATACAGATGCCTCAAAGAATGGGTTGGGATGTGTGTTGATGCAGAACGGTAAAGTGATTGCCTATGCTTCTAGGCAATTGAAGCCTTATGAGGAGAACTACCCTACTCATGATCTGGAGTTGGGTGCGGTGGTGTTTGCTCTCAAGATTTGGAGACATTACCTTTATGGAGCAATCTTTAAGGTATTTTCTGATCACAAGAGTCTCAAGTACATTTTCACTCAAAAGGAGTTGAACATGAGACAAAGGAGGTGGATGGAGTTGATTGGCGATTATGACATGGAAATCATCTACCATGAAGGGAAAGCCAATGTTGTTGCTGATGCTTTGAGTAGGAAGAGTGTACATTCTCTCGTGTACAGCCTCTATCTTTGATGAGGCCGAGATATGAGGTAGCAAGGTTTGGGATACATATGATGCGTAAAGGAGAAGCCATGGGTGATATGACAGTACATCTTGAGTTTTATGATGACATTCGAGGTAAACAGGCGTTGGATCCCAAGATGGTGGAGTGGAGAGCTGGGGTAGAAAAAGGGACAATGTCCCGATTTTCTATTCATACAGATGGTAGTTTGAGGTTCGATGGTAGGTGGTGTGTCCCTAATGACGAGGAGTTGAAAAAGACTATCATGACAGAGGCGCATTGTACCCCATGTTCAGTACATCCAGGTGGTGACAAACTGTACAAGGATTTGAAGAAAACGTTTTGGTGGCCTGGGATGAAGAAAGAGACAGCTGAGTTTGTGTCCCGTTGTTTGACATGCCAGAGAGTTAAAGGGGAACAGAGACGACCACAAGGTAAGATTCAGTCTTTAGAGGTGACTGAGTGGAAGTGGGAATCCATTTCCATGGATTTCATTGTGGGTTTGCCAAAGAGTCAACAAGGTAACAACATGATTTGGGTAATAGTGGATCGACTGACCAAGTCAGCTCACTTTGTTCCAATGAAAGATACATGGACTAAGGCACAATTGGCTATGGCCTA
This sequence comes from Silene latifolia, assembly GCF_048544455.1. Lineage (NCBI taxonomy): Eukaryota > Viridiplantae > Streptophyta > Magnoliopsida > Caryophyllales > Caryophyllaceae > Silene > Silene latifolia. Next base: position 140,143,022 of record NC_133531.1, read on the forward strand.
TCGAAAGAACGTGCTTAAGTTACATGGAGTCCCTAAGGACATAGTGTCTGACAGAGATGTGAGGTTTATATCGAGGTTTTGGAAGGAGTTGCAGGAATCGTTGGGAACAACTTTGAAGATGAGTACAAAGATTTCATCCCTGCGACAGACTGGACAGATCGAGAGAACAATCTAGACTCTTGAGGATATGTTGCGAGCTTGTGTGATGGACTTTGGTGGTAGCTGGGAACAGAGGTTGGACTTGATAGAATTTTCTTATAATAACAGCTATCACACTAGTATTGGTATGGCACCGTTTGAAGCTTTATATGGGAGGAGATGTAGGAGTCCAATCTGTTGGGACGATAGTGCGGAGGCAGTGGTTTTAGGACCAGAGTTGGTGCATGAGATGGTGGAACAGATTAAGATGATCAGGGAACGGATGAGGGCAGCTCAGGATAGGCAAAAGAGTTATGCTGATCTACATCGCAGGGACATAGAGTTTCAAGTGGGGGACAAAGTTCTTTTGAAAGTGTCTCCTATGCGTGGGGTTATGAGATTTGGGAAGAAAGGCAAGCTAAGTCAGAAGTTTATCGGGCCTTATGAGATATTAGAGCGAGTTGGGGAAGTTGCATATCGTCTGGCTTTACCAGCTGCATTAGTGAGAGTGCATAATGTGTTTCATGTATCGCAGTTGCGGAAGTATGTGAGTGATCTGTCACATGTGTTAGAGGCCGAGAACTTAGAGCTGGATAAGTCCTTATCATATCTTGAGGTGCCTAAACAGATTCTTGACCAAAAGATTAGAAAGACTAGGAGTGGTGAGACAGTTCTGCTCAAGATCCTTTGGTCTAACCACAAGACCGAGGAAGCTACATGGGAGCCAGAGGAGGCTATGAAAGAGCGTTACCCTTTCCTTTTTGATCAGGTATGTATGGTTACGGGGACGTAACCTTGTTTCTTTTAGGGGGGTAGGAGATGATCGCGAACAGTTTTTAAGAGTTTCATACCCTTTTTGTATGTTGTGTCAGTATGTGTGTCGGGATGAGTTGGGTTAGTAACACGTTTTATGTTGAATTTTGTTTTGGTTGTTGAGTTGGGAATGTTATGGGAGTACCTTTGTTTAGTAGTGGTTTGAACTTCGGGGACGAAGTTCCTTTTAAGGAGGGAAGACTGTAATACTCCGTATTTATAAGTCTTGGGGTACTCTATCGAGTAGGCCTTACTCTGTCGAGTAAGGGTAAGTTGCGTTTTAGAAAAGTTTCGACTGTTGGGTACTCGATCGAGTAGTGGGGCACTCGATCGAGTAAGGGGTACTCGATCGAGTACCTTGGGTACTCGATCGAGTAAGCTAGGTTTACGAGGAGTTTTCTCGGGTTTTGTTAATTATGTGATTAAGGTATATAAGCTTTGTCGTCATTATTCTAAATCACTTTTGCAAAACCTAAATTACTGTTTAAGAGAGAAAGCAAGCAAGTTCTTCATCCTAATCGCATTATTAGCAATCCCCGAAGTTTGGAAGGTCAGTTCTTAGCGTTAGTTATACCGTTGAGTTCCTTGCGTCAAGGGTAAGATCTGTGTACTCTTTTTATTGTATTTCCTTTAATTTGGCTAAACCCTAATATAGGGATTTGGGGGTTTTTGAGTAGTATGTAATTGGGTAGCATTTATATGTTGTATGATAGGAGGAGGTTTCATAGAGGAAGCTTTTTGACACAGCAGTAGAGACCGTCTGACAGTGTCCTTTCCAGGTAGGATTTCCTACTCAGTATTAGTCCCATAATGGGATGTTGGTTGATGTGTTGAGATTGATTGTTTGATATAGTAATTATATTGTGACGGTCATGATTGTGATTGTGATTGTGATTGTTGTCTATGGTTCTCGAGGCGTGTCCTCGGCTGAGTGGGGTCACTTGCGGGAGTGGCTTCACGCCCTAGTTTCGCCTTCTGTGGAACCCGCCACAGAAGGGATGTGCACATTAATGGACAGGGTTATCGCTCACTATGTGGAGCGGGGATTTGGTGGGTACGGCTGCGGTCCCCCATCGGTGTATGGGTCCGGTGGACGATCGATGATTGAGATGATTGGAATTGGTTGTGTGTGTGTGATTGATTAAGTCGTATGTTTATCTTATTGTTGTTATATATATTGAATTGTGTGATTAGTATGACCCGGTTGTTGTTTTGTAAACTGCGGTGATCCATTCGGGGATGGTGAGCAGATATTGAGCAGTGTATGAGATGAGTCTTTGGGATAGCTGGGATTGCCACGACATGATGATAGGAGTCTTCCGCTGTAGCTTATTAGTTTATTTACATTTCAGTTAGAACAATCAGTTTGAGAACATGTATTACACTTTTGGTTTGGTTTTGAGAATTGTAACTCTTCACTAAGTATTTATATTTAAACGTTGTTTCTTCATTGTTTATTTGATTATCATTGCCTCGGGTAACCGAGATGGTAATGTCTTCATACCTGAGTGGTCCTGGTAAGGCACTTGGAGTATGGGGGTGTTACAAATGGTATCAGAGCGACGATCCTGAAACCTGTAACCAATGAACCTAATGAACATAGGGAGTCAATTAAAATGAACCCGGGGTAAAAGTTGTAGGAGCTAATGCAAAGGCTTGGGAGACGTCCTAAAGTCGCGAACTTGCCCTACAATTTTGAACCGGTCACATAGGGGGTGTATGTCAAGGTCGTATGTGTTGCTTGGTTAAGTTGTGTAAGAATGTGATGAAGTGTGTTAATTGTTGGATGATTGAAGTAGAAGTTGAGAATGTGAAAGAAAGGTTAATGATATATGTAGACTCGTTGTTGGAGTGATAACATGTTGGATGTTTATAAGGTGGCACTTAATAGCATGATATAATGATCTCGTAAATCGTATTTAAAGGATGCGTAGCATTATATGCTTAGTTATGATATAATATGTGGTTTTATAAAGTTTTTAGCATGTTAGCATATGACATAGCATGCGGGTAGCGTTTATGAGTTAGCATGACTCGAGCGAGTGGGACTGACTCGATCGGGTGGGTTTTTGACGATTTTGAGTTCAGAATCGTGTTTTTGGGTACTCGATCGAGTAACTAGGGGTACTCGATTGAGTAGGGGCTACTCGGTCGAGTATGTTAGAGATCAGAAGGTCTGTTTGGGGTCTGATGTTTGGGTACTCGATCGAGTATGTTGGGCACTCGATCGAGTAGCCCGTTACTCGATCGAGTGTGTGTGGGAACTCGATCGAGTAGGTTCTGGGCAGCGTGTTTTCGTGTTTTGAGGTTTAATACGTGTGTTTATGTCTACCCTTTCTTATATATAGTTTCAAGATGCCGCCCAAGAAGACTGCTTTGTATGCGAGAGCTGAGCTCATGAACATAGATGACATCATTAAGATGTTGGAGCATCAGGATGCTCTCACTGAGGCTTTAAAGACTGTGGGGAAAGATAAGGAGAAGGATAAGGAGGTTGATCATTCTAAAATCAGCCTCTATATAGCGAGGTTTAACCCGAAAGAGTATAAGGGAGTTGGGGAGCCTAACCTTCTCGATAGTTGGCTTAGAGAGATGAAGAACATACTAGATTTGGTTCACTGTCCTGATGATATTAGAGTGGAACAGGCTGCGTTCTATCTGAGGAAGGCAGCTGACAAGTGGTGGGATACAGTGAAAGTGAGTGCTAAGGAGATATATACAAACCAAGGCTTACCTGCTATACCTTGGGAGGAGTTTCGTAGGGCTGTGAGAAAGGAGTTTGTACCGGAGCATGTGAGGAGTAAGTTGAGAGAAGAGTTAGATGAACAAATTTGTAGATGATAGATATTTTGGTTTTCTTTTTAATTATATTTATAAATTTGTAGATATTAGTAGCTTTATAATCCAAATTATTAGATTTTTTATTTACTATATAAGACCTTTTAGCTACTATATTTATGGTTAAGGAGGAGTTAGATGAAAGAATTGAATGATTTAAATGATGAGACTAAATTCTTAATTTATTTTTATAATTTAAATCATGATCTTATGGTTTCCACATAAAAAAAAAAATATTACTAAACCTTATAATGAATTTTAATAAATTTATTAAAGTAGCCTTAATATTAACAATACAAATTAATAGAATTTAATTATGATAATACTACATGGCAAAAAAATTAAATGTATTAAGTTGCCTTTTAACTATATAGTATAGATTATATAGATTTATAGATGTGGCATTCGTAATGCACGCGTGGCTTTTTTTTCGCCTATGTGGCTTTGTCTACGTGGCCTTTTAAGGTTACCCTTTTAATATAGTTTTATAGATGAAAACAAACAAACAGACCAAGCGGGAACAATTTACACAAATTCTTTTATCTTTATAAGGCGATTTTAGACAAGAACTTGTGTTTCGGATAACTTAAGTGAAAATAATGAAAAATGAAGCACCCAAGATGTTCTAATCTGCAGTACATCACGAATTCACAAGTCAATGCAATTTTTATCAAAGATTTATTCGAGCACGTAAAACAAAAGATAACCCATCTCGTATAAAGAAAGTACGAAAGTTAGATGACAAACGATGAAACAATGTTCAAGTGATAAACGATGAAGCAATGCGGGTAAATTCTTGTTATCATTCATCGTCAAACAAGAACTACTACAATGTATAGTATGTACAAGATGTTACTAAGCGAAATACACAACCGGATACAATGTACTATTACTTCATTATAAGGTTTACTTCTAGTTACATCCACTACTTACATTCATCTTCTCAAATTTATCTCTCAAAACCCTACCCAAGGTATGTTCTATTACGAAAAAGAAAGATCCCGACCAAGATAAAGACAATCCAGTAACCAAGATTTGGAATCAAAAGAGTTCGCCATTCTTGTGTCATCAACTTCGTGATACCAATCACCGTTGCTACTGCTGTTGCACAGAATAAAGTGACAGTCGTGATTTCTAGCGCCGATGGTGGTGCCTTCTCTATCCCTGCCTGCTGTTGCTTCCATTCCTCCAGAGATTTTAGTCGTTCAGTGATATTCTGAAATCCGATTCAAACAAATTATTTCATGTGGAGAATAAGTAGACCCTGATTTGCTTTAAGAAATATTTCATGTACTTTATGATTCATCTGATTCTTAACTTTTAATCAAAATACAAAATATTCCTCAAGTGGAGAATAAGCAGACCCTGATTTGCTGAATACTGTAGTTTTCGCAAATTTTTACACAGCGGAATTCACTCTTATTTAATAAAAAAGTATAAGAAATTACCGGATATATGCTCTCCTCAGCCTTTCCTAGCCTTGTTCCTAGTGAATCCAATAGTTTTTGCACCTGTTGTATATCATCTGCAAATCCCCCATGTCTTTTATTTAAGTATTCATTAAGCTTGTCTGCGTAATTCAGCAGGGAATCTACTTTGCATTTGAGCTCCGCATTGTCGTTTTGCAGTGCAACAATTTCTCCCCCTTTCTTCACTAGATCTGCCACAATCTCTTCATTCTCTTTCTTCTCCTGTTCTGAAAACTTGTTCAACAGTTTCGTCTGCAGGTTTAACAATTAACTTCTGGGAAGTCTGTACAACAAGATGTATGGATATCTTGGTACCTATCTTATACCGAACAGAGCTGAGAAATGATTTACCGAAACAGCCAGTAATTGCTTGTCTTTTTCTAACAATTTTGCAGCATAATCATCAACCATTTGTATCAGTTTCTCTGTCTCCATACCTGCACAATCCATCTCCGTCGTTCAAACTGTTAAAATATAATCACCACTTATCCTTGATGGCTCCATATCCACCACACCTGCCACCCTTGCCAGCCAGATATTATGGATGCTATAAAATGATTTGATTTCCAACAGTAGACTTATCAAAGAGGTTTGCATAATTTAGTATCCTGATACACCTACGGCTACTGTCAGCTGAATGCTACGGAATTACAGAAAGTCAGAATGCAATGATTGAGACTGTCACAATTAACAAAAGGAATGTTAAAGGGAATTCCTAATGCTAATGCTGTGAACATGGCAAACCTGGGATACTCGGCCTAATGGAGAACATTTGTGACCGCTACATCCTTTATTTTCTTTTCAAGCAATTATTAATCGTATCACAGCACTATAGCAGTAACATCACCCCATCTCTTCCCCTAGCTAATAAAACTAACCTGAACCCCGCCTACCACTTTTGGCAAAAACAAGACAGTCTAATCGCTTCCGTGCTAACCCACACATATTGCGTACAACATATTCATAAACAAAAAAGGACACACTCATATTAATCTAAACTACTTTTGTGACCCGTGAAATTCACGGGTTGTTCTGTTCCTAGTGTAATACTTTAGTGATTTAATACAATAACATATTACGATCAATTCAATTTACGGTTTTCATGTTTTAAGAGTTGTATAAATTCAATTAGTCTTTTATACAACAGTTTATCAGAAATTAAAATTTCATACATTAGATATACTAAGATACCCCTATCAAAACTAAAGTAACTTAATGCAAACTAAAATGAATTAATAATATAAGTATTCATATAATCAAATTAAACAAAACTATATTATCAAACAAAGATCCCAAAAATAGAGCATCCTCACAAATTAGATATCAAAATTTCATCAACAATTCTGAAAATAACATAAAACACACAATTAAAAATGTTATGACAAAACTAACATTTCATACCCCCATAAAATTGAAGCTAATACAATAATAAATTGCGGAACTAAAAATTTTAAAGCAGCAACAACTTGAACAACAATTGGATCATTATTGCCGAATACTTTACCTATTAAACAATATTATACAAAAAATATTATGTCATCCCCTCAAATTTTCCACCTTTTTGTGATATTTCAAAATTTATATAATAAATGCTCAAAAAATTATTAGTCATCCACGGTTCCACGTTGATGTCACCAATCTTTAGTTAGTATGTAAAATATAGTTGTTTAAGCAATCTTAGTATTTCACTTCTCCATATAATCTTCTTTCTTCAATAAATCATACCTATTAAAAAAGTAATACAATAATAGTGGAATTTGTTTTATGCAATATTATCGTTATTAAGTTAGTTTCACCTTAAGTAATGAAAAAAAGAGGGAATGATAATCAAATCGTAGAGATGTAAGTATATTTACCTTGGTAGAGTTAACACAATAAATAATCTTGATAGCACCTAAATGAGAACAAAACAAACACATACGCGAAATTGAAAATGTGAGGAACACTTCATAACCTAATGAAACTTCCAATAAAAAAATAAAAAAAATTAGTTAATAATATCGGTGACACATACCATTCTACTAACGATAGAGATAAGAAATTTTCTGCTTACAAATTTTGCCTTCCATAAAAAATATATAAACAATTGAGGATGCGTTTTATGGCTATTAAATATTATTTTTTCATTATTATCAAATTTAATATAGGTGTAAATAAAGATCAAGTTCATGACTTTTGAGCACCCATTTTTCATTATTATGAAGTTTAATATAAACATAAATATGGGAAAATGAGAAATGGTATGTAAAAGGTTTGCATTAATAATAATAATAATAATAATATTAATAATAATAATAATAATAATAATAATAATAATAATAATAATAATAATAATAATAATAATAATAATAATAATAATAATAATAATAATAATAATAATAATAATAATAATAATAATAATAATAATAATAATAATAATAATAATAATAATAATAATAATAATAATAATAATAATAATAATAATAATAATAATAATAAGCACCCAAGTACCAGGACCTTTGTTCGGCGATCGGTTATGGTTTCTTACCTTTTTCTTTCTCTTCCTTGGGGGAGTTGGAGGCGGATGCCGTTGCTCTGCTCAAGCGGATTCAGAAGTATTCCCTGTCTCAGGATGCTGGAGCGCGAGCTGTTGCTTTTATTTTCACTAGACTTAGCTTTTCTATTGCTAAGGGGGTGGGCGCCCAGATTGTATCTCGGGTACCCACCAATTTCATGTAAACTTTTGTTTTTCATCTAATGAAAGCTGCGCGCATCTTATAATAATAATAATAATAATAATAATAAATATAATAATAAATTATTATTATTGTTATTGTTATTATTATTATTATTATTATTATTATTATTATTATTATTATTATTATTATTATTATTATTATTATTATTATTATTATTATTATTATTATTATTATTATTATTATTATTATTAATTTTTTTTCATGTAAACTCCACTTTGCATGAAAGTCGTTTAAAAAGTTATCTTGTATATGTAATTAAAATATGACATATTGATGATGATAGATATTTTGGTTTTCCTTTTAATTATATTTATAAATTTGTAGATATTAGTAGCTTTATAATCCAAATTATTAGATTTTTTTTATTTACTACATATCAGACCTTTTAGCTACTATCTTTATGGTTAAGGAGGAGTTAGATGAACAAATTGAATGATTTAAATGATGAGAGTAAATTCTTAATTTATTTTTATAATTTAAATCATGATCTTATGGTTTCCACACAAAAATAAATTTTACTAAACCTTATAATGAGCATTAATAAATTTATTAAAGTAGCCTTAATATTAACAATATAAATTAATAGAATTTAATTATGATAATCCTACATGGCAAAAAATTAAATGTATTAAGCAGCCTTTTAACTATATAGTTAAAATATGACATATTGATGATGATGATTGATATTTTGGTTTTCTTTTTAATTATATTTATAAAATTGTAGATATTAGTAACTTTATAATCCAAATTATTAGATTTTTTATTTACTATATAAGACCTTTTAGCTACTATATTTATGGTTAAGGAGGAGTTAGATGAACAAATTAAATGATTTAAATGATGAGAGTAAATTCTTAATTTATTTTTATAATTTAAATCATGATCTTATGGTTTCCACACAAAAATAAATATTACTAAACCTTATAATGAGCTTTAATAAATTTATTAAAGTAGCCTTAATATTAACAATATAAATTAATAGAATTTAATTATGATAATCCTAAATGACAAAAAATTAAATGTATTAAGCTGCTTTTTAACTATATAGTTAAAATATGACATTTTGATGATGATAGATATTTTGGTTTTCTTTTTAATTATATTTATGTGGACAACGGGGGGCCCACGGGGGCGCTTGGGAGGAAGAGAACAAGCGTTTGCATTTTTGTTGGAGTCGCCACCAATTTTTATGGGAAATTGGAACCGTTCGAAAACCTCGCGTCATGTCAAGACACAAAGTAGAGTCATGAACACCAAGCAATCGTTACCCTTAACATTCTATGTCTAGAATGACTCTCGTGGATGCCAATGAACACGGATGTTCACAGAGATCTGGAGTAAGAGGTGATGGTACGTATTAGGAAGCTCTTTTGATCGAACACCTAATCCCGCCCGCCTCGATAGCGGCTTCTACTAATGATTAAGGAAGTTATTCGTACTTGATATATCGTCGATTATATGCATGCAATGCAACATCCAAGTTTTAATCCTAGCATGTGAGAATTAGGCTAAGTCGGTAAACACGTAATTAGCAAACAATTGGGTTGAAGTAGGATTTAATGTTCAATTACATGTGAAAACACACAAATGATACAAAAAATTTGATAAATACAATAAGAAAGTTACGAAAACGAAAATTACAATAATTACAACGGATTAGGTGATTTATGTCGAAAATACCTTTAAAACGGATAATTTGAGAAAAAGAATAAAAGAAAGAATTAACGAACAAGTCAGAAGGTGATAATACGGATAATAGGTGATTATATGTAAGCTAATTAAACTAGGTCAAGCAACAACGGAGTTCAGAGACAGAACTCATCTCGAATGCACGCAAAGAAGATCGCGCCCTCGGAAGAGGCGATTCTTTGTCGCGTCTGTTTCCAAGGGTGAGTTCTGGCTGTGAAGCCGGAACTGCAAATCGTTAATGTTAATTGGGTTAATTTTAAGGATTGATTACGATATTTACTCAGATGGAAGTGATTAATGGGTTATTTACATGTGATTAATGGTCATAAAAGCAACAAAACATGGATGAGACGGAATATTACTAATTAATTACATGAACGAATGATTGATTAGTGACATGAGTGAATGAAATAAACTAAACGTGATGGATTGATGACAAATTAATGACGAACATGCGATGAATATGACAATAAACAGATGGAAATATATCAAAGAAGTGAATTACAGAAACTCAATACGAACAAATCGAATTTCTATAACTCGGATTGAATTTAATGACGAAAACCCGCAAATATGAGATTATAAGGGATTTAAGTCGAATTTAATGACGAATTAAACATGTGAATGAATAATAAATAATATATATGTGAGATTAATATGTTGTATCGAAGAATTAATAAAAACAAATGAAAACAAATGAAGAAAACGAATTACAGAGGACGAAGGAAGAAGAAAGGAAGCAGGAACTGCGGCAGCCTCGTGAAGATGCGCAGCAGGAACTGCGCTCCTTCGAAGAGGAGCAGCAGTTGCTGCGTCCTTTCTCGACGGTCTGTCTTCTGGAAATCCGTAAAAAGAGGTTTTAAAGCACGGTTTTAGAAATCGGTTTTAAGAGGTATTTTCGACATAAACCTTACATTTGTGATACAAAAAGGTAAATAACAATAATAAAAAGAGAGATTTATACACCCTCAGACTTACATGTTTGACGAAACGAGATGAACTAAGATATCGATTAGCGATGCTCGACTCGAACTATAATGCAAATATGAAAGTGCCCTCGTAAGAGGAAAACAATTAGATTAATTAAGTTGATTATTGTGGAGTTGGTCAAATTGGTCGGTCATGCAAACGAGGCTGGTACTCAGAAGGATCCGAGCTTACGTGGTCGAATGTTCAAGCACGTAGACGCCAAAAAGTAAGAACAAAGGTCTAGAATGCAAAAGGAGAAGAGAAGGGCGGACACTCGCGTGAGAAATATGAGGAGCGAAGGCTCCTATTTATACTAATCACGTGAAGGAATTAGGGTTTCGGAGAGTCTTTGGAAGTGAATCTCGGAAAGATATGAAAAAGATACGAAAATTAGGCAGAAAAAGGACTTGGGAAGAGGCGCAGCAGTCACTGCGTCTCTTGGAAGAGGCGCAGCACCTGCTGCGTCTGTTCCCAAGTAGTTTCCTCCTGCGGAAGAAAGTTTCCGTGTTTATGTTATGGTAGGACGGAATAATTTGGTTTTCCTTAATATCTTATGTGAATATTACGGGAAATTGTTTATCAAAGGATAAATATTGTGAAATATTTATAAAATATGGAATAGAAATATCCGGAACATTCCAAAACATTCTGACTCGGGATTTAATAGTTATCAGAAAATGAAGACGGTTTTAGGCCCGGACTCCAAATGTACTCTAATTACTGTCAAAACGACCGTATCGGCACGTAAATGACAACTAAGAGGTAGACATTAGTATTTGAGCAATCACTTGACGATAAACTTACGAATTGTCACAAATCATTCCGCGTAGCAAACAAGCGGCCCAATCATCACCGGGTGGTTTGCGGGAGGTGCAGAAATGAGGTATCTACAAAGCCCCCACTTTGACTGAGGCTTAGACAAGGCGAAAGTCAAAGTATAGCCATCAGGTCAATCGAAGATTACAACCTGACGACTATGGCGACGCGAGGCGGTTCAAGGGGTCTGAGCCAAGGACCTGTCGTCGGGAACATTTTAGAGTCTGTCGACTATCGGGGAGGGTCGTTTAAAGTCCATTAGACTACGTAAGGAGGCTCGCCAGCCATAAGAAGAGACCATACCTGAGACTTCTTTCTCAAGATGCTTCCGGAGGTGCATGGGAGCTAAGGTTAAGTGTAGGAGCTAAGGGTAAGACCTAAAAGATATATAGGGATTGTGCTAGGGTATGGGGCCCTAAAGGAAAGCATCGGTGGGAAGGAGGCCCGAGTATAAGTTCAAATTAAGGGTAAATGAGGCTTGAGTACAGGAACTCCATCGGTTTGGGAACTTGTGGAGAACGACACCTTCGTCGCACTCCGAGGGAAAACAAGAAATGTTGTGAGCGGCAGGACACGGGTGGGAACTGCTGGGAGAAATCTGTTCGTGTTCAGCTTCGAACAAACTTCGGAAAAGATAGGGGTTGATGTTGATCTCCACGTCTCGAGAGGGAAAGTCTATCCGCTTACTCTCATTGGGGAAATATAATGAAGGCGTGTCGAAACACCTGTGAAAGAATAAATGCTCGTTGCGACAAGCAAGGGTCTTGGAAGCAATAAATAACGTGTAATAGTCTGCTGCTGGCCTAGAAATGCGGGCCAGAAGGAAAGATAATCGCCAAACGGACCAAAAGGATAAAATAGCACCGGGGAAGAGGTGCACCAAAGATGGGCCCACAAATAACGAACTCATAACGAATTTTTGAAAACTCGTATGGAGGGAACACCAGGAAGAGGCGCAGCAAGAGCTGCGTCTCTTGGATGAGACGCAGCGCCTGCTGCGTCTATTCCCCAAGGTGTATTTTCTGCGTAAATACGCGATAAACAGAGGGGTTGTGTTCATTTGTTCGAAACATAAATCCTCTCTTTCTCTCTCAAATCTTAACCATTTCCGCCAAGGTTTGATCCAAAAGCTTGCATTAATCATGACTAATCGAGGTATGTGTCTTATTCTTGCATTAACCTTCTGTATTTGTTCAATTTTGGATCGAAAGAATTAGGGTTTATGACCCAATTGATCGAAAATTTGGGGCTTTTCCCCCAAATGCATTTGCCTTGCTAATTTGGTACTAGAAACGGGTAATTGTTAGTATGAGGAACATAACCATGTATTTGTTTCGAATTTTTGTTGAGTTTTGAGCATTTGAGTAAATTTGAGACGGTTTCACAGCTGAACCGTAAATTGCTTCGAAAATGGCCTTAGGATTGTCCATTTACGATGAAACTTGATATTTGGGATCCTTGGATGATGAGTAAACTTCCTATCATCTCGTAATTTTGATTTGTGACAGCTTTTTCAGGACACTTTTCTAGGGCATAATCGCCATTATAACGAAATGCTGCCGAAATTTCGACTTGAACCCAGAACTAGGCTTCAAATTAGGCTTGACTTGACCCAAATTACCACATGAGTGATCGGGTTTGTGAGAATATGGCCAAAGATGGCGAGAAAAGAGCGGTTTCAGGGCTTTTAAAGGCTCGAAAATCCCTTAACCAAGGCTCGTCGTCACGTGACGCGACCTAAATTTGATTTAATGTTGCAGGTGATGAGGCTTCTACGTCTGGTAGGATTCTCATGGAGATAGATGCTGCTGTTGTCGAGGAGGCTTTAGAGCAGGCCTTCACCGCCGCGGTGATGGCTGCTGGGGACGAGATCCATGAGAAGGAGGCTGTTGAGGAGGAGGAGGCCCCGAGACGGGCCAACGTTGGACGAGGAGGTCGTCAGCTGAGAGGAGCTCCCGCGTGGGCTGAGACCTGGGAGAGTAGGCACTTGCTGTGGGCTGTAGAGGGTCACCTGTCCTACAGGACGGTGAAGAGCTTGGTAAATTGGAATTCACTACTCATCACCCATCTTATTTCCTTTATTTGCTCATATCTCCTCCAATTTTCGTTCAAAAAACTAAAGATAGCTTTTGTTTCAAATCCCAATAGGAGGCCGGGAACATCAGGTCGTTCTCGGGCTACACGACAGCGATGGAGTGCTACGAGCGAGTGTCGGCGAAGGAGCGCGCCATGATCGAGCGCGGAGCGTTCGGTGCAGGCCTGGAGGGATATCGCGAAGAGGAAGCTGCGGGCTAACCTTAGCCTGGTCCGCGCTTTCTTGGACCTATTCTGGGATACGACTTCCACGTTTCACATGCCTTTTGGTGAGGTGGGAGTCACTCTGGAGGACTACGGCATGATTTCTGGTCTGCCGTGCGGATCTGAGGCTGTGGAGTGGTCGGGGACTGCCATGAGGGTGGACTCGGCCGAGGGTAAGAGATTGATCGGCTGGAACTTGTCGCCGAGGGCTGTCACAGTGCCGGGTTTGATACCCAGCTCCTACGTTCGAGACTATTTTGCGGGAAAGATCCCGGCGTTGGTGACGATTGACGGGAGGGAGACGGCTCCTCCTCCCTGTACAGCTGAGCAGAGGGTCCGTTTGTGGCTCTGGTGGTTTCTGTCTTCGATTTACCTCGGAGACAAGGGAGAGAGGTTATCGACGAAGCTTCTTCCCTTCCTTTCTGACCTGAGCTCCCTAGGGCGTTGGGGCTGGGTCACTGCTGGTTTTGCGGTCCTCATCCGCTTCATGAGGGCCATGGTTCGTCCGGAGTTGATGGAGAAGGGGACTTCTCCTGGCGCTGTCGGACCTGGACTACTGTTGGAGGTATGAACTTTTATTTAGACCAAAATCAATTCTTTTCTTTATCAAATCACGAAAGATCGTTATTGACTATCTTGCTTTACAGGAGTGGGTGTACTCCTACTTTCCGGGCCTCGCGCCCAAGAGGACGGAGCCGCTGGAGAGAGCTTATCCCGTGGTGAGGGATTGGGTGATGTGCAGGACGAAGAGCAAGCGTTCTTCTTACGGTGTCTACCGGCGGGACGTGAACGCTCTTCAGCTAGACAACGTAAGCATCTTATATTCATTTGCTTCTATATTGCCTTTAAGTTGATCATAAGAATGATTCCTTTGTTTATCTTGTCCCAGTGGGTGCCCAGGCCTTGGGCGGAGTACGCTGACACGCCTCCTTTTGTGGCTGAGGTCCTTCGACCTAGGAGCTCGAGGCCGCGCGTTGAGGACGTCGATGGGTCCTGTGTGGTACTTGGGCGAGCGCTTGGCTCGTCAGTGCTATCGGGACGTCTTGACGGTTCCCGTCGATCCTCCCAGGACGATGTTCAGGGAGCCTTCTGAGGCAGAGAGGGAGGCTGACTTAGCTGGCGCTAGTGGTGACGCCCTCCTCCTTCCTGGCGAGGACTACTCGGCGTTCCTCTATGGGAGGTTGGCGTACTGGCCGGTAGTGGTGAGCATCTTTACTCTTCCTCTTTACTTGATTTTTGAGAACTTATGATGAAAGATCATCGATTAATGAGAAATATTTGGTTTTGCAGGAGGTTGAGGCGGCGGGCATCGAGCCCCCAGAGTACCCCGAGACCCTCGAGTACACTGATGCGACCGGGAGGACGACGATCTCCGAGCTGCGTGACTTTGACGTGAGCCGTGATGAGATCTTGGCCTGGACGGACGACGGCAAGATCATCGATTCGGAGGGTAAACCTCTAATTTTGTGTAATTTTTGTGTAAGAACACATTTGATTGAGTTTATTCAATTATTGAGGACTTCTTTTGAAAATGCAGGTTGCGCCGTCCCGGTTCGTGGCGTTATGGAGGGTGGCCAATCGGCTGCGAGCTACTGCCGTCGAGGCACTTGTCGGTGGTCGAGGCCGTCAGGTATGAACCTTGTGCCTGTTTCATTTTTGAATTTTGATTTTCCAACTTTTCTTGAAACGATTGACATGAGCCAATTTTGTTGTTTACAGGGGGACTGCGAGCTGGAGTGAGAGTTGACCCAGTCTCGGGAGGAGACGGCTCGCTTGTTGAGGGAGCTCGAGGTTCGAGACACCGAGATTGCTGCTCTTGCGGCAAGGGTTGCAGAGCTGGAGGGCGACCAACAGTAGTTTTGTTTAGTTTTTGTTTGTTTGTTGGCTGTATTTTGCACATTTGTACATTTGGACCTTCATTTTGAACATTCTGGACTTTGTTTGGGGCTCGAGCCCCCAGTTTGTTGTACATTTCCCTTTTTGGTTGTATATAAGATGGCCTGAGTGCCTTTGCTGCTGGGTTGCGTTGCTTGTACCTGCAGGTTAGCTTTGAACAGGTTTGGTAGATGACGGTTTACGCCGTCATGCCGCCGAAATTTACATATAAATCACGCAAAACATACATATGGCCTTAATTAGCGCAAAACGAATGACTCACAAGAATGCAAAAATGCAAAAATTTTGCCGGAAATGACCGGACGGTAGGGAGGGTTACCCCCTAAAAAAGGAAAAAAAATAGAAATCTATAAGTTAGAAATGAGATGATTAAAAAAATGAAATAATTGGAACAAATTTAAATTTAGAGTTATTTCCTAAAATAAAAATGAAAATTATTTCCTAAAATGAATTATACAAGTGTGGTGAAATGACAAAAATGTCGATGTCGTCTCGAAATGCGTGCCCGCGGAAGTTAGGAAACCCAAAATATGGTAACTTCCACGTATTTGCCAAAATAATAACCCGTAGAAATAGGAAATTATTCGTCATGGAATTAGGAAAGATCCAACGCGGAAAATCACAGAAGTTAAGCTGAGGAAGAGGCGCAGCATGAGCTGCGTCCCTTTGAAGAGGCGCAGCAGGTGCTGCGCATGTTCCCAGGTTGTTCCGTTCTGGCAGATTTTTGGAAACAGAAATTAATATAAATAGAGACGTCGATAGAGCTTTTATTCACACAATTCTTTCGTCTCTTCCTCGTCTTATTACATAAAAATCTCAAAATAATCCTTCATCATGAATACTTTAGAGGTTCGCTTAAAAGAATGGACCAACGAATTTTCCAACACGGAGAAATATGATATGGGCGCCTATAATCTTGGATCATTGCTGAGTTTGAAGCTTATCAAGGTCGTCAAACCGTTCTTGGATGCTTGTCTTGATTATTGGGACCCGAATTACCATGTTTTTGCGTTCCCTGGAGGCGATATTTGCCCATTTCCTGAAGAAATTGCTGCGATTGGCGGGTGGGACCCTGAATACTTGCCTGCCATTCCTTCTACTTCGCAAGGGTACAAGAGCAAATTTAGAGACTTGCTTGGGTTGACTAGACTCAAGGTGGACCGTTTAGTGACCTCGAAGGGAGTGCGAATGTTGGACTTCATTGACCGATTTATTAACAGGGCTGACCCCACCGTTTCTTATGTTGTCAGGCGAAGGGCATTTGGGTTTTGCTTGTTGCATGTGTATGTCTTCCAAGGGCATGTTGATGAAGACTTGAGAGGTGTTCCCCGTCTTCTGTGCCTTGTTGAGCAAATGGAGCTGCACAGGAGCCCAACTTGTTTATGCTTAGGAGAGATCCTTTTGGACTTGGATAATAGGAAAGCCAATCGCGACCTACCGTATTTGGGAAGTCCCGTCATTCTGCAGGTAAAAGAACATTTCTTTCTTTTTCTTTTCCTTTCTCTTTTTTTTTTTTGTTCGTTTTTTTTTTTTTTTGATGTCTAATACCCGCTTTTGGTAGGTTTGGCTTATGGAACGACTTCGATTGATCGAGCCCCCAGTTCATGTTTCTTCCTATCATGCTCGTTCAATTGCAATGAGGACCAGGCTTTACATGGTGGACTTCGCCCGAGTCTGTAATTATTGGGAGAACAAGCTGAAGAGTGACGATGGCCCGTTGATTAGGTGGATTGTGTCGTGGTGGCACCTCAAATCTGTCACTGGAGTGTCTTCTTTGGATCCTACTCGGTCCGTGCGCATTCCTGGCTTGGAATTTATGGTGTGCATTTTCCCGGAAAGGCTGATGAGACAAGTTGGACTAAAGCAGACGATCTCGAAGCTTGAAACCGTCCCGCAGACTGCTGTGGCGCTTACTACAGAGAGCCGAAGGGAGTGGGCCATTAAATGGGCTCAAAGAAATGTATGGTTCTTGAACTCTTCTGCTAATGCCTTATGGGTGTCGGATTCTTATCTGCGATGGAGGAAAGCTACTACTCCGGAAGAGCGCGAGAGATTGAGGAAGCGCGAGTCCGTTGACTACAAGGTGCGCGAGGTGGAGAAACAGAAAGAAAAGCATTTGACTGAGGGAGAGGAAGAAACCGGGTTTCGAGTCGTTCATCCATCGAAGAAACCGAAAACCTCTCCTGTCGTAGAGATGGTGATTGGCAAGAATAGAAAGTCTAGGCCCCGAGAAAGACCTTTGGTGATTAGGTCTAAATTGGTGCAAGAGCGTCCGGCTCGAGGTCGTGACAAGAAGTATGACAAGAATGACAAGGGCAAAGGGAAGATGGAGGAATAGCCCGAGTCTTTATTTATTATTTATTATTATTATTTATTGTTGTAATAAAAAGGTGGAGTTTTTAGAATCCTAGCCTATTTTTATTTTTATTATGTAGTGTATTATTATTAGAAAACAAATGAAATAAAAAAGGTTAAATGGTTATGAAACCGTTGTGATTTTCTATTTATTATTCTTGTCGAATTCCAAATGCAATGCAAATGTCCTTCTATTTACATTTTAAATATAATGGGTTGTATCCTGTAAAGGATTGCCTACGTATTCATTAAAAAAATGAAATCAAACCCTTGTGCGTAGTTCGAGTAAATGTAAAAGAATAATTGTTCTAAGCAAGAGCTTGCAATGAACTTAGAAAAATAAGCTTGAGCTTTTGCCTACTCTGAAGGTGCAGATTTAGTTTATTTGATGATATGAGGATGACGAAATTGTCAAAATGCAAGAGCATAGTGACATTTGCTTATTTCAGCTTGGCCAGGGGCCGTTTATTTAGTGCCACAAGAGCGACACGTGAGGTTATGCGAGGCGCGTTTTTGTTCCTATTCTAGGCATAGTACCGTTTTAGTTGGTCAAGGTTTGTCGGGTCGGAAAACTCATTCCCGTCTAGGTCTGTGATTCTAACCGCACCCCCTGGAAGTATGGATTTGACTAGAAATGGTCCGGCCCAATTAGGTTTGAATTTTCCCCGTGGGTCAACAGGTAAAAGAGCTCTAGCCGATTTAAGTACTAAGTCTCCTTCCTTGATGTTTCTTGGCCTAACCTTTTTTTTGAAAGCTCGTTTGATACGTGCTTGATATGTTTGGACATTATGCAAGGCGCGTAGCCTACGTTCATCCAGGAGGATGAGTTCTTCATACCTATCCCTCTTCCAATCGGCTTCTGGGATTTGACTTTCGACTAAAATACGCAAGGATGGTATCTCTAGCTCGACTGGTTGTACAGCTTCCATGCCGTAGGTCAAATAGAAAGGAGTAGCCCCAGTGGGCGTCCTAACAGATGTTCGATATCCCCACAAAGCAAAGGGTATCTTGCTTGGCCAATCTCGATAGTTGTCAATCATTTTCTTGAGAATTGTGACAACGTTCTTGTTTGGTGCCTCTACCGCGCCATTAGTCTGTGGTCTATAGGGTGAAGAGTGGTGATGCCTAATCTTGTAATTGGCTAGGAATTACTCAGTCTCAGCTTGGAAATGTGATCCGTTATCGCTAATGATCTCATGTGGGCAACCGTATCGACAGATGATGTTGTTTTGTATGAACTTTGCCACATTTTTAGCCGTGAGACTAGTGTAGGAAGCCGCTTCTACCCATTTGGTGAAATAGTCGATTGCCACTAGGATGAAACAGTGACCTCCTGTTCCGGCTGGGGTTATCTTCCCGATTATGTCAATTCCCTAAGCAGAAAATGGCCAAGGAGAGGTCATCGTATAGAGCAATGAAGGAGGGACGTGTTGTACATTCCCGAAGATTTGGCAATTGTGGCAATGTCTTACGTATTTGATGCAATCGGATTCCATTGTGGTCCAATAATATCCCAAACGTGTGATTTTCTTTGCCATCATGGGCCCACTCATGTGAGGACCGCATTCTCCATCGTGGACTTCTTTCATCACCTTTCGTGCCTGTGAATGATCAAGACAACGTAGGATTACACCAAGAGGTGTTGTTTTGTATAACTCTCCTTGCATGAGAACGTATTGGGAAGCTAGTAGGCGTATAGCACGTTGTCCCCTCTTGTCCATATCGGGTGGATAGGTACCATTGAGCTTGAAATTTAGAATTGCTTGGAACCAGGGTTCCTGCGCGATTTTCTCTTCGTCTGTGATTTGGTGTACATAAGCCGGCTCTGACCGTCGTTAGATGCACAAAGGCATTTCCACCATGTCATCTGGCATATTAATCAAAGATGCAAGTTTTGCAAGAGCATCTGCAAATTGATTTTCTTCCCGAGGTAGGTGTAGATATATCACGTGATCTAAGAATTGGGCAACTTGGTCTATTCTGTCTTGATAAGGTGCTAGGCTCTCGCTTCGAATTTTCCAAGATCCTGTAACTTGGTTGATGATCAGTGATGAATCCCCATGTACTCGGAGGTTTTTAATGCCCAAGCTTACTGCCGCTTGTAATCCGATGAGACAAGCTTCGTATTCGGCAGCATTATTTGTCACCTCGAAGTCGAGTTTGACAGCGATTGGTGTATGCTCACCTTCAGGAGAAATGAGCAACACTCCTATTCCAAATCCTATTAAGTTTGATGCCCCATCAAAGTAAAGGTCCCAGGAGTCTACATCAGTTTGGAGTATATCCTCGTCCGGAAATGACCAAGTATCTATTGTTTGGGCATCATTGATGAGATTTTCTGCAAAAAATTCGGCAATGGCGCGCCCTTTTATAACTTTTAGAGGCACGTATTTGAGGTCGAATTCTGAGAGCATCAAGGTCCATCTTGCTAGGCGTCCGTTGAGGATGGGTTTCTCGAAGAGGTATTTGGCTGGATCCATTTTGGAGTATATTTTGACGGAGTAGCTAAGCATGTAATGGCGTAGCTTCTTCGTCGCCCACACAAGAGCGAGGCATGTCTTTTCGAGTTGTGATTATTTGCACTCGTACTCCAAGAACTTCTTACTAAGGTAGTAGATAGCTCTTTTTTCACTTCCTACGGTCTGAGCTAGCATGGCACCCATGGCTGTTTCGGTTACTGTGAGATATAAACCAAGAGGTTGATCTCGTTGAGGTGGCATGAGCACTGGTGGTTTAGCCAGTATTTCTTTGATTCGGTCGAATGCCTTTTGACAATCATCATCCCACATGGTGTGGTCTGTTTTCTTGAGCTTCTTGAAGATAGGCTCGCAAATCATTGTGAGTTTCGATATGAATCGACTTATATATTGCACTTTTCCCAGGAATCCTCTGACTTCTTTTTCTGTTTAAGGTTGTGGCATTTCGATCAGAGCCTTGATCTTGGAAGGGTCTATTTCTATACCTCGTTGGCTAATGACGTATCCCAGGAGTTTGCCAGATGTTACTCCGAATGTGCATTTCTGAGGATTGAGCCTCATGTTGTATTTTCGTAGCCTTGCGAAAAATTTGCGAAGGTTCGCAATATGCTCTTCTCTATCCTTGGATTTGACAATCATGTCGTCTACGTATACCTCAACTTCTTTGTGCATCATGTCATGTAAGAGTGTAGTTGCGGTGCGTTGATATGTAGCTCCGGCGTTGATCAATCCAAATGGCATGACCGTATAGCAATAGGTTCCCCATTGAGTGACAAAGGCGGTCTTATGCATGTCTTCTAAGGCCATCTTGATTTGGTTATAACCCGCATACCCATCCATGAAGGATAGTAATGCGTGGTTTGCAGTGTTGTCCACCAATATGTCGATGTGCGGTAGAGGGAAGTCATCTTTAGGACTTGCTTTGTTTAAGTCCCTAAAATCAACACAAACACGGATTCTCCCATCCTTTTTGGGTACAGGTACTATGTTGGCTACCCAGTCAGAATACTAGGAAACTTTGATGAACCAGGCTTTGAATTGCTTGTCAACTTCTTCTTTAATCTTGAGAGCCCATTCCGTTCTCATTCGTCGAAGCTTCGTTTTACTGAGTTTGAAAACCTGGCTTAATCGGGATTCTATGTTCGGCGATATCCCTGTCGATCCCTGGCATGTCTTTGTAGGACCAAGCGAAAACGTCTTTGAACTCGTTTAGGTGGTCTATGAAATCGGCCCTTTCGGTAGAGCTCAAGGTAGTCCCTATCCTAAGTTCTTGGGGTTCTAGTTCGGTTCCTACATTGATGGGTTCGGTGTCCTCTATTACTGGTCCCCCTTCCCCTTCCTATAGTATTTCTTTGGCTACGTAGGGAGGTATTTTGATCGAGTCTGGGTCTTGGTCATCCTCGGTATCATCGTAAACAGAATTGCACTCAAGATAACACAAAGAGTAAGCAGAACCTGATTTATTCATATTAAAGTTTGAGTAAAGTTGAAACAAAGAAGCCATCTGATCCATGGTCAGTGGCGGCAAAGGGACAGTGGTTGGGACATTTCCCGAACTATTGTGACTACTCGAGGCTAAGCTAGGAGAAATATAGGGAATTGGGATGACGACAAGAGGAGACTCCCTAATGACTTCTCTAGACTCCGACTCTGACTCCGACTCCGACTCGAACTCATCATCTTCTGGTTCTCCTTTGAACATTTCTCCTTCTCCAGTGGTGAGCTTGAAGAGTCTTCCTTGATTGTTGGTCCACTTGATTGATTTTCTTCATCCTTTCTGCTGACTTGCGTTGGTTTCTGTGATTAACGCGGCGGGGTTGAAACGATCGTCTTGAAGTATCATGGTAATGATCTCATCCTGCGCGGCCCTAACAAATCGATCTTCTCCGAACAATAGACTAACAGCTTGTTCGTCTAAGCAAGGTGCTTGACGGGTTTTGACGGTAGGAACCGTTTCTGGAGGGATGAAGTAGCAATCGTGAAAGATCTCGATTCCGGCTAGCTTCCTCTCGAGATAATGCCAAGGCTCGGGAAATCCGTGAAAGAGTTATAGACTTCCTTCTTCAACAAAGTACCCATTTAGGGTAGGGAGATAGGGTCGCATTTGGACTCCTACATACTTACGGTTTTGGACTTGAGCGAGCATTTCGAGAACCTCTTCTTTAGTGGGTTTGTACCCTAGTCCAAGTGGTATCCTCTTTGAGTTGCCTTCCTTGTATGGTGCGAAGGTGTTTCTTCGGGTAGGGTTCAAAGGCATTCCAGGGAAGTATCCTTGGGGTTTGAGTATGTGGTTTACCACCAAGTTGGAGTAGGGATCATAGTATAAGGGTGCCAATTCGCTTTCTATGACATTTATGCTTTGGAAACCCCCAAGTTCATATATTGGGTCTGCAAGGACTTGATTGTTCGACTTCTTTTTGATTATTGCCTTGATGGGTGACGAAGTGATCGTTACTACTTTGCCATTTAGTGGGATCTTGATCTTTTGATGAAGGGTGGATGTTACCGCTTTGGAAGCATGAATCCAAGGTCTTCCTAGGAGTATGTTGAAGGAAGTTTCGATGTCCACTATTTGGAAGTTAACCTTTCGCTCAATTGGCCATGTGGCTATGGTTAGGTTAACAAGTCCTACCACCTTTCGTCGTGTACCATCATATGCACGCACACCTTAATTGGTAGGGGTCCAATCCGACTCTTTCATGCCTAATTTGTATGCCGTTTTGAGGGGTATGACGTTGACCGCGGAGCCATCATCTACCAAGGTCATTGGGACATTCTTCTTTAGACAAATTACAGTGATGTAAAGAGCTAGATTGTGACTAGCGCCAAAAGGTGGCAAATCTTCGTCTGAGAAAGTAATAGGATTACTTAGCTTTGGGGATTCTTGGAAGACCAAGTTGACTACATCTTCGGGTGTCGAGTTATGTGCTACATTTAGTTGGGCCAAAGCTTGCAGTAAAGCTTGGCGATGTGGGAATGAGCTCGCTATTAATTGACAGACTGAAAGATCAGCCTTTGTCTTCTGTAATTGCTTGAGCAAATGGTCGGTTGAGTTATCTTCGTTGTCATTTGGTGTGATAACGTTGGTTGGACCATTTTGAGTAGTGTTTTGGTATGGACGTCCCGAACGAGTTAGGTGGTCCACATCTTGGTCTTCACCATTTTGGACTATTTCTTTGACTAGGGAGTTCTCGATGAGGTACTCGTCCTCATCGTCGTCGGCCCAAACTCCATTGATTGTAGCTAGTTCCCTCATTCTCATGATTTCATCTTCTAGTCGTATGATTTGGTCGACTAGTTTATCAACCATGGCGACTATTTCTTGCATAGTGGCGTTTTGAGAGAAGATTAGTGGCATATGCTCCTTGGGTGTTGCGTTGGGATCACGTAAAGTTGTCACCACGTTTTCTAATTCCCAAACTTGTCTATCCACACCCCTTGCCCATGTGATGAAGTCGGAAATGGTAGGGGAGATAGTAGAGTAGAACCCTTCATTTTCGATTGCATGGATTTCATCTTCAGTTGGAGAAATGAGGTGTGAACAATCTAAGGTAGATTCGTCACTTGTAATCACCAGAACTCCAAGAGGATTCTGAGTGTTGTTGGGTTTACCTCCCGACGGTATTGGTAGTCGACCATCTTCAATCATGTCTTGAAGCACATTTTTCAACTTGTAGCATTTTTTCGTGTCATGCCCCTTACCCCTATGGTATTCAAGACGAGTTCTCGTCCCAGAATTTGGATTTCCTTTCGAGTTCGGGAGTAGGTCCAATGGGTTGAAGTTTGCCTTGCTTCATTAACCTTTTTAGAGCGTTGGAGTAAGTGTCCCCAAGATTTGTGAATTTCCTTGGTGGGGTACTTTTCTTGGATGGCTCGAGAAGGTTAACTTCACCGGTCTTGCTAGTGGAACCGTATGAACGACTTGTTGAGCCTTGATATCCTCGACCTACCGTTTTGGACAAGAGTCCTTTACGGATGTCATCTTCAATCCTTGTCCCTAGTACGGTTAAGTCCTTGAAAGTTTTGATATTTTGGTATCTCAAATGATTGGCATAGATGGGTTTGAGATTGTCCACAAACTTCTCCACAAGGGTAGCCTCATCCGGGCGTTCGACTAGTTGGGTACTAGTCTTCCTCCACCTACTTAGGAAGTCGGTGAATCTTTCTTTGTCATTTTGGGTAAGAACCTCTAGAGTGCGCATGTTAACTTGGATCTCGGCATTATCCGCATATTGCTTAGCAAACTCGATTGCGGCATCTTCCCAAGTAGCGACCTTCTTGTGTTCTAAGGAGTAGAACCATTGCTTCGGAATGGTGTCAAGGGATGAAGGAAAGATCCTTAAGAACATCTCGGGTTTGATGCCTTTGATAGACATGTAATCCTTGAAGGCACGGATGTGGTTCAAAGGGTTCTCGTGCCCCTTGAATTTAGGGATATCCGTCATATTGAAGTTGGTTGGCAATTTGGAATTGACGGCCTCATACTTGCGGTTATTCTCCCTATAAATGCATCCCCTTTAAGGTACATCAATTGCTCCTCTAAGTATTGGAGTCTTTTCTCGGCTACAGTTAGTCCCATGGGAGGATTTTCGTCCCTGGATTCATCCGCGGAGTCACCTATTACTTCACTTTCATGAGGAGGCAACCTCCCCTCTACGGCATAGATCCGGCCCTCGATGGTATCAAGGCGATCATGGACTTGGTCTTGGGTAACTTGGATTTGGGCTAGCGCGGCTAGGATTCGATCATTACCATCTTGAAGTTAGTGGAGGTTTGTTTCGCTGGATCCAGGCATCTTGAAAACTGGATAAGAGATCGATGACGAATCAAAACACGATCGACCATTCTAACACACTTGCTAAAAGAAGAAATGTTTTGACTCGTGAAATGGGTGTATGCCACTTGTGTTGAGTGAGCTTTGAAGAAAGGACGAAAATTTTGAAAATGTGTATCCTAGTCAACAGTTGTAGGAGTGTACTCGAAGTGAGGTTTTGAAATGGGCTTGTGACCCGGATTTTGACTCGACAAATGGACAGAGTTTCGATTGGGTTTTGCGCTAACCAAATGGCCCTTTTTTTTCGAAATTTTGATTAAAAAAGGATTTTGATTTTTTTACAAAAAAAAACGTCATGGTTTCGTTTAGAAATGGTGATCACGTAAGGTACAAACACTTATACAAGCATTATAACGGGATGCTGAGTGCATTTAAAAGGGGTTTTGGTTTAAAGGGTGGGTTGTCATACCGAACCATCAAACCCGAAGTCTGTGGAGAGGCTCGTACCAAACAAGAGTAAGGCCGATTCCTAGTCCATTTCCTCAAGTAGCTAGTGAAGGCCCTTGATACAAACAAGAGTAAGTATCATGGTATAGATGACGTCAATCGCTATTCATCCTTAGGCCCAAATAAGAATTAGGACCGTTTAGACGGGACGATTGGTCGAATGGGTTGGGTTGGGCCTAGGAAGGCCGAATAAACGATCTAGGAAGACCGAGTTATGAAAACCGACAATTGTCTTGTACAAACTATTCCCTAACCTTGTTCAAGTTTCACCCTTGGCTACACGTAAGTGTATTATCCCAGGAGTCGCCAAAGCGTGGACGCGGGGGCCACGGGGCGCTTGGGAGAAAGAGAACAAGCGTTTGCATTTTTGTTGGAGTCGCCACCAATTTTTATGGGAAATTGGAACCGTTCGAATACCTCGCGTCATGTCAAGACACAAACTAGAGACATGAATACCAATCAATCGTTACCCTTAGAATTCTATGTCTAGAATGACTCTCGTGGATGCCAATGAACACGGATTTTCACAGAGATCTGGAGTAAGGGGTGAGGGTACGTATTAGGAAGCTCTTTTGATCGAACACCTAATCCCGCCCGCCTCGATAGCGGCCTCTACTAATGATTAGGGAAGTTATTCGTACTTGATATATCGTCGATTATATGCATGCAATGCAACATCCAAGTTTTAATCCTAGCATGTGAGAATTAGGCTAAGTCGGTAAACACGTAATTAGCAAACAATTGGGTCGAAGTAAGATTTAATGTTCAATTACATGTGAAAACACACAAATGATACAAAAAATATGATAAATACAATAAGAAAACTACGAAAACGAAAATTACAATAATTACAACGGATTAGGTGAGTTATGTCGAAAATACCTTTAAAACGGATAATTTGAGAAAAAGAATAAAAGAAAGAATTAACGAACAAGTCAGAAGGTGATAATACGGATAATAGTTGATTATACGTAAGCTAATTAAACTAGGTCAAGCAACAACGGAGTTCAGAGACAGAACTCATCTGGAACAGAAGAGATCGCCCTCGGAAGAGGCGCATCAGTTGTTGCGTCTGTTCCAAGGGCGAGTTATGGCTGTGAAGCCGGAACTGCAAATCGTTAATGTTAATTGGGTTAATTTTAAGGATTGATTACGATATTTACTCGGATGAAAGTGATTAATGGGTTATTTACATGTGATTAATGGTCATAAAAGCAACAAAACATGGATGAGACGGAATATTATTAATTAATTACATGAACGAATGATTGATTAGTGACATGAGTGAATGAAATAAACTAAACATGATGGATTGATGACAAATTAATGACGAACATGCGATGAATATGACAATAAACAGATGGAAATATGTAACACCCCCATACTCCAAGTGCCTTACCAGGACCACTCAGGTATGAAGACATTACCATCTCGGTTACCCGAGGCAATGATAATCAAACAACAATAAAGAAACAACGTTTATTATAAATAATTTAGCGAATAGTTACAATCCTCAAAACCAAACCAAAAGTACGATACATGATCTCAAACTGATTCTAAGTTTCTAATCGAAACGTAAATAAACTAAAAGCTACACGGAAGACTCCTATCATCATGTCGTGGCATCCCGGCTATCCCAGTACTCATCTCAATACCTGCTCAATATCTGCTCACCATCCCCGAATGGATCACCGCAGTTTACAAAACAACACCGGGTCGAGTACTAATCACACAATCAATATAAACAACAATGATAAGATAAACAGAATGACTTAACTTAATCACACACACACACGCAACCAACCAAGTCCCATCATCTCTATACCGACCGTCCTTTGGACTACCGCCAGCGCGATGGGGGACCGTAGCCGTACCCACCAAATCCCCGCTCCACATAGTGAGCGATAACCCTGTCCCTTAATGTGCACATCCCCTTCCGTGGCGGGTTCCACGAAAGGCGAAACTAGGACGTGAAGCCACTCCCGCAAGTGACCCCACTCACCCGAGGCCACGCCTCGCGAACCATCAACAACGATCACAACCACAATCACAACACAACTATTATATCAAACAACCAAATACAATACATCAACCAATATCCCATTATGGGACTAATACTGAGTAGGAAATCCTACCTGGTATGCACACAATCGACGGTCTCTCTACTTTGCGTCAAAAGCCTCTTCTATGAACCCTCCTCCTATCATACAACACAGGCTACCAATCACATACTACACATAAAAAACCCCCAATCTCTAAATTAGGGTTTAACCAAATCAAAGGAAATACAATAAAAAGAGTACGTAGATCTTACCCTCGACGCAAGGAACTCAACGGTATACACAACGACAAGAACTGACCGTCTGAACTCCGGGAATTGCTAAGAATGCGATTAAGAAGATGAACTTGTTTGCTTTCTCTCTTAAACAGGAATTTAGGTTTTGTAAAAGTGATTTAGAATAATGACGATGGAAGCTTAAATACCTTAATCGCATAATTAACAAAACCCGAGAAAACTCCACGTAAAACCGGACACTCGATCGAGTACCCCCTTACTCGATCGAGTGCCCCAGCTACTCGATCGAGTACCCAACAGGTCAGAAACTATTTTATTTTGCAACTTACCCTTACTCGACAGAGTAAGGCCTACTCGATAGAGTACCCCAAAACTTATAAATACGGAGTATTACAGTCTTCCCTCCTTAAAAGGAACTTCGTCCCCGAAGTTCAAACCACTACTAAACAAAGGTACTCCCACAACATTCCCGACTCAAACGCCAAACAAAATTCAACATAAAACATGATACTAACCCAACTCATCCCGACGAACATACCGACACAACATATAAAAAGGGGTATAAAACTCTTAGAAACTGCTCGCGATCATCTCCTACCCCCCTAAAAGAAACAAGGTTACGTCCCCGTAACCATACATACCTGATCAAAAAGGGGTAGCGCTCTTTCATAGCTTCCTCTGGCTCCCATGTAGCTTCCTCGGTCTCGTGGTTAGACCACAGGATCTTAAGAAAAACTGTTTCACCACTCCTAGTCTTTCTAACCTTTCGGTCTAGAATCTGCTTAGGCACTTCAAGATATGATAAGGACTCATCTAGCTCTAAGCTCTCTGCCTCTAACACATGTGACGGGTCACTCACATACTTCCGCAGCTGCGATACATGAAACACATTATGCACTCTCTCTAACGCAATGGTAAAGCCGGACGATAAGCAACTTCCCCAACTCGCTCTAAGATCTCATAGGGCCCTATAAACTTCTGACTTAGCTTGCCTTTCTTCCCAAATCTCATAACCCCGCGCATAGGAGAAACTTTCAAAAGAACCTTGTCCCCAACTTGAAACTCTATGTCCCGACGATGTAGATCTGCATAACTCTTTTGTCGATCCTGGGCTACTCTCATCCGTTTCCTGATCATCTTAATCTGTTCCACCATCTCATGCACCATCTCTGGTCCTAAAACCACTGCCTCAGCACTATCGTCCCAACAGATTGGACTCCTACATCTCCTCTCATACAAAGCCTCAAACGGTGCCATACCTATACTGGTGTGATAACTGTTATTGTAAGAAAATTCTATCAAGTCCAACCTCAGCTCCCACCTACCACCAAAATCCATCACACAAGCTCGCAACATATCCTCAAGAGTCTTGATTGTTCTCTCGATCCGCCCGTCTGTCGCGCAGGATGAAATGCTGTACTCATCTTCAAAGTTGTTCCAACGATTCCTGCAACTCCTTCTAAAACCTCGATATAAACCTCGCATCTCTGTCAGACACTATGTTTTTAGGGACTCCATGTAACTTAAGCACGTTCTTTCGATAGGCCATAGCCAATTGTGCCTTAGTCCATGTATCTTTCATTGGAACAAAGTGAGCTGACTTGGTCAGACGATCCACTATCACCCAAATCATGTTGTTACCTTGTTGACTCTTTGGCAAACCCACAATGAAATCCATGGAAATGGATTCCCACTTCCACTCAGGTACCTCTAAAGACTGAATCTTACCTTGTGGTCGTCTCTGTTCCCCTTTAACTCTCTGGCGTGTCAAACAACGGGACACAAACTCAGCTGTCTCTTTCTTCATCCCAGGCCACCAAAACGTTTTCTTCAAATCCTTGTATAGCTTGTCTCCACCTGGATGAACTGAATATGGTGTGAAATGTGCCTCTGTCATGATAGTCTTTTTCAACTCCTCATCATTAGGAACACACCACCTACCATCAAACCTCAAACTACCATCTGTATGAATAGAAAACCGGGACACTGTCCCTTTCTCTATTCCAGCTCTCCACTCCACTATCTTAGGATCCAAAGCCTGCTTACCCCGAATATCATCATAAAACTCTAGATGTACTGTCATATCACCCATTGCATCTCCTTTCTGCATCATATGTATCCCAAAACTCGCTACTTCATCCCTCAGCCTCATCAAAGATAGAGCTGTACACAGGGAATGTACACTCTTCCTACTCAAAGCATCAGCTACAACATTGGCTTTCCCTTCATGGTAGATGATTTCCATGTCATAATCGCCAATCAGCTCCATCTACCTCCTCTGTCTCAAGTTCAACTCCTTCTGCGTGAAGATGTACTTGAGACTCTTGTGATCAGAAAATACCTTAAAGATTGCTCCATAAAGGTAATGTCTCCAAATCTTGAGAGCAAACACCACCGCACCCAACTCCAGATCATGAGTAGGGTAGTTCTCCTCATAAGGCTTCAATTGCCTAGAAGCATAGGCAATCACTTTACCATTCTGCATCAACACACATCCCACCCCATTCTTTGAGGCATCTGTATAAACCTCAAAGTTCTCGCTCCCTTCAGTAATGCTAAGACGGGAGCTGTGGTCAAACGCTCCTTTAATGTTTGGAACGCCGTCTCACAACTCTCATCCCAACGAAACCTGTTCTCTTTCCTCATCAACGCTGTCATCGGTCTAGCTATCTTGGAGAAATCTTTCACGAACCGTCCGTAGTATCCAGCTAAACCCAAGAAACTCCTAACCTCAAAGAACATTCTTCGGTGCTTCCCACTTTGTCACCGCCTCAATCTTCGCCGGATCCACAGCTACCCCATCTTTAGAGATTACATGCCCTTAAAAGCAACTTTCTCTAACCGAACTCACACTTGGACAGTTTAGCATACAACTCATGATCCCTCAAAGTCTGCAACACGATCCTCAGATGCTCCTCATGCTCCTCCTTAGTCTTAGAGTAGACTAAGATATCATCGATAAACACCACTACAAACTGGTCCAAGAAGCGTCCGAAGATTCTGTTCATCAAATCCATAAACACCGCGGCGCATTAGACAACCCAAACGGCATCACCACATACTCATAATGGCCATACCTCGACGTGAAAGTTGTCTTTGGTATGTCCACCTCTCTAATCTTCACCTGATGGTACCCCGACCTCAAATCAATCTTAGAAAAGACTGTTGCACCACTCAACTGATCAAATAGGTCATCTATCCTTGGCAAAGGATACTTGTTCTTTATCGTCACTCGGTTCAGCTCCCTGTAATCTATGCATAACCTCAAACTCCCATCTTTCTTCTTCACGAAAAGAATTGGTGCTCCCCACGGCGATACACTTGGTCTAATGTATCCCTTCTCTATCGATCATCCAACTCGCTTCCTAAGTTCCTCCATCTCCTTAGGACCCATACGGTACGGTGCCTTAGAGATCGGCCCGTTCTCGGCTTCAACTCAACAGTGAAATCTATCTCCCTCTTCGGTGGCAACCCCGGAATCTCCTACGGAAAAACATCCGCAAACTCTCCCACCACCGGTATCTCATCAACTGTCGGACTCTCTATCCGGTCATCTCTCACATGGCACAAGATCGAAGGACATCCCTTCCTCAGATAAGACTTCAATGTGACAAATGCAATCAACTTAACTTTGGGTTTGACTAGAAACCCACGATAAGACACACTAACACCCTTAGGACCTCTTAAAGACACTTTCTTTTGATGACAGTCAATCTTAGCTTTATACTTTCCTAACCAATCCATCCCGACTATCATCTCAAAACCGTTAAAAGGAAACTCTAGCAAGTCTACAGGGAAATCAACCTGCCCAACTATCAAAGATACATCTCTGAACAATCTCCTACACGATACAAACTCACCCGAAGGTATGAAAACTTGCTCACTAACAGACTCATATACTCTCAAACCTAACTGTTTGACATGACTCGAAGACACAAACGACTGAGAAGCCCCCGAATCAAACAAAACAAAGGTAGGAATACCATTAACAAGGAATGTACCGGTGATAACGTGCGCATCTTCCTCAGCTGCTTTCTTCTCCATCATGAATAACTTGCCACTGGTTTTCTGCCCACCTCCCTGGACAGTACTGGCTGAGGTGGTCGGCTTAGCACCCGACCCTTGATTGTTGTTGTTGTTCGCTGGTGGTTTCTGATAAGAATTACCGCCGTTGCGGTTGCCTCCACTCTGGTAACTCTGACTTCCCCGGTTTGGCCATGATCCAGCCGGTCTGTTGCTCGCGAAGCTCTGCGCAGGTCTCTGGAAAGATCTTGGTGCACTTGTGCACTCATGTCTCTTGTGGCCTACACCACCACAGCTATAGCAGGTCACTCCCCAACTATTACTCACACTTCCTCGGCCACGCCCAAAGGAAGCCCCAAAGATCGAACCGGACCCTAGAAGAAAATCCCTTAGGCGATTGTGGTTGCCTTTCTTGTGATTAGATTGGCCACCACCCTCGCTCTCAGACTTCCTCTTCTCACCACCTAACCTCTCCTGAGCCATCTCCACCAACCTCTCAGCTCTCCCAGCCCTCTCATAAGCTTCCTTAACATCTGTAAGGATTCCCACGGGTAACTTATCCATAATCTTAGGGGTCAACCCCCTCTCAAACCTCAATGCCAGATTCTCCTCACTCAAACCCATATCCTCAGCATAGCTAGACTTCTCATTGAACAGCCTGTAGTACTCAGCCACATACATCTCAGCGGTCATCTTAAAACCATCAAACTCTTCTCTCATCTTACTCCTCACATGTTCCGGTACAAACTCCTTCCTCACAGCCCTACGAAACTCCTCCCAAGGTATAGCGGGTAAGCCTTGGTTTGTATATATCTCCTTAGCACTCACTTTCACTGAATCCCACCACTTGCCTCGCCGCCTCCCTCGGATAGAACGGCTGTTCCACTCTCATCTCATCGGGACGGTGAACCAAATCTAATATGTTCTCCATCTCTCTCAGCCAACTATCAAGAAGGTTAGGTTCCCCAACTCCCTTGTACTCTTTCGGGTTAAACCTCGCAATGTAGCGGCTGATTTTTGAATGATCAACCTCCTTCTCCTTATCCTTATTCTTGTCCTCATTCACTTTCTTTAGGGTCTCAGTAAGAGCATCCTGGTGCTCTAACATCTTAACGATGTCATCCACGGTCATAAGCTCGGCTCTCGCATACAAAGCGAGTTCTCTTGGCGGCATCTTGAAACTATACATATATAAGAAAGGGTAGATATGAACATACGTACTAAACTTCAAAACACAAAGACACGCCACCCAGGACCTACTCGATCGAGTTCCCAAACATACTCGATCGAGTAACGGGCTACTCGATCGAGTGCCCAACATACTCGATCGAGTACCCAAACATCGATCCCTAACGGACCTTCGATCTCTTACCTACTCGATCGAGTATCTAGGCTACTCGATCGAGTGATTTTCTACTCGATCGAGTACCCCTAGTTACTCGATCGAGTGCCCAAAAACGCGATTCTGGACTCAAAATCGTTAAAAACCCACCCGATCGAGTCAGTCCCACTCGATCGAGTCACGCTAATACATAAAAGCTACCCGCATGTTACGTCATATGCTAACATGCTAAACTTTATAAACCACATTATATCATAATAAACATGCTACGCATCTTTCTACTATCTACGAGATCATTTCATCATGTTATTAAATGCCACATTGTAAATCATCCAACATGTTATCATCTCATCAACAAGTTCCCACATATCACCATTTTCTTTCACATGCTCAACTTTCTACTTCAACACCCAACAATTAACACATTTCATCACATTCTTACACAAGTTAACCAAACACACATACGACTCGACAAACACTTCCCCCATGTAACCGGTTCAAAGTTGTAGGGCGACCCCTGCGACTTTAGGACGTCTCCCAAGCCTTTGCACTAGCTCCTACAACTTTTACCCGGGTTCATTTTAATTGACTCCCTATGTTCATTAGGTTCATTGGTTACGGGTTTCGGGATCGTCGCTCGATACCATTTGTAACACCCCATACTCCAAGTGCCTTACCAGGACCACTCAGGTATGAAGACATTACCATCTCGGTTACCCGAGGCAATGATAATCAAACAACAATAAAGAAACAACGTTTATTATAAATAATTTAGCGAATAGTTACAATCCTCAAAACCAAACCAAAAGTACGATACATGATCTCAAACTGATTTCTAATCGAAACGTAAATAAACTAAAAGCTACGGCGGAAGACTCCTATCATCATGTCGTGGCATCCCGGCTATCCCAGTACTCATCTCAATACCGCTCAATATCGCTCACCATCCCCGAATGGATCACCGCAGGTTTACAAAACAACACCGGGGTCAGTACTAATCACACAATCAATATAAACAACAATGATAAGATAAATAGTCAGCTTAACTGTCACACACACACGCAACCAACCAAGTCCCATCATCTCTATATCGATCGTCCACCTTTGGACCATACCGCCGGTGGGGGACCGCGGCCGTACCCACCAAATCCCCGCTCCACATAGTGAGCGATAACCCTGTCCCTTAATGTGCACATCTCTTTCGTGGCGGGTTCCACGAGAAAGGCGAAACTAGGGCGTGAAGTCACTCCGCAAGTGACCCCACTCAGCCGAGGCCACGCCTCGCGAACCATCAACAACGATCACAACCACAATCACAACACAACTATTATATCAAACAACCAAATACAATACATCAACCAATATCCCATTATGGGACTAATACTGAGTAGGAAATCCTACCTGGTATGCACACAATCAGACGGTCTCTACTGCTGAGTCAAAAAGCCTCTTCTATGAACCCTCCTCCTATCATACAACACATAGAGGCTACCAATCACATACTACACATAAAAACCCCAATCTCTAAATTAGGGTTTAACCAAATCAAAGGAAATACAATAAAAAGGGTACGTAGATCTTACCCTCGACGCAAGGAACTCAACGGTATACACAACGACAAGAACTGAACGTCTGAACTCCGGGAATTGCTAAGAATGCGATTAAGAAGGTGAACTTGTTTGCTTTCTCTCTTAAACAGGAATTTAGGTTTTGTAAAAGTGATTTAGAATAATGACGATGAAGCTTAAATACCTTAATCGCATAATTAACAAAACCCGAGAAAACTCCCCTAAAACCCGGACACTCGATCGAGTACCCAAGGTACTCGATCGAGTACCCCAGCTACTCGATCGAGTACCCAACAGGTCAGAAACTATTTTATTTCGCAACTTACCCTTACTCGACAGAGTAAGGCCTACTCGATAGAGTACCCCAAGACTTATAAATACGGAGTATTACAAAATATATCAAAGAAGTGAATTACAGAAACTCAATACGAACAAATCGAATTTCTATAACTCGGATTGAATTTAATGACGAAAACCCGCAAATATGAGATTATAAGGGATTTAAGTCGAATTTAATGACGAATTAAACATGTGAATGAATAATAAATAATATACATGTGAGATTAATATGTTGTATCGAAGAATTAATAAAAACAAATGAAAACAAATGAAGAAAACGAATTACAGAGGACGAAGGAAGAAGAAAGGAAGCAGGAACTGCGGCAGCCTCGTGCAGAGGCGCAGCAGGAACTGCGCTCCTTCGAAGAGGAGCAGTAGTTGCTGCGTCCTTTCTCGACGGTCTGTCTTCTGGAAATCCGTAAAAAGAGGTTTTAAAGCACGGTTTTAGAAATCGGTTTTAAGAGGTATTTTCGACATAAACCTTACATTTGTGATACAAAAAGGTAAATAACAATAATAAAAAGAGAGATTTATACACCCTCAAACTTACATGTTTGACAAAACGAGATGAACTAAGATATCGATTAGCGATGCTCGACTCGAACTATAATGCAAATATGAAAGTGCCCTCGTAAGAGGAAAACGATTAGATTAATTAAGTTGATTATTGTGGAGTTGGTCAAATTGGTCGGTCATGCAAACGAGGCTGGTACTCAGAAGGATCCGAGCTTACGTGGTCGAATGTTCAAGCACGTAGACGCCAAAAAGTAAGAACAAAGGTCTAGAATGCAAAGGGAGAAGAGAAGGGCGGACACTCGCGTGAGAAATATGAGGAGCGAAGGCTCCTATTTATACTAATCACGTGAAGGAATTAGGGTTTCGGAGAGTCTTTGGAAGTGAATCTCGGAAAGATATGAAAAAAATACGAAAATTACGCAGAAAAGGACCTGGGAAGAGGCGCAGCAGTCACCGCGTCTCTTGGAAGAGGCGCAGCACCTGCTGCGTCTGTTCCCAAGTAGTTTCCTCCTGCGGAAGAAAGATTTCCATGTTTAAGTTATGGTAGGACGGAATAATTTGGTTTCCCTAATATCTTATGTGAATATTACGGGAAATTGTTTACCAAAGGATAAAGATTGTGAAATATTTATAAAATATGGAATAGAAATATCTGGAACATTCCAGAACATTCTGACTCGGGATTTAATAGTTATCAGAAAATGAAGACGGTTTTAGGCCCGGACTCCAAATGTACTCTAAATATTGTCAAACGACCGTATCGGCACGTAGATGACAACTAAGAGGTAGACATTAGTATTTGAGCAATCACTTGACGATAAACTTACGAACTGTCACAAATCGTTCCGCGTAGCAAACATGCGGCCCAATCATCACCGGGTGGTTTGCGGGAGGTGCAGAAATGAGGTATCTACAGAGCCCCACTTTGACCGAGGCTTGGACAAGGCAAAAGTCAAAGTAGCTTTATAATCCAAATTATTAGATTTTTTATTTACTATATAAGACCTTTTAGCTACTATATTTATGGTTAAGGAGGAGTTAGATGAACAAATTGAATGATTTAAATGATGAGACTAAATTCTTAATTTATTTTTATAATTTAAATCATGATCTTATGGTTTCCACATAAAAAAAATATATTACTAAACCTTATAATGAATTTTAATAAATTTATTAAAGTAGCCTTAATATTAACAATACAAATTAATAGAATTTAATTATGATAATACTACATGGCAAAAAAATTAAATGTATTAAGTTGCCTTTTAACTATATAGTATAGATTATATAGATTTATAGATGTGGCATTCGTAATGCACGCGTGGCTTTTTTTTCGCCTATGTGGCTTTGTCTACGTGGCCTTTTAAGGTTACCCTTTTAATATAGTTTTATAGATGAAAACAAACAAACAGACCAAGCGGGAACAATTTGCACAAATTCTTTTATCTTTATAAGGCGATTTTAGACAAGAACTTGTGTTTCGGATAACTTAAGTGAAAATAATGAAAAATGAAGCACCCAAGATGTTCTAATCAAAGACATCACGAATTCACAAGTCAATGCAATGTTTATCAAAGATTTATTCGAGCACGTAAAACAAAAGATAACCCATCTCGTATAAAGAAAGTACGAAAGTTAGATGACAAACGATGAAACAATGTTCAAGTGATAAACGATGAAGCAATGCGGGTAAATTCTTGTTATCATTCATCGTCAAACAAGAACTACTACAATGTATAGCATGTACAAGATGTTACTAAGCGAAATACACAACCGGATACAATGTATGCCGAAGATATGAAATAATTATCGAATAATATGGATATGAATTATGATATTATTCGATATTGATCCTCTAATATTAGATGAATAAACAAAGTAAAAACCAAGATGTACGTATGTCAACACTACAAACACCCATAATTTTTCATAACACAAAGTCAGAATCACTCACCATCCGTTTCCGATTTCTTGTCACGATTCTCAGGGTTGAGATCTTGACTATCTTTCTCCTTCTTGACTATCTTTCTCCTTCACCATTTTCTTTCTTTCTCTGTTTTTCTCTCTCTTTCTTGTCCAACTCTTACTCTCGCCTTAACTAGTTAGTTAGTTCACTCCTAACTAATTTATTGTTTTATTGTTTTTTTTTTCTTATGCTGTTTTAATTGTTATTGCTAAAATATAGGACTAAGGTAATTTTTGTTAGATTTGAGATTGTAAATAGTAGAGTAGCAATGCTTATAACTCCGCAGGTTTGGCGGGACTTTTTTTTTTAATCTTAAAATTGTGATAAACTAATAATAATGATTCAAATTCAATCTGGGTGGCTTGTTATTTAAATTAATTCGTTTTAATCTTAAAAGGGATATGTCTCTTTTAAGAGACTCGACTAGAGTTGGCATAAAGGGCCGCGGGCCAGTGGGCGGCACGGCCAGGCACGGCCCACGACATGGTTCGGCGAGAAAATCGAGGAAGCATGGGCACGACACGAATGGGCTTTAGACGGGCTCCGACGCGATTTTCTTCAAAAATCTGTGCCTAGGCACGGCACGGCCCAGGCACGGTGGAGCCCGGCACGCACCGGGCACGACGGGCTTGGCACGGCCCGGCACGAAGAATGGCCCGTTGATCATTATTTATTAAACAAAGTACATTAATATTTAACAAAATATATATTTAAACCATTAATCATCATTTATTAAACAAAAAGTACATTAATATTTAATAAAATATATATTTAAACCATTAATCATCATTTATTAAACAAAAAGTACTAAAAATATATCAATTATATAACGTTTTTTTTTTTAAATAAAAAAATATTAAAGACATGGGCCGGCCCACGGACAAGGCACGAAAAGCCCATGGGCCAGGCACGGTTCGAGCACGAAAATAGTCGTGCCTTGAGCGGGCCGCAGCGTAGGTTTGGATCAGTGGGCTTGGCACGACACGGCCCGAGGAGCCCAATATCCGTGCCTGGGCCGGGCCAATTTTGGGGGAAGGCACGACGGGCCGGCCCACGGACAAGGCACGAAAAGCCCATGGGCCAGGCACGGTTCGAGCACGAAAATGGCCGTGCCTTGAGCGGGCCGCAACGTAGGTTTGGATCAGTGAGCCTGGCACGACACGGCCCGAGGAGCCCAATATCCGTGCCTGGGCCGGGCCAATTTTGGGGGAAGGCACGACGGGCCGGCCCAACACGACCCATTGCCTACTCTAGACTCGACCCATACCAAGTCACTATTATTCATCAATAGCTAGACGGTAGACCTGAAAAACTCAACCCATTTAATTATACCCACTACCCATGTGGCCCACTCACCAATCTTTCCATCTTTGCCCCTCCTTTTTACTTTTTTTTCTTAAATAACCCATTTTTCACCGTATTAACTTTCGTCTGGGTCGGAGGGAGTATATATATACTATAAATAGGAATAACTAAAAAATGCCCCAACCCTATAAACCCAAAATAACCCAAGTCGATATTGTGACAGCCTAACTGACACAGTGACACTCAAACTCTATCCAATTGACCGGTTTACCAATAGTCAACAACCATGGTCCATGGTCCATGGTCCATGTATGATGTTTCAAATCACTTTTAACTTCATCTTACCCTTATTCATCATCTCCTTCCTAATCATCTCCATGACTCCATCCCTTCCGACTTCCCATTATCATTATCATGTTGTTTTACTTTCTAATTAATTGCCTTTCAAATTGGGGGATCGAAAAAGGGTTCTACACCGATTTGACTGGCTAAACATGGCACTTTTAGCTCCAGGTTTTCTACCCTTTACTTTAAAATCATGTCCTTAATTTAGTAACAATTATGATAATGATGCTGACTGAAATGAATCTTTTTGCTTCATTTTTTCTGGGGTTACAATTTATTGTTTGATGTATTTCTTTGATTTTGTGTTCAATTCAAGTGTGTTATATCTCTGATTGTTTTGTCTTGCTCATTTTACTTATTTATTTATTTTCCAGTTGAATCCTTATATGTGGGATTTTTAATTTTTAATGCAGTTGCAGTTGTTGAAGACGAAGAACATCGGGCTCAAGTTCAGCCTTCAATGTCGATTAGGTATTTATCTCTTCAATTTTTCTATAGATGTACTGTTAGTATATTAGTTTGTTTATTTTGTACATTTATCTTATGGGATTTGAGTAGATGGCAGTGGATGAAGGTTTTCCATTTTGTTTGTTACAAGTATAGGCTCGACTAGGAGGCGTCAGTTGTTAACAATGGCCTAATTTTGTGAATTGACATGGTAGGAATGTTAGAATATTTTTTAGGGTACTTAATTCTCTTGTCTCATAGAATTGCACGGTAAATATCTTTCTGGTGTAGATGGATGTAGCCATTGGCTCATTCCTGTATTTTAGGATGATAAGAAATTCCTTTCTCTCTGTTCCAGATTTTGTACTGGACTCCAAAGAAGTGCATTGCTAAGATTAAGCACTTCAAAATTAAACTATATCCAGCTTGAATGTAGACTCATTTATCACCCTTATGCAACCATTGTGTATAATAAATAAATACAATGACTATTGAAAGTGAAATTATGTTTTCTGTTCAATTGATTAGTTAAATTATGTTTTCTGTTCAATTGATTCACGTGCATTGAACTCGAGTATCACAAATAACAGTATACAACAACAACAACATCAGAGTCTTAATCCCAATATGATATGGGGTCGGCTAACATGAATCATCCTTTAGAACCATCCATGGGTGAACGTGCACCTCAAAATGCGAAAAAAATAGAAAAGGGAAAAATGAAAAACAAAAGGGAGAGCGAAACATAATACAATGTCAAGGTAAACTTATAGTTTTAAAATCAAGTTCGGATTTCTTTTATAAAAACTTAAAATTTAAATCACAAATAACAGTATCTTTTAAGATAATTGTTTTGCGTATAATGGTCTTGTAATATTATGCAGCTCATTGATAGTAATTAAATGAGGTGTAGAAGGTATTTCTTATGCGTCATACAATGGGAGAACATATCCTTTGTTTCACCTTTGTGTTCCATCTTGTGTCTCATCCCCTTCGTCTTAAAATAACTCATGCATTCATTTATTGTGGTTTGCATAATAATTTCTATAATTAATGTTTATGTGTCAGCAAAAAGTAATGAGACACAAGATGGTGTATGGAAATGAATCACAGACTTCCTATGTGACTATCTCTGCAACAATCAGTCTCACAGCAAAATTACTGGTACAAAATATTTTTCAAACTCAAACTCAAATAAAGCTGTTGGAAGATTGTACTACTTTGGAATTTCTTTAGTTCAATTGAGTCATTTGTCATTAATTAAGTTCAGTGCAATACAACTCAAGTATTGACAATAATTTTCATGTGATAGACAAGTTTTAGAGTTCGATTAGGTTGGTTCGACTTATCCAAATTTATTCCAATATATCATTAAAAGATTAA
Organism: Silene latifolia; assembly: GCF_048544455.1. Taxonomy (NCBI): domain Eukaryota; kingdom Viridiplantae; phylum Streptophyta; class Magnoliopsida; order Caryophyllales; family Caryophyllaceae; genus Silene; species Silene latifolia. The sequence goes on from NC_133531.1 coordinate 140,184,329, forward strand.
GCAAAGAAACCTTACAGGTTGCAGGTTTACAAGCATTGGAAGTACCTCACTTTGTTTGTTTTGTTGTAATGGTTTTAATTTATTTACATGGGTATATATATGGATGGCATTGTTAGGCGGTCGGAGGTCTGAAAAGGTTTGGCAAGGCACGATATCCGGAGCAATGAAAACCAATTTCTGAGGTATTGCACTTGAGTTTTTATTATTTTCAGCTTGTTTTAACTCGATTTCTAAGTGAAGCATGGTTGCCTTTTTTAGTTAGTCTGATGGTGTTTCAAATTCTGTCATTTTTAATAATCACCCCATCTAATTGTTTCAGCTGTGTTATGACGTGCAGTTTCTGTCCTTTTTAGTACTTCTACTGGTCTTGTTATATTTGCAGGGTTTAGTTTGGTCTTTTCAATGGGTTTAATTTTGTTGAGCGTGCTTCTTTTTTGTTAGAAAATTGATAACTAGATTTCTACAAAGCGCCTACTTTTAATCGCCCCGCTAATTAGATTCTTTTGAGGTAACACCTCCCCTCTATTTAGACTATCGAATTATCGATTGAAGAAGTTATGTCATTCTGAATGAACCTTGTGATTGATTGTTGTAGGACTGTAGTATATAATGCCAATTGAAGTCGTCTCAACTAAAGGATTATTACTATTGACAATGAGAGATTTATAATCTACATGGGAGATGACCTTGATGAACATAAATTTTACTTCGTTCTTTTTAATGTTTGCCAACTTGTTTCTTATACTCTACTGCAGAAATGCAAATTGTCAATGACTACTGATGCGTAGAAGTAGACGACAGAGTAAAGAGTTTGGGTGAATGAAATGCATAACTTTCGTTAATGACCAGAAAACAAGTTCTACAAATATTACAAAAACTAATCTAATCTAATGCAATTAGATGTTAGCCGTGTTACAAGCATGATATTAAGCCGTAAACTTCCATAGATGAATATCTACAATGAATACTATGCTTGTTCCGCAAATTCTAAATATATGCCGGGCCATGTGTATTTCCGTTCATATATTTCCGATTTACTTAGGCTTAGCATTTCGACGACTTAGGGGCACCGCGCCCGCCGGTAGGGTGCGGACGCGCGGTGCAACAACTAGTCTTATTAAAAAGTTGAACTTGATATAATTTTCCCATTAGTCATATATGGACAATGTTAATGGGATGGACGTAATTTAGATGATGTTAGATTGCTTATATCACATTTTCCTGTTCTAGGCGTCTGCTGGAATCATTTTCTTCTCCGTGCTTGGTTTGCTGATTTTGACGTTACCGTTAATGATGGCAAGTCAATTATGAAGCCAATATAGTTCAATTTTCATTCATTACTGTACTAATGCTAATTTGTAAGCTGTCATTATTCTAGGCTTATAATGATTGCTATATATGCTTTCTCCTTTGTGTTTTCTTTGGCGTGGTAGTAGATTTTACCTAAGTAGGCAATGCTTTAATTTTAGTTGTAAGTGGATTATTTCAGTTTTCTATACAATTGTTCTTGTCCTTATGTTTCCTTTGAGGGCCTAGTATTCTCTGGCAACCTGATCATGGATCTTTCAGGGTGAATTGCGCTCTATTTCATAACTAGGATGAAGCTAATTCGAGTTTGCCTATTGCAGCTTTTAGCATGTCGTTTATTCATGTTTGCTTTGAAATAGCTGTCTCCACCCTTGAGTTAGCTAGATGTTCGGTTGATGTTGTAGGGTGTAGATGACAACTGGTATGTTATTCAAGCTTTCGTGAAGCATGATCTTGTTTTAGAACAGATGAAAAATCGAGTATTTTTTCGAGATACAGAGCGAGGGATGAGGAAATCCAAGTTTTTTGGCTAGATTTGAAAATGGATATGGGGATAGTTTAGTGAAACTGAAAAGTAGCTAGCTGAGTTAACTTATCTAATACCTAGATATCGGCCTTGTATTACAGAATTCGCCCAATCCCAATGATCTCGAATCAACCTACACCATGATTCTCTGTCTTAATGAGTACTTTAAACTACAGTTTTGCCTCCTTTAATTTGTTCATAGTAAGGTGGTTGAGCCCTATACTTTGTAAGTTAAATGCTAAGATTTTTTAAGCTTTATTTACATCAATCACACTTATAAATTTTATTTTATTTGATATGGGCTTGTTGTTTGTGATTATGCGCTGATTTAGATTGAATTTGTTGTTGTATTATAAAATTTGATCGGTCATCAAGAATTTCTAAGCATTGAAGAGTGTAAAGTGTGGATGTAGGAAGTGAAGATATGAGATTTGAATTTTGCCTCGAATTATTTGTGAAAGTGCAGGTTTTCGCTTAGGACTTTAAGAGTGGTAGAAGATTGAATTCTGGTCTGAAATGGAACGTAATTGTTGGTAATTATAATGTGTTAATTGATAGAAGTTGTAGTTTCCTAAAGTGGTGGCTTGGTTGTTATTCAGGTCAAAGACGTTGTAGAGCTTGCCGAAGTGCATGGGTCAGTGGCTGGGGTTTACCGAGTTAACCAAATGACAGGACAAGTTTCGGACCTGGAATGGATTGGGTCCGCCTTATTATTAGATGCTGCCAAAGTGCTAAGTGTGGGGGAGCCCCTTCAAGAAGTTTGTGAGAGCAGCAGTGCTAATCGTATTAGTCGATGCGTAAATATATTGGAAGGTTCCACTTGAAAATGAGAGACAAAACACAGGTAATTAAGAAATACTCCCTCCTATTCATTTTAACTCTCCCCTTTCAAAAGGGCACGCAAATTAAGGGTAAGATTATTTTTTGTGTAAAGTATTGTGGTGGTGTAAGGTAATTGGAGAGAGGGAAGATATTATTGTGGGGTAAGATGATTAAAATAAGTATTGTTAAGGGGTAAGGTGATTAAAATAAGATAAAGTATGAGTATTGTGGGGTATTGTTGTGGGGTAAGGTGATTAAAATAAGTATAAAAATTTACTAAATAAGGAAAGAGGGGAGACTTATATGAATAGATGAAAAAGGAAAGGGGGAGAGTTAAAATGAATAGGAGGGAGTAGCTTTTGTAGGAATCCCTATGAAGTATGAACCTAGAACTTATCTATTTTATCTATCAGCAAGTCTTGCTGATGGCAGACATATTTGGTCTTCAGCTGAAGACGGGCAAAATGTCACCCATTTAAGATGAAAATGTAACCATTTTAAGGTAAATAATTTTTAAAGCTATAATAGTTTGTCATTAAAATGGTAACATTTTGTAGTTAAAATGGCGACATTTGGCCCGTCTTCAGCTGAAGACCAAATATGGCTGCCATCAATGAGAATTTGTGTTTATCTATTTAGTAGTAGTATTTACGTACACAATTGGATTTTAATCGGCGAGCAATTTAAGATTGGCAAAAGGAGTTTAGTGTAGTATATATCACATAATTCCTTTGTATTAAAAATATTGAATTCTACCCCCTTCGTCTCAGTAGATTCTTTACACATTTATTTATTTGTGAGGAGTATTTTAATAAAACGGATAGAATCTGCTGAGATAGAGGTAGTACGGTATTGTATGTCCTTGATTCTGTTTTTGTTTAAGATAAAATTATTTTTGTCAAATATTGATTTCTTTTAGGAAGACCTATATACAAGTGTAGATCAATTTGAGGGTATTTAGGATTCTTGAATAACAAGAACTCTCGTGAATTGTTTGTAGGAGAGTGTATAAAAATATACCTAAATCTCGGCCACGAAATATAAAAAAACCACCACCAGTATTGCACTTATATTTGCAAATGTCTTCAGATGGCAATGCAATTCAAGGTGACCAAGAAGCCGCTAGGGTAAACTACTTCCGACGCGATTACCCGTCATCTATTGATGTAACTGCAACACTATTGGACACAAACAACGATATCAATGGCAGCGGAACACGGGGAATGAACAAAGGCAAGTCTAATAATGGTGCAACCACAACATACCCAGTAAGGCAGAGGAGCGACAACTTCTCTTATAAAGATTGTGTCTTTTGGGTAATTTGGTGTCTTGGAATGGTCGGCGGTGGCTGGCTCTTTGTTTGGGGTATGTCAGTCCATGTCCCCTTCACGTTTAAGGTTGTCTCCTTGGAAGTGGATTCTATGACAATCTCTAACAATACAAGTTGGGATATTCAAAAATACATGTCCGCAAATCTCAAGCTAACACTTGGGTTGACGAACACGAATCAAGAATTATTAATTGAGCCTCTGGTAGTGTCGATTATGTATGATGACGAGTTCCTTTCCTCGAGAAAAATTGATCGTGTTTATACATCTTCTCAAAAGCACAAGAGCATAGAGTTGGATATGGGTATTACGGCTTCCCAGCAGCTCAGTGGCGTAATGGTTGATTCAATTGCTGCAGATTTGGCTAATAACCAATCTTTGGTATTTAAAATACTCATTCAGGGTCGATATTCTATTCTAAACTGTGGGTCGAAAAATAGGGTGGAGTATGATGTGGCAAGCAGTTGCGACGGAGTTAAGGTCAAGTTCTTGTTAGTTGAATCTAACTTAACAACAAGTGGAAGCATGGTTAATGGTCCGTGCTTATGTAAACATATTAATGTCGCCTAATTACAATGTAGACGACTTGAAGTCTGGTGATTAGTTGACTGAACGAATCCATTCCTGCTACATACTTCGTATGCTTCTTCTTCAACTTGATAGCGATGTTACACGGATAATACTAGAGAACCATCTAGGAAAGATTCCTAAGAGTAATCACATATTTCCTTTTTGTATTATTAAAGATTAATTAATGACTTCTAATCTTACTGTATGTGTCATTCACAATCTAATCCAACTTCCCTCTGCTTGTGATGCTATAACCTTTTTAAGACATACTATTATGATTAACGCCACTTAATTGACTCGACTCTATCTATGATGCTATAACCTTTTTAAGACATACTAGTACAGAGACATACTTTGATGCTATAACCTTTTTAAGACATACTAGTACAGAGACATACTTTGGCTAACACCACTTAATTGACTCGACTCTATTTCACACTATTATGATTTATTATGCTTAACTGACTAGACGAGATTAAATTCTGCCTATAACTTAACTTTATCTGAAAAGGGAGGGGGGATCACAGAATGACAAGCCCAAGACCACAGCTAGCAAGTTTCGGCTCCCTCAACGGTGTAATTTCATACCATATTCTGAGTACAGCATATAAATTCACAAGTCCGGCATCATGTAGTCTATCGGTCAAATACTAGCATCTGCTTGTAATTACCATATTCCGAGTCTTTGTTAGATTAAGAGCACCTCAATATGGTAATCTCTTATGAACCAAAAAAAAAAAAAGAATTATGGAAAATTCTCTTATGGTAATCTATAATATTAACAAAGAAATATGGAAACAATGAATTATGGAAAATTCTAGAGAACCATCTAAAGAAAGTTTCCTAAAGAGTAATCACATAATGCCTTTGTATTAAAGAAAGATTTCTTTTAGGAGGAGGACTGTATATATATATATATATATATATATATATATATATATATATATATATATATATATATATATATATATATATATATATATATATATATAAGCGTAGATTACTTATTCAATTTGAGGGTATTTAGGAATCTTGAATAACACAAGACGTCTTGTTAGCTGTTTGCACGAGTATTTCACTTATTTGCAGAATGTCGTCAGAAACACAGAGAGCATCATCAGATGGTAATGCAATTCAAGGAGACCACGAAGCCGCTGTAATGGACAACAACTACCCATCTAGTAATGCAACCCTAATATGGGACCAATTAATAAGGGACTACGAGAGAGACGCCACCATATTTGCGGTAATTCTGTTTATTGCAATATTTGCCGCCGTCCTTATTAATCGCCTTAATTTTAGAGCCAATGAACCAGTCTATGTGCCTCCCTTGACGTTTAAGGTTGTTTCGTTAGAAGTTGCTTCGATGACAATCTCGAATAATCCAAGTTACGTGTCGGCAGATCTCAACCTAACACTTAGCCTGACGAACAAGGAGGATCAACAACTATTAATTGAACCACTGGTGGTCTCGATTATGTATGACGACGAGTTCCTTTCTTCGAAAAAAATAGATCCTCTTTATTTATCTGGGCAAAAACATAACCATAAGAGCATAGAGTTGGATATGGGTATTACGGCATCCCAACTCAATGTCGTGACGGTTGATTCAATTTCTACAGATTTGGCGATGAATCATTCTTTGGTATTCAAAATATTGATTCATGGTCGATATTCTATTTTAATAAGTGGGGACATAGACGACCAATACATCTATGGGGTCGCAATCACTTGCGACGGAGTTAAGGTCAACTTCTTGTCAGTTAAATCTAATTTAACAGCTGGAAGCTTGATTAATGGCCCCTGCTCATGTAAACATATTAATGTCGTCTAATTTCATGTTTGCTTTCGTTATTGTTGCTCTTATACTCTTATTATTATATACTATCTCTTATACAAGTTGGTTTTTGTTGATTTCTCTTATTTACGTTCTTCAACTGAAGCATTGAGCTCCCATTAACTGTTGCTGGTTGTTTGGATGCTCAAATACCAGAATTGAAGCATTGAGCTCCCATTATTTAAATTTATTACCACTTATATCGGATTATTTTTGCTCATCCCTCGCTAATTAATTGTGAGGATTCATCTTGCATTTCACTTGGTATATCTCTGACTTTTCTCTGCTTTATTCGTAAGATTCAGCTTTTCTATCTACATCGCTAGTCTACTCAGTTGTTATAGCTGGGAGCGATCCTAGATTCTTCTGCGTAATTTATATTCCAAAACCCCACAATTCACACTTATTAAGCTCAACATTTAATTTGCTTGAGAAAGAAGTAGCTTTTACATTCTTATTGATAGTCTCTTTTATGTACACTTTCACTTAAACTCACAAACTGTTCAAATATGCTGGCTGAATTCGAGCGAGCTTTATTTTCTTTCAAATTCAAGATGATGTTTCTTCGCTGCATATATTAGAAACAATTACATGAAAACATAAGATAACAAAAGTGTGCGAATTATCAAACATACACGCACTCTCACCATCCTGAAGTCCTGAACTTGACTGGTCAGCTTATTTGTGATCAACATATACGGACTAGACTGTTAATTCTCTTCATTCTACTTGCGTTAGGAAACCGGAATGTAAAAACTGAGAAGAATGCGTGTGTGTAATTACCCAGCCATATTGTTTGGAACTTTAAAAATGAACCAAACTCTATACATGAAATAACCTGTGTGGCATTCCCGGAATCAGATTTTCCCACTTTCAATTTTGATATATTCACACGGATACATTAAAACAAATGGAGGCCCGGTGCACCGAGAAAAAATGAGGCCCTAAATATGAATGCATAAGGGTACTATACTTCGAGTTTTGTATTGAATTTAATCAATAAGGCTTATCAATTCGGTGTTCAAAACCGGAGGCCCGGTTCCTCACCCGTGGCTGCACGGGGTGTTAGACATCCCTGCTCAACAAAAACAACTTTAAACGTTTCTTAAACCCAAAAAAAAAGTTAAAAGTGATAAAATATCAATTTTCTTCTTAAATCTAAAATAATGTGAGCAATTTTTTTTGTAATAGAGCTAAGTGGTAGCTAGTTATCACTGGATAATATTAAATGTTCACACTTGAAATAAGTTTAGACGGGGGAGGAGATAATAAAAATTAAAATAAATTGAGTATTTGATATGGTGAAATATCAAAAGGCATCTCAAATTTGTGTAGCAGGATCTATATGAAAATAAAGGAGGAAATTGGAAAGATAAAGGTTTTAGGAAAACCTTAAAAAATATGTGAAGAAAAAATGTAAGAGAAGAGGAAAATGGAGCAAAAATTACTAGCCAATGGATCAAACCCATGACTTTCAAGATGAAAAAGTCCTTCTTTACCACTACACTACGACGCTTCTAATACTACTTTGTTATCACAAATTACTAGGAAATGGCTGATAGAATGATATCCCACAAAATGATGTTAAGTGCATGCGTTAGGATACAATGCTCGTTGATACTTACTAGGGGTGTTAACGAGCCGAGCTAAGTCCGAGCTTGGTCTTGCTCGGCTTGTGCTCATAAAGTAAAACTCGAGTTCGAGCCGATCTCAAGTTTACCCGAGCTTGAAAAAATTGTGCTCATTATCAAGCTTGCGAGCTTTAATGCGAGCTCGAGCCTAACTCGAGCTCAACTCGAGCCTATATATAATTGTTGAATTATCGTTTTATCTCTCTCGATTTAATAACAAGACTCGAAAGTTTTATATACAAATATTGGAAAATCAACAAGACATTTTTGATATGTGTGATATAAATATATAATCATGACAAAATATTTTTATAAAATATGAGTAATATCTCATCTAATTACACAAGTTCGAGCCGCTCACGAGTTTTTCGAGCCGAGCCAACGTTTGCTCGGCTTGACTCGTTAAGCTCTCGAGCCGAGCCCGAGTCTGAGCCGAGCTCACACGAGCCAAGCTTTGACCGAGCCGAGCTCGATTTGCTCGCGAGATGAGACAGCCTTAATACTTACAAGAGTGTTTCTTTCATAATTCATTAACAAACTAGCTATTAGAGTATATATTGTAGGTTTATAACTTTGTTTGGTGTCCGGCCCACCCTAGGATTCACTCTATTTATCGTTAAATTTTATTTAATAAAACTATATTAGACTTCGGTAACTCGGATGGAAAAGACGGGCTAAAAAGAGAATTTGTCGTTTGTATCGATATCGGATAGTGCAACTTCCACTAAACCGATTTGAGCTCGAGCTCGGATGGGTTTGGACCGATTTTGAATCGAGTTTGACCGAGCTAATTCCGAAGACTCTACGAATCGACTCAGATAATTTAACGCCCTACAAGTAACTACGAACCCGACCAAACCGCAACTTTTTAGGTCCGGTTTTTCCGGGTTTCGGCCGGACCGTTCCACTTTTTGAACACCCCTAAAACTCTACTAGGAACGACTATTGAATTAAGGGCGGATTCATCTTCCTTTTTGCCTGCAACGTTTCCTCTGGTCCTCCTTTAATCCTTCCTATTCGCGTCGTCACCGGCAGTCCGACAACGCTGTCGACCACTGCCTCCTCACCTCCCACTAGTCGGCTTTTCTGGATTCCTCTACTATCTTCAGATTCTCCATCAAAGTCATCCGTGTTTCAGTTATTTTTTCTGTATGTTTTTATCCTTTTCTCCAATTTCAATTTTGTTAATTTCTTTCCATTTCTTAGTTATTTAATCTGATTACTGTTAAAAAAAACTTGTTGCTTACTTAATAAATTACTGAAATTCCCAATTACAATTACTCAAGTCTCAAACCCTAATTCAACATTCTTTTTTTAATTTTATGATTTTCTGATTTGGTTTTGTTGATTTTTAACTTAAAGTTGTATTGTGTAGCTAAATAGCTAATGTCAGTATTGGATTGATGATTTTTTTTTCCCAATAATAAATAAATAATGAGAAGAATTTAATTTAATTGATGATTATTATTGAATGTCAAGCAATCTATTTATATACAAGTACAACGAGATGAATTAGTATATCGCTAGTGTTAGGAATTTTGTGCCTCAAATTTGTGTCGAAGATGCATAGAACAAAGTTTCCACTGCGGGTCGCGTATGTGGCTGTTTCATTCATGAAGGTGAGCATGTTTACTGGTCACGGGGATGATATGTTTTGTGGTTGACTTTGTTTAGGAAAGACTAGTTTCCTTCGTTGTTTTGCGGTCGTATTTTGTATTAAATCTAATTTCCTATTAATCTTATTCCTTTTATTAGCCTGGATATTTTATATTGGGTGGTATAAAATATATAAAGACCTAAGCTTTATTTTAGGTTAATTAAGAGAGAGATTTGTGAGCACAATGATGAGGGTCTATTTGTGAGTTTCCTTTTGGGGAAGAAAACTCAGTTTGTTCCGGGCTCTTATTATTGTTGGTTGTTCGTCTGTCTTTGAGGATCGGAGGAGTTTGTTCAAATATTGGTTGACCTCAAGATTATTGTCCTTTGTCTTATTGGGGTAGTTTCTCTTTTGTTCCTTTGAGACTACTATATTTGTTGGTAGAATAGGGTCTACTGTTGTACTATTTTCTCCACTATTGTGAAATTTGATCTCCTCGCAGGGTGGACTTAGCTAGTTAACTGGTAAACCACGTAAATCTGTGTGTCAACTTTATTTACATTCGTTATTTATTGTTCTTATCGCCTTATCAATTAACTGTTTGGGTAACGGGACTCCTCCGTTACAACAGCTAGACTCCTGATCGTATCAAAATAAGCTATCCTAAGCTAACTCGAAAACAATGCAATTGTAGTGCTATTAGAAAACCAAGAGCACAACACTTCGAGCAGGCGAGGACAAGTACTTTGAGTAGGACTAGGATGTAGTCTTTAACACCCGAAAACAACGTAATTAAAATTAAATGGTGACCTGTTGCTGGTGGTTTGGATGCTCAAATACCAGAAATGAAGCATTGAGCTTCCGTTTATTTAATTATCATTGGTTTCGATTATCTTTGATGACACTCGTTAATTTATTGTGAGGATTGATCTTGCATTTGAAGTTTGTTCAGTATTATCAAGTATTTTCACTTATGTTGCTTGTATATACACTTGCATCTCTAACGTGTAACATGATCGTAATTTTTTTCCATGAAGTGTCACCCACTCCTCAAATCCTGCGTCCCGCCAGTGTGTCTAATAATATTAGAGTCTAGCATTTGCACTCCACAAAATTCTGCATATGATCTTATAGTCATATTCATATTAAATTACTAATAGGGGTTGTATGAGCCGGCAAAAGGTACAACACAAAACTGGATTTGTGAATGATTTTCGAGCGATGTTAAATAGTCCAGTTTTTTCTAACTTTGTACTTTGTACGAGTTAATAGGAGAATTAGCCTAACATTTATGAAGTACTCACAATTTAAAATGATAATTTACAACTCACTTTTCTGTGCTTTCCTACTTCCAGTTTGAAACATGGAAATTGTTCCTGTAAGGATGAGAAAGCAAGTCGATTGGTTGTTAGTCATAATTGGAACATGTTTACTTTGTAGGATAGTTTCTTGATGACGATGATGATGATGATGATCTAGGATGTTTTACAAATTCTTATTTAATTAATTAATTAATACCATTATTATATGAGTTCTTGATTTACACTGAAATTTTGGAAGGATGTGTAATCGTACAAATTGATGTGTGAATATATTGGACGGCCATCTATTTTATCTATTTTACATACTATGTTTAGGATTCTTCTGGGCAAGCAGTTTTGACCTCTAAGGAGTGTAGTATATCACGTAATTTCTTTGTACAAAGTTTTAAAGATTGAATTCTACCTTTATTGTATGTCCTTTAGCTATTTTTCTTTTTCTTTTTCTTTTTTGTTCAAAGTTAATATATTTTCGTCAATACTGATTTCTTTTAGGAAGACTATATAAGTATAGATGCAATTTGAGGGTATTTAGGATTCTTGAATAACAAGAAGTCTGTGTGAATTGTTTGCAGGACTACATATATTCATATCTCTATCAGGAATATCAAAAAGCTACATACTTATATTTGCACAATGTCGTCAGAGACACATACTGCATCATCAGATGGCAATGCAATTCAAGGAGGCGACCACGAAGCCGCTGTGGGTTACCCGGTAAACTGGAACTGGTTTTTCCAAAGTGATCTCTCGTCTTCTAGTGATGCAACCACAAAACTATTGGACAGGGACTACCCATCTAACAATGCAACTGTAACAACAAACAACGATATCGCCTGCAACGAGTCTAGCAACAGAACCAAGGGAATGAAGAACAGCAAGTCTAATAATGCTGTAACCACTTTGGACCGATTAAGAAGGAACAACTGCTTTAGTGAAGATGTCGTATTATTTCTACTTCTCTTGCTTGTTTTTAGCATCTGTCTGGGCATCAGTATTTACTTTTCCATTGAGACAGCCTATGTGCCCCCCTTGACGTTTAAGGTTGTCTCGTTAGAAGTGGCTTCGATGACAATCTCTAACAATCCAAGTTCAGATATTCAGAAATACATGTCGGCAGATGTCAACCTAACACTTGGCTTGACGGAGAAGGATCAAGAAGTATTAATATTAATTCAACCTCTCCTAGTCTCGATTATGTATGACGATGAGTTCCTTTCGTCGACAAAAATTGATCCTCAAGACCATAAGAGCATAGAGTTGGATATGAGTATTATGGCTTCCCATCTCAGTGTCGAGACTGTTGATTCAATTGTTACAAATTTGGCTGTCAATCATTCTTTGGTATTTAAAATACACATTAAAGGTGGATATTGTATTTTGAAAAGTGAAGGGAGACTTCGGTGCGACTATGGTGTGGCAATCACTTGTGACGGAGTTAAGGTCAACTTCTTACTTGAATCTAACTCAACTCGTGGAAGCTTGATCAATGGTCCGTGTTCATGTAAAAGTATTGTCGACTAATTTTATGCTATTTGTTATTGTTGGGTTATACTCTTACGAGCTCTATGAATATACTACCTTGGTTTATTCGTAACCTTTTTGTTAATAGCTAGTCTTACGGGTTAACAAGTGTTATCAAATATTTCTCTCTCGCCAAAATGAATGATTACCTGTTATCAAATATTTTTTCACTAAGCTTGCTTGTATATACAATGATGATCGCAATTTTTTTAACAAGTGTCGCCCGCTCCTCAAATTCCACGTCCTGTCACCGTTTGAATGAATTAATATTTAGAGTCCGGCCAGCATTTGCATTCTACCAAATTCAGCATATAACTTAACTTTATGTGAAAGGGGGAGGAGGGGGAGAGATAACAGAATGACAAGAGCCAGCGAAGTCCAAGACCACAGCAAGCAAGTTTCGGCTCCCTCAACGGTGTAATTACATACCATATTCTGAGTATATCATATAAATTCATGTAGTCTATCTGTCAAATACTAGCATATGCTTGTTGTTAGATTTTACTAGATCCCGTGCAATATATGCACGGTATTTATAAAATTTTATTTTTTAGTGTACTCCGTATTATTTATAGATTTTAAATTGATAATTCACTTATTTTTATGTTTCTCATCACTTTATTTTAAATTGTGGGATAATATATTCTAAAAATACTACACTTTATTTTAGGAAATATTATTTAGGCGGGAAAAATAAAAGTTTCGCCTATTCATTTAGTAAATAGGGGATTAGAGGAGAATATTTCATAACCAATTATATTATTGATCGTGTCTTACATGAAATATGGTGAGCTATTTATAATAGCTCACATCTTTATTAAACCCTAACTCTAATATGGCCAACCCTAATAGTAGCCGAGCCTATTATAGGCCAAATATCCTAATACTCTCCCGCAATCGTAAAAGCAGTACATAACAATGAATTATGGAAAATTCTAGAGAACCATCTAAAGAAAGTTTCCTAAAGAGTAATCACATAATGTCCTTGTATTAAAGAAAGATTTCTTTTAGGAGGAGGACTATATATATATATATGTATATATAAGTGTAGATTACTTATTCAATTTGAGGGTATTTAGGATTCTTGAATAACACAAGACGTCTTGTTAGCAGTTTGCACGAGTATTTCACTTATTTGCAGAATGTCGTCAGAAACACAGAGAGCATCATCAGATGGTAATGCAGTTCAAGGAGACCACGAAGCCGCTGTAATGGACAACAACTACCCATCTAGTAATGCAACCCTAATATGGGACCAATTTATAAGGGATCTCGACAGAGAAGCCACCATAATTTGGGTAATTCTGATTATTGCAATATTTGCCACCGCCCTTATTATTCACCTTATTTTTAGAGCCAATGAACCAGTCTATGTGCCCCCCTTGACGTTTAAGGTTGTCTCGTTACAAGTTGCTTCGATGACAATCTCGAATAATCCGAGTTACGTGTCGGCAGATCTCAACCTAACACTTAGCCTGACGAACAAGGAGGATCAACAACTATTAATTGAACCACTGGTGGTCTCGATTATGTATGACGACGAGTTCCTTTCTTCGAAAAAAATAGATCCTCTTTATTTATCTGGGCAAAACCATAACCATAAGAGCATAGAGTTGGATATGGGCATTACGGCATCCCAACTCAATATCGCGACAGTTGATTCAATTTCTACAGATTTGGCGATGAATCATTCTTTGGTATTCAAAATATTGATTCGGGGTCGATATTCTATTTTAATAAGTGGGGACATAGACCACCAATACATCTATGGGGTCGCAATCACTTGCGACGGAGTTAAGGTCAACTTGTTGTCAGTTGAATCTAATTTAACAGCTGGAAGCTTGATTAATGGCCCCTGCTCATGTAAACATATTAATGTCGTCTAATTTCATGTTTGCTTTCGTTATTGTTGCTCTTATACTCTTATTATTATATTATACAAGTTGGTTTTTGTTGATTTCTCGTATTTGCGTTCTTCAACTGAAGCATTGAGTTCCCATTAACTGTTGCTGGTTGTTTGGATGCTCAAATACCAGAATTGAAGCATTGAGCTCCCATTAATTTAATTATTATCATTGATATCGGATTATTTTTGCTCATCACTCGCTAATTAATTTTGAGGATTCATCTTGCATTTCACTTGGTATATCTCTGACTTTTCTCTGCTTTATTCGTAAGATTCAGCTTTTCTATCTACATCGCTCCTCAGTTGTTATAACTAGATCCTAGATTCTTCTGCGTAATTTATATTCCAAAACCCCACAATTCACACTTATTAAGCTCAACATTTAATTTGCTTGAGAAATACTGTAGTAGCTTTTACATTCTTATTGATAGTCTCTTTTATGTACACTTTCACTTAAACACACAAACTGTTCAAATATGCTGGCTGAATTCGAGCGAGCTTTATTTTCTTTCAAATTCAAGCTGATGTTTCTTCGCTGCATATATTAGAAACCATTACATGAAAACATAAGCTAACAAAAGTGTGCGAATTATCAAACATACACGCACTCTCACCATCTAGATTCCAGAAGTCCTGAACTTGACTGGTCAGCATATTTGTGATCAACATATACGGACTAGACTGTTAATTCTCTTCATTCTACTTGCGTTAGGAAGCCGGAATGTAAAAACTGAGAAGAATGCGTGTGTGCAATTACCCTATACATGAAATAACCTCTGTGGCATTCCCGGAATTAGATTTTCACACGGATACATTAACACCTTGTGGATGGTGATGTTGACGATACAAATGGTGACATGGTGTGCTCATAGCAGGGGCGTTTCTAGGACTTTAGTGATGGGGGTTCGAGTTTTGACATAATTTTTTCCACGGGTCGCCATTAAAATTTCACACTCAACATTCAACAAAAACAACTTTAAACGTTTATTAAACCCAAAAAAAAAAGTTAAAACTGATAAAATATCAATTTTACTTCTTAAATCCAAAATAATGTGAGCAATTTTTTTTTGTAATAGAGCTGGGTGGTAGCTAGTTATCACTGGATAATATTAAATGTTCACACTTGAAATAAGTTTAGATGGGGGAGGAGATAATGAAAATTAAAATGAATTGAGTATTTTATATGGTGAAATATCAAAAGACATCTCAAATTTGTGTAGCAGGATGATCTATATGAAAATAAAGGAGAAAATTGGAAAGATAAAGGTTTTAGGAAAACCTTAAAAAATATGTGAAGAAAAATGTAAGAAGCAAGTCGATGGTGTAGGCAGGATTTTGCTTTCATAATTCTTAAAATTGTCAGAAAAATTTAGTTCTTCTACACCATTGGAGATGTCCAACTAAATTATTGCCTTTAAGCAACAAGAAGCCTCATTAAGCTGTAGTTCTTAAATGGTCCCACAATATCATATCAACCAATGACAAATTAGTTTATTTTCATAATTATAATTTTATTAAAATTTAATTAGGTTTGATTTTTTTCATAAACTAGCTAAACCATTGGAATGAATTTGTCAAGCTACAAAATTATTGCTTAAAATGTGATGTGGATTTGTCAAGCTACAAGGTAATTGCTTACCATTGTACTTGCTCTAAGAGAAGAGGAAAATGGGACAAAAATTACTAGACAATAGATCAAACCCATAACCTCCAAGACGAAAACCTCCTTCTTCACCACTATACCACTAATGCTACTTTGTTATCACAAATTGTACATATTCTTTCCAATGGGGATTCAATTGAACCCCATGAAACGTCAATGGCTGATAGAGTGACATCCCACAAAATGATGTTAAGTACATGAGTTAGGAATTTAGGATACAATGCTCGTTGATATTACAAGAGTGTATCCTTCATAATTCATTAACAATTTGTTACTTAGATAGTATCCCGCGCTTTGCGCGACCTGTTTGAAAATTTTATTATTATAATTGAAGAAAAAAATAATATACTTCATATATGACATTTAATATCTTTACTTATAAATAAAAATAAATAAACTTTCTCAACTCTTATTTTCTTAAATTTTACTTCAATGTTTTAAAATAAAATACATACAGTTTTAATTATAACTAATAAGTGATAGTTATCTATTCATGATAAACCTTATTATATAAATAAGGTTGTGACTTATCAAATATCATATTAATTAAAATAAATGTATTCGAATAATGCAACAATCAACATTAAGTTCTTAAGTTAGATCATTTCACGATACGTTATGTTCTAAATCAATTAATATTTGATCAAAACGATGTGAATATAATTTGATGCATTTTTCAATTTTTAATTATAACGTGTGAAGTTTATGAATCAAACATATAAGGTCAAAGCTGAACTTATTTGAATGTTTTGGTTGTGCATGTCTTGCATATGCTATGTGTCAAACTACATATTTATAAGAAATTTGCTCCTTTTGTTTTTTGAAATAACTATATACATCCTCCATTCAACTCCACTCCACTCTACCATATTTCTTTTTTCATCCATTCAACTCCACTCTACCACTTTCCTAAAAAATAATGTAAAATGATCATTTGTCTTATTGAAAACCTCATATTTACAACTTTTGCCACTCTTACCCCATTATAAATTAACATCAAACTCCACCCTAATTAAAATAAGAGAACTGATAAATATCTCATTGGGTTGTATTTAAGGAACTAAAAAAAGAAATAAACACTTAATACATATATTATTTGCATTGATTCATGTATAATTATTCCCTAATTTCTAAATTAATACCAAATTTGAAAGTATATTAAGGCCCTATTTGGTAAACAGCGGATTAATTTCAGCATAAGCAGATTGCAAAAGCAGATTATAAATGGCAGATTTTATCAGAAGGTTTGACTAGCATATTATAATTAGCAGAATTAATTTAAGTGTTTGGTAATTGACAGATTACGATTAGTAGATTGTAAGTTTTATTTGTAAAATGGAGAAAATTTTCCTATTTTACAATATGCTAACCAATATGCTAGGGTAAACAGCATATTGTAAAACAGCATATTGACCCCAAATATGCTGTTTCAATATGTTGTTTACCAAACACTAAAATTAGCATATTGATTGGTCAAACATGCTAAAATCCTTGAATATGCTAAAAATTGGCCAATATGCCGTTTACCAAACAACGCCTAAATGTTTAAATACGACTCATTGGGTTGTATTTATCATTTCCCTTAAAATAAAACAACTTTCACACAAGCATTTGTACTTTTATTACTTGTTTATTGTTACCTTAATATTTGTGCATCTATCTATCTATATATATATATATAAAAGAGAGTTTTTTCGAGCAATTCTAGAGCGTCCACATCATCAAAAATCAATTTAGGAAAGTATAATTTTTTATGTAAAAAATAAAGTGGAAAATCTTTTAATTATTATAATATGTATATTTCCTAAATTATATTCAAGTGATATTTCCAATTTTTATATCAAACATTTACATTTCATTTGGCAACAAAATATCGTTAAAAAAATTATGAAAATAATATAATTAGCTTTGTGGTAAAAAAATGCTATCATTAGAGTATAAATTTCATATTATTTGCACATATTAAAGATGATGTACTTCTTAATACGTAAAATTGTGTACTTTTTAGTATGTTTTGTCCCACATTGGAAAATAAATAGGTGTGGTAAATATACTACATATAAATAGTAGAATTGTCCCACATCGAAAGATTAGTATAAGTTGATGTGATCCTATGATTATAAATAGGAGGCATATTTGGAACTTATGTATCCACCCAAATTTTGTTGAGTCTTATAAATATTGTTTTAAAGAGCTCTTAAGATTTTCTATCATTATCTACGATATGATATAAAAAAATAAAGTGGAAATCATTGGGAACTGCCTGAGAAAGAGTTAAGAACATGAACAAGAAAATCAAAAAATACAAAACTAAAGGTTTTACTAATGGTAGTCTTCTGACACAGTACAAAACTAAAGATTTTACTATTGGTTGTCTTCTGAATGCAGTAATAGAGCGTTAATGAGTCGTTAAATGTACGATGTAGAGATCCCTATCTAATGATCGAGACTAAGTGGTTTTACCTTCAAAGAAAAATAATATGTATACAATAGTGGTTTTTTTTAAGAAGAGACATGTATTTCTTGGTATGTTATATCTTTCAAATTGAAAAATAATGTAGGCATGATGAACATACTACGTCTAAATAATTAAATTATGTATCTTACATTGAAATAATAGTATACGGTAGGGTGTTCTATAAATATAAATAGGAGGCATACTTGAAACTTAGGTATTAAGATATAAAAGATATGTACTTTTTAGTATGTTATATGTCCCACATTGAAAAATAATGTAGCTGTGGTGAATATATTATGTATAAATAATAGAACTGTCCCATATATATACATTTTCTGTATTATATTAAAGTGATGTTTATATTTTTGATATAAAAACTTTATATTTCATTTGAAAAAAAAGTATCGTATGAAAATTATATAATTAGATTGTGACAAAAAAAATGCTATCATTAGAGTGTAGATTGTATTGTATTGTATTGTATTTTCTCATTATTAAATCGGGTTGATGTCAAAGTAGGTGAAAAAAAAAATGGTGTATTTCATAGTATGTTATATGTCTACATTGAAAAATAATATAGATGTGATAAATATACTACATATAAAAAATAGAATTTTCCCACGTCGAAATATAGTGTAAGGTGGGTGATTCTATGATTATAAATATGAGGCATCCTTGGAACTTAGGCATCAATCCAAAATCTTTTGAGTCTCTTAAGTATTGTCTTGGAGAGCTCTTAAAAGTTTATATCATTATATTTTCTACCTATAGATTTTATATGTCCCATATTGAAAAATAATGTAGGTGTGGTAAATATACTACGTTTAAATAATATAATTAGAATCGTGTTAAAAAATATTCTATCATTAGAGTATAGGTTCCTATCATTTCCACATATTTTAATTATGATAAAAAAAAAATAGAAAACAAAAGTCCATGGTAGCATGTATAATCTATCAAAGTTCAAGGTTACCATGAGAAATTTCCAATATTATAATGATATAGTTAATTAAATTTTCATTTAAAAGAGAGAGATATCCGTACCAATAAAACAATAAAGGGGGTATTATTTTTTAATTGTTATTTTATTTCCACGCTATCAAACTTAACGTCCATTTAACAGCCTTTACATTAGGGGGTACCATGGGCAAAAAAATAGAACCTCAAGGGTACCATAGGCAGATTCTTAAAACTAGGGGTAACATGGAAAATCTGACAAAATTAAGGGTACCACGAGAAATTTCCGTATCTCAATTATGTTAAATTTTTTTTGAAGAAAAACAACGTACAAATATTAATGGAGAGTACTTGATCATATTATTAAATTTAAATATAACTATTAGATATAATGAATAACAATTGTCTGTATTCGGTATTCGGGATCTGGTTGGATGTCGAACTAAGTGCAAAAAAGATGGTGTAATTCTGAGTATGTTATTTGTCCACAATGAAAAACAATGCAGGTTTAATGAATATATACTACGTATAAATAGTAGAATTGTCCCACATCAGAAAAAAATCCAAGTTTGGTGAATATTTACTTATAAATAGTAGAATTGTCCCACATCGAAAGATTAGTATAAGGTGGGGTGATTATATGAAATCTTTTATTTTTTTTTAAAGAGATATTTTAATAATATGTAAACAAATCATTAGACATAGAATGTAAACATTAAACCATTATAAAGTTTTTTTTTTTGCATTATAAATAAGTTAATTACCCCGTTGCAACGCACGAGCATTCAAACTAGTTTTGCATTATGGCAGAGTGAAGTTGAATGGAGAAAGTATAAATAGGGTTAATTGATAAACAGTACCAATATAATGACCCTTTTTCATAATCAGTATCAACATAATCAATAATTAGAAATCAATATCAAAATATTAACTTTTTTCTACGATAGGTATCAAGTCCCCTTAAAACTCCATCTATCTTAACCTACTCGAAAACGTCCAAAAAGTCATCATTCAAGTACAAATCTCCACTCGTTATCACATTATTTAAAACCTCTTAAGTCTCAAATGTATTTTCATTAAGTTTTCATAATTTTTTCAAATATCTCACTCGTTATCACATTATCACTTGTCCAATATATTTTTTTCATTATCACATCATAAAAACTTATCTCTTAGTAGTTATCTTTAAGTTTTGTTTTTAATAAATACAATGACTCTTCCAAATATATTTTTTTGATGGATTTAATGATCTAAGTATTATAACTTTCTCAAAATATATTTATGTAACGTATTGTGAGACACTCACTTTAATCATCTATACATATCAAAATATTTCAATAAATATAATGGAAAGTATACTCATTTAAAGCATTTTTCGCAATAAAGGTAATGATTTACATTTTAGAATTTTTATCAATTTTTTTTTATATATGATGTGAACATTATATGCGCACATTTAGTCCCCTAATTGAGTCTATTTTGCATGCTTTTATAACATTTCATGACCATTTTATCCGTCAAATCCTTCCTATTTGCTTTCCTAGTGCATTTCATATGTTTTGTAGGAAAGAAGATAATTAGGCGGAATTTCCCGTCTTTCGTGCATATTTGGAAGCTTATTGACGATATTTGATGGACTAGTATGAAGAGGAGGCGAGAACTAAAGACTAATCCTACAAGAATAAGAAGAAAGTGAAGAGAAGGATTCTGAAACAGAATCCGAGCGGCCAAAGAGACAAGACGCCCGTCCAAGAAGCATAATCCGAGCGTCCAAGCCTCGAAGACGCTCGGATTCCTCTGCTACAATCCGAGCGGATTTGCCTGAAGACGCTCGTCCACCCCTGCAAGAATCCGAGCGGATTCCCCTCCTGGACGAACGGATCGCGGCGTCTTCAGCTGAGATGCTCATCTCTCTGAAAAGACTAGCAATTCCCTGCTTAGAACTCAAAAATGTAATTACTAATTTAGCCTTAGTTAACCTAATGAAGCTCTACTATATATACCCCACTTGTAAATAATCAAGGTATCAAGATTAGAGTAGAGAGCCTCCACATTAGAAATTCCTCTTAGATTAGATTAGGAATAGATTAGAATAGATTACTCTTTAATCTTTCCACAAAATTCACATTAATCTCTCTTTAATTATTGTTCAAGTTTGTTACTTTTGGGTAATTGAAGATTATTGGGTTATTATTGGAGGATTGACAACCATTCATCAATCAATCAAGTTTGTTCTATTATTCTTTGAATTATTATTTTGGAATCTCCATAGGTATAATTCTCTTAATCCTTGTTTTAATTATTGTTAATCTTTCTTACTTGTTCATCATGTTTTACCTTGTTAATATGATTGACAACCTTGTTAGCATGTTAAACTTAATAATGACTGAGTAGTCTCTTAGCTAGGATTAGTGGGTAATTAGGGAAATCAACATGGGGATTGATTCATGCTTAATCTAATGTGTTTTCATAACAAATTGCTTGCTTGTTGTGATGTCAACATTGTGCACATGTTATGTTTGATGAAATGCTAAGCCTATGAATCCTTGCATTTTTACCATCTCTTATCTACTCAACTTGACTTGTAAGATATAAACCAACTCGAGTCTTGTTAGACCATGCATAGAAGTTGAATAGGAGGAAAGTAAGTCGACTTGTAGGTGTTGCACAATCTAATCGATTCGGCTCCGGGACCCAACTCTTCCTATGAACCGTAAGACATAAACCAACTCGGTTCCTCCACAACATTAATTGCTTGCAACTTTGTAAACATGTTTGTATGATCAACTCTCATGAATTTCCTATGACCCCATGATATCCTAGTGCTTTTAGTCATTTTTTTACATTTCTTAGTTCATTGTTTGCTTTACTTTATTGCTTGCATTAGTCTAGAACACAACTATAAACCCAAATCAATTGTGACACTAGCATAAATTGAGATAGATAGACTTAGAACCCAAAGCACACCGTCCCATGGATCGACCTCGACTTACCGCTAACTAGTTGTTTGTTGAGTATTATAAATGTGTTTGATTAGATGTGTGACGACCAACTCTTGTCCATCAAAATGGCGTCGTTGCCGGGGACGGTGCTATGTGATTAAGTTCTTACTTGTTTGTCTATTTTGATTTTGCTTTCACCTTGAGGGACTTGTTCCTCAAGGATTGTTCTTACCGTTTTTGTGTAGTTTCCTTGCTTGTAGTTGTTTCCTTGTCTTAGCTATGATGGCTCAAGACTTGACTTATGGAGTATATGTTGGATCTTTTGAGTATGACTACAATGGGTATGGGGAGTTTGAGGAGCAGGTCAACACAAACCTACCTTACTATTCATACAATGAAAATCCTAACTACTACCCCAACTTTTCCCACCAAAATTCCCACATCCAATATCCACAACAACCACCCACCCAAAACCCCTTTTACAACCAATTCCAAATGCCACAATATGAGCACTTTCACACCCACCCACAACTAGAAGATGAGCCTATTCAAAATGTGATTCTCCAAATGATGGGAGATCAACAAAACTTCTTCAAACAAATGCTAGAAGAGAGCCAAAAAAGGAACAATGTTCTTCAAGACATTGTTACCCAAGGTGAGGAGTTGGAGATTCAAATTGCCCAAATGAAGGAAGCTCAAATAACTACCCCTCACCATTCCTTAGATTATGAATGCGAGTTTGAAGGAGTTACCTTTGATGACAAGTGGGAAGAGCCAATCTCTTTGAGCTCTTGTGAGTATGAAAGTGTGGTATTTGATGAAGAAGATATGAGGTTGAGTAAGCCAAATACTCTTAACCTTTTTGAGTATGAGAGTGTGTCCTTTGATGTGAACATTGAGATGTTGGAAGAAGAATTAATGAAGAAAAATGAAGCCCCCATTTATGATTCATATGAAGATAGCAACAATGATGATGAGCCTAAGGGATGGACTTGTAACATCACCTTACTTGAGGAGCCTATCCTTGAGGCATTTGAGATATCCTATCATGAAGATGAATGTCTTTTCCCTACTTCCCATGAAGACTACTTGACACCTACCATGGAGCCAATGATTGTTGAAGAGGATATGGTGGACCTCCTTCAAAAGGTCAAAGCATCATACAAAAGCTACTTGGTGGAAAAGCTCAAAGAGAAACTTGCACGTGAAGCTACTTGTGGAAATTTGGCACCCACAATGACAACTTCTAAGGAACTCGATCATCAAAGCCATGAGAATTCTCCTTACACTCTTGAATGATTGAATAATCAAAATGCTATCATCATCACCAAAATTGAAGAAGAAGTTGGTGAGTGGAAGTCTACGGATGAAAATGAACCGTACTTCATACCTAGTGTTGACGAGAATCATGGGCTTATTGGTTTGAAGCATTGGGAAAGCTCTAGTGCCGAGGACAAGGCGAAAGAAAGAACTTATGGCAAGCTTCCTTGGCCTAATTTCGCATTTAAATGGAGCAACCCATACTTATGCTTGTTTGGAGCTTGTTCACAAGCTTTTGATCTTCTATTGAGAGCCTTGAGCTCTATGGACAAGAATTTCTACAATTTGAACTAGTTTGGTGGAGTCCTATCTCAAACCACCATTTGTAAGATATTTCTTGAAATCCTACTTTGTATAATATCGTACATACTTGCATTTTTATTTAATTTCTTGCATGAGAGTAGTGAGAGAGAGTTTTCTTACATTTTTATTGAGCAAAATTTCAGAAAAAGATAAGGAGGAACAACAAATTGGTAAAAGGGTATGATTGTGCAAAGAAAAGAAAGAAAAGGAAGAAAAGCAGCGAAAGACGCTCGTCCCGAGGGCTGGACGCTCGTCCAAAGCCCTCATCAGTGTACTATTCAGCGCTGTCATGAAATCCGAGCGGATTGGGCAAAAGACGCTCGTCCTAAAAGAAGACGCTCGGATTGCATCTTGGACGCTCGTCCTGAAAGACACCTGAAGAAAAGATTTGGAACTGTGCCAAAATCCGAGCGGATTTTTGAGAAACCGCTCGTCCAAAGTAAGACGCTCGTCCAAAACAGAAGACGCTCGTCTTCAGCCTACTTCAGAAAATGCAAAGTTCCTGTCACGAAATCCGAGCGGATTTTCCGTAAGACGCTCGGATTCTGCTGAGGCAAGACGCTCGTCTCGCAATGAAGACGCTTGGATTCTGGTGTTTTTCTCGAATTTTCTGCCCAGGCCCCACCCGTGTCCGCTCGTCTTCCCCCTTTTTCTATAAAAACACTCCCTTTCTCCCTCATTCTTCACCTTATCTAACCCTAAATCACTCATCTTCATCCCCAAAAACACTCCCCTCACTTCAAAAGCCAACAAAAACCCCATTTCTCCAAGTTCAAGATGATGAATCTCAAGGGCAAGGCTAAGAAATTTGTTGAATCCGTCGGTAGGAAACGCAAGGGTTCATCCTCTTCATCCCCACAAGAGATAATGCCGCCAAGGAACTTCCGCTCCATCATGAGAGGAGGGATAGGGCAACTTGAGTACTTCCAAGAGGTACTCTTCACCTCCGATGCCCACCGCAAGAAGTTTGTCGAATTTCTAGGTAAGAACTATGAACCCACTCAGTTTATAGATACTAAGGTGTTGGAAACCCTTGGGATAAGGTACCACACGGAGATTTTTTTTGATGGCTTAGGGATTGGAAAACTTTTCCATGCCCACGAGGAGACGTACCTTAGTCTCACCCTGGAATTTTTGAGTAGCCTTCGTATTGTCACGAACACTCGAACCAATGTGAGCATGGAGTTTAGGTTGTGCAACCTAGACCATAGCCTTACACTTGATCAATTCGCTCACATTTTCGGTCTTGTTGTGCCGACCGACTATACCGATAAACCTGCCGATTTCGATGTGGACCTACTTTGGAAGGCTATTTCCGGGAGGGATTTTTCCCATCAAAAGCAATGCTATACCTTTGCCATCCAACATCCGGTGATTCGGATCACCGAACGCTTTGTGGCCGGTACCATCAATGGGAGGTACGAACAAGATAGGTGTACTCTCATTGATTTAACATTTCTTGAGTCCTATTTAAATGTTCGGGAGACGAGGCGATACAACTTCAACACTCCCCTTGAGATGCTTACGAGGTTTCATGACTTTGCTCAAGGGAGCACCCAACTCAAGACCTTCGTGATGGGAGGTCTAGTTACTATTTTGGCTAACTTCCTTTGCCCCGGGTTCAACTCCCGTGGGAATTATGCTCCTCTTGAGGGGAGTACTTTGATCGATGAGGGCGCCGTCTTCATCCACCACCGGTGGTGGGCCTACACTCAAGAAGGGAGTGTAGAATGGTTTACAAAAGGGTGCACCTCCATCGTTCTTTCGGGTTGGAATATACCGGGCACCGACCCAAGATTGAGCCCGTATTTGCCTAGGCCAAGCTACCTCCTTGATATCCAAATCATCGGCAATCCCTCTCAAAGGGAAGAGGCACCCCGCCAACAACAAATACCTCGTGGGATACCGGCAAGGCCTATTCCCCCACCTTCCTATGTGCCTATCCCACCATACCCTACTCCTTATACACAATTCCGACCGGAAATCCCCAATACCCCGGGTATTAATGACTTGATGAACCTCGTGAATAGAGTCGACCTCGGGGTACATGAAGGGAGGGTCGACAACTACTTGGCCTTTTATCCCCAGTACTATCAAATGGCTCAACAAGGGTATATTGACCCTAATGGCCCTAAGCCCTCTTGGGCCCAACCACAACATTTGTTCCCTAATCAAGGGGACCAAGCTTGGAATCTTGGTGGTGGAGGGCATTCTAGCCAATGAGGAGGGTATGACCAAGGAGGAAGTTCTCACCGGTATGGCTACCCCCAAAATGAGGATGATGACGAGTGAAAGAGGCCTACCTCATCACCTCCATTTGTATGATACTTTTCTCTACCTCTCTCTTTTGTATATACATTGCATTTAGCTTAGCTTTCACTTGCATTTGTATTTCATACTGCATTTACATTAGTTAGTTCATATAGTATAGTTGGATTGTAATATATCTCACATGATTCATGTAGCTAGTTGCATATAGACTATAATTCATGCATAGTCACTAATGACCAATCCTATTCTTTTCTACACTAGAGATAGTGTTTAAATCGGTTTGGGGAGGTTTGATCATAAGTGACCTTAGTTTAAAACATGCATCATATAATATAGTGTAAGTTGCATTCATTTGTTATATATGTCATATAGAATTGCATTTAGGTAGAGCATGCATTCATTCATATCATATCATTGCATTTGCACTTTAATTTCCATAAAACTTTAAAAATCCAAAAACATGTATTTCCTTTTTATTCCCACCCCTACATGTACATTGAGGACAATGTCCAAAATAAAGTGGGGGATGGGAATCAGGGCCGTCTCAAGAAAAGTGGAGGCCCGGTGCAAAAAAAAAAATGAGGCCTCAAATTTACAAAATCAGAGAATAGATTCCAGAACTATCGTCGACCTTACCACTATCGATCGTTCTCCAATTCCTTGTCATACCTCCAATGGAGGCAAATACATTATTATTAAATTAACTAAAATTATAATTAAATTCTTTAAAATTCATTAAGAATTTAAGATTGAGAAGAAATACTATATATTTCGATTTTCATGAAACCCAAGTGTAAATCTGAGATTTTTGTATACGATTTAAACTGACAAGTGACAAAGTTTTGATTTTAATCTCTCTAATTGTAAACTTGAAATGGTTTGTGATGAATTGTAATCATATTTAAAGATTAAAAAAAAGGTTAGATAGGTTTATGGGATTAAAGAGCAAGTTTAGTTTTTTTAGGAAAGAAATTAATTATATTGGGGAAGGAGAAGATTGAGGATTGAAATTTGGAATGTAATGGAGTATGCCGTGTGCCTTCTTTCTTACTTCATTATTTTATTTATTTATTTATTTTCAATTTGTATATGGGTAATGCCAAGTTGGGCCCCAAAAATTTGAGGCCCAGTGCAAATGCACATAGAGCACCCCCTATTAGACGGGCCTGATGGGAATTTATATTCCAAAAATGCATAAAAATTGAAAAATTTCGTAAAATCACAAAAATATGTCTTTTAATTTCATAAAATCAAAAACCATAAAAATTTGAAAAATCGAAAAATCCAAAAACATGTTCATTTCCTTTGTAGTGTAGTCTTGTATATATTGTTTGTATATATTGTGTTTGTTCATCCTTGTTCACATTGATCGACTACGCCACATCCGAGACATGAGGATATTGAAGACCGCATGGTATGATCTTTCCAATCTCCTTTTTCCTTTTTATGTTAATGACTATGTGGCTTTATTTTGATTGATGCGGTATAAACAATGTGAATTTAGGACTTGCATTTAGATTATTTGGCATATTAGTTGGTAGAAGCATATGCATTAGGATGTATATATGTTAGTTGCATCATGGCATATAGTTTGCATGTTAGAAAAATTTTGTGAAACCGTCTACTTGGGAAGCTTGACAAGTGTATATAGGCCCTAGTAGATGTTTTTTCTTCTTAAGACTTTGCTTGTTAGAATACTTGTAAAACACCCTAGGATGTGTCATGCTAGTATCCTTTGACCCATGGATTAAGGCCTAGTCAAGAGTACCTTGTGGTGTGATAACTCCTTGGCTACCGTTTATTCCAAGGTGACCCTTGAAACCATGAAACCATCATTCATCCATGTTCTACCACATTTTTTTCATCAAAGGGAATGGGCACAAAAAGAAATTGTTCAAAAATTTGAGTTCAAGAAATGAAACGAAAAGAAAAGAAAAAGTTTGCAAAATGCATCAAAAGAAAAGAGGAGTAACAAAAATGAAAACTCCTATGCTTCAAAAATAAGCACCCTCGTTATTAATTGGGGTGACTTTGAAAATGTTCAAAAGAAAATGCAAAAAGTGAAAAGTTGTCAAGTATTGAAATGCCAAGAATCAAAAGAAATGGCAAAAGAAAATGTTCTCAAATGTTATATGCCACAAGAAATTGGGGGGAAAAACAACAACAAAGCAAACTCCCAAATGAAACTCAAATACTATCGATCCCTTTATCCATCATATCCATTTTTGTGCATGGTAGAGAGGGAATGACCCTTCTTCTTGTCTAGGCAAGAGGGGGAATTCCGCGATCCTCTAGTGTTTCTAACACCATAAGGATTCTACTCTTGACAAAAGCATTTAACGATTGAGGACAAAGGTACCCTAGCTTGACACAACTTGGAGGTGATTTATTGGTATCCTTCTAGGCTTAGTAGTTTGAAGAAATTGCATCTATGAAGGAGTGTGTACCCTTGAATTGCTTCCCTTGTAGATAACTTCCGCCACTTAGATGAGGAAAGTGGCTATTCTTTTGTAGATGCATCCATTACTTGATTTTGTGTGCTTAATGTTTGGATGTGTCGCCATTTTGGCAAGACCCACCTTGCCTTGCAAGAAGGCATCCTACCTCATGGTTGTCTTGTTGTGAGTTGAAGGAGCGGAGTGAGACCCGCTAATTGTCTCATATCGGTTATATTATTAGGATAGTTTAAATAAGGGTCTAGTTTTTGTCACCTCTTTACTCGGGACGAGTAAAGGTTCGGTTTGGGGATATTTGATGTGAACATTATATGCGCACATTTAGTCCCCTAATTGAGTCTATTTTGCATGCTTTTATAACATTTCATGACCATTTTATCAGTCAAATCCTTCCTATTTGCTTTCCTAGTGCATTTCATATGTTTTGTAGGAAAGAAGATAATTAGGCGGAATTTCCCGTTTTTCGTGCATATTTGGAAGCTTATTGACGATATTTGATGGACTAGTATGAAGAGGAGGCGAGAACTAAAGACTAATCCTACAAGAATAAGAAGAAAGTGAAGAGAAGGATTCTAAAGCAGAATCCGAGCGGCCAAAGAAATAAGACGCCCGTCCAAGAAGCATAATCCGAGCGTCCAAGCCTCGAAGACGCCTGGATTTCTCTGCTACAATCCGAGCGGATTTGCCTGAAGACGCTCGTCCACCCCTGCAAGAATCCGAGCGGATTCCCCTCCTGGACGAACGGATCGCGGCGTCTTCAGCTGAGATGCTCATCTCTCCGAAAAGACTAGCAATTCCCTGCTTAGAACTCAAAAATGTAATTACTAATTTAGGCTTAGTTAACCTAATGAAGCTCTACTATATATACCCCACTTGTAAATAATCAAGGTATCAATATTAGAGTAGAGAGCCTCCACATTAGAAATTCCTCTTAGATTAGATTAGGAATAGATTAGAATAGATTACTCTTTAATCTTTCCACAAAATTCACATTAATCTCTCTTTAATTATTGTTTAAGTTTGTTACTTTTGGGTAATTGAAGATTATTGGGTTATTATTGGAGGATTGACAAACCTTCATCAATCAATCAAGTTTGTTCTATTATTCTTTGCATTATTATTTTGGAATCTCCATAGGTATAATTCTCTTAATCCTTGTTTTAATTATTGTTAATCTTTTTTACTTGTTCATCTTGTTTTACCTTGTTAATATGATTGACAACCTTGTTAGCATGTTAAACTTGATAATGAGTGAGTAGTCTCTTAGCTAGGATTAGTGGGTAATTAGGAAAATCAACATGGGGATTGATTCATGCTTAATCTAATGTGTTTTCATAATCAAATTGTTTGATGAAATGCTAAGCCTATGAATCCTTGCATTTTTACCATCTCTTATCTACTCAACTTGACTTGTAAGATATAAACCAACTCGAGTCTTGTTAGACCATGCATAGAAGTTGAATAGGAGGAAAGTAAGTCGACTTGTAGGTGTTGCACAATCTAATCGATTCGGCTCCGGGACCCAACTCTTCCTATGAACCGTAAGACATAAACCAACTCGGTTCCTCCACAATATTAATTGTTTGCAACTTTGTAAACATGTTTGTATGATCAATTCTCATGAATTTCCTATGACCCCATGTTATCCTAGTGCTTTTAGTCATTTGTTTACATTTCTTAGTTCATTGTTTGCTTTACTTTATTGCTTGCATTAGTCTAGAACACAACTACAAACTCAAATCAATTGTGACACTAGCATAAATTGAGATAGATAGACTTAGAACCCAAAGCACACCGTCCCATGGATCGACCTCGACTTACCGCTAACTAGTTGTTTGTTGAGTATTATAAATGTGTTTGATTGGATGTGTGACGACCAACTCTTGATCATCAATATAAATTTAAAATAAGTTACCATAATTGTTACTTATAATTTTATAATACATTTATTAAATTCTAATTAATACTTTGCTGAGATTTATGTAGTATTTATTATGTTTATATTTAATGTTCAGCTGTAATTAATACTTGTATTTAATGTTGGGTTGACACGTGGCACATCCACAACGTTTCAACCCAGTTATATATATATATATATATATATATATATATATATATATATATATAGAGGCAAGATCTAATGAGTCCACCACTTCCATTGAGTCCATAAGTCCCTCTAAGGGCTATTGGATGGACTAAATGGAAGGTTGAGATGAATTTGATTAAAGGCCTTTAAAAAGAAAAGGAAAAAAATGTGGATGGTTGGATTGAGATGGATGGTTGAGATTAAAAATTACCAAAAAAATTTACCACTAATCAAATTTCTACACACTAATTAATTTTTCTTTCTCTCTCTAGCCCCTAATTAATCAGTTTTGACTTTTAGATTTCAGAAGTGTAAATGTAATGTTGTATGAGTTTTACAAGTGTAAATGTGACGGAAATTTTGAATTTATATAATTTTAACACTTTACAAGTGTAAATGTGAAGTTTTACGAGTGTAAATGTAACATTTAAAGAGTGTAAAATTTATTTTTTGTGACGGAAATTTTGAATTTATATAATTTTAACACTTTACAAGTGTAAATGTGAAGTTTTACGAGTGTAAATGTAACATTTAAAGAGTGTAAAATTTATTTTTTGTGACGGAAACTTTGAATTTATATAATTTTAACACTTTACAAGTGTAAATGTGAAGTTTTACGAGTGTAAATGTAACATTTTTAGAGTGTAAATTTAATTTTTTGTGACGGAAATTTTGAATTTATATAATTTTAACACTTTACAAGTGTAAATGTGAAGTTTTACGAGTGTAAATGTAACATTTTTAGAGTGTAAATTTAATTTTTTGTGACGGAAATTTTGAATTTATATAATTTTAACATTTTACAAGTGTAAATGTGAAGTTTTACGAGTGTAAATGTAACATTTTTAGAGTGTAAATTTAATTTTTTGGTGACGGAAATTTTGAATTTATATAATTTTAACATTTTACAAGTGTAAATGTGATGTTTTACGAGTGTAAATGTAATGTTTTAAGAGTGTAAATATAGTGTTTTAAGAGTAAAATGGTACTTTGAGTGTAACTTTGGTCCTTTATAAGTGTCACTTTTGTCCTTTACGAGTAAAACTTTAGTCCGACTACCAAAACACACCACCACCGTCGTCCTCCACCACCAACTCATATCCACAAAAAATATGAGTGCAAATCTATATAATTTTAACGAGTGTAAATGTAAAGATATACGAGTGTAAATGTAAAAAATATGAGTGTAAATGTAAAGAAATACGAGTGTAAATGTAAAGAAATAAGGGTGTAAATCTGAAAAATGCGTGTAAATGTAAAGAAATATGAGTGTAAATCTGAAAAATGCGTGTAAATGTAAAGAAATATGAGTGTAAATGTAAAAATTATGAGTGTAAATGTAAAGAAATACGAGTGTAATTGTAAAGAAATATGAGTGTAAATCTAAAAAATGTGTGTAAATGTAAAGAAATATGAGTGTAAATGTACACAAATACGAGTGTAAATGTAAAAAAAAATGAGTATAATAAATATATTTATAGATCTAAGAATAAAAATTATGATATTAAAAAAAAAAAAAAAAAAAATTGAAACGAGATCTGGAAGAAAGGAGAAACAAAAAACAAAATGGACAACAAAGACAAATCATCAAAACAAAAAACAAAAAGACAAAAACTAAAAAAAAAAAGAACAAAAAAGAGACGCATCAGAAATAAAGTGGCAGACAACTCATCCCACCCACTACCACCATAATAAATTAATAAAAGGACAAACTTTAAACAAAATTTGACGCAACAACATTTCAACAAACAGCAAACACTTAAACGTCACCCAACCACGGCCCTCATTATTTGTAGATCTGAAATAGAAAAAAATGGAAAATGAAGGCTGAGAGAACAGCCCGTGGTCGTGGGTGCGGGTGCGGCAAGGGTGCGGCCAGTGGTCGTTGGTTGCCGTCTCGGATCTCGTTTTTTTGGTTTCTTTCCGGATCTCGTTTATTGGTATTTTGGTGTTAGTGGTTGTTGTTGGTGGTGGTGCGTGAGGGTGGCGGTGGGAGAAAGGGTGGAAGGTGGTTGGGCTGGTGGAGGTGTGGGGCTCGGATCTGGCCAAAAAGGGAGAAAGGGAGGGAGATGGTCGGGCTAATGGTGGATATGAGGGTGTTGTTGGCGTGGGGTGGTGCGTGGTTTGGTGGAGCTGGCGTCGTGGTGGTGGGCCGCGTGGTGTTATTATTTTGTGGTGGTAGATCGACTTTTGGGGGTTTTTTTGTTTATGGTGGTAGGTGGTGGTGGCAGAGGTGGTGGATTTGTGGGTAGGCGGTGGTTGTGATTTGGTGGAGCGGTGGCGGTCAAGAGGGTCGAGGCGGGGAGGGAGCTCAAGGTGGGGGTAGAAGACGGCTCGTGGTGGTCGTGGGTTGTTGGGCGTGGGTGACGGTGGGTGGGGTGGTCGGTGGTAAGGCTGAGAGGAGGGAATTTATTTTTTGATTTTTTGAATTTTGGATTTTTTTGGTTTTCTGAAATTTTTGGTTTTTAGAGAGATGTGAATGATGATATTTGTGTGATAGGAGAGAGAAGTGGGTGGAAAAAGAATGGTTATATAGTAAAATTAAGGGTTGATTAGTGAGGTAGTGAGAGAGAGTGACTTACATTAGCATTAATCCCTTCTTTTTGCACTAATCCCTTCCTTTTTTCCCTTCAATCTCAGCCCCTCATCCCATCTTTTCAATGGTCCTAAAGAGGACTTATGGACTCAATGGATTTTGGTGGACTCACTTGATCCTTACTCTATATATATATATATATATATATATATATATATATATATATATATATATATATATATATATATATATATATATATATATATATATATATATATATATATATAGGCCGGATCCGGTGAGGCCGTTAATTATGGCGAGGCGGCCGGCCTCACCAAATTCTTTCAGTAAACTTGGGGTGGACTGATTCTTCCTAACTTGGGCGAACATATTTAATTTGGGCTGAAAATTTGGGGTTATTCCTAACTTTTCATTTGATCCAAATATTTTCTCTATCTAAAATAAACAATCAACATTGACCCAATACTTAACCCCCCCCCCCCCTCCCCTTCTCTATCAAAATATAACAACGAACACAACATCATGATATCTCATTTTCCTAGAAAATTGTTCATAGATTTCGTCGATTTCCTGGAAAATTTGAATCAACAACAACAATTGCAACGATTCATGATTTCGCAATTATTCAACTCATCAGAAATTCATGATTTTTGATGATTCATGATTTCGCAATTATTTAAATCTAGGGCCTGATTCATGATTTCGCAATTATTTA
Source organism: Silene latifolia (assembly GCF_048544455.1). Lineage (NCBI taxonomy): Eukaryota > Viridiplantae > Streptophyta > Magnoliopsida > Caryophyllales > Caryophyllaceae > Silene > Silene latifolia. Next base: position 140,218,425 of record NC_133531.1, read on the forward strand.
AATCATCAGAAATTCATCGCGTATACGAATTTGATTAACTGATTATGTTGCGCATTATGCGAATTTGTGTTTGATTATGCTTATTATCACCGGTGTTACCAAATTGTTGACCTTAATACTATTAGTGATATGGAAGTTTGAAATATGTTTGATTCAATATTCTTTCGTTTGCGAATGGTTTTGATCGGTGAGACTCGATACTTGATCCATTTTTTATTGTTTCCGTGATAATGAAGAAACATGGATTCTCGGTTTTGCTCATTATATCTCAGCTATGTTCTGTGTTGAGCTTAGAATCCACAGGACCTGCTTTCATGTGGTGTCCTCATATTGATATGTAAGGATTAATATATCTCCAATATTGTTTTTGCTAATGTCAAATATTTACCTTTAATGAAAATCTATTGTGTTCTTCCATTGCGACATTTGCGTGCTTGATTATTCACAAAAGCTATAGTGTTGATGTGAACTCATCTTTTATGTTATGGTTAATTATAACAGGGATCTGGAAGAAAATGTAAATTATCAAACACTTTCGTCGAAAATATAAAATTTGATCATTTTTTATTTTGTGAATCATAGACCTTATTTTGTGAATTTTAGAGCTTATATTGTGAATGTTAGAAGACAATGTTGTGAAACTTGGTCATAAATGGTCGAAATCACCTATTTTCCTCATTACCTTATTTTGTGAATCTTATGCCCTATTTTGTGAATCCTAAAGCTTGTTTTGTGAAACTAGAAGACAATATTTTGAAACTTGGTTATAAATTATCAAAATCACCTATTTTTCTCCTTGTCTTATTTTGTGAATCTTATACTTTATTTCGTGAATCCTAGAGCTTGTTTTGTGAAACTAAAAGGCAATATTGTGAAATTGGGTCATAAAATGGTCGAAATCACCTATTTTACGTCTCCGTCTGATTGTCCCCTGAGCATTGCATAGTGAGCAAACTTGAGACTCAACTTTTCTTGTTTCTGAATGTTTATGCTTAAGGTTCCTGCGATCATTATTTTACTGCTTTTGCATCATTAGAGTTCTGAATTTGGAAGCTGGTACCTTAACTTGCATGAAACACTTGTATTCTTATTTTGATACTTACAATGACCTGTATAAAACTAGACTATTCTTAGAAAGTATAGCAAGTTTTTTAGAAAGTATAGAAAGTTCTAGATTCACATTAACACACTAACACTCTTTTGTTGGCAATTACATGATTCAATCAGAAATTCACGAAGTACTAGATACGAATCTTATTTTGCTCTTTTTCTTATTTTGTGAATCTTAGGCCTTATTTTGTAAATTTTACAGCTTGTTTTGTGAAACTGGAAGTCAATATTGTAAAATTTCTTCACAAGTGGTTGATATTACCTATTTTGCTTTTTTTTTTTTTCGTGAATCTCAGACCTTGTTTTGTGAATCTTAGAGCTTGTTTTGTGAACCTGTAAGTTAATATTCTGAAACTTGGTCGTAAATGGTTGAAATCACCTATTTTGCTATTTTCCTTATTTTGTAAATCTTAGACCTTATTTTGTGAATCTCAGAGCTTATTTTGTGAACCTAGAAGATAACTCTTTTGTCGGCAATTACATGATTCAATCAGAAATTCATGAAGTATTAGATACGAATCTTATTTTGCTCCTTTTCTTATTTTGTGAATCTTAGCCCTTATTTTGTGAATTTTACAGCTTGTTTTGTGAAACTAGAAGGCAATATTGTTAAAATTATTCACAAGTGGTTGAAATTACCTATTTGGCTTTTTTTTTTTGAATCTCAGACCTTGTTTTGTAAATCTTAGAGCTTGTTTTGTGAACCTGTAAGTTAATATTCTGAAACTTGGTCGTAAATGGTTGAAATCACCCATTTTGCTCTTTTCCTTATTTTGTATATCTTATACCTTATTTTATGAATCTCAGAGTTTATTTTGTGAACCTAGAAGATAACTCTTTTGTCGGCAATTACATGATTCAATCAGAAATTCATGAAGTACTAGATACGAATCTTATTTTACTCTTTTTCTTATTTTGTGAATCTTAGGCCTTATTTTGTGAATTTTACAGCTTGTTTTGTGAAACTGGAAGCCAATATTGTAAAAATTCTTCACAAGTGGTTGAAATTACCTATTTTTTTTGGTGAATCTCAGACCTTCTTTTGTGAATATTAGAGCTTGTTTTGTGAACCTATAAGTTAATATTCTGAAACTTGGTCGTAAATGGTTGAAATCACCTATTTTGCTCTTTTCCTTATTTTGTGAATCTTAGACCTTATTTTGTGAATCTCAGAGCTTATTTTGTGAACCTAGAAGATAATATTCTGAAACTTGGTCATAAGTGGTTTAAATCACCTATTTTGCTCTTTTTCTTATTTTTGTGAATCATAGGCCTTATTTTGTGAATTTTACAGCTTGTTTAGTGATACTAGAAGGCAATATTGTAAAAATTATTCATAAATGGTTGAAATTATGTATTTTGCTTTTTTTTATTGTGAATCTCAAACTTTATTTTGTGAATCTTAGAGCTAGTTTTGTGAACCTAGAAGACAATATTCCGAAACTTGGTCATAAGTGGTTGAAATCACCTAATTGCTCTTTTTCTTATTTTGTGAATCTCAGACATTGTTTTGTGAATCCTAGAGCTTGTTTTGTGAAACTAGAAGATAATATTCCGAAACTACGTGAATTTTCACATAGCAGTCTCATTCTTTATGTCCCTTTTTAATAGTAATTATGTATATTCGTAGAAATTATAATTTTTCCAAAAAAGTATTTAATTTAAGGTTTAACTCTTCACAGGGGATATATCGGAAGAAGAGGAAGAAGTGGAAGAAGTAGAGAATAGAGAATGATGTACGTGTGAGGATGATGACGATCGAAGACACGCAAGTTTTAAATATGTTTTATTCTTTTCTACGTTTGATTTTTTTTGGTTTTTTTTTTTGGTTGTAAACTTAAGCATTTGGTCAGTTGGTTTTGTTTAGCGAAGGAATTTACGCAATTGTGTGAACCTTGAAGGTCATTTTTAATGAAACTTGGACCTTAATGTGTGTGAAATCTCGTTTACTTACGAAGTTTTTTTGTTTCCTATTTTGTGAATCCTACACCTTAATTTGTGAAACTGGAAGGTGTTTTCGTGAAACTTGGACTTAAATGTGTGCAATTGTTTACCTACGAAGTTTTTAATTTTTTATTTTGTGAAGCGTACACGATTAATTTGTGAAACTTAGACCTTATTTTGTGAATCTTAGACCTTAATTTGTGAAACTGGAAGATGATTTCGTGAAACCTAGACTTAAATGTGTGAAATCGTTTACTTTGAACAAGGGTCTGAATTTTTGCCTTAATACAAAGATGTAGGATTCACAAATTGTGAATCCTACACCCGTTTTTTTGTGAATCCTACATATTAGTTTGTGAAACTTAGACACTATTGTGAAACGTGGTCATAAATGGTTGAAATTATCTATTTTGCTCTTATTCTTATTTTGTGAATCCTAGAACCTGTTTTGTGAATCCTACGGCTTGTTTTGTGAAATTAGAAGGTAATATTGTGAAACTTGGTTATAGTTGGTTGAAATCACCTATTTTGCTCTTGTTGTTATTTTGTGAATTCTAGAGCCTGTTTTGTGAATCTTAGACCTTGTTTTGTGAATCTTAAAGCTTATATTGTGAAACTAAAAGGTAATATTGTGAAACGTGGTCATAAATGGTTGAAATTATCTATTTTGCTCTTGTTCTTATTTTGTGAAGCCTAGACCTTGTTTTGTGAATCTTAGAGCTTATATTGTGAAACCAAAAGATAATATTGTGAAACGTGGTCATAAATGGTTGAAACTATCTATTTTGCTCTTGTTCTTATTTTGTGAATCCTAGAGCCTGTTTTGTGAATCCTACGGCTTGTTTTGTGAAATTAGAAGGTAATACTGTGAAACTTGGTCATAAATTGGTTGAAATCACCTATTTTGCTCTAGTTTAGTGATACTAGAAGGCAATATTGTAAAAATTATTCATAGATGGTTGAAATTATGTATTTTGCTCTTTTTTTGTGAATCTCAAACCTTGTTTTGTGAATCTTAGAGTTAGTTTTGTGAAACTAGAAGATAATATTCTGAAACTACGTGAATTTACACATAGCAGTCTCATTCTTTATGTCCCTTTTTAATAGTAATTATGTATATTCGTAGAAATTATAATTTTTCCAAAAAAGTATCTAATTTAAGGTTTAACTCTTCACAGGGGATACATCGGAAGAAGAGGAAGAAGTGGAAGAAGTAGAGAATAGAGAATGATGTGCGTGTGAGGATGATGACGATCGAAGACACGCAAGTTTTAAATATGTTTTATTCTTTTCTACGTTTGATTTTTTTTGGTTTTTTTTTGGTTTTTTTTGGTTGTAAACTTAAGCATTTGGTCAGTTGGTTTTGTTTAGCGAAGGAATTTACGCAATTATGTGAACCTTGAAGGTCATTTTTAATGAAACTTGGACCTTAATGTGTGTGAAATCTCGTTTACTTACGAAGTTTTTTTGTTTCCTATTTTGTGAATCCTACACCTTAATTTGTGAAACTGGAAGGTGTTTTCGTGAAACTTGGACTTAAATGTGTGCAATTGTTTACCTACGAAGTTTTTAATTTCTTATTTTGTGAAGCGTACACGATTAATTTGTGAAACTTAGACCTTATTTTGTGAATCTTAGACCTTAATTTGTGAAACTGGAAGATGATTTCGTGAAACCTAGACTTAAATGTGTGAAATAGTTTACTTTGAACAAGGGTCTGAATTTTTGCCTTAATATAAAGATGTAGGATTCACAAATTGTGAATCCTACACCCGTTTTTTTGTGAATCCTACATATTAGTTTGTGAAACTTAGACACTATTGTGAAACGTGGTCATAAATGGTTGAAATTATCCATTTTGCTCTTGTTCTTATTTTGTGAATCCTAGAGCCTGTTTTGTGAATCCTACGGCTTGTTTTGTGAAATTAGAAGGTAATATTGTGAAACTTGGTCATAATTGGTTGAAATCACCTATTTTGCTCTTGTTGTTATTTTGTGAATTCTAGAGCCTGTTTTGTGAATCTTAGACCTTGTTTTGTGAATCTTAGAGCTTATATTGTGAAACTAAAATGTAATATTGTGAAACGTGGTAATAAATGGTTGAAATTATCTATTTTGCTCTTGTTCTTATTTTGTGAAGCCTAGACCTTGTTTTGTGAATCTTAGAGCTTATATTGTGAAACCAAAAGATAATATTGTGAAACGTGGTCATAAATGGTTGAAACTATCTATTTTGCTCTTGTTCTTATTTTGTGAATCCTAGAGCCTGTTTTGTAAATCCTACGGCTTGTTTTGTGAAATTAGAAGGTAATATTGTGAAACTTGGTCATAAATTGGTTGAAATCACCTATTTTGCTCTTGTTTAGTGATACTAGAAGGCAATATTGTAAAAATTATTCATAAATGGTTGAAATTATGTATTTTGCTCTTTTTTGTGAATCTCAAACCTTGTTTTGTGAATCTTAGAGCTAGTTTTGTGAACCTAGAAGACAATATTCCGAAACTTGGTCATTAGTGGTTGAAATCACCTAATTGCTCTTTTTCTTATTTTGTGAATCTCAGACATTGTTTTGTGAATCCTAGAGCTTGTTTTGTGAAACTAGAAGATAATATTCCGAAACTACGTGAATTTTCACATAGCAGCCTCATTCTTTATGTCCTTTTTTAATAGTAATTATGTATATTCATAGAAATTATAATTTTTCCAAAAAAGTATCTAATTTAAGGTTTAACTCTTCACAGGGGATACATCGGAAGAAGAGGAAGAAGTAGAGAATAGAGAATGATGTACGTGTGAGGATGATGACGATCGAAGACACGCAAGTTTTAAATATGTTTTATTCTTTTCTACGTTTGATTTTTTTTGGTTTTTTTTTGGTTGTAAACTTAAGCATTTGGTCAGTTGGTTTTGTTTAGCGAAGGAATTTACGCAATTGTGTGAACCTTGAAGGTCATTTTTAATGAAACTTGGACCTTAATGTGTGTGAAATCTCGTTTACTTACGAAGTTTTTTTGTTTCCTATTTTGTGAATCCTACACCTTAATTTGTAAAACTGGAAGGTGTTTTCGTGAAACTTGGACTTAAATGTGTGCAATTGTTTACCTACGAAGTTTTTAATTTCTTATTTTGTGAAGCGTACACGATTAATTTTTGAAACTTAGACCTTATTTTGTGAATCTTAGACCTTAATTTGTGAAACTGGAAGATGATTTCGTGAAACCTAGACTTAAATGTGTGAAATCGTTTACTTTGAACAAGGGTCTGAATTTTTGCCTTAATACAAAGATGTAGGATTCACAAATTGTGAATCCTACACCCGTTTTTTTGTGAATCCTACATATTAGTTTGTGAAACTTAGACACTATTGTGAAACGTGGTCATAAATGGTTGAAATTATCTATTTTGCTCTTGTTCTTATTTTGTGAATCCTAGAGCATGGTTTGTGAATCTTACGGCTTGTTTTGTGAAATTAGAAGGTAATATTGTGAAACTTGGTCATAATTGGTTGAAATCACCTATCTTGCTCTTGTTGTTATTTTGTGAATCCTAGAGCCTGTTTTGTGAATCTTAGACCTTGTTTTGTGAATCTTAGAGCTTATATTGTGAAACTAAAAGGTAATATTGTGAAACGTGGTCATAAATGGTTGAAATTATCTATTTTGCTCTTGTTCTTATTTTGTGAAGCCTAAACCTTGTTTTGTGAATCTTAGAGCTTATATTGTGAAACCAAAAGATAATATTGTGAAACGTGGTCATAAATGGTTGAAACTATCTATTTTGCTCTTGTTCTTATTTTGTGAATCCTAGAGCTTATTTTGTGAATCCTACGGCTTGTTTTGTGAAATTAGAAGGTAATATTGTGAAACTTGGTCATAAATTGGTTGAAATCACCTATTTTGCTCTTGTTCTTATTTTGTGAATCCTAGAGCCTGTTTTGTGAATCTTAGACCTTGTTTTGTGAATCTTAGAGCTTATATTGTGAGCCTAGACCTTGTTTTGTGAATCTTAGAGCTTATATTGTGAAACCAAGAGATAATATTGTGAAACGTGGTCATAAATGGTTGAAATTATCTATTTTGCTCTTGTTCTTATTTTGTGAAGCCTAGACCTTGTTTTGTGAATCCTACGGCTTCTTTTGTGAAATTAGAAGGTAATATTGTGAAACTTGGTCGTAAATTGGTTGAAATCACCTATTTTGCTCATGTTCTTATTTTGTGAATCCTAGAGCCTGTTTTGTGAATCCTAAAACTTGTTTTGTGAAACTTGGTCATAAATGGGTGGCATGAAGCTTATTTTTCCTATTTTGTGAAACTTAGCCCTTATTGTGTGAAACTTGAGCCTCAATTTGTTGGAGGTGTTCACCCTCATTGTGTCTATACCTGATTTAGTGAAACACTAAATCAATGACGGAGATATCAAACTGAAATCATTCAGGGACCAGGTTGAGTAATGAATCTGTAAGTGCTTAATACTTGGTTTGAAAAGAATGTTCAGAGTAGCGAGTAGCGGCATCTCGTATTTCTTATTTTGTGAATCCTAGATCTTGTTTTGTGAATCCTTGAGCTTATATTGTGAAACTAGAAGTTGATTTTGTGAAACTTGGTTATAAATGGTTGAAGTCAGGTAGGGCGCTGTTAATTATGGCGAAGCAGTCTGCCTCACCTGAGTTTAGACCTGATTTGTGAAACTTGGACCTTAATTATTTTGTGAAACTTAGACCTTATTTTGTGAACCTTAACCTTATTTTGTAAATCTAAGAACTTATTGAGTGGCTGTTGACGTATATTAGCATTTTTTTTGTACGAAAGAGGGGCTGACGTATATTAGCATTAACAAAGTAAATAAAAATCCTATATTTATATTTGTTCATCTATATGAGACTCGAACTCACATCTTGCGCTATAGCACAATGCTCTACCTTTTGAGCTAATAGATGATATTAGTCAAAAAATTATTTATGTATTAACAAATAACAAACCTATCGAAACACTAGTGATTTGATGTACATTTGAAAACATCTTTGTAAACATTTACAATAACACAATAAACAAAAATAATCACAAATAAAGTTGAACCTACTAATTTTGTGAATCATTGATCTAATTCTTAAGCTACAGCTTGTGAGGCTGTTTGATTTATCTAAGCTTGGGCCTGATTTTGTGAACCTTGTGCATGTTTTTGTGAATCTTGGACCTTATTTTGTGAATCTAAGACTTGATTATTTTAAAAATATATAAAAAAAGCAGAAAATATGGGAAGTATTGTTTGAGACTTTAATGCACTACACCACTACGCCCCATGGAAATGATACATGTGGTGACGTAGCAGGAGTGCATTACCCGTGCTTGTTCCGCACAAGGGGCAGCAATCATCAGCTCTGTAAAAGGGAACCCGAACCCTTGACATCCTGTTGTTACGAATAGGTCTGCTTGAGACAGTTGACATCCTGTTGTTACGAATAGGTCTGCTTGAGACAGTTGATTCAAGACGAGGCTCATCTGTTGAAGGTAGTGGGCCGATAAAGCGCTGGAATTCAAACAATATATTACCATCATTATCATATCATCATTAATTCATTATCATCTCATTATCATCACCACCAATAGTAGTAGTATATGAGTTACCTGAGGAGTTGCAACTTCAGGCCCAAATTCTGCAACAGGTCCTGTTTCCTACATCATCACCAATATATTACCATTTGTACCAAAAAAAAGAAAAAAAATATATTACCATCATTATCGCTATCGCATGTGTTAGTATGGATAAGCTAATATATACTCCGTACAATAAAGATAAGAAAGATATGGGAATGAAGTAGGACTCATCAGTAGCAACTAAAGGAAGTTTTGAATTTGAGATTTTACCCAGAAATGAAGAGATGAAGAACAGGTCAACTTTGCTTGTGCATAATCACTCTCATTCTCGAATATGAGCTTTGCAGTCCATTGGCCAACCTTTAGAATTTCCACGCTGCACATCCAGAAACATCAAAGATAAAAGCACCAAAATGATAAACGAATTGCATTATTAAATGGACTTACTAAAGCCACCAACTACTTCATTAGCAAGTGGTAAACATGAGAGTCCTTACTAAAGTCATAGGACCTCTCAAGTTTACCAATCACAGCATTCTTAAAATTAACAGCCCCTTGAACTTGTGAACATGACCTTTGCATTCTAACACAACTTCGACCATTTCTAGACTTTGTGAAACTACTTCGGATTTTTCTCAGGGATCTAGTCAAGTTTAGGTTAGCCTACTGAGACATCTGCACACCCACCCGAGTTTCAAACCAAGTCGTAGTAATATAGTTACACTAGAAAATTTCATAAGATTCTGAATGAGACACATGCACAACCAATCGAGTGGAGACCCCCCTGCCTCAAGATCCTAACAGACTCAATTAAGATATGTTCATGAAATATTTATCACTCCCTAGGTTAAACATTTACTGCACACAATTGTCATCATAATCAACCAGATCGTCACTCAATCAATTCTCACCCAACCCCAGCTCTCACTCTCACCAGACACACTCACAGTCACATTAGCATTAGTATGTGACGGCAGCATTTTATAGCCTATGTTATTCCGACTCGTTTAGTTGTATATGATACGAGTGCTTATCCAAAAGTCGTACCCATCTGTTCGTGCTGTACTACTATTATATCCATGTACACAGTATGACAACAACATTGCTTCATGGCTCTCGCGAATTGCGGGATAAGGGCCTAAGCCCTAAGGGGCGACCCTTGTAGGATTCACAAAAACATGCACAAGTTAATCAGATTATAATAAAGACTTAATAAACTACCTTTGTCATAGCTAGTACTTCCAATGATTTCGAGATTGAAAGCGGAGAACATTCAAAAAAGTACCCTACTAAAAAAAAGCCCTCTCTCAATGACCACATAATGATCTTGGAAACCTCGCAATTACCAAGACTCTGAAATCGAATCATTTTCCTGAAATACAACCTAACTAAAAGTAAAGTTATTCACTAAAAATAGTTGGTACTTTTCCACAATTTCGTTTCCGAGTGATGTCCGAAGAACTAATATAAGCCAACCACATACTCTAACAAGTACAAAGCAACAGAGAACAATTTCACAAAAGTGATCAGGAAGTTAGAAAATGTAACCTGTAAGCATGGAAGGATAGGAGGATTTCGTTCTTGCAAGAAGTGAATGCACATCAGTACATACCTGTAAAAGTAAATCACGACTGATTTCGAAGAGGTAACAGTATGATTCTTACCAATTGCATCATTATACGCTTGTATATTTAAAGATACGTGCACACAGGTAATTACACCTATCAGAAGCGACCTGACCCAACCCCTCAACCAGACCCAAAATGCCTCAAACCTAAAACTGACACAATAAAAAATACTCAATTTATTACCGTCTCATAGGGGCATAGGATCTACAATTTCCCTATATGTTATGGTAAATACGATTAATCGAATTGTAAAACAAATAGATAGTGGAACTGTAAATACAACATCAAATATCCCCAGTTTCAGTGATACACTAATAGAACTTGAGCTCTATTCTATAAATTACAGCACTCAACAACCCCTCATAAAGATCAATCTCTGAACTAAATTACCTCCTTTGCCGAAAGATCTATAGCCAGAAGTCCCTGTAGAACTGGTCGTCGTCGGCCATTCTCTACTTAGTGAGTATATCGAGCAGCAACATGTGCCCGAGGACGAAACGCTGCTGGACCTGCAGTGAAAATCGAACAAGGCTTCTAAATAATATTTAGTCAGACAGAAGAATAAACCACAAGTAGAGACTAGGAGTAGACAATGTCATCTGCAATATGTTGAAGGCTTATTGCCTAATAGCCGTTACCCGAGCCTTCAAGAGAGTCATTGGCTCAATTTGGATAAGATTAATCGGAGAAGACGGAAGAAAAAGTACGGATAAATTGAAACCACAAACTATTGAATCGAAAGTACCTGAGTTAATGGCGGATGGCGATTGACGAAGTGAAGCTCACTATTAATGGCGATCGAAAGCTCACCTTTCTTACCTATTTAAGTACATGAGTTAATGTCGGAGAAGTGATACAAATATTATTCCGACGAAATCCAGTACATTAAACACGAAATTGAAAGCCGAAATCAATCGAAAACTGATTAAAATCATAATAAAATAAGAGATAGAAATTAACCTACTTTACGACATAGAAGACCGCCATCGTTGCAAAGAGGAGTGATGTAACGCCTCAAAAATTGCTACGGATTATGGAGTTATGGATTGATTAACTGGCGAATTGATGATGATCGGTAAATTAGAACGAAATATGAGAAGAATTGGGGGAAATTGGAGAATTAGGTCATAATCGTATAATGGATGAAATTGAGATTAATTCGTTACGAATTAGGAATTGCAAGTACGACAATACTTAAGTTGAGGAGGATAATGGCGGATGGAAAGCTTAGTAGCAATGGTGGTCAGAAGCACAGTGTTAATGGCGACTGACGAGATGAAGATGATGGAGCTGAGTTAAAGAGAGAGAGAAGGAGACACGTGGTGAAAATGAAAATGAATTGAGTAAATGAGCTGTTAGCTGTGCAGGTGGTGGATAATATGGGGGGATACGTGGCATCATCTGGTGAGTCTATAGTTGTTAGATCCGACGGTTTAGGGTGGGTAAAGCTGCCTCACCCTAAGAAGGGTGACTCACATGATTCAATTTCTATATATATATATATATATATATATATATATATATATATATATATATATATATATATATATATATATATATATATATATAGGGGCGGGTTCAGGTACGAACTAAAGTTTGGTACGAACCGTACGAACTATCCCCAAATCAATAAAACACACGCTGACATTTCAATTGTAAACTATTCTCCCACTCCACCTCATTCATGCTCCCCGACATTCAATTATTCCTATCCTCTCTTCTCTCACCCCGACACACAGGCCATGACCCACGACTTCCGGTCGCCGACGCCGGACCACCAAACACAGTCGGAATACGCAGACGACCCCACTACGACCATCTAATCTACCAATCGATCCTATTCGTATTTCGTTTGTCTCCTTCATGCTTCTCATCATTGATTCGTCTCGCCGGAAGCACGAGACCTGCAAGCTGTCCTACTATATAATTACAATGCAGTTTAGCATCTGATATGACTATTGTAGGGAAATTTGATTGCGCGAGGAGTCATTCAATTCCATCTCGCTGGGAGGACCGCATGCTGGTATTGCTTCAATTCCACTTTGTGGCGTAAGTGATTCTTTGTTCTTGACAACCTTTTTATCGATGTTGATCGTTGACCCTTCTGCTTAATTGAGTTTTCTGCTTGCAGTCTGGTATATTCTGTGAACTAGTAAATGTACTCATTTAATCCGATGCCTACTCAGATTAGAGTAACTGTGACGTTTCTGCTTACAGTTCGATAAAATTTGTGACGGGAAATCGTGGGCAATGGTATGATCAAATGGAGCCTGTGATGGCTTTTCGGATGACTCATGACCGGTAAGGTTATTAATTTAGAAATTCCCGATGGTTAGTGGAATAGTTGTGTTGAATGCTTGACTGTAGGATGAGAGAGATAAAGCTGGGGTTTTGGGGTTATCGTCGAAGATGTTAGGGTGATTGGCGATTGGTGGTTGTGATGTTAAGGAAGCGATTGCTGGAGGTGAGCGATTGACAGAGGTGTTTGTGAATAAACTCTGGTGATAATATTGTGTTATGGAATGATTTGCAGACAGTTTTGAAGCGGATAAGTTATTTTGCTGGGAGTTTTGGGAGAATTTCAGCGAGGATGAAGTCAATCTATAAATCTGGCATGGACGACGGTGGCTGCATCAGCGGTTCTGTTGCTGTTGCTGTTGCTGATGGCCCCGCCATTTGAGGAGATTTTTGGATTGAAAGTCAATCAAATTATGGAGATTTCTGGTTTCTTTGATCGTTTAAAAGAAGTTACCTTTGATTATTTCTCTCAGACCAGTAAGTTTCACATGGATTAGTCGAAAGTTTCATGTGGATAGTTGAAATCACATTTGAACCAGAGTACGCATTACTCAGGAAATGCCTTACAAAACCCGCAACTTTTATACATGTTATAGATGATCTTTATAACATATATGGCTCTTTGGAAGAACTGAATTGCTTCACGAAGGCTGTGGAGAGGTTGGTATTAAATTAATTATCAGTGCATGATTGATGATACACTAAATGGTGCACTAATAAATTATACATGACATGCTAGATGGGATTCTGAAGAATTGCAGCAACTTCCTGAATGGATAAAGATTTTGTTCGAATAGCTGATGAGATTCAGAGAGAAAAAGACTGTGATGATATATCCATTTACTTGATCGTTGTAGTAAATTATGTGCTTTCATTTAAAACACGCGTATCTGAATGTATAATATGTGTATCTGGAGTAAGTAATATGTGTATCTAGGTAATGTAGACTTCGAATCAGAAGTGTTTGTGGCTGTATTGAGAGTGACTTTAGTGGTCTGAACAATTAAAGTGACGGTAGTTGGCGTGTCGCCATCTTCTTTTCCATGATAGTGACGGTGTTAGTTGTTGAGTTAACTAGTGTCTTTCTTTGTTCACATCATTATTAAGTTCTTATTATTCCAGTAATTTACAATGCTGTCTCTATGCTCATGTTTATGCTTTTGCTTATACGGTTTTCAAAGTGATTCTCTATTTGAACAACTCAAAAGCACAAGCATGGAACTGCATTCTGTGGGAATATTTAGAAAACAAGCATTGCAAATTCAACCGCTTAAAGAGCTTGTTAAGTTGTTATGCGCCACCAATGAGGTCCTGAGCTAACGTTACAATTAGATATTAAAAGGATGTACTAAGTTATTTACGCGGTTTGTATCCCAAATAACCTTTTGAATGTACTATTGTTTGTACTTTATACATGGTTAAATAATATTTTCACAAAATTAGATGGGTTTTCGGTTATTTACGGTGAACCACAAGAACGAGAAAATTGAATATATTATGAATATGATTAAGAGAAAGTGGGAAATGTATCTAGCTAATTAGAGGTATGTATCTAGTTAGCTAAAGATATGTATGTATCTAAAAATTTAAGGAAGTGTATCTGACTAGCTAAAGGTATGTATCTAGCAACTTAAACGGGTGTATCTAGGATGCTAAAGGATTGGAAAGGGTCTATGTAACACCCCGTATTTTATTAAGTTGGATAAAATTCTTTTAATTGCTATTTTGAATTTAATTACATCATTTAACGATTTATATATATATGCTTAGCTAAGTAATTAATTTCATCATAATTCGATACGTTAATTTTAATAATCATTAATAAGTTTATTTAAAGTTAGTTCGAGTTTATTGAAGTTAGTTCGAGTTTATTTATTTAATAATTTCCGTTTTTTTACGAGTCCTTATGAAAGTTGTTTTAAGTGAACCCGAGATGGATTTTGGGAACAAAACCGTCCAATTAGCTATTTTGAGCTTATTTCACTAAATTAGCAATTTTTATTAATATCCGTTAGTTTTGTAAAAATCGCTAATAATTCGGATTCAAGCTGATATTGTATTATTTACGTTAACTAGCTGAGTTTATTTTATTTTCACTCATTAAATTTATTTATTATTGATTCCGTTTTATTACTGAAACTTTTACTTAAACCGGTTAAATTTAATTCGAAACGGTTTTAATAACTATCGAAGTTTCTTAACGATGAAGAAGCGTACGTATAATAAAAGAGCGAGTGCAAGTGCTCCCCCACTTCCACGTCTCTTTCTTCTTCTCGTTTCTTCTTTCTTCATATTTTTCCCTGTTTGATTTTTTGGATCTTCAAAATCGATATCGTCACTCCGTTTGTCATCCGTTTTCAACTATTTTTGTTCCATAGCGCTCCTTTCGTCGTTCTCGTCAATCCGTTGTAAGTAAAATTCATTTTCGTCATGTATTTTTACAAACCCATTTATATTTTCAGCTTTATTTATTATAAGACGGTTGTATGTACTAAAATAGACGGTCTGGTAGAAGATTAAAAAGGTAACAATTATAGATTACTCGATATTACTTGTAAAATATGTTTATTTCGAATGCTGGTTAGTCTGTTTTATAATTAAGACGGTGTATAATTATATATAGGGATCCTTATGGATGTTAATTAGTCAGTTGTATAGTTGAGACGGTGTATACTGATATGTGGAGATGATTGAGACGGTGTATACTGACCTCTAGGGATCATTTGGGATGCTAGCTAGTAAGTGGTATATTTAAGACGGTGTATCTTTGACATGTATGGATTGTTTTGGGTGATAATTGGTGTGTTTTATAGTTGAGACGGTGTATACTGACATGTAGGGATTGTTTTGGACTAATTTGGACTCTGTGTTGGGGCGATTTTTGTAGTCTTTAGGGTCTGTTTTTGAGTTGCTTTATACTTGTGGATTTCCGCTCTAAAACCGTTTTAAATGCCGACTTAGTTGGCTCGGCTAGGATTTGTTTTTAGGCGCGAGAATGGAGTCTTAAGGGGACGATTGGTACTGTTTTGGGCGAGGGGACGAGAGCCGTCATCGTGGATTTTCACTTTGCATTTGAGGACTGGAGTTGGGGTCGAACTTAGGCATCTTTTGGGTTCTGTTTTGGACTGATTTTTGGGTCGGGTTATGAAGTAGTGTGAAGGGTGGCTATGGGTAGTCGGGTGGTGGTCGTGTCGGACTCCCAAGTGGCCTAGTGTGGCCCGGCCGTGGCCTAGCTAAGTCACGAGTTTGAGGCCATGTGTAGTTGGTGGTTAGGCCGAGTTTGAGGTTGTCATAATAACTTTTGAGCCGTGTCCATAAATTGTTTTGACGCTAGTTTGGTTTATTTAAAATATAATTTAATTAATTTCCGTCTCATATTTTATATAAAGATAATTCGTTAATATCGTCCTTTCACATAATTATTTTAGGTGGCTCATATGTGGTTGAAGATGAAGAGTAATTTTGGGTTTTAGAAGCTTTCTCAAGTTATTACTTGTCTCTTTGCTAGCGCAAGGTAACTATTCCGAGTTACTCGACGAATTAATGTCACATTAGTAGTTAATGTTGTGCTCGTTGTTTGTTAAGTGTTTAGGGATTGATAATGTGTTACTTTCGTTTTTCACATGATAGAAATTAGAAATAGCATGAGAATTATATTGTGATAAATTTTATGATTTGGGCCAAAGTAGGCAAAGACTCGAGTGGGCAGATTGACCGAACGAGTTTGGTCAAACTAGGTTTAAACCGGTCAGCCTCGATTTGACCGATGACCGTCGCGGGACTCTGGTCGAGGGTTTGTCTTTGAGGTAAGATTGGTTGTTATTGGAGGTTTTATGTTATGCCTTGATATTTGTAATTATCATTTCACATGTTGGTTGTTGGATGCTTTGGATGCCTTATGCTTGAGTCTTGTTTGCCTTTAGCCATTGTAGTTTATTCTCATGGACTATGATATTGATGGTTAGCTATAATTTGGTTATTGATGACATTGAGGATATGGTTGGATTGTTATTTGAATAGACATTTATATAGCCTTTCACATGATAGAATGTTAGCATTTATGTTGGTAAGTTGGATTCTTTGCCCCTCTTATGGTTAATTGGGTATCCTACTTGTCTTGTGTGGTGTGGGCTAAAGTATTCAAGCTGGGACTAGCTGGGACTAGGTCCTAGGTGAGTATTTCGGCCTTCATCATAGATAGGTCATTATAGTCTTTGACGAGTGTATGTTCACTGCTTAATAGCCTCTGTGTTCCTGACTTGGTGGGTTTATATCCAAGTTGGGACATGACCTTGTTACTTATTTTGAGAGTAAGTGGTCAGCTTAAGTACTAGCCAACCCTTTGGTGGACTCCTTAGGGTACTCACATGATTTTATAAAATTGTGGGTCTTGGGTGCGGTGGTGTGTATCCGCATGTCTAGGTCTGCGCAGATTTAGTACTAGGGTTGTGTTGTGTCTTGGCCATGTTTTGATAGAACCTCTGAGCCAAGATACCGGTTCGATTACCTTCCCTACCTCGTGGTATAGACTCGATTCTGAGTGACTATTGACGGTGCTAAGAACTTATGCCTGTCTTTGATATATTGCCCTTTCTTGTTTGATGATTCTATGAATCATAGAAGGTGAGATGCAAGCCGGCTATGGTTGATAGAGTTTGGATTCCTGGATGTTATGTGATTCACATGATAGTGTAGTATGAGTCGGTCTAGTATTCACATGCTAGGACTATGTGGTGTTATATTGTTGTTCACATGATAAGCACGATTGTCTAGCATCTATATGCTAAGGCACTGTGTGATTCGTATTCATATTCTTATGTTTACATGTTATATTAATTATGACATTTCGTGGCTGGGAGAACTCGGAGTTACTCCCCACTGACTGTGGCTTTCGTATTTGTATAAAATGCGAATGACAGGTAGGTGATGCATATATGGGATACATGGACGAGCTAGTGAGCAAAGTAACCTTGGAACCTAGATTGGCTTTATTTTATTGTGACCCTTAAACACTTTTTATGTCACATACATTTTAGGGACATATGTTTCCCTCTTTACATTTGGTTGTATAATTTGCTATTCGCGACTTTAGCGATGGTTATGTTTTGACACTTCTAGTTAAACCTTGTATGTTTGACACCTTCCAATTTGGATATCTTTATAACAGGTTCAGGTTTTAAAATTACAGGTTTTTACCCAATTGAACCTATTACAAACATATCCATGCAGTTTTATTCTAGAATTACGTGTTTACTTTTCCGCGATAAGTGAGGGTGTCACAGTTGGTATCAGAGCATATTTGCTCCCGACGCACGTTTGTGCACCCCAATATAAATAACTCGACCTTAAAATAATAAACTTGAGAGATGGGTAAGATGGGTAGACTTAGGACCTTATGTTGTAGTCTCTTTGTGTTTGCTCTTTGTTAGGTACTAACCTGTTTGTTGATTGTCATTTAATAATTGTTGCGTTCTTGGATCAATGACCGTGAGCTTATCTATAGCTAATGGAGTTATTACCCTTATTATAAAAAAAAATTGAACTAAAGGTTTTGAAAATATTTTAATGTTTTTCACTGGTTTTAACGTCAATTAGTGTTAAAGCTTGTTATTGGAGACGTCTGATAATTAGTTTTATCATTTGTTGGTGTAAAAATGTATTTTTATGTCTTTTAATTTGAATATTGATGTTCTTGAGTGATCGCCAAGAGTATCTCCGTTCCATTGAAAGGACACTTATATTTTAAGAAGATCAAGATTTAGTGCCTATTGCTGAGGATTGAAGATTTGTTCAACCTTTGAAGAATGCTTCTACTTCCTTGAAGATGTTTCTCGTTCTTTTTGTATCTCGCCTTATTCTTAATCTCTTGGTGCTTATCCTCCTTCTAAACTCCCTTATGTTTTACTTTAAAAGCTACGCTTGTACTCCTAACTTGTCTTTTGTTCCTTGCTTATCCTCCCTTAACGCCATTTGATAGTACCCCTTCTTGTGAGGAATGTTGACCTGGGTTGGAAAATTCGACTTTTGAGGAGATTGTTTGTGTCTGACCCTTAACCCTGGCTTTGAAAGTCGTGATGTTAGAAAGACTTAGGTAAGGTGATGAGACATACTTAGTGATTCTTATACCTAGTTCCTTGACAAAGTAAGTATAATCGATTGGTGGATTCTTTGTGTTAGGAATGAGTTGCCTATGTGGTTAAAGTTATAGAACTTGGCTTTGTTGTTTATGTTTGGAATTTGAAAGCTTAGTAGGTTGAGCGTCGTCACCTTAGGAGTAAACATGAGATAAGTTTAGAATATGAATTTGGAAGAAAACCCATTTTTAGATGTTAACAATCCCGTATAGTTTGGGAATGTGATTTGGTGTTAGTTGTTCCTTGAGAACTTTGTTGAGAAGTCTTTATCAATTCATTCTTTGGTTTTTAAAACATTGAGGTTATGTCGAGTGCTTGAGATAAAGAGATGCTTTTATACTTGAGTGGTAGATTTGATTTAGGGAAATCCTAATATGTGATAAGATAGGTGGAAGAAGTATCTAACCGATTTATCACCCCTTAAGCGAGCGTTTATTTTACCTTGACCCTTGTTTGGGATTTGGTCGTTTTGTCATGAAGGTACAATACCCTAATAGACGTGACCTTGTTAGAGAGAACCTTAAGTTTTAGGAAGCGTATGGATTAAGCCTTAAAATCCTCTTTCATACCTTTAATCGTTTTCCTCCCTTTCGTTCATACCTTGGTTGGATTTGATTCTTAAGTATAAAAGTTTACTCGTTATTTCCTTGTCTTGAATACCTCCCTAATTCTAATATCTCTTACTGGTTGTTAACTAGTTATCTTTATTATTCGACTCTTTTAGTCTCACACCCTGACATGTTGCTTAAGTTTCCTTGTTGTCTAAATTCCCTTTCTCCTCGATCATAAGCGTTACCGTTCATACCTCCTTTCCTCGCTTCATCTTGCTCCTCCTTTAAGTTTGACATTCGTATCTTGTGAAACTCTATCTTTGGCATCCTTGTAATTTTGACTTCAATTTCTACCCTATGAAATTCATTATAGCTCTCTTGTTGCTTAAGTTTGAGCTCTCTTAACATACTTTGTTTCTATGCTATCTAAGTTACTTTCCTTTTCGTACAACTTCTAAACTTTCAAGCTACCAGTTTCGATTCATTCTTGAAAGTTTATGTCACTTCTGCAAACCTAACCTATTTTTAAAGATTTGAAAATGAAAATTTGATTTAATTCCATATTTGTTCCTTGAGTATAGACTTCTTTATCATGATTTTAATCGCTAAACCCGAGATTTCTTTAAATTTTATCCAATTTCTGTTAACTTTGATCTATTTATGACTTCTTTGTCAAAGTTTAATATTATATTTCCGAAATTTAACTCCCCTTTTAGTTTAAAGGTGAAACCTTTATTTCTATTTTGGCTTTTTGCAAAAGAAAATTTGAGTAGATTACCTTTTCTTTTGATTTTAACGTTGATCGGATTTTAGAACTCGTTATTAGAAACGTTTAATAACTTGTTCTACTCTTGTCGACGAGTGATTTTCGGTTTTAAATTTGTCTTTGACTTGGAAGGTTAGCGTTCTTGTGTGCACAACAAGAGCAATTTCGTTCCATGAATGAGACTTATACTTTTGAAAACTCTTCATTAATGTTTTCGAAAGTATTTTGATTTTCGATTTATACAAATGATTTGCCTTTGACCTTATCTTGGATTTGGAATGTGATGTTCTTGAATGCGCAACGAGAGCACTTCCGTTCCTTTGATGAGAATCTGGTTCTGTCGGAAAATTTTATTTGAAACTTTTGAAAGAATTTTGATTCTTACGATAAGTGACCTTTTAAATGTTTTGGTTACCGATTCCAATTTCAGTTTTATTTTTATAACCTTTCATTTATACTTTCAAGTTTCGAGGACGAAACTTTTTAAAAGATGGGGTGATTGTAACACCCCGTATTTTATTAAGTTGGATAAAATTCTTTAATTGCTATTTTGAATTTAATTACATCATTTAACGATTTATATATATATGCTTAGCTAAGTAATTAATTTCATCATAATTCGATACGTTAATTTTAATAATCATTAATAAGTTTATTTAAAGTTAGTTCGAGTTTATTGAAGTTAGTTCGAGTTTATTTATTTAATAATTTCCGTTTTTTTACGAGTCCTTATGAAAGTTGTTTTAAGTGAACCCGAGATGGATTTTGGGAACAAAACCGTCCAATTAGCTATTTTGAGCTTATTTCACTAAATTAGCAATTTTTATTAATATCCGTTAGTTTTGTAAAAATCGCTAATAATTCGGATTCAAGCTGATATTGTATTATTTACGTTAACTAGCTGAGTTTATTTTATTTTCACTCATTAAATTTATTTATTATTGATTCCGTTTTATTACTGAAACTTTTACTTAAACCGGTTAAATTTAACTCGAAACGGTTTTAATAACTATCGAAGTTTCTTAACGATGAAGAAGCGTACGTATAATAAATAGCAGGCAGGTAAGCTGCTCCCCCACTTCCACGTCTCTTTCTTCTTCTCGTTTCTTCTTTCTTCATATTTTTTTCCCTGTTTCAGTTTTTGGATCTTCAAAATCGATATCGTCACTCCGTTTGTCATCCATTTTCAACTATTTTTGTTCCATAGCGCTCCTTTCGTCGTTCTCGTCAATCCGTTGTAAGTAAAATTCATTTTCGTCATGTATTTTTACAAACCCATTTATATTTTCAGCTTTATTTATTATAAGACGGTTGTATGTACTAAAATAGACGGTCTGGTAGAAGATTAAAAAGGTAACAATTATAGATTACTCGATATTACTTGTAAAATATGTTTATTTCGAATGCTGGTTAGTCTGTTTTATAATTAAGACGGTGTATAATTATATATAGGGATCCTTATGGATGTTAATTAGTCAGTTGTATAGTTGAGACGGTGTATACTGATATGTGGAGATGATTGAGACGGTGTATACTGACCTCTAGGGATCATTTGGGATGCTAGCTAGTAAGTGGTATATTTAAGACGGTGTATCTTTGACATGTATGGATTGTTTTGGGTGATAATTGGTGTGTTTTATAGTTGAGACGGTGTATACTGACATGTAGGGATTGTTTTGGACTAATTTGGACTCTGTGTTGGGGCGATTTTTGTAGTCTTTAGGGTCTGTTTTTGAGTTGCTTTATACTTGTGGATTTCCGCTCTAAAACCGTTTTAAATGCTGACTTAGTTGGCTCAGCTAGGACTGTTTTTAGGCGCGAGAATGGAGTCTTAAGGGGACGATTGGTACTGTTTTGGGCGAGGGACGAGAGCCGTCATCGTGGATTTTCACTTTGCATTTGAGGACCGGAGTTGGGGTCGAACTTAGGCATCTTTTGGGTTGTTTTTGACTGATTTTGGGTCGGAGGTTATGAAGTAGGGTGAAGGGTGGCTATGGGTAGTCGGGTGGTGGTCGTGTCGGACTCCCGGTGGGCCTATTTGTGGCCTGGCCGTGGCCTAGCTAAGTCACGAGTTTGAGGCCATGTGTAGTTGGTGGTTAGGCCGAGTTTGAGGTTGTCATAATAACTTTTGAGCCGTGTCCATAAATTGTTTTGACGCTAGTTTGGTTTATTTAAAATATAATTTAATTAATTTCCGTCTCATATTTTATATAAAGATAATTCGTTAATATCGTCCTTTCACATAATTATTTTAGGTGGCTCATATGTGGTTGAAGATGAAGAGTAATTTTGGGTTTTAGAAGCTTTCTCAAGTTATTACTTGTCTCTTTGCTAGCGTAAGGTAACTATTCCGAGTTACTCGACGAATTAATGTCACATTAGTAGTTAATGTTGTGCCTGTTGTTTGTTAAGTGTTTAGGTGATTGATAATGTGTTACTTTCGTTTTTCACATGATAGAAATTAGAAATAGCATGAGAATTATATTGTGATAAATTTTATGATTTGGGCCAAAGTAGGCAAAGACTCTGAAGTGGGCAGATTGACCGAACGAGTTTGGTCAAACTAGGTTTAAACCGGTCAGCCTCGATTTGACCGATGACCCGTCGCGGGACTCGGGTCGAGGGTTTGTCTTTGAGGTAAGATTGGTTGTTATTGGAGGTTTTATGTTATGCCTTGATATTTGTAATTATCATTTCACATGTTGGTTGTTGGATGCTTTGGATGCCTTATGCTTGAGTCTTGTTTGCCTTTAGCCATTGTAGTTTATTCTCATGGACTATGATATTGATGGTTAGCTATAATTTGGTTATTGATGACATTGAGGATATGGTTGGATTGTCTGCTGAATAGACATTTATATAGCCTTTCACATGATAGAATGTTAGCATTTATGTTGGTAAGTTGGATTCTTTGCCCCTCTTATGGTTAATTGGGTATCCTACTTGTCTTGTGTGGTGTGGGCTAAAGTATTCAAGCTGGGACTAGCTGGGACTAGGTCCTAGGTGAGTATTTCGGCCTTCATCATAGATAGGTCATTATAGTCTTTGACGAGTGTATGTTCACTGCTTAATAGCCTCTGTGTTCCTGACTTGGTGGGTTTATATCCAAGTTGGGGCATGACCTTGTTACTTATTTTGAGAGTAAGTGGTCAGCTTAAGTACTAGCCAACCCTTTGGTGGACTCCTTAGGGTACTCACATGGTTTTATAAAATTGTGGGTCTTGGGTGCGGTGGTGTGTATCCGCATGTCTAGGTCTGCGCAGATTTAGTACTAGGGTTGTGTTGTGTCTTGGCCATGTTTTGAAAGAACCTCGAGCCAAGATACGGTTCGATTACCTTCCCTACCTCGTGGTATAGACTCGAGATTCTGAGTGACTATTGACGGTGCTAAGAACTTATACTGTCTTTGATATATTGCCCTTTCTTGTTTGATGATTCTATGAATCATAGAAGGTGAGATGCAAGCCGGCTATGGTTGATAGAGTTTGGATTCTGGATGTTATGTGATTCACATGATAGTGTAGTATGAGTCGGTCTAGTATTCACATGCTAGGACTATGTGGTGTTATATTGTTGTTCACATGATAAGCACGATTGTCTAGCATCTATATGCTAAGGCACTGTGTGATTCGTATTCATATTCTTATGTTTACATGTTATATTAATTATGACATTTCGTGGTTGGGAGAACTCGGAGTTACTCCCCATCGACCGTGGCTTTCGTATTTGTATAAAATGCGAATGACAGGTAGGTGATGCATATATGGGGTACATGGACGAGCTAGCGAGCAAAGTAACCTTGGAACCTAGATTGGCTTTATTTTATTGTGACCCTTAAACACTTTTTATGTCACATACATTTTAGGGACATATGTTTCCCTCTTTACATTTGGTTGTATAATTTGCTATTCGCGACTTTAGCGATGGTTATGTTTTGACACTTCTAGTTAAACCTTGTATGTTTGACACCTTCCAATTTGGATATCTTTATAACAGGTTCAGGTTTTAAAATTACAGGTTTTTACCCAATTGAACCTATTACAAACATATCCATGCAGTTTTATTCTAGAATTACGTGTTTACTTTTCCGCGATAAGTGAGGGTGTCACAGTCTATTACATATTCAATGTCAACATTTTCGCATTACAATTCTCAATTTCGCCTTCCTCTTATCTAGTGATTATTCGTCAACAAGCATTTATTTTTTCCTTTCTACTTGTTTCGAAATCTGAAAGTAGTAACATTGGTAATTTCAAGCTACGACATTCAGAATATACTCATCAAATGCAATAAATAATGAAAATACATGAAATCGATAACTCAGCAAAGATGAAATCAAACGTCAAATAGGTAATGAACTCCAACATAATTGTGTAAATGATACCCACAAACAAATTACAAGAAATAATAACAACTCGAATCAAATGAGAAACATTCCACCCATCTAATGATAACTACATTGATGAACATTATGCGTAAACAAAAGTTTGTCAGTTTCTGAGCAAGGGTGCATTGACATAGGTGCATTAACATATACAGTTGTCGTACTCTTCTACTCCACCAAGCAAGATTTATGATTTGGAATGATCAATCAAGTTAATTAAAAACATACTGTAAAATACTTCCAGATATAATACTGGAACTTCCAGACACACCCGTTAATACTTCCAGATACACATGATATTACTATCGGATACACTTGGTATTATTAGTGGATACACATGTATCCACTAGTAATACGAAGTGTATCCGGTAGTATTATCATGTGTATCTAGGTGGTATTTTGTGTATCCACTACCACCACTATCACCACTGCCCCCACTGGCACCG
Source organism: Silene latifolia (assembly GCF_048544455.1). Taxonomy (NCBI): domain Eukaryota; kingdom Viridiplantae; phylum Streptophyta; class Magnoliopsida; order Caryophyllales; family Caryophyllaceae; genus Silene; species Silene latifolia. The sequence continues at coordinate 140,243,281 of NC_133531.1, forward strand.
CCACCACTGCCATCACCACCACCAATGATAACCACACCACCACCGCTGCCGCCAACACTTACGACCACGCATACACATTCACCACCTTACTACCATCATTAGTACCACACCACCAGCCCGGCCATCTCATGACCATCACCACTTATCCCATATCAGCGCCACTCCCCACGACGCCAGTGACATATCTAACCACCCTCATGACGTCGGCGCTTAGCCGACCACTGTCGTCATACCCATTCTCATCTCCATGACCACGCTTACTCCCACCTTCACTCTCCTTAAATCAAACACCACCAACCTAGATCCCCTATATAGAATAGTCTCTCTTAATAGATCTACGAAAAAAAAGAGTCGATTTTCGGAAAACAACCTGCTGAACACCCATTTTAAGCCTCGGGTGAATAAACTAACGACATTCCCGGAAAATTCCGGCCAGATGCAGCCCATTTCGACCGACAATGGATTAAATTGTGGTGGTGGCGCGGCTAGTAAGTGAAGACGGTGACAGGAGAAAGGAAAGTCAACGAATGGTCAGTGATGGTAGAGTTGCAGTGTGCCGGCGAGGTTTATGCCGGAGCTCCGGCGACTATGTTGGTGCTTGACATGACGACTTATGGTACTGGTAATGGACAGGGGTAAGTGAGGTTAGGGATTTGGGTATTTAAGTTTACGAGGGAGAGGAGAGATAGTGAGTGATATAAGGGGTTTATTATAAGCCTTTGATCTAACTGATCCAAGGGCTGTGAACCAGTTCGTAAGTTCGCACCGTAAGATAGTTAAATGACGAGATCCTCGATTCTATATATATATATATATATATATATATATATATATATATATATATATATATATATATATATATATATATATATATATAACGATTATATTCACCCTAATTTTCAATTTTATTCAAAAAAATAGCACCTAAAGTATAGATAAAAAAGTAAATTAATTCTTTCGTTTATTATTTTTCTTACGTTTTGTATTAATTTGTTATTATTTTTTGTGTTTGTATTAATATTGCAGGAGAATGAATTTCCAACTTTATTCAAAAAATTGGTAGGTAAGGTTTAGCTAAAGAACTAAATTAATTATTTTGCCTTTTATTTTTATTATGTTTTGAATTAATTAGAATCTTATTAGTTATTTTTCTGTGTTTATATTAATATTGCAGGAGAAAGAAATTTCAATTTTATTCACAAAAATTGGTAGGTAAAGTATACATAGAGAACTAAATTAATTGTTTCACTTTTATTTTTATTATGTTTTGAATTAATTAGAATTTTATTAGTTATTTTTTGTGTGTGTTTGTATTAATATTATAGGAGGATCCACATATCAATAACAATGCACGAGATTGGAAATAATGGTTATGGATCTTCTTTACATATTTTTACGTGGTTTGGATGACTCTTTCATTTTTGTCGGTTTTTCTTTTTTCTACAATGGTGTATTTGAAATATCGAATGGTAGCAAAAATCTTTAATAAATTGTTGACATGTTGTTACATTATTATTGTTCTTCACTCTTTCCTACACTTTAGTCTCCTTTGTAATACTTATGTTCTGTTTTTATTTTGTCAAACAGGTTACAAATCAAATTGCTTAGCCAAACTGTTAAAGTATGATGCACATATGTCAATTTGATCTTATCATAGTGTTATAATATGCATAATAAATATTATGCATGATTAGTAATTAGTTAGAAACTGATTCTTATTCTCCAATTCATTGTTCCAATTCCAATGCTTTCAAGCCTTTAAATTATTATTTTTTGTTTTCCATCAAATATACATTCTGTAACTCACATTATTTTTTGGATAAATATTTTTTTTGAATGATTTGTTTATATTTTATTTTCTCATGAATTAGGAAAGACTAATATTTCATATGAAGTATAATAGTATTTTTTTGATTATAATTTTTTATGAATGATCGAATCTGAAGAAGCAACGTTTGGAATCGTATATGCATAAATTCTCAATTTATTGCGTGATTCCGAGAAATGTGTAATTAGTTTTCCTCATCTTATAGTACTAATAATAATTATTAGAGTTCACCTATACAGTTTTGATCCTTACTTTACTCTCTTACTTTTAGTCACAAATCTAATCTTATATATATATACTACGGAGTATATTGTTAGAACACAAAATGTGATATTTAAAATGTATGTAGTCTTTCCTTAAAATTATTCGGAATATTTGTTAAAGTTGCTCACATAAAAGTTCACGACCGTTTCTTTGCAAGATAAACATAGGGTCAATTACTTTAAAATACACCAAAACGGCAATAAAAACAATATCTCCATTCAAGAAATAAAGAGGCAAATTGCAATGTTTGTTGGTGAAGAAAATCATTCATATTCTATAGTTTTTAAGCCGATCAAAGCAATGGTCAAATAATAAAGAAGCAATTGAATAATCATTAATTAAAGAGGCAATTGAACAACCATTAATTAAAGAGGCAATTGAAGAATCATTAGCAACTCAAACAAGAAAATTGAGAGTGATTGATTTCCTTTCTATAAAAACTCATCCAAATACCAATTCATATTGTCTTATTTGATACCAGGTTGTCTAAATCAACATTACCCGTCCTTACAAAAGTCATTTTCTTTTTGTTCTCTCTGTAATTTAGTGTATTTTATTGGAATTTCGTGTCTCCTTTTTCCTTTTCTTTTTGTTCATGTATTTATATTTAATAGTCTTAATTGAAGGTGCCAATTCAATTAATTAAATTGATAATTTAATTAATGATGTTATTGTAGGAGGTGTGTATATGTAATGCGATCCTAACATGGATGTGCTTTGAACATCGCGTAATTATTTTGCATACCCAATAAGAAATATTTTTACGAGACTAGCATAATTATCCATATTGTACGAGTTTTAGGATTTTGACGGGAGTATTTATTTAAATTCTATATTGTACGAGTTTTTAATTAAATAATAATAAATGGTAGAAAAATGATCAAGACAAAAAGAGTATAATAAAAAAAGAAAAAAAAAATAGAAAACAATAATAACAATAACCGTTGCAAAACACTAACAAACTTAGCAATATCCGTGACACAATACTAATAAACCGTGACAAAAATTTAGCAAATTGTGGTCATATACATAACAATAAATATATTTTGACGATATATTATGACAATATACGTATTGATTAATAAATTTTTTTTCCTTACGAGCCTATTTTGTCCTTAAGGTCCAGTGCGATCGCAAAATCGGGTTTGCGTAACAACATCGACAACTTTGTTAATACACCAATAACAACAATTAAATGAAACTCACCATCGTATTCGTTCTTCACATACTCAGATTCCGTCACCTTCCTTAGCAGCTCGTTCAACTTCAAATACGTACAAAATACATCATAATTACGTATATAACATTAATTTGTGAAAAAAAAATCATAGATTAATTAAAAGAATGACCTACCGTTGAATTGAGTTTAGTTTGCAGGGTAGATTGTTTCTTCACAATTTCATCTGGAATTGATGAACAAGTTGGATGTTATAATAATAATAATAAGAATAATAATAATAATAATAATAATAATAATAATAATAATAATAATAATAATAATAATTACCGTATTCGAGTTGCAGGATGCGAAGTTCTGCTTCCATGGTAGAATGTTAGCGTGTTAGTGAGGGAGTATATTGTAGGTGAGAGAGTGAGGAGAATATAATATGGTTAGTTAGTTACGGACTATGGTGCATGCATAAGGGAGTGTGCTTATAAATTATTAAAACGGATATATCAAATTTTTCATCATGTCACATACTCCGTCGTTTCTATTACATATTTACATCCCGCCCACAGCCCTTTACTTATTACTCAAGAAATGAATTTTGACCACACAAAAATATAGTACCCATATCCGAAATTAATCCGAAAAAATAAAATAAGGAAGTATATAATGAATAGGGGGGGGGGGTAATAGGCTTGTTTTCTTAGCCTCCGTCCAAGTCAAATTTTTTCCATTTTTATTTTTAGGATATACAATACTAATTTAATTAAATACGTAAAAACGATTGAAATAAATGGAGTATTAATTAACGGGGTGTTCGGCGATATGTCAATGGAGGAATAGATGGGGAGTGGCGAGCAGACATGGTGGTGCGGAGAATGCAGGAGCTTATTTGGGAGATGGGGGAGGGTAGAAATCTAGAATAGATGGCCTGGGTATAGATGGAGTGAGGTAAGACGTAAAGTGTGTAAGGTCGATTGAAGGAACGAAAAATTAATGTCGATGTGGGGATTGTGGGAGATCTAGGTAGGGGATGGGGGTGGCATGTAGAAATGCCGCGGGTCGTTTGGTGTGGGGTATGACGATCCAGTCACAAGAGGTAATGCATCCTACGATGGCGGAGGCAAGGGCGGTTTTATACGGTCTTCAAGAAGCAGAGGCCAGCGGAATTGGATGAGTAGTGATTGAAGGAGATTGTGAGCTAGTTATAAACGATTTGTGGAAAAAGAAGAAAGGCCGTAGTAATTTTTTTCTTATTTACGAGGATATTTTTGCTTTATGTAATAGGTTTAATAGTGTGGTGTTTTCTTTTGTTCGTAGAGACTTAAATAGGGTAACACATGAGTTCGCTCATGTATTTCCTTGGTTATCAGGTAATCGTAGATGGAGGGATCTGTTCCAACATACTATTACTACTTTAGTAGAAACATATTTGGTTGAATAATAAGTTATCCTTTTTAGGTTTTCAAAAAAAAAAAAGTACTCCAGGTTATCCTTTTGTTTTGACTAGATGTGTTCAAATGCGGGTTTGAGTTGGACATGGGACGGGCTTACATATGATTTTTGGTCCACGAACAAGCGGGTTAGAGGGTTTGGGACGGGTTAGTGGGTTGAGCCTTTGTATTTGGGACTTGCTAAATCCCGCACATATTTTTACTTAATCCCGCACCGAGTCTACCCTTTCATTTCTCACCCCTACCATGAAAGACAAATCAAAAACCTAAAAAAAGAGATTTCCCCAAATTTAATTACCTCCCGATGGACCACCACCCTCATGCCTCATCCCTTACCCCCAATGTTTGCACCCACCAACCGCCCCACGAATCGATAGGCGACGGAGAAGCAAGGTCGACGACGACGGAGTCCGGAGAGGTTGTCGTCGACGGAGAAGAAAGCAAGCGATTGGAGCATCGGCGTTCGTGGTGACGACGGTCATGCGAAGAAACGGGACTGGGGTCGACGATCTGGGAGGGTGGTCGGCGATGGGCGAAGGGGTCCACGGTGATGGAGGTTGACGTTGGGCGAGGGGGTCGTGGTTGGGGGAAGGGTGGCCAAAGCAAGGGTAGAGAAGGGGGTGTCAGGATGGGATTGGGGTATTTTTATTTTTTTAAATTTTTAATTTTTTTTGGTTTTATGATAAAGGATAGTAGTGAAAAAGAACAGAAAAATATGCGAGATGGGCCGGGTTCTATGGACGAGACGTCCCATGAACAATTCTAGTTTTGACTCAAAACAAAGAAAAGAGGAGAGACTCAATTATTAAATGGCAAGGGGGGCCAAATTGAGTGTGAATGATCAAATTGCTCATCAAATGCATTTTTAAATTTAGTAATGACAACAATTGACTGAGACATCTCAAAATAAAATAAGACAACAAATGACCCGAACAGAGGAAGTACCCCGTAATAGGAACAGATGACACATTCCAATGACAAACAAGGGAAGAATACAAGAAAAATAGATAGTGTTTTTTATTGTGTCTTTATTTTTTAGGAGATAGTCTCATTTTTGCTTGTTGGGACGATTCAGTTACAACTATGAATTTTGATAAGCGCATATTTTATATATTTTTACCTCTTATATTAGCTCCATTTTACATGACATTTAGTAATTATCATAGTGTTTTGAGCTAATATTTATTATTCTAGTTGCAATTGCTTGTTTCCACATGTTTTGTAGGAGTTTAAGCTTTTAGGAGCCAAAATCCAACAAAAGTGCAAGCTAGAGTGCAATGGCTAAGTAAGACCAAGTATTAGACTATCATGGAGTATTGGCATGGGTTTTACATGGATAAAGTGATGGATTAATGTGTGTAATGCAAATGTTGTCAACAATCAAAGTCAAGCCCAAATTCAAGTCCAAGTCAAGGTGGAAAGCATAAGATTCCAACATACATAAGATGCTAAGGATTAAGGTCTGAACCGGGTGATTAATCGCTCAATTAATCACCAACATAGGATTCTCCAAGCAATTAAGTAAGGAATTAAGAGAATTAATCCGGATAACCACGCCCCCGATCGAGGCTGACAACCCCGATCGGGGTTGGCTGTTTGTAGATGGTTTACGTTTCACTTCCCTCCCCTATATAAAGGGGAGGCTTCATAGCTAAGGGCATCTCATTCTCACGTCTTTCATACCTTACAATAGCCTTAAGCATAATTTCTCTCATAGTTTTCATATATGTTTTCAATATATCAAGCTTGTAGTTATCAAACATTTGGTTCTTAATATATTTTAAGCATTTAGTTCTACTTTGTTTCTTCCTTACAAGTTCATCTTCACTACGGTATTTCTATTTCTAGTTTACAATTTTACATTTCTATTTGGTTTACGCATAGTTTATCATTAGTACTTTATTTTTATTACACTAGCATTATATTTTTATTACATGTTATATCATTTAGTTTATATAATTCATACAATCATGTTTAGCATTTCTTACAACAAAGTTTATAATTTACATTTCACCATGAGTAGCTAAATTCCTTAGTCTAGGGGCAAGGGAAACCATGCAATATCAAATATGTAATGTTAAATAGGTTGATATAATATTGTCTAATTGTTTCTATCACATGTTTGCATCGTCACGTTTAATATATGTTTAAAAGGCCGTATTTATCGATTAAGTTTGTTCATTCGTTCTAAAAGTCGAGAGACATGGAATTGAATTAGACTAAGCATGTGTAGTAGGACGACCTAGTCATGGACGGGAGTTTCTCTAGGACCCGGTCTATGGTTGACACTAATACCGTAAGGTGGGTGTCTCTAAGCCTAAACAATTGACAATGTTATTGATATCGAGTTTAACATGATCATATATTTACCTTTGCATGTGTGACCTGACTCCCCTAGACGCCCTTTTATTATATAGTTTACACCATAATTTCTATTAGTCATCAAACCAAACAAACAAACCCAAAACGAAATCGATCTTGATAGAAATATTCCCATAGCATTTCACAACGCCATTCTCGTCTCCTTGTGTTCGACCCCTATTACTACATTAATTTGTGTCTAGGGTAATTATCTTTGCATAGGTACACGATAAGCCTATCAAATTTTGGCGCCGTTGCCGGGGAGCACGGTTTTATTACGTTTTGAATTGTCGATTTTTATCTTGTTTTCTTTTGTCTTGAGGAATACTTGTTCATTGAGACCGTTACTTATTATTTTCTAGAAATTGTTGTCTTGTGCCCAGGTCCTCTCGTAATGGAGAATTACTTTCACCGGATTCTGATCCCGAGAAAACCTTTAGGAGAAGACGACGTTTTTGGAAAGAAGCCGCTTCTCCCGTGCAAGTTGAAAGTGCTAGAAAGTCTTACCTAGACGATTTAAAAGATCTTGAAGAGGAGGAGGTTTCAAGTTCATCACCTCCACCACCACCACCATCTACTACTAAACAGATGGTGACACTTTCTGATCACTCAAAGCCTACCGCGGCCATGATTCCGGCCGGTATCACAACTACTCGAATTACCGCGCCGGACTTCGAGATCAAACCTGCTTTCATTAGCCTTGTAGAGAGAAAGCAATTTTAGGGAAGTCCTTTGGAGGATCCCAATTTGCATGTGCAAAATTTCTGCGATTATTGCTCCATGATCCGTTAAACGGGCGTCACTCAAGCCCAAATAAGGAAAATACTTTTCCCTTTCTATTTGAAGGACAAGGCCAAGCTTTGGATCAATAGCCTTGGCCGCACCGCCATGGGAATCACCAATTGGGAAACATTGGCTCTTGCTTTCTACCAAAGTTTTTTTCCACCGGAGAAAACTCAAACTTTGAGGAGCCAAGTCACCGGATTCCATCAACAAGCTCTTGAGAGCTTATATGAAGCTTGGGAGAGGTACAAAGAGCTACAAATGCAATGCCCATATCATAGGCTATATGATTGGTTTCTAACTATAACATTCTACAATGAATGTTGTGCCGAGTCCCGAAGGATTCTTGATTTCGCAAACAATGGGCGGTTTAATCAAATTGACACCGATATTGCTCATGCCACAATCAAATATATGGCAGTCCATGATGCACAATATGTCAATTCCCGAAGTGTGCCACTCAAAGGTAAAGAAGAATCCTCGACAACTCTGTCTTGCTAGCGCAAATTGCCTTACTCCAACAACAATTGACGGAAAGAGATGCTAGAGATTCCCTACAACAACTCAATGTTGTGTCTTCAACAAGTCAAATCATTGTTTGTGATGGTTGCGGAGGTGCGGGTCATTATACCGCTCATTGCCAAGCTCCTATTAAAGAGGTAAATCCTTTTCAAGCTTTAAGACAAACTTCTTATCCACCGGGTACAATTTCAAATACATATAATCCAAATACAAGATTCCACCCGAATATGTCTTATAGAAGCAACAATGCGCTTAATCCTCAACCACAACCCCCACCACAACAAAATGCCTATGTTCCTCAACAACAAAAGTATAATCCTCCACCGGGTTATCAAAATCAACAAAGGCCCTCACAACACAATTACCAACAAAATCAACCCTCACCACAAAATGCCCAACAAAACAACCAAGGGGAAGGTAAGCTTGAGAGCTTGATAGTCCAAATGCAAAAGGAATTGTTGGCTCAAATTCAAAAGAATGAGCAAGCTCAAAATGCCGCGATCAAGATGTTGGAGCAATAAATGGCTCAACTTGCCTCATATAGCTCTTCAAGTAAAATGGGTCAACTACCCCCTCAAGGTGAGCAACCACATGCTACCCTTAACGTTATCTCCTTAAAAAGTGGTACGGAATATGATCGGCCATCCATGTCCAAAGAAGATGAGGAGGTACTTGTTGAGTTGGAGATTCCTCCAAAAGGTAAAGGAAGTAAAGATGTTCCAAAGAAGGTGGATGGTCCACTTGTTGATGAGAAAGTCAAAGATGTGGAGGATGCTCCTCCAAAGAAAGATGTTGAAGCAAAGATGCCGGAAAAAGTCAAAGTGTCATTCCCTTATAGATTGGCAAAGCATCATAAGAATTCTCAATTCGGTAAATTCATGGAAGTTGTGAAGAATCTCCAGGTAACCGTTCCTTTTACCGAATTAATCACTCAAATTCCATCTTACACTAAGTTTATGAAAGACATTTTAACTAAGAAGATGAATTTTGACGAAGTTGAAACAATAGCTTTCACCGCCGAGGTGAGTGCTCTTTTGGAAAACAAGTCCCCTCCTAAGTTAAAAGATCCCGGTAGCCTTTCTATTCCATGCAAAATTGGCACCTATCAAATTGTTAAGGATTATTTAACAGCAATACTTCATATTATTGGTCGCCTTCTCATAATACTCCGACCTTCATTTTATCCCACAATAAACCGTACGAATAATGAACCCGTATTCTCTTATTGCACTTGCATTATTTTTAACCTGCTAAATCAGGTTAAAATGCTAATATGGGTCTTAATTTTTATTTAAATAACATTATCCCTCCATTAACAATATCACCATATTAATCTAGCACCATAACATTATAAATCCATATCCGATCACCTTACCTCCACCACCATCCGACAGTACTATCACTTCTCCACCACCATCACAACCCCTCCCCCCATCCCCCCTTCATCCCTTACACACCATACCACTGGAAAAAAATTGAAACAATCCAAATTGGGATGATCAAGAAAAATGCAGAAAACGACAAACAACAATTGAAAGACTCTAACCACAGATTGAGGGTCCTCCATGAGGAACTAAATGAAGATGAGATATGGAAATGAAGTCAACAAAATGAACCAATTTGATTGCAAAATATCCCTTTCATTAAGATTAAGAAATACAATAAAAAGAAGAAAATGGTGCACGCCTTCAGCCTCCGTGATACCGTGAACCACCGCGTCATCTGCTTCTCCTCTCACGCCGGAGCAGGCTCCTCCACCAGCAGTACCACTGTTGCCATCTTGTAGAAACTCCTCCACTCGCAGTAATGGTGATTTTCAAAAATCTAAGATCCCAATTTCAATTTGGGGGGTAAATCTTAAGTTAGGTTTTGGGTGGTTGTGGGGGTGTTGCCGTGTTGGTGTTAGTTTGGACGGCGGAGTAGATGCGGATGGCCGTGTGAAGTGGTCATAAGTGTCGTGGTGGTTGTGGCGGTGGTGATATTGTGAGGGATTAAGGGTGGTTGAGTGAGCTTGTGCAGGGTAATAAGAGTTTTATAATTAAGGGTAGAATTATAATTAAGAGTCAATTAACTAGCTAAACAAGTAGTCGGTTGTCGAGTTTATTATGAGAAGGGAGGACGCATATTATAGTTTATTGTGGGTTAAAATGATGTTAAGAGTATTATAAGAAGATGACTAATAGTATGGAGTATTGTTATTAAATAACCCAATTGATAAAGCTTAATGTGATTTAGGTGCTAGTGTAAGTGTAATACCTTACTCTATTTGTGCTAAGCTTAATATGGGAGTCTTAAAATGTACTAGTGTCACATTACAAATGGCGGATCGTTCTATAAAATGCCCTTTGGGAGTTTTGGAGGATGTTCCCGTTAAGGTTGGTAAGTTTTTCATTCCGGTTGATTTTATTGTCCTTGACATGGCCGAAGATGCCCGATTCCCAATTATTTTGGGAAGACCCTTTTACATACCGCGGGTGCGTTAATTGATGTCAAGAATGGTAAAATTACATTGGAAGTGGGTGACGATAAGGTCACATATAATTTGAATAGTGTCATGAAGAGTCCCATGATAGAAGAGTCTTGTTATTCTATTGACATGTTGGATGTTGTTGACATTGTTATAGAAGACTCTACATCTCGATCTTTATCTAAATATCCCTTGGAGGCACTCTTATTATTGGAATCATTTGCAGGTGATGATGAGATTGGAAATGAGGATATTGATGCTTTGGAGCAAGAATTAGATGGAGAAGAGCTATCATTAGAGGAAAGCTCACACTTTATAGGTTTGGTTGCTACACCTCAAAGTACAAAAACCCGAACTTAAGCCCCTTCCCTCCAATTTGAGGTATGCTTTTCTAGATGATGAGGATATGTGTCCGTTAATTGTTAGTGCTAAATTGAATGAGAGTCAATTGTCTAAATTTCTTGATGTCTTAAGGTCTCACAAGAAAGTCATTGGATACAAACTTGACAATTTAAAGGGCATAAGCCCCAAATTTTGCATGCATCGAATTAATCTTGAGGAAGATCATAAATCATGTGTCCAAGGTCAAAGACGACTAAATCCTAATAAGCAAGAAGTGCTAAAAAAGGAAGTGCTTAAATTGTTGGGTGCGAGAATTATTTATGCGATTTCTGATTCTAAATGGGTGAGTCCGGTCCAAGTGGTTCCTAAGAAAGGGGGAACTACCGTAGTCAAAAATGATAAAAATGAACTAATTCCAACTAGAATTATGACAGTTTGGAGAATGTGCATTGACTATAGGAGGCTAAATTTAGCCACCATGAAAGACCACTACCCTTTGCCTTTTATTGACCAAATGTTGGAGCGGTTGGCATGTCATAAGTATTTTTGATATCTAGATGGTTATTTTGGGTTCTTTCAAATACCCATTCACCCGGATGACCAAGAGAAGACCACATTCATATGTCCCTATGGTACCTTTGCTTACTGTAGAATGCCTTTCGGTCTTTGTAATGCCCCCGCCACTTTCCTACGTTGCATGATAAGCATCTTTTTCGACTTCATTGAGTCTATCATGGAGGTGTTTATGGATGATTTTAGTGTCTATGGTTCTTCTTTTGATGCATGTTTGGCTAACTTATCCAAAGTGTTGAAGCATTTTGAAGAGGTTGACTTAGTGTTGAATTGGGAAAAGTGGCACTTCATGGTGAATGAAGGAGTAGTGCTTGGTCATATTGTCTCAGAAAGAGGAATTGAAGTGGACCGTGCTAAGGTCCAAGTTATTGAGCAACTACCCCCTCCGGTAAATGTGAAGAGTGTAAGGAGTTTCTTAGGCCATGCGGGATTCTACCGCCGATTCATTAAATATTTTTCTAAGATTGCAAAACCCCTTACAGAGCTTCTTTTAAAAGATGATCCCTTTGTGTTTACTAACGATTGTCTTGAGTCTTTTAATAGGATCAAGAAGTCTTTGATTTCCGCACCTACCATCCAATCGCCGGATTGGAACTTGCCACTCGAGCTCATGTGTGATGCAAGTGATTATGCAGTAGGAGCCGTGCTAGGACAAAGAAATGACAAGGTTCTCCATGCTATCTACTACGCTAGCAAAACCTTGGATGCGGCTGAAATCAACTATGCCACCACGGAGAAAGAGCTACTTGCCATTGTCTATGCCGTAGACAAATTCCGCTCTTACTTGATCGGTTCAAAAGTCATTGTTCATACCGATCATGCCGCACTAAAGCACCTCCTAGTCAAACAAGAAGTTAGGCCAAGGTTGATACTGATGGGGCATATTCTGCACCCGCTGACCGAGTCAACACATTGAGCAAGGTCAAGGATGTCCACAACAAGTCAACGACCTAGACAGCCTAACCGACGCAGCCTGTCTAGGTCCCGGCTGAGACAACTAGGTAGCCGGGGCGCACATCAGCGAACTCATATCCAAGACCCCTCGGCGGTGAGTCAACAGAGCCCGCCAGCCCGCCATAGGTCCCTCGGCGGAGGGGTAGATCAGTCTTTCCACCTGCTAGCCACTTGGCCACTTGGCCACTACGTGACAAAAGGTGAAAGTCTATAAATACTCCTCTACTCTCATTGAGTAGAGGATCCACAAATTAGCCTAAGAATCACTATTCATCTGGTAACATCTTCCTTATCTCTCTACAACACATACTTAGCCAAGTAACATACAACTTAGTCTATTCGAGTTTACTGACTTGAGCGTCGGAGTGAGTACGCTTGGCACAAAGCCAAGCCCTCAGTTCGTTCATTGTTGCAGGAGAGGCCGAGAAGAACAATTAAGGCGAGGAAGATTCAACCAAAGACGTCATCTTACAAGCGCGGGTGGTAAACAAACTTGCTCTGGAATTACACCCGGAACAATTGGCGCCGTCTGTGGGGATATATACTAGAAGCTAGTCACATTCATTCCCAAACAAAAAACCCACCCAAAAAGCCAAGAAGATGTCGAAACAACAAGAGGTATTCGTAACTGACGAAACCGAACTCTACCAAGATGATACCGTCCACAATTCTGGTGTGGCGCAGCCCTCCACCGGCCTAGTAATTCAGCCGGAATACGGGATGCCAATAATGCCAGATACGCCGCTACCCGCCGACCAGATCACCATCATGGGACATGTGGTCAAAGCAGCAAAACTGAGGCTGCTTCTGGAACTAATAAGTAGTGCGGCGGCTCACACTGTCACACCGACAAGAGCGGCGGAACCCGTCCAGGAGACCAGGGCCCATAATGTGACTCCAGGAGACTTGAACGAAGCACTGGAAGAAGCTGGCCCTGTCAAGACGCCGGGGGAGCCCGGAGCGCTAGTGGCGGACCTAAGCCCCTCCCGCACTCACGGGAGGACGGCGTCGCCGCAGCGCCGACGAGGCATTCCCCAGAGGAGTGAAAGAAGTCCGACTTATCTAAGTCGGAGAGGAAGCCTGACTTACCAGAGTCGGGGAAGAAGCCCGACTCACCGGAGTCGGGGAAGGAGTCCGACTCACCAGAGTCGGAGAAAAAGCCCCTCCCGCCACGGGGAGAGGAGCCGGAATAGGGGTGCGAGGAGTCGATCGCCGCGTATCGTTCGGCACACGGTCAGACAGCCTCTCAGCGCCTACGTCCTGGATACCCCGGTGCCGACTAAGCTGAAGTTGCCACCCATAGCATACAAAGGGGAAGGCGACCCAACCGACCACGTTGAGGCTTACGAGTCTCACATGTCGGTATGGGAGCAACCCGATGAGGTTTGGTGCCGAGTCTTCCCAACAACACTGCATGGGATGGCGCAAAGTTGGTACAAGGGGCTACCCGACGGGTCGGTATACTGTTACGCCGACCTAAAGGACACTTTCCTGGCCCAGTACTCTTGCAACAAAAGGAGAGCCGTCGAGACATCGGACCTCCTGACTATCAAACAGGAGGGAGGCGAATCTCTCCGGAGTTACGTGAAGAGGTTCGACGCCAAGGTTCAGCAGATCCGTGAGCTGAACAGCGAGCTGGCGGCCTTCGCGCTGATGAAAGGCCTCCCAAGGGGGGACCTAAAAAATGAGCTCATCAAGTGCGGCGGCCTGAACCTGGAGTCCGCCAGAAAAATGGCCGATCAGGCCATAAAAGTAGAGGAATACCACAAAACCTGGGTAGGCCCCAGCGAGGCCGGATACTCAGAAAGAAGGAGCCGCCGGGAGGACAACCCGGACGATGGACACCGTGACTATAATAGGTCACGGTCCGACAAATCTGTCAGGAAGCAGAACTCGGCGGGCGCCGGGGGGAGGTCGGGAACATACTACTCGAAGCAGTACAACGATCACACCCCCCTAGTCGTATCGGCCGCCGAGGTCTTCGCTTTGAGCAAGAACGAGGGTCAGAAGTGGGAAAGGCCCCCTAGGCCAAGGAGTGACGGTGACACGAGCCAGTACTGTGAGTACCACGGCCACACCGGCCACTTAACCAACGACTGCCGACATCTGAAGAATGCCATTGAAGAATTGATCCGGAAGGGGAGCCTCGGTAAATATGTTGCCGGGGGCCAAAAACCAGATGCCGGCGGGTCGAATAGCAAGTCCGTCTTTGAACGGATAGGAGTAATCCATGTTGTCATCAGGGGCAACGAGAACGGTGGGTCCGCTCATGGGCACAGACGGCACCTGAATGAACCATATCAGGCCATCAACTTTGTGCCCAACACAGCCACCCTCGCTTCCAACATCCCCGATATGACCATTGGGAAGGAGGACTACGAGGGAGTCATCGCTCTCCACAGCGACCCACTTACAGTCCACCTGGACATAGCCAACCACTTGGTGGAGAGGTGCCTGATTGACATAGGCGCCTACACGAACATTATGTACAGAGAATGCTTTCTCGGCCTCGGTCTGAGGGTTGAAGACTTGAGCCCTTGCACCAACCCTTTGTACAGCTTTTCTGGGGTCGGTCTGGTACCCCTGGGGTCAATCAGACTGCCGGTGAGGTTCGGCGAGGGAAGTGCAGCCAAGAATGTTATGTCTGAATTCGTGGTCATCGACGGCACGTCTGCCTACAACGTTCTCATAGGCCGGGTCACTTTGAGTGAAATCGACGCTGTAATATCCATCCGGGCCCTGACATTGATATACGTCTCGGACCGGGGGGAAGCACATAAGCTCGTCTCGAAGAACGAGAAGGATCCCAGCATATGGGAGATACACACTAACGGCCCTTCCACGACGGATAGCTCGAAGGCCAACATCGTTATTTTTAGCCCGAACGGAGACGTGTTTGAGCACGCCTTGAAGCTTACCTCCTTGGCCTCAAAAAACGAATCCAAGTACGAGGCAGTGATAACCGGAGTCGAGCTAGCTAAAGCCGCCGGGGCGGAGCATGTCATGGTGAAAACAGACTCGCTCTTAGTGACCAACCAAATCCGAGGGGAGTACGAGGCTCGGGACTATAGGACGATAAGGTATCTAGAGAGGGTGAAAGCCGGCGCTTCAAAATTAAAATCCTTCCAGATACAGCACACTCCCAGGTCCGAGAACGACCGAACCATCAGCATGGTTGAAGGAGCAGAGACCGAGGAGGTGGAGATTGATCCAGGCCGCACCGTAACTGTCGGTGTCAACCTGGAACCAAAATTCAAGGCCGAACTCCTGGACCTGCTGAGGAAAAATAAGGACGTCTTCGCCTAATCAGCGGCCGATATGCCAGGTGTGAGGCGGGAGGTAATTGTTCACAAGCTAAACGTACTCCCCACCGCTCGCCCTGTCAAGCAAAGGATGAGGAACTCCTCAGTCGAGAAAGATGAGGCCATCAAAGCCGAGGTAGATAAAATACTTACGGCGGGCTTTATTATGCCTTGCACTTATCCTGAGTGGTTGGCCAATGTTGTGATGGTGAGGAAATCATCGGGGGCATGGAGAATGTGCGTAGACTTTACCAATCTTAATAAAGCATGCCCCAAAGATTGTTACCCTTTGCCTCGGATAGATAGCTTAATCGACGCCACGGCAGGCTACACCATGCTGAGCCTGCTAGACGCCTTCTCGGGGTATCACCAGGTATTCATGGCTGAGGAGGACATGCCCAAATGCGCATTCATCACCGCAAACGGCACATACATGTACAAAATGATGCCGTTTGGTTTGAAAAATGCCGGCGCAACGTATACAAGACTGGTGGACAAAGTGTTCCAAAACAAAAAAGGGCGAAACATTGAGGCTTACGTCGACGATGCTATTGTGAAAAGCAAGTCTGACAGCGAGCACCTGGCCGATTTACACGAGACATTTTGTTCACTAAGGAAATACAAGATGAAGCTCAACCCAATGAAATGCAACTTCGGTGTCCGGGCAGGTAAATTCCTCGGTGTACTTGTCGATTGCGAGGTATCGATGCAAATCCGGACAAAGTCCGAGCAATCCTAGACTCCGGAACCAAGGAATCGAAAAAGAGGTTATGATCTTTGACCGGGAGAATGGCGGCTCTCGCCCGTTTCATCTCTCGGTCGGCTGATAAGAGCACCCCATTCTTCAAAGTGTTGAAGGGGAATAAAGACTTCACTGGGGGAGAACAGAGCACGGCTTTCAAGCAACCGAAAGCCCATCTTCGACTCTCCCAACTCGTCTGTGCCGATCTTGGGGAGACGCTATATCTATACATAGTCAGCATTACCTCGGCCACGGTCGATCCGTGATCATCGGGGAAGAAGACAAACAAAGAACACCCAATCTACTTTGTCACCATACGCTGTTGCCCGCCGAGAGAAATTATCCACTAATTGAAAAAGCAGCTTTCGCCGTCGTCGTTGCCACGAGGAAGTTAAAACCCTACTTCGACGCACACCCCGTGACGGTCCTAACCGAACAGCCATTGGAGAAAGCTTTGGAAAAATTCGAACAATCCGGTAGGCTCATCAAATGGGCAGTGGAACTCTCGGCTTCGGCATTCAAGACAAACCAAGGCCTTCGATAAAGGGGCAAGCACTTGCAAATTTCCTGGCCGAATGCACATATCAAGAAGAGCCAAACCAGGTGTATGGGAGGTTTACACCGACGGCTCCTCCTCCACGACGAAACTCAGAGCCAGCATCCTTATCATCAGCCCAAATGGGGACGAGTTTGAGTATGCCTTGAAATTCACCTTCTCAGCCTCGAACAACGAATCCGAATACGAGGCGGTGATAACCGGAGTCGAGCTAGCAAGGGTCGCCGGGGCGGAACACGTTGTGTTGAAGATGACTCACTGTTGGTTACTAACCAAATCGAGGGGAGTTTGAGGCTCGGGACGACGGAATGGTAAGGTACCTAGAAAGGGTAAAAGCCGACATAGCGAAATTGAAATCTTTCCAAATCCAATGCGTTCCCAGATCTGAGAACAACCGGGCCGACGCTCTCTCAAAACTTGCCAGCTCAACCATCAAGAATGTCACCAACGTGTTGGTAGATATCGGGAATGCAAAGAGCATCACCGAGACCGTCGGCATGGTGGGCAACATAGAGACCGAGACGACGTGGATGACTCCGATAATGAAATACAAACTTACAAGTGAGTTGCTTGGGAGGACCGCAACCCCTCGGCCAAGATAAAAGGATCGCGCGGTGTACTTGGTGTTCGAAGGGGAACTATACAGAAGGTCCGTCATAAGACCACTCTTGAAGTGTGTCGGTCGGTCCAGCCCGACGCAGAGCCGAGCATCGACAGAGATTCACGAAGGCATCATGCGGACACCACATGGGGGCAAGAACACTAGCCCACAAAGCTCTCCGAGCCGGCTACTCTACGGCCCACCATGCTTCAAGATTCAAGAACAAAGACCAAGAATTGCACGAATCGTCGGATGCATGCCCGGTGATACACGCTCCCTCCCAGGACCTACAACCGGTGCTTAGTCCCCTTCCTTTCGCGCAGTGGGGGATGGACATGCTAGGGCCGTTCCCAACGGCCTCTGGAGGAAGGAAGTTCTTGATCGTCGCCGTTGATTACTTCACCAAATGGTTTGAAGTCAGCAGCGATGCGGCGAAGACCACGGCGGCCGTCGAAAGGTAATGGGAAAATGTTATAACTCCTTTCGGATTACCCCAAGTTATGGTATTTGACCACGGCCGAGAGTTTTGGAGTGACCGATAATGAATGGTTGGAAGAGCTTGGCATCAAGTTTGCATACTCCTCCGTCACGCCACCCACAGAGCAACGGGCAAAGGAGCGAGCCAACAAAACAATCCTCAACGGTTTGAAAAAGACGATTAAAGACCTTAAGGGAAGGTGGGCCGATGAACTACTGGTGTCTGTGGTACCTTCGGACCACGGAGAAAGAAGCAACGGGTACACCCTCTTCCACTTAGTCTACGGTTCGAAGCGGTCCTACCAATTGAAGCGACGGTGCCAACATTCGTAACGGCTACCTTTAACCCGGCTTGAAAACGAGGAAGGCACGAAAGCCTCCCTAGACACTGGTCGAAGAAAGCCGAGATACAAAGACGCCTCAACTTGGCAAAGTATATCAAAACCGGATGAAAAGAGCCTACAACCGAAGAGTCCACAAAAGAGATTTAAAAGTGGGAGACCTAGTCCTAAGGAAGTCGGCTGCCACCAACAAAGGAAATATTCATGGTAAACTGACGGCCAACTGGGAGGGTCCCTACAAGGTGGTTGAAGAGATGAGGCCGGGCACATACCGGCTGATAGACATGGAAGGTGTGCCTTTGATGAGCCATTGGAACACTGACAATCTCAGGAAATACTTTGTATAGCGGCAGAGGTGTCCGAAACAACTGTGGGCACCCCGACGCGCGTTTATACCTAATAAAGAGCCTTCCAAGTTTCCGTCAAAGTGTTCGCCCCAAGAAACAGACAGGGCCAAAAGCCTCGCTCAACTCAACCAAAGCCGAGAGTGACGGGGGAACGGGTCCACATCTCCACATGTGTACACAGCAGACAGAGCCAAAACCTCGCTCACCTCGGCTAATTAAGACCGGGAGTGACGGGGGAACGAGCCAATATGCTAACATATGCGCAACGGCAGTCGAAATGTAAACTCCGTCGCCCCGGCAAATTAAGACCGGGAAGAGACGAGTGAAACACGACTTGCCCTCGGCAAATTAAGACCGAACTTAGGAACGTATAAGTACAGTTGAAACGCAATTCTAGCCGCCTCGGCGAATTAAGACCAAAGGCTTGGCAGAGGAAGCGATCAATATGTCTACAGATACGAACGCTGTCGCACTGTAACCTCTAGCCACCTCGGCAAATTAAGACCGAAAGTCTGGCAGGGGACACAACGGTCGATACGCTAACATGTCAGCATGTTCCAAAAACGTTAAAACACAAAGCGAAGAATGACGATCAGAGCCCCGGCCAAAACCGAAGGCCAATGAGCAAACTTTATTAAAAATCATTGTAGGGAAGGAGAATACAGACGACGGCCGTCCCCCGTGGGGATAAGCCAAAAGCTCTACCTACCAAGGTTTTACAAAAACCAAAAACAAAAAAAAGAGAAAAGCAAAAGGTTACGGGCTTATGATTTAGAGTGCCAAAAAATGGCAGGGAGAAGAGGCTTAATAATTGGCCCCCGAATAGCTAAAGCTATTCGAGATGCCGGGCGAATCTGGCGACGACCGTCCGTCTCCCTATGCCCGTTGCTGCCCGCCATCGGCATCGTCAGCAACATCATCTCCCGCAGCAACCCGAGCCAGGCTGTCTTTGCTCGCCTTAGCCTCGGCAATATCAGCTGCCCTCGTTCTCTCAGCTTCCTCCCTGGCCGCCTTCGAAAGCTCTGCAAGGGCCGCCTTTGCCGCGGTCTCCTCCTCCTCCTTCTTCGCCCTCGCCACCTCAGCGGCCTTCTCCGCCGCAGCATCCTCTTTAGCCTCGAGCTTGTCATCAAATAGCTCGTTGAATTTTGGCCATGGAAAAGAGCCATCCGGATAGAGCTCCTCAATCACTTCCCTGGCGGCTTCCTCGGCCAGGTCCCGGTATTGGGCGCACATGTTTGGGAGAAGTTTGGTTTGAAGCATCTCAATATCTTTCTCCCTTCGGGCAAGGATAGCCCTTGTGCCCCTATGCGCCTCCGACTGAGCCGAATACATTTTCTTCCATTCTTCCCTCTGGGCAACAACGACGTTATAACCGCCCTTATACCTGTCCCGCTCCTCCAACAACTTGGCAGCGGTGGCATTAGCAGCCTCAACTTTGGCCCTCTCGGCCAAAAGCAGCTTCTCAGCTTCCTCCGCACGATGACGGGCAGCAAGGAGATCAAGCTTAGCCTTCCCGGCTTCCCCCTTTACAGCAGAAAGATCAAGCTTAAGCCGTTCGATTAATGGCCCTGTTTGGGCCCTGGCCTTTTCTTGCTCCAAAATGCGGGAGCCGGCCAGTTGAGTCCACTTTCCCAGCCTCTTGTGTATTCTCATACCCTCGGCCGCAAGCTCGGCAGGGGGGATCGTCTGGAGCAAGGAATCAACGGAGACATTTCTATCACCCGCCTTCTCAGGCTGCTTCTCTAACTGCCGCTCGATGAGAACAGCAGCTGTCGACGGCGGATCTGCAAAAATCCAATCAAGGCACCTGTGTCAATATACATGGACATACCATAAAGCCTGTCATCAGGAACGCCTAATGAACCGGCTAAATCTGAGCCATAGGTTAGGTCTGTACCGGAGGGTTTGGCCTTCTTGGTCGGATGCCCCTCTTCCGCGGTGGCAGCAGAAGCATCGGCAACAGAAGCATCGGCAGCAGAAACGGTGGCAGCAGAAGCATCGGCAGCAGGGGCGGGCTCTTTCCTCTTACGGGCAAGGGGAGATCCCTCTGCATCAGAGTCCTCCCCATTGGTAATATCAATGATCACCACCTTCTCCTTCTGGACCGCGGGAGTTGGGGGCGGAACGGAAGTTGACGCGGTCACCGCCGAAGGGGGTGTTTTACGCGTTCGACGCGTCATGGCAGCAGCCACCTTCGCCTGCGCCGCCGTAGCATCCAAGCCCTTTAGCTGCTGATCCATGAGGTCAGTGGGCGACGGTCGGCGATCATGCGTATCGGCCTTCGGATTCTTCTCCACGACGTTCCCATCTTTATCAAGTCCCATCTTATCAAGGAGCTCCTCAGACAGGTCTGGGCCGAAACGGTCTGAAAAAGGAACGAAGCAAGTGTTAGGTGAAAAGGGGTAAACCAAGATTCAAAAGCAAAAACATTAAGGCAGAAATGGGCCTCACACCGACCCCACTTACCCTGTGCCAGGGCCGGTATGAGGCCGACGTGGCAAAGCGGCTCGTCCATCGAATAACTGCGTCTTTGGGGCAACCACACCTTCGGCGCCCCATCATTCTCAACCTCAAAAAGCTTCATTGCCCGCTTCTCATCCTCGTTGAGATAGACCCTTGCGGCGTCCATCTTATTTTTGTTCCGGGGAATACACTTCTCACGCTCCCCCTATTCTCACACCGCAAATTGACGCGGTGCTGAAAGGTCCTAGGCAGTGGAAAATCCGCCGGGACCTCGACGTACACCCACCGCTCTTTCCAATCCTTGCAGGAGGTAAGCTTGGGGACAGTAAGATAGCTCGGCTCGGTCTGTATGCTATACCAACCCCTGCCGCCTTGAATATTCTTCCGAAGGAAATGAAGCCGACGGAAGAGGTTCACCGTTGGGATCTCACCTCTGAAGAGACACAGCCACACAAAACCAATGATCGTCCTAACGGCCAACGGATGCAGCTGCGCCACAGCGACGTTCATTGCTTGAATAATAGAAGCAACTTATACATTAAGAGGAAACCGGAGCCCATACTCCAGGTGCCTCATGTACACACCGATACAACCCGGAGGAGGGCAACAGATGACCTGACCCTCTCTGGGAATAACAATCCTATACTCCGGGCCAAAAAAGAAATGATCTTCAAAAAGAGGACCACCGGGACAACTGGCGAACTTATGGGTCCAAACACGATCAGGGCCAGTCTTGCAGGCATCGCCGTGGTCCAGGACTGGTTGCCTCCCCCCAACAGGACAAGGCCTTTTCTCATCATCGGCAAAATCATCACCGTCATCATCAACGCCATCATCATCCTCCCAACCCTACAGAGCTTCTGGATCGACTTCAGGAGAAGGAGACCTAGGGCCCCCGGACCTTATCGGGATAGCCTCTAGTATCTCCTCCTCATTAAGACGCGACGGGGAACCCCCCGGCGCACGGTTACTGGGCCCGGCGTCAGCAGAAGATATGGCAGCAACAATTATTTAACAAAGAAAAGATTGAGAATTTGATTGTTTACCTTGGAAAAAGGCTTACGCCGAGTAGAAGTTTGAAGGCTAAAGAGAAGTCTCGTCAAAGAGAGTTTAAGCAAGAAGGAAATTTTAGAGAAAATGAAATTGGTGGCCAATTTCAGGGACTAACTACCCTATTTATAGGAAAAAGCCCATGAAGAAAGACCAATCAGGGCACGGCCCATGAAACGTCAGCCAATCAGCAAACAGACACGTGTCAGACATGCAACCACGGAACGTCAATCGTCGCAACAGTTGAACATCAATCAATGCAACAGTGACCAAGCTTCTTCAACACGCCTATTCATCTCCCTCAGCAAAATCCTAAATATCTGTCATCCGCCGGCCACATGATCAACCGAGCTTGACAGCACCGGCCGGGGCAATCACAACACACCGGCACTCTCAACCTCGGGTCCACCGGCCACCGCCATCTTCTCTTCCACATTTGATGTCCATTACACATCCATGTGGAGGGGGGATAGGGTACGGCCTGTACGAAAGTAAGCCGAGGGAGAAGAAGCCGGGGATTTAAATTCTTTTCTTGCGCAGAATATACGCTCAACATACATCGGAGCCCATACCACGGCATAGACTACGCTGGGGGCAAATTGATGCGGCATATTCTGCACCCGCTGACCGAGTCAACACGTTGAGCAAGGTCAAGGATGTCCACAACAAGTCAACGACCTAGACAGCCTAACCGACGCAGCCTGTCTAGGTCCCGGCTGAGACAACTAGGTAGCCGGGGCGCACATCAGCGAACTCATATCCAAGACCCCTCGGCGGTGAGTCAACAGAGCCCGCCGGCCCGCCATAGGTCCCTCGGCGGAGGGGGTAGATCAGTCTTTCCACCTGCTAGCCACTTGGCCACTTGGCCACTACGTGACAAAAGGTGAAAGTCTATAAATACTCCTCTACTCTCATTGAGTAGAGGATCCACAAATTAGCCTAAGAATCACTATTCATCTGGTAACATCTTCCTTATCTCTCTACAACACATACTTAGCCAAGTAACATACAACTTAGTCTATTCGAGTTTACTGACTTGAGCGTCGGAGTGAGTACGCTTGGCACAAAGCCAAGCCCTCAGTTCGTTCATTGTTGCAGGAGAGGCCGAGAAGAACAATCAAGGCGAGGAAGATTCAACCAAAGACGTCATCTTACAAGCGCGGGTGGTAAACAAACTTGCTCTGGAATTACACCCGGAACAGATACGATGGATCTTGCTCTTGCAAGAATTTGATCTTGAGATTAAAGACAAGAAGGGGGCCGAAAATGTTGACGCCAATCACCTATCCCGTTTGAAGTTCAATGATGGAGGTATTGAATTATCTATCGATGATTCCTTCGCCGATGATGTTTTGATGATGTTGGAAGCCAATACTCCTTGGTATGCCGACATAACCAACTATCTAGTTGGAAGAGAATTGCCACCTAACCTTTCATATCAACAAAGGAAGAAGTTCTTAAATGATGCCAAGTTCTTCCTATGGGACGATCCAAATTTGTTCAAACATTGCTCCGACGGGCTATTCCGGAGATATATCCCACATTGGGATGTGAAAGGGGTGCTATAATGATGCCATTCTTCTCCTTATGGTGGTCATCATGTACCATCCAAGACCGTTGCAAAGGTGTTGTAATTCGGCTTCTTGGCCAACTATGTTCCAAGATGCTAAAAATTTCGTGATGGCTTGCGATGCTTGCCAAAGGACGGGTTCCATATCAAGGAGGCACGAGATACCTTTAAATGGTATCTTGGAAGTGGAGGTATTCCATGTTTGGGGTATTGATTATCAAGGACCATTTCCTTCCTCAAAAGGGAATCGATATATTTTGGTCGCCGTTGATTATGTCTCTAAATGGATAGAGGCGATCGCTACTCCAACAAATGATTCTCGTGCCGTGATCCACTTATTCAAGAAGATCATATTTCCAAGGTTTGGTGTGCCAAGAGCGGTCATTAGTGATCGTGGTACTCATTTTGGTGAGAAACAACTTGATGCCTTATTGGAGAATTATGGAGTCTATCATAGAAGAGGCTTGGCTTACCATCTACAAACTAGTGGCCAAGTGGAGGTTTCTAACCGTTAGATCAAGTCCATACTCGAGAAAGTTGTTGCCAAGTCATGAAAGGATTGGAGTATGAAGCTCGATGATACCTTGTGGGCCTACCGTACCGCATATAAGACACCTATTTGTACCTCACCATATAGGTTGGTCTATGGAAAGGCATGTGTAGATACCTCATTTCTGCACCTCCCGCAAACCACCCGGTGATGATTGGGACGCATGTTTGGTACGCGGAACGATTTGTGACAGTTCATAACTTTATCGTCAAGTGATTGCTCAAACACTGGTGTCTACCTCTTAATTGTCATCTACGCGCCGATACGGTCGTTTTGACAGTAATTAGAGTACATTTGGAGTCCGGGCCTAAAACCGTCTTCATTTTCTGATAACCGCTAAATCCCGAGTCAGAATGTTCTGGATATTTCTACTCCATATTTCACAATCTTTTAATCTTTGGTAAAGAATTTCCCGTAATATATACACAAAATATTAAGGAAAATAAGATTAATCCGTTATTCCATAAACTAAACACGGAAATCTTTCTTCCGCAGGAGGAAACCACCTGGGAACAGACGCAGCAGCTGCTGCGCCTCTTCCAAGGGACGCAATGCCTGCTGCGCCTCTTCCCAAGTCCTTTTCTGCGTATTTTTTTCGTATCTTTTCATATCTTTTCGAGATTCACTTCCAAAGTCTCTCCGAAAACCCTAATTCCTCCACGTGATTAGTATAAATAGGAGCCTTCGCTCCTCATATTTCTCACGCGAGTGTCCGCTCTTCTCTTCTCCCTTTACATTCTAGACCACGTTCTTACTTTTTGGCGCCTACGTGCTTGAACTTTCGACCACGTAAGCTCGGATCTTTCTGAGTACCAGCCTTGTTTGCATGACCGACCAATTTGACCAACTCCACCATAATCAACCTTAATCAATTTTATTCGTTTTCCTCTTACGAGGGCACTTTCGTTACATTCGAGTCGAGCATCACTAAACGTTAACTTAGTTCATCTCGTTTTGTCAAACATGTAAGTCTGAGGGTGTAAATTCTTCTTTGTTTATTGTTATTTACTTTTTATAATCATATTGTAAGGTTTATGTCGAAAGTACTTCTAAAAACCGATTTCTAAAACCCTTTGTTTAAAACCCTTTGTACGGATTATCAGGAGACAGGCGTCGAGAAAGGACGCAGCAACTGCTGCGCCTCTTCGAAGGGACGCAACACCTTTTGCGCCTCTTCGTGAGACTGCCGCAGTTCCTGCTTCCTTTCTTCTTCCTTCGTCTTCTGTCAATTCATTTGTTTTGTTATTTTCTTTCGTTTATTGTCCATTGTTCATATGACGACTTAAGCATGATAATTCTTATAATTCAACATATTGTTAATCGCTGTTAGTATATAATTCATCGTTAAATCCCGACTTAAATCCCTTATAATCCAATATTTGCGGGTTTTCGTCATTAAAATCAATCCGGGTTGTAGAGATTTGATTCTTTCATATTGAGTTTTTGGAATTCGATCTTTGATATATTCCCACCTGTTTGTCCGTCATTAGTTCTTCATTAATTCGTCATATCTAACCTAATTAGTTCACTCATGTCACTAATCAATCTTTCATTCATGTAATTAATTCGTTTACATTCGTTTCGTCCATGTTTTATCGCTTTTATGACTCATTCACATGTAATTAATGTATTAAATCACTTTCATCCGAGTCATATATCGTGATCAATCATTAAATTTCACCCACGAATACTAACGATTTGCAGTTCCGGCTTCACAGCCAGAACTCAGCCTTGAAACAGACGCAGCAACTGCTGTGCCTCTTCCAGAGGGCGCAGCTCTGCTGCGCCTCTTCCAGGTTGATTTCTGTCTCTGGACTCCCGTTCTGCCTTGACCTAGTTTAATAAGTTTACGTATTAATCTACCATTATTCGTATTATCGCCTAATTTCTGTTTGTTAATTTATTTATTCTTTTTTCCCAAACTATCCGTTCTTAAAGGTATTTTCGACATAAATCATTAATCCGTTGTAATTATTGTATTTATTATTGTATTTATTTTATCGCATTGTTTGTATGCTTCCACACGTAATTGAACTTAAATTCCTACTTCGACCCAATTGTATGATTAAATTAGTTGTTTCACCGACTTAGTCTAATTCTCACATGTTAGGATCAAAACTTGGATGTTGCATTGCATGCATATAATCGACAATATATCGAGTATAGACGATTTTCCCTAATCATTAGTAGAGGCCGCTATCGAGGCGGGCGGGATTAGGTGTTCGATCAAAAGAGCTTCCTAATACGTACCCTCACCCCTTACTCCAGATCTCTGTGAACATCGGTGTTCATTGGCATCCACGAGAGTCATTCTAGACATAGAATGCTAAGGGTAACGAGTTCTTGGTGTTCATGTTACTACTTTGTGTCTTGACATGGCACGAGGTATTCGAACGGTTTCCAATTTTCCACAATAAATTGGTGGCGACTTCACAAATGCAAACGCTTGTTCCCAAGCGCCCCCGTGGCCCATGTCCACAATTTGGCGACTCCGCTGGGGATAATACACTTACGTGTAGCCAAAAGGGTGAAACTTGAACAAGGTTAGAGAATATTTTGTACAAGACAATTGTCGGTTTTCATAACTCGGTCTTCCTACATCGTTTCATTCGGCCTTCCTAGGCCCAACTCAACCAATTCGACCAATCGTCCCGTCTAAACGGTCCTAATTCTTATTTGGGCCTAAGGATGGATAGCGATTGACGTCATCCATACCATGGTGCTTACTCTTGTTTGTATCAAGGACTTTCACTACTTGAGGAAATGGACTAGGAATCGGCCTTACTCTTGTTTGGTACGAGCCTCTCCATAGACTTCGGATTTGATTGTTTGGTATGGCAACCCACCCTTTAAAACCAAAACCCTTTTAAATGCACTCAGCATCCCGTTATAATGCTTGTATAAATGTTTGTACCTTACATGTTCACCATTTCTAAACGAAACCATGACGATTTTTGTAAAATCAAAATCCCTTTAAAATGTAAATTTCGAAAAAGCCAATGATTAGCGCAAAACCGAGTCAAAACTCTGTCCATTTGTCGAGTCAAAATTACGGGCCCAAGCCCATTTCAAAACTTCACTTCGAGTCCACTCCTACAATTACACTATAGTTGACTAGGACACACATTTTCAAACTTTGTCATCTTTTCAAAACTCACTCGACACAAGTGGCACACACCCACTTCCCAAGTCAAAACATTTCTTTCTTAGTAAGTGTGTTAGAATGGTCGATCGTGTTTTGATTCGTCGTCGATCTCTTATCCAGTTTCCAAGATGCCTGAAACAAGCGACGCGAACTTCAACCAACTCCAAGATGGTAATGATCAAATCCTAACTGCGCTAGCTTGTCTCCAAGTCACTCAAGACCAAGTGTATGACCGCCTCGATACAATCGAAGGCCAAATTTATACCGTAGAAACGAGGTTGCCTCCTCGGGAAAGTGAAGTAGATGATGGCTTTGTGAACCCTCCCATGGGTATAACTGCAGCTGAGAAACAACTCCAATATTTGGAGGAACAATTGATGTATCTCAAAGGGGATGACATTTATAGGGAAAATAACCGTAAGTATGAGGCCGTGAGTTCCAATTTGCCAACCAACTTCAATATGACGAATATCCCTAGATTTAAGGGGCACAAAAACCCTTTGAATCACATCCGTGCTTTCAAGAACTACATGTCTATCAAAGGCATTAAACCCGAGATGTTCTTAAGGATCTTTCCTTCATCTCTTGACACCATCCCAAAGCAATGGTTCTACTCTCTAGAACACAAGAAGATCGCTACTTGGGAAGATGCCGCGAGCGAATTTGCTAAGCAATACGCGGATAATGCTGAGATCCAAGTTAACATGCGCACTTTAGAGGTTCTTACCCAAAATGACAAAGAAGGTTTCACCGACTTCCTAAGTAGGTGGAGGAAGACTAGTACCCAACTAGTTGAACGCCCAGACGAAGCTACCCTTGTGGATAAGTTCGTGGACAACCTAAAACCTATCTATGCGAGTCATTTGAGGTACCAAAACATCAAAACTTTCAAAGATTTAACCGTGCTAGGAACAAGGATCGAACATGACATCCATAAAGGGCTCTTATCCAAAACGGTAGGTCGAGGATATCAAGCCTCAACAAGTCTTTCTTATGGCTCCACTAGCAAGACCGATGAAGTTAACCTCCTCGAGCCATCCAAGAAGAGTACCCCACCGAGGAAATTCACAAATCTTAGGGACACTTATTCCAATGCTCTAAAAAGGTTGATGAAACAAGGCAAACTCCAACCCATAGGCCCTACACCCGAACCAGAAAAGAAATCCAAGTTCTGGGACGAGAATTCATACTGCGAATATCATAGGGGTAAGACACATGACACAGAAAAATGCTACAAATTGAAAAATGTACTTCAAGACATGATTGAGGATGGTCGACTACCAATACCGCCGGGAGGTAAGCCTAACAACACTCAGAATCCTCTTGGAATTCTAGTGATCACAAGTGAAGAATCTAACTTAGATTGTTCACACCTCATTTCTCCAGTCGAAGATGAGATCCACGCGATCAAGAATGAAGAGTTCTACTCTACCATTTCCCCTACCATTGCCGACTCATCGCATGGGCAAGGAGTGTGGATGGGCAAGTTTCATAATTGGAAAATGTGGTGACAACTTTACATGACCCCAATGCAACACCTAAAGAACATGTGCCACTAACTTTCTCCCAAAATGGTACTATGCAAGAAGTAATCGCCGTGGTTGATAAACTAATCGACCAAATTACGCAATTAGAGGACGAGATCATGAGAATGAGGGAACTAGCTACAGTCAATGGAGTATGGGCCGATAATGATGAGGACGAGTATCTCATTGAACACTCCCTAGTCAAGGAAATAGTCCAAAATGGTGAAAACCAAGATGTGGACCACCTAACTCGTTCGGGGCGTCCATATCAAAGTACTACTCAAAATGGTCCAACCAACGTTATCACACCAAATGATAACGAAAATGACTCTACTGATCATTTGCTCAAGCAATTATAGAAGACAAAGGCTGATCTTTCAGTCTGGCAACTAGTAGCAAGCTCATTCCCACATCGCCAAGCTTTACTGCAAGCTTTGGCCAAACTAAAGGTAGCACATAACTCCACACCCGACGATGTAGTCAACTTGGTCTTCCAAGAATCACCGAAGCTAAGTAATCCTATTACTTTCTCAGATGAAGATTTGCCACCCTTTGGCGCTAGTCACAACTTGGCTCTTTACATCACTGTCATTTGCTTAAAGAAGAATGTGCCAATGACCTTAGTAGATGATGGCTCATGTCAACGTCATACCCTTGAAAACGGCATACAAACTAGGCATGAAAGAGTCGGATTGGACCCCTACCAATCAAGGTGTTCGCGCATATGATGGTACACGACGAAAGGTAGTAGGACTCGTTAACCTAACCATAGCCACATGGCCAATTGAGCGAAAGGTTAACTTCCAAATAGTGGACATTGAAGCTTCCTTCAACATACTTCTGGGAAGACCTTGGATTCACGCTTCCAAAGCGGTAACATCCACCCTTCACCAAAAGATCAAAATCCCACTAAATGGCAAAGTGGTGACGATCACTTCGCCGCCCATTAAGGCAATAATCGAAAATAAGTCAAATAATCAAGTCCTTGCGGATCCAGTATATGAACTTGGGGGCTTTCAAAGCATAAGTGTCATAGAAAGTGAGTTGGCACCCCTATACTACGATCCCTACTCCAACTTGGTGGTCAACCACATACTCAAATTCCAGGGATACTTCCCAGGAATGCCTTTGAACCCTGCCCGAAGAAACACCTTCGCACCCTACAAGGAAGGCAACTAAAAAACAATACCACTTGGACTAGGATATAAACCCACTAAAGAGGAAGTTCTCGAGATGCTCGCTCAAGTTCAAAGCCGTAAGCATGTAGGAGTCCAAATGCGACCATATCTCCCTACCCTAAATGGATGCTTCGTTAGGGAAGGAAGTCAAGAACTCTTTCACGGATTTCCCGAACCTTGGCACTACCTCGGAAGGAAGCTAGCCGGAATCGAGATCTTTCACGATTGCTACTTCATTTCTCCAGAAGCGGTTCCTACCGTCAAGGCTCGTCAAGCACCTTGCTTAGACGAACAAGCTGTTAGTCTACTATTTGGAGAAGATCGATTTGTTAGAGCCGCACAGGATGAGATCATTACCATGATACTTCAAGACGATCACTTCAACCCTACCGCGTTAATCACAGAAACAAACGCGAACCAGCAGAAAAGATGGGGAAAATCAATCAAGTGGACCAACAATCAAGGAAGACTCTTCAAGCTCACCACTGGAGAAGGAGAGATGTTCAAAGGAGAACCAGAAGACGATGAATTTGAATCAGAGTCAGAGTCGGAGTCTAGAGAAGTTACTAGGAAGTCTCCTCCTGTCGTCGTCCCCACTCCCTTTGTTTCTCCTAGCTTAGCCTCAAATAGTAACAGTAGTTCGGGAAATGTCCCAACAACTGTCCCTTTACCGCCGCTGACCACAGATCAGATGGCTTCTTTGTTTCAACTTTTCTCAAACTTTAATATGAATAAATCAGGTTCTACTTACTCTTTATGTTATCTTGAATGCAATTCTGTTTAAGATGATACTGAGGATGACCCAGATCCGGACTCAATCGAGATACCTCCCTACATAGCCAAGGAAATACTACAAGAGGGGTAAGGAGGACCAGTAATAGAGAACACCGAACCCATCAATGTAGGAACCGAACTAGAACACCAAGAACTTAGAATAGGGACTACCTTGAGCTCTGCCGAAAGGGCCAGTTTCATAGACCTCCTACACGAGTTCAAAGACGTTTTCGCTTGGTCTTACAAAGACATGCCAGGGATCGACAGGGATATCGCCGAACATAGAATCCCAATTAAGCCAGGTTTCAAGCCCGTGAAACAGAAGCTTCGTCGAATGAGGACATAATGGGCTCTCAAGATTAAGGAAGAAGTCGATAAGCAATTCAAAGCCGGGTTCATCAAAGTTTTCGAGTACTCTGACTGGGTAGCCAACATAGTACCCGTACCCAAAAAGGATGGGAGAATCCGTGTTTGTGTTGATTTTAGAGACTTAAACAAAGTGTAACACCCCCTCATACCAAGGTGCCTTACCAGGACCACCCTACCATGAGAGTGCGTTACCATCTCGGTTGCCCGAGGTTAGTACATATCAAAAGCGTCTGGACTGAGCACATTTATTAAAGTAATATAAAATGCAAAGTTTACAATATCCGAAACCAAATACTGTCTACTGAAATACAACTTCAAAGTCTTAATAATAAAAGAAAACTCGCTAAGACTCTGACAGTGATGCTAAGACTCGTGGTGGCAATTCTCCCAAGATAATCCCCAAGCTCTCACTAGCAAAACCTGTCAAGCCTGCTCACCATCCCCGAATGGATCACCGCAGATTCCACAAACAACAACGGGGTCAGTATTATGCAACAAACAAGACAAATAAATGCAATACTCGTCTGATCATCATCAACTCCCAATCATCCAATCTCACATAGTAACCGACTACACACTAAAGTGTGTAGCCCTGCCAGATTACCCATCGCAACAGGTAATCCTCGCCGCCAGTGGGTGACCGCAGCCGATCCCACCTAGTCCAGCTCCTCAACGAGCGACAATAATCCCTGTCCCTTAATGTGCACATCCCCTCCCGTGGCGGGTTCCACGGAGGGCGAACTAGGGTGTGAAGCCACTCCCGCAAGTGACTCCACCACAATCACAATCACATGACATTACTGTCATCTCAATCCCCTCACACCAACACTGTCACAACAATCTCCATACTACGATGATCAACAGACAACGATAAATACAACAATATGTCATGTAAAGCACAGCAACTGAGTAGGGAAACCCTACCTTAGCAATCACAGCAGTATGCAAGCACGGACAATCAAAAAGGCTCCTCTACGAAGTCTTCTCCTATACAATGATCATACAACACGATTACACTTTGTACAATTCCCAACATCCCCCTTCTCATATAAATGTACAGTAACCCAAAAAGATGCAATAGTTACAAATATAGAACTTACCAACAGTGTAACAAGAACTTATACGCAAGAATCTCCGCAATTATCCACACAAAGATGCTACGAAATGCTCAATGGAAAGATTAGGGAGTGATTTGGGTATGATTAGGGTAACGTAGAAATGATAACGCTGTGAAATATGATATTAGAAACTGACGCGGAAATATAAAATACCCTAATCATTCCTTAATCAAACCGTCGAAATATAACTTCGCCAAACCGGACACTCGGTCGAGTGCAACAACACTCGGCCGAGTGTCCAATACTCGGTCGAGTATTCACTATACTCGGCCGAGTATTCCTCGGCAGAACCGAAATAACACACACTAAGAGCACTACTCGGCCGAGTAGGCTCTACTCGGTCGAGTAGGCTCCAAAGTAAATCCGTAGTGTTACAATCTTTCCCCCTAAAAAGAACTTCGTCCCGAAGTTCACACTCAACTACACACAAACACAACACCACGACACAAGACTCTAACAATCACATGAGACAACTCCAAGGAACTACACAAGCATCACAACAAGTTACCCCAAACACATCTCCCGACACGAATCAAACAAAGCAAAGAAAACACAAAACACTATTGCGACCATCTCCTACCCCCTTAAAAAGACAACGGTTATGTCCCCGTAACCAAACATACCTGATCAAAAAGGTTAGGAAAGCGGTCTCGCATAGCTTCCTCGGGTTCCCATGTGGCTTCCTCCACATTATGATTAGACCAAAGAACTTTGAGTAAGACCGTCTCACCCGTCCGGGTCTTACGAACCTTGCGATCAAGAATCTCCTTCGGAATCTCGGCATATGACAAGGATTCATCAAGTTCGATGTTCTCCATCTCGAGAATGTGCGACGGGTCACTCACATATTTCCGGAGTTGAGACACATGAAAAACATTGTGCACTCTATCCAAAGCTGGTGGTAAAGCTAACCTGTAGGCTACCTCGCCAATACGGTCCAGAATTTCATAAGGGCCTATAAACTTCTGGCTTAGCTTACCCTTTTTCCCAAACCTCATAACACCTCGCATAGGTGACACTTTCAAAAGCATCTTGTCACCTACTGCGAACTCAATGTCTCTGCGGTGTAAGTCGGCGTAGCTCTTCTGACGATCTTGAGCTGCTCTCATCTTTTGGCGGATCAACTGGATTTGCTCAACCATATCTTGAACCAATTGTGGCCCTAAAACCACTGTCTCGGAACTATCATCCCAACAAACTGGGCTTCGGCATTTCCGGCCATACAAAGCTTCAAAAGGTGCCATCCCAATACTTGTATGATAACTATTATTGTATGAAAACTCGATCAAATCAAGTCTGTCTTCCCAACTGCCTCCAAAGTCCATAACACATGCCCTTAGCATGTCTTCTAAGGTCTTAATGGTCCGTTCCGTCTGACGATCGATTGCCGGATGAAAAGCTGTACTCATCTTCAATGTTGTACCCATCAACTCTTGCAGTTCTTGCCAAAACTTTGATATGAACCTCGCATCACGATCGGAAACAATATCTTTCGGAATACCATGTAACCGAACCACATGCTTTCTGTAACCCAAAGCCAGCTGCATCTTAGACCAAGTATCTTTCATTGGAACGAAATGGGCTGACTTGGTTAACCGATCAACAATCACCCAAATCATGTTGTTACCTTGTTGTGACCTAGGTAACCCCACAATAAAGTCCATAGAGATCGACTCCCACTTCCACTCGGGCACTGTCAGAGACTGAATTTTACCTTGAGGTCTCCTTTGTTCACCTTTGACCCTTTGGCAAGTCAAACATCTAGCCACAAACTCAGCTACATCTCTCTTCATGTTCGGCCACCAAAAAGTCTTCTTAAGGTCTCTGTAAAGCTTGTCACCACCCGGGTGAACTGAATAAGGAGTGCAATGAGCCTCTGACAAGATTATTCTCCTTAACTCTGCATCATCAGGAATACACCATCTCCCATCAAAACGAACACTCCCATCTGGATGTATAGAGAACCTGGAAGCTGCTCCACTCTCTACCTTTGACTTCCACTCTTGGATCTTAGGATCAAGCTCTTGCTTACTTTTGATGTTTTCATACAACTCTGGCTCGATCGTCAAATCCCCGATGGTATTCCCCTCTCGAATCATAAAGATCCCCAACCTAGACATCTCATCTCTCAACTTCAGCAAGGACATAGCTGTACATAGCGAATGAACGCTCTTCCTACTCAAAGCATCTGCGACAACATTAGCTTTACCCTCGTGATAGATGATCTCCATATCATAATCTCCAATCAGCTCCATCCACCGCCTCTGTCGCATGTTAAGCTCCTTCTGAGTGTAGATATACTTTAGACTCTTATGATCGGAGAACACCTTAAAAGTTGCGCCGTAAAGGTAGTGCCTCCAAATCTTAAGAGCGAACACAATCGCACCAGACTCCAAATCATGAGTAGGGTAGTTCTCCTCATATTGCTTCAGCTGCCTCGAAGCGTAAGCTATCACTCTCCCTCCTTGCATCAAGACACAACCAAGACCGTTCTTTGAAGCGTCGGTATAGACCTCAAAGTTCTCACAACCCTCTGGCAAGGCTAGGATAGGAGCTGTGGTCAAGCGTTCTTTTAAGGTCTGAAACGCCGTTTCACAACTCTCATCCCAAACAAATCTAACTTCCTTCCTCATCAAGGATGTCATAGGCCGCGCTATGGTAGAGAAATCTTTCACAAACCTCCGGTAGTAGCCGGCAAGGCCTAAGAAACTCCGAATCTCAGCAACATTCTTCGGCGATTCCCACTTGGTAACGGCCTCAATCTTACTAGGATCCACAGATACCCCCTTCTTGGATATTACATGGCCTAGAAAAGCCACTTCCTATAACCAGAACTCACACTTGGATAACTTGGCATAGAGCTGATTTTCTCTCAAAGTCTGCAAAACTATCCTCAAGTGCTCTTCGTGCTCTTCTTTAGTCTTGGAATAAACTAGGATATCGTCGATGAAAACAACCACAAATTTATCCAAAAACGGTGTGAAGATCCGGTTCATCAAACCCATAAAAGCTGCTGGCGCATTGGTCAACCCAAAAGGCATCACTGCATACTCGTAGTGACCATAGCGAGATCGGAACGCTGTTTTAGGAATATCCTCGTCTGCTATCCTCAGCTGATGATACCCCGACCTCAGATCAATCTTAGAGAATACACCAGCTCCACTTAGCTGATCGAACAAATCATCAATCCTCAAGAACGGATACTTGTTCTTCATCAGAACCCGATTGAGCTCTCTCGTAGTCAATGCACAATCTCATACTTCCATCTTTCTTCTTTACAAAAAGAACTGGAGCTCCCCACGGTGACACGCTAGGCCTGATATAACCCTTGTCTAACAACTCATGTAACTGCTTCTTCAACTCAGCCAACTCTTTAGGTGCCATACGATAAGGTGCTTTAGATATAGGACCCGTTCCCGGCTTAAGCTCCACGCTGAAATCGACATCCCTCTTGGGAGGCAACCTCGGTATTTCCTCAGGAAATACATCTTCAAATTCTTTCACCACGGAAATCTCAGAAGTTGTCGGCGGCTCTACTCGGTGATCTCTCACATGACAAAGGATTAAGGGACACTTCTTCCTTAAACATGACTTTAAAGTCATAACCGCTATAAACCTACACTTAGGCTTTACCACAAACCCTCTATAGGACACCTTAATACCCTTGGGACTCTTTAAAGACACTCTCTTCTGTCTACAATCTATCCTGGCATCATACCTACCTAGCCAATCCATCTCGACAATCACCTCAAACCCATCCTTAGGAAACTCTAACAGGTTTACTGGTAAATCTACCCCTCCAATCACCATAGATATACCCTTATATAACTTGAGACACGACACAGACTCCCCCGAAGGTATGAACACATCATCTTTTACAACCTCAAACTTGCCCAAACCCATACACACAGCATGACTTTTAGACACAAAAGAATGTGTAGCCCCGGAATCAAACAAAACAAAAGACGGTACATTATTAACAAGAAAGGTACCGGTAACTACATGAGCATCATCCTGTGCTTCCTGCTTATCCATCATGAAGAACTTTCCACTATTCTTCTGTCCTCCACCCTGAACTGAAGTGTTGGAGGTACTAGGCTTAGCTGTCGAATCCTGGGTGACATTGTTATTCTCGCGGTAAGATCCACCACCACCGCGGTTGTAACCGCCCGGTTACCCCCGTCCACCTCTATTGCTCCATGAACCTCCCGGTCGGTTACTAGCATAACTCGAGTCGGCCCGAGAGAAATTTCCGATCGAGCTCGAGCCATTCAGGGCTTGTAGCTCGTGCATTCCCGCCTTTTATGGCCTATCCCACCACAGTTGAAACACGTAAGGTTGGTGTTGTCACTCACAGCCCGACCTCCGTTCTTTCCCCAACCACGAGAACCTCCAGAGAAACCAGCTCCACTAGAGAAAGCCTTGGCATGATTGAAATTCCCTTTCTTGTTGGTTGGCTGATTGTTGTTCCCGCTATCGACCCTTCCTCTTTTCGGGTAGAGTCCTCTCCTCAATCTCCTTGAGAGATCCACCATTCTCTCGGCTTGACCCGCTCTCAGATACACTTCCTTGAGGTCAAGAGCAACCCCAGTGCAAGATACGACTCACGATCTTAGCAGACAAACCCCTCTCAAATCGGAGAGCCAAACCTCTCTGTCCGAGCTGCAAATCTTCCACATAGCGAGATAGCTCCATAAACCGATGATAGTAATCAGTGACCGTCATCTCCTCAAACATAGTGAAAGATTCAAAGTCAGATCTCATCTTGTGTCGGATATGCTCCGGCACAAACTGTTCCCTCATAGCACTCTTCAACCTGGACACGGAATAGCCCCTTCCTCCCGGTAGTAAGCTCTAGCATCATCCTTGACGTTCGCCACCAAACTGCAGCTTCTCCTCTTAGGTAGTACACTACCTGCTCAACAATCATATCCTCGGGGCACTTAACCATTTCCATGAGAGCTTCAATCTCACGGTGCCACTTCTCGAGCAGCTTTGGTTCACCTACCCCGTCATATGTGGGAGGGTGGAAACGAGCAATGTTGATGCTAAGCTGGGTTGCATCCATCGTCTTCTCGTTTCCTTTTCCCACATTTTTGAGAGCTTCCAGGAGAGCCTCTTGTTGCTCAATCATACGAGCAATCTCGTCAAGAGTCATCTCTGAAGCTTGGATCTGCGCGGGAGTTCTTTTGGGCGGCATTTTGAGCTGATAAGAATGAAATAAACGTAAACACATGCTCAAATTTTAATACTCTTCCGCCATAAGAACACTCGGCCGAGTATACATCATACTCGGTCGAGTAACGATAACTCGGTCGAGTACCCTCCCAGATACTCGGTCGAGTATCGACTCCAGAGACAAACGTCAAAACACAAAAAGCAGCACTCGGTCGAGTGTAGCAACACTCGGCCGAGTGGACCATACTCGGTCGAGTATACCCCCATACTCGGTCGAGTTATCATAAACAGTAGCGATTGCTACTTTCTGTCAAACAACACTCGGTCGAGTTCCTGTCTGCTCGGCCGAGTACTCCATACTCGGTCGAGTGCCTACCTGGCTCGGCCGAGTAACACTATAAACAGGTTAACAGTTTACGATTCCTCTATCATGCTCACTATTCTCATAACAAATACGTAAGGACTTAAAAGCCATGTTATAATCACTCCAGCATGCAATACATATATTAAAACGTTAGTGCCATATTGTAAATCATGTCAGCATCCAATTTGTACATATGCTACACCCAACATGATAATCACAACCCGTTTCATCTACCGCTCCTCCCAATACGACAATTAAGAATTTCACACACACATATTTGCAATGATCGACTTTTACTCACATGCATCTTCACATACGTGCACATACAAAGTCTAGCTTTCATCACACTCCCCCATGTTACCGGCTCGAGTTAGTAAGGGCCAATGTGCGACTCCGGGACGTCTCCCGAGTCTTTGCGGTAGCTCCAGACAACTCTCCCCGGGTTCATTTTAGTTAGACTCCCTAGGTTCATTAAATTCATTTGTTTAGGTGCTGGAATCTTGACTCGATACCACTTTGTAACACCCCCTCATACCAAGGTGCCTTACCAGGACCACCCTACCATGAGAGTGCGTTACCATCTCGGTTGCCCGAGGTTAGTACATATCAAAAGCGTCTGGACTGAGCACATTTATTAAAGTAATATAAAATGCAAAGTTTACAATATCCGAAACCAAATACATCTCTTTGAAATACAACTTCAAAGTCTTAATAATAAAAGAAAACTCGCTAAGACTCGACAAAGCCGGTGATGCTAAGACTCGTGGTGGCAATTCTCCCAAGATAATCCCCAAGCTCTCACTAGCAAAACTGTCAAGCCCGCTCACCATCCCGAATGGATCACCGCAGATTCCACAAACAACAACGGGTCGATTATGCAACAAACAAGACAAACAAATGCAATACTCGTCTGATCATCATCAACTCCCAATCATCCAATCTCACATAGTATCCGACTACACACTAAAGTGTGTAGCCCTGCCAGATTACCCATCGCAACAGGTAATCCTCGCCGCCAGTGGGTGACCGCAGCCGATCCCACCTAGTCCAGCTCCTCAACGAGCGACAATAATCCCTGTCCCTTAATGTGCACATCCCCTCCCGTGGCGGGTTCCACGGAGGGCGAACTAGGGTGTGAAGCCACTTCCGCAAGTGACTCCACCACAATCACAATCACATGACATTACTGTCATCTCAATCCCCTCACACCAACACTGTCACAACAATCTCCATACTACGATGATCAACAGACAACGATAAATACAACAATATGTCATGTAAAGCACAGCAACTGAGTAGGGAAACCCTACCTTAGCAATCACAGCAGTATGCAAGCACGGACAGTCAAAAAGGCTCCTCTACGAAGTCTTCTCCTATATAATGATCATACAACACGATTACACTTTGTACAATTCCCAACATCCCCCTTCTCATATAAATGTACAGTAACCCAAAAAGATGCAATAGTTACAAATATAGAACTTACCAACAGTGTAACAAGAACTTATACGCAAGAATCTCCGCAATTATCCACACAAAGATGCTACGAAATGCTCAATGGAAAGATTAGGGAGTGATTTGGGTATGATTAGGGTAACGTAGAAATGATAACGCTGTGAAATATGATATTAGAAACTGACGCGGAAATATAAAATACCCTAATCATTCCTTAATCAAACCGTCGAAATATAACTTCGCCAAACCGGACACTCGGTCGAGTGCAACAACACTCGGCCGAGTGTCCAATACTCGGTCGAGTATTCACTATACTCGGCCGAGTATTCCTCGGCAGAACCGAAATAACACACACTAAGAGCACTACTCGGCCGAGTAGGCTCTACTCGGTCGAGTAGGCTCCAAAGAAAATCCGTAGTGTTACACAAAGCAAGTCCTAAAGATGACTTTCCTCTACCACATATCGACATATTGGTGGACAATACCGCAGATCACACATTACTATCCTTCATGGATGGATACGCGGGTTACAACCAAATCAAGATGGCCATAAAAGACATGCATAAGACCGCTTTTGTCACTCAATGGGGAACCTATTGCTATACGGTCATGCCATTTGGGTTAATCAACGCCGGAGCTACATATCAACGCACCGCAACTACACTCCTACATGACATGATGCATAAAGAAGTTGAGGTATACGTAGACGATATGATCGTCATGTCCAAGGATAGAGAGGGCATATTTCAAACCTTCGCAAATTCTTCTTAAGGCTACGAAAGTACAACATGAGGCTCAATCCTCAGAAGTGCGCATTCGGAGTAACATCTGGCAAACTCCTGGGATACGTCGTTACCCAACGAGGTATAGAAATAGACCCTTCTAAGATCAAAGCTTTGATCGAAATGCCACAACCTCAAACGGAAAAAGAAGTCAGAGGATTCCTGGGAAAACTGCAATATATAAGTCGATTCATATCGAAACTCACCATGATCTGTGAACCTATTTTCAAAAAGCTCAAGAAAACAGACCACACCATGTGGGATGACGACTGTCAAAAGGCATTCGACCGAATCAAGGAGATATTAGCTAAACCACCAGTGCTCATGCCACCTCAACGAGATCAACCTCTTGGTTTATATCTCACAGTAATCGAAATAGCCATGGGCGCCATGCTAGCTCAAACCGTAGGAAAGAAA
The DNA here is from genome assembly GCF_048544455.1 of Silene latifolia. Classification (NCBI taxonomy): domain Eukaryota; kingdom Viridiplantae; phylum Streptophyta; class Magnoliopsida; order Caryophyllales; family Caryophyllaceae; genus Silene; species Silene latifolia. Next base: position 140,284,302 of record NC_133531.1, read on the forward strand.
GAAAGGGCTATCTACTACCTTAGTAAGAAGTTCTTGGAGTACGAGTGCAAATACTCACAACTCGAAAAGACATGCCTCGCTCTTGTGTGGGCAACGAAGAAGCTACGTCATTACATGCTTAGCCACTCCGTAAAAATATACTCCAAAATGGATTTTGTCAAATACCTCTTCGAGAAACCCGTCCTCAACGGACGCCTAGCAAGATGGACCTTGATGCTCTCAGAGTTCGATCTCAAATACGTACCTCTAAAAGTTATAAAAGGGCGCGCCGTTGCCGAATTCTTTGCAGAAAATCCCATCAATGATGCACAAACAATAGATACTTGGTAATTTCCAGACGAGGATATACTCCAAACCGATGTAGACTCCTGGGACCTTTACTTTGATGAAGCATCAAACTTAAAAGGATTTGGAATATGAGTGTTACTCATTTCTCCTGAAGGCGAGCATACACCGATCTCTGTCAAACTCGACTTCGAGGTGACAAATAACGCTGCAGAATACGAAGCTTGTCTAATTGGACTACAAGCGGCAGTAAGCTTAGGCATTAAAAACCTCCGAGTGCATGGGGATTCGTCCCTGATCATCAATCAAATTACAGGATCTTGGAAAATCCGAAGCGAAAGCCTAGCACCTTATCAAGCCAGAATAGACCAGGTTGCCCAATTCTTTGATCACGTGACCTTACTACACCTACCTCGGAAAGAAAATCAATTTGCAGATGCTCTTTCAAAACTTGCATCTTTGATTAATATGCCAGATGACATGGTGGAAATGCCTTTATGCATCGAACGACGATCAGAGCTAGCTTATGTCCACCAAATCACCGATGAAGAGGAAGTCACAGAGGAACCTTGGTTCCAAGCAATCCTAAATTTCAAGATCAACGGTACCTATCCACCGGATATGGACAAAAGGGGACAACGTGCTATACGCCTATTAGCTTCCCAATATGTTTTCATACAAGGAGAGCTATACAAAAGAGCACCTCTTGGTGTAATCCTACGTTGCCTTGATCATTCACAGGCGCGGAAAGTGATGGAAGAAGTCCATGATGGAGAATACGGTCCTCACATGAGTGGGCCCATGATGGCAAAGAAAATCACATGTTTGGGGTACTATTGGACCACAATGGAATCCGATTGCATCAAATACGTAAGACATTACCACAACTGCCAAATCTTCGGGAACGTACAACATGTCCCTCCTTCATTGCTCTATACGATGACATCTCCTTGGCCATTTTCTGCCTGAGGAATTGATATAATCGGGAAGATAACTCCAGGAACAGAGGTCACCTGTTTCATCCTAGTAGCAATTGACTATTTCACCAAATGGGTAGAAGCGGCTTCCTACACTAGTCTCACGGCTAAAAATGTAGCAAAGTTCATACAAAACAACATCATCTGCCGATATGGTTGCCCACATGAGATCATTAGTGATAATGGATCACATTTCCAAGCTGAGACTGAGCAATTGCTAGCTAAGTACAAAATTAGGCATCACCACTCTTCGCCATATAGACCACAGACTAATGGCGCGGTAGAGGCGGCAAACAAGAACGTTGTCACAATTCTCAAGAAAATGATTGACAACTATCGAGATTGGCCAAGCAAAATACCCTTTGCTTTGTGGGGATATCGTACATCTGTTAGAACGCCCACTGGGGCCACCCCTTTCTATTTGACCTACGGCATGGAAGCTGTACAGTCAGTCGAGTTAGAAATACCATCCTTGCGTATCTTACTCGAAAGTCAAATCCCGAAAGCCGATTGGAAGAGGGATAGATATGAAGAACTCATCCTCCTAGATGAACGTAGGCTACGCGCATTACATAATGTCCAAACATATCAAGCACGTATCAAACGAGCCTTCAACAAAAGGGTCAAGCCAAGGAACATCAAGGAAGGAGACTTAGTACTCAAGTCGATTAGAGCTCTTTTACCTGTCGATCCACGAGGAAAATTCAAACCTAATTGGGCCGGGCCATTTCTAGTCAAGTCCATACTTCCAGGGGGTGCGGTTAGAATCACAGACATAGATGGGAATGAATTTTCCAACCCGACGAACCTTGACCAACTAAAGCGGTATTATGCCTAGAATAGGAACAAAAACGCGCCTCGCGTAACCTCACGTGTTGCTCTTGTGGCATTAAATAAACGGCCCCTGGCCAAGCTGAAATAAGCTAATGTCACCATGCTCTTGCATTTTGACAATCTGTCATCCTCATATCATCAAATAAACTAAATTGCACCTTAAGAGTAAGTAAAAAGCTCATGCTTATTTTCTAAGTTCATTACAAGCTCTTGCTTAGAAAAATTATTCTTTTACATTTACTCGAACTACGCGCAAGGGTTTGATTTCATTTTTTTAATGAATACGTAGGCAATCCTTCGCAGGATACAACCCATTAGTTTAAAAATGTAAATAGAAGGACATTTGCAGTTGCATTTGGAATTCGACAAGAATAATAAATAGAAAATCACAACGGTTTCATAAGCAATTAACCTCCTTTATTTCATTCATTTTCTAATAATAATAATAGTACGTTACATAATAACAATGCAAAAAAAAACAAAAAAAAATAGGCTAGGATTCTAAAAACCCCACCTTATTATTACAATAATAATAATAAATAATAATAAAGACTTGGGCTATTCCTCCATTTTCCCTTTGCCCTTGTCATTTTTGTCATATTTCTTGTCACGACCTCGAGCCGGACGCTCTTGCGTCACTTCGGACCTAATCACCAATGGTCTTTCTCATGGTCTAACCTTCCCATTCTTGCCGATCACTTTGTCCACGACAGGAGAGGTCTTCGGTTTCTTCGAAGGATGAACAACTCGAAACCCAGCTTCTTCCTCTCCCTCAGTCAGATGCTTCTCTTTCTCCTTTTCCACCTCGCGCACCTTGTAGTCAATGGGCTCACACTTCCTCAATCTCTCATGCTCCTCCGGAGTAGTAGCTTTCCTCCACCGCAGATAGGAGTCTGACACCCATAAAGCACTAACAGAAGAGTTCAAGAACCATACATTTCTTTGAGCCCATTTAATGGCCCACTACCTTCGACTCTCAGTAGTAAGTGCCACGGCAGTCTGCGGGACAATGTCGAGCTTCGGGAGTGTCTGCTTCAGTCCAACCTGTCTCATCAGCCTCTCCGGGAAGATGCATACCATGAATTCCAAGCCAGGAATGTGCACAGATCGGGTAGGATCCAAGGAAGACACTCCAGTGACATATTTGAGATGCCACCATGGTACGATCCATATAATCAAGGGACCGTCATCATTCTTCAATTTGTTTTCCCAGTAATTACAGACTCGAGTGAAGTCCATCATGTAGAGCCTAGTCCTCATAGCAATTGAGCGAGCATGATAGGCAGGAACATTAACTGGGGGCTCGATCAATCGAAGACGCTCCATAAGCCAAACCTACCAAAAAACAGGTGTTGAAAAAAAAAACAACAAAAAGAAAAAGAAAAAACAAAAAAAAGAAAACGAAAACAAAAAGGAGGAAAAGAGAAGAAATTCTTTATTATTCTTTACCTGCAAGATAATGGGACTCCCCAAATAAGGTAGGTCGCGATTGGCTTTCCTGTTATCCAAACCCAATAGGATCTCTCCTAAACATAAACAAGCTGGGCTCCTGCGCAGTTCCATTTGCTCAACTAGGCCCAGGAAACGGGGGTCACCTCTCAAATCCTCATCAACGTGCCCTTGAAGGACATATATATGTAACAAGCAAAATCCAAATGCCCTTCGCCTAGCAACATAAGAGATGGTGGGGTCGGCCTTGTTAATAAATCGGTCAATAAAGTCCAACATTCGCACTCCTTTCGAGGTCACTAGACGGTCCACCTCAATTCTGGTCAACCCAAGCAAGTCTCTAAATTTGTTCTTATACCCTTGTGAAGTAGAAAGAATAGCGGGCAAGTGTTCTGGGTCCCACCCACCAATCACAGCAATTTCTTCAGGAAATGGGCAAATGTCACCTCCAGGGAAAGCAAAAACGTGATAATTCGGGTCCCAATAATCAAGACAAGCATCTAGGAATGGTTTGACCACCTTGATAAGCTTAAAACTCAACAACGATCCAAGGTTATAGGCACCCATGTCATACTTCTCCACGCTAGAGAACTCATTGGTCCACTCTTTTAGACGAATTTCAAGAGTATTCATGATGAAGGATTATTTTGAGAGTTTTATGTAATGAGACGAAGGAAGAGACGGAAGAATTGTGTGAATAAAACCTCTATCGACGTTTCTATTTATACTAAAATCTGTTTCCTAAAATCCGCCAGGATGAATACACCGGGGAACAGGCGCGGCACTTGCTGCGCCTCTTCAAAGGGACGCAGGGTCACGCAGCTCCTGCTGCGCCTCTTCCTCAGCAACCTTTCTGTGATTTTCCGCGTTGGATCTTTCCTAAATTCCTTAACGAATAATTTCCTATTCATACGGGTTATTATTTTGGTAAATACGTCAAAGTTACCATATTTCGTGTTTCCTAATTTCGCAGACGCGCATCTCGAGACGATATCGACATTTTCGTCATTTTAGCACACTTGTACATTTCTTTTTAATTTTCTTTTCAGGGAATCATTTCACTCTCCATTTCAAACTTATATGTTTTTATTTTTTCCTTTTTTTAAGGGTTAACCCTCCCTACCGTCCAGTCATTTCCGACCAAATTTTTGCATTACATTTTTGCATTTTCGAGTCAAACCGTCCCTACCGTCCGGTCATTTCCGACCAATTTTTTGCTTTTTTGCAGTCATTGTTTTGCGCTAATTTAGGCCATATGTATGCATACATGTTCTATGTGATTTCTATGTAAATTTAGGCAGCATAACGGCGTAAACCGTCATCTACCAAACCTGTTCAAAGCTAACCTGTAGGAACAAACAACGCAACCCAGCAGCAAAGGCACTCAGGCCGTCGTATATACAACCAAAAGAGGTATATGTACAACAAACTGGGGGCTCGAGCCCAAGCAAAGTCCAAAATATAGGTCCTAAAATGTACAAATGTGCAAGATACAGCCAAAAACAAACAAACAACAACAAAAAACTACTGATGGACGCTGCCTAACTCCGCAACTCTCGCCTCGAGAGCAGCAACCTCGGCGTCGCGAACCTCGAGCTCCCTCAGCAAACGATCTGTCTCCTCTCGAGACTGGGCCAACTCTCGCTCCAGCTCGCGCTCCCCCTGCAAACAACAAATTGGCTCATGTCAATCATTTCAAGCAATCATAAGAAAATTAGAAAATTCAAAAAATGAAGTAGACGAAAGGTTCATACCTGACGACCTCGACCGCCGACAAGTGCCTCGACGGCAGTAACTCGCAGCCGGTTGGCTACCCTCCATAACGCCACAAACCGAGACGGCGCAACCTGCATTTTCAAATAAGAAGTTCTCAATAATTGGATAAGTTCAATCAAATATGTTCTTACACAAAAATCATACAAATTAGAGGCTCACCCTCCGAATCAGATGCTGCCACTCGTCCAAGCCAGCATTCGTCACAGCCACGTCAAAGTCACGCAGCTCGGAGATCGTCGTCCTCCCGGTCGCGTCACTGTACTCGAGAGTCTCGGGGTACTCTGAGGGCTCGATGCCCGCCACCTCAACCTCCTGCAAAGACAAAGGATTGCCATTAAATTGATGATCATTCATCATGCTTTCGAAATGGTCATAAGGAGAGTAAATGCTCACCACAACCGGCCAGTACGCCAACCTCTCGTAGAGGAATGCCGAGTAGTCCTCACCAGGAAGCAGAAGGGCGTCACCAACAATGCCAGCCTAGTCAGCCTCCCTCTCAGCCTCAGAAGGCTCCCTGAACATCGTCATAGGAGGATCGATGGGAACCGTCAAGACATCCCGAGAGCACTGACGAGCCAAGAGCTCGCCCAAGTACCACACAGGACCCATCGACGTCCTCTGTAGCAACCGGCTCGAGCTCCTGGGTCGAAGGACCTCAGCCACGAAAGGAGGAGGTAATAAAGAAGCAAAACGAATATAAGTGAGATGCTCACGCTGTCCAGCTGAAGAGCGTTCATGTCCTGCCGGTAGACACCGTGAGAGGAACGCTTGCTCCTCGTGCGACACATCACCCAATCCATCACAACGGGATAGGCCTTCTCCAACGGCTCCGTCCTCTTGGGCGAGAGGCTCGGAAAGTAGGAGTACACCCACGCCTGTGAAGCAAGATAGTCAATAACGATCTTTTGTAATTCGGTGAAGAAAAGAAGTTATTTTAGTCTAAATGAAGGTTCATACCTCCAACAGTAGTCCAGGGCCGACAGCACCAGGAGAAGTCCCCTTCTCCATCAACTCCGGACGAACCATGGCCCTCATGAAGCGGATGAGGATCGCAAAACCAGCAGTGACCCGGTCCCAACGTCCTAGGGAGCTCAGGTCAGAAACAAAGGGAAGAAGCTTCGTCGACAGCCTCTCTCCCTTGTCTCCAAGGTAGATCAAAGACAGAAACCACCAAAGCCACAAGCGGGCCCTCTGCTCAGCTGTACAGGGAGGAGGAGCCATTTCCCTCCCGTAAATCACCACCCGCGTCGGGGTCTTCCCCGCAAAGTAGTCTCGGACGTAAGAACTAGGCACCAAACCAGGCACTGCAACAGCCTTCGGCGCCAAGTTCCAGCCGATCAACCTCCTAACCTCGGCCGAGTCCACCCTCATGGCAGTCTCCGGCCACTCTACCGCCTCGGTCCCACACGGCAGACCAAAGATCATGCCGTAGTCCTCCAACGTGACTCCCACCTCACCAAAAGGCATGTGAAAAGTAGAAGCCATATCCTAGAATTGGTCCAAGAAAGCGCGGACCAGTCTAAGGTTAGCCCGCAGCTTCCTCTTCGTGATATCCCTCCAAGCCTGCACCAAGGCGCCGAATGCTCCCCGCTCGATCATGGCTCGCTCCTCCGCCGACAGCCTCTCATAGCACTCCATCGCCGTCGTGTAGCCCGAGAACGATCTGGTGTTCCGGGCCTCCTATTGTGATTTGAAACAAAAGCTATCTTTAGTTTGAATGAAATTGGAAAGGATATAAGCAAATGAAATGAAAAAAGATGAATGATGAGTAATGAATCCAAGATTACCAAGCTCTTCACCGTCCTATAGGACAGGTGACCCTCCGCAGCCCAAAGCAAGTGCCTTCTGTCCCAGGTCTCAGCCCACGCAGGTGCTCCCCTCAGCTGACGACCGCCTCGCCCAACGTTGGCCCGCCTCGGGGCCTCCTCCTCCTCCACCTCGTCCTCAGCAACTGCCTCCTCGAGAGCACGAGAAGCGTCGACGGCTGTGTCTATGTCTATGGGAGCTCTCCTAGAAGTAGAAGCCTCGTCACCTGCAACGTTAAAGTAATTGTAGGCCGCGTCAAGTGACGACAAACCTTGATTAGGGGATTTTCGAGTTTTAGAAGCCCCGAAGTCGCTCTTTTCTCCCCATCTTTGGCCGTATTCCCACAAACCCGATCACTCATGTGGTCATTTGGGTTAAGTCAAGCCTAAGTTGAAGCCTAGTCATGGGTTCGAGTCGAAATTTCGATAGCATTTCGTTATAACGGCGATTATGCCCTAGAAAAGTGTCCTGAAAAAGCCATCACAAACAAAAATTCCGAGATGGTAGGAAGTTTACCCATCATCCAAGGATTCCAAATGTCAAGTTTCATCGCAAACGGGCAATCCTAAGGCTATTTTCGAAGCAATTTACGGTTTAGCTGTGAAACCGTCACAATTTCACTCAAATGCCCAAAACTCAACGAAAATTCGAAACAAATACATGGTTATGATCCTTATACTACCAATTAACCATTTACAAGGTCAATTTTACAAGGCAAGATCATTTGGGGGAAAAGCCCCAAATTTTCGACATTTTAGGGTTGAAAACCCTGATTTTGTCGATCCAATTCGTCCATTATAGAAGATTAATGCAAGAATGATATACATACCTCGATTAGTCATGACAAATACAAGCTTTTGGATCAAATTTTGACGGAAATGGTTGAGATTTGAGAGTGAAATTGAGGAATTATGTTTCGAAACAAACGAAATGAAACCCCTGTTTCATCGCGCTTTTACGCAGGAAAGACACCCTCAGGAAAAGACGCGGCAGGTGTTGCGCCTCTTCCAAGAGATGCAGCTCTTGCTGCGCCTCTTCCTCAACTTCCCTCATACGAATTTTCAAAAATTCGTTATGAGTTCGTTATTTGTGGGCCCATCTTTGGTGCGCCTCTTCCCCGATGCCATTTTATTTTTTCTGGTCCGTTTGACGATTATTCTTCGCTCAGACCCGCATTTCTAAGCCAACTGCAGCCTATCGTACATTATTTATTTATTCCAAGACCTTGCTTGTCACAACGAGCAGGTATTCTCTAACAGGTGTTTCGACACGCCTTCATTATTTTCCCCCAGCGAGAGTAAGCGAGTAGACAATCCCTCTCGAGACATGGAGATCAGTTCTCGATAAGGTTATCCCCAACGAGAGTTCACGACATACAATCGTCCTTCTCAAGTTCTTCTGAAGTTTGTTTGAAGACGACCCAAGCAGATTTCTCCCAGCAGTTCCCGCCTGTGTCCTGCTACTTACGATATTTCTTGTTTCTCCACGGAGTGCGACATGTGTCGTTCTCCGTAAGTTCCTGGGCAGAGTTCTTACACTCGAGCCTTAGTTACCCCTTAGGTCGAACTTATATTTGGCCTCCTTCCCGTCGATGCTTTCCTTTAGGGTCCCACACACTAGAGCACAATCCTTATATATCTTTTAGGTCTTACCCTTAGCTCCTATGCTTACACTTAGCTCCTACGCTTAACCTTAGCTCCTATGCACCTCCAGAAGCATCTTGATAAAGAAGTTTCAGGTATGGTCTCTTCTTATGGCTGGCGAGCTTCCTTACGTAGTCTAATGGACTTTAAACGACCCTCCCCGATAATCGACAGACTCTAAAATGTTCCCGACGATAGGTCCTTGGCTCAGACCCCTTGAGCCGCCTCGCGTCGCCATAGTCGTCAGGTTGTAATCTTCGATTGACCTGATGGCTATACTTTGACTTTCGCCTTGTCCAAGCCTCAGTCAAAGTGGGGGCTCTGTAGATATCTCATTTCTGGACCTCCCGCAAACCACCCGGTGATGATTGGGCCACATGTTTGGTACGCGGAACGATTTGTGACAGTTCTTAAGTTTATCGTCAAGTGATTGCTCAAACACTGGTGTCTACCTCTTAATTGTCATCTACGCGCCGATACGGTCGTTTTGACAGTAATTAGAGTACATTTGGAGTCCGGGCCTAAAACCGTCTTCATTTTCTGATAACCGCTAAATCCCGAGTCAGAATGTTCTGGAATGTTCCAGATATTTATATTCCATATTTCACAATCTTTTAATCTTTGGTAAAGAATTTCCCGTAATATTCACACAAAATATTAAGGAAAATAAGATTAATCCGTTATTCCATAAACTAAACATGGAAATCTTTCTTCCGCAGGAGGAAACCACCTGGGAACAGACGCAGCAGCTGCTGCGCCTCTTCCAAGGGACGCAGTGCCTGCTACGCCTCTTCCCAAGTCCTTTTCTTCGTATTTTTTCGTATCTTTTCATATCTTTTCGAGATTCACTTCCAAAGTCTCTCCGAAAACCCTAATTCCTTCATGTGATTAGTATAAATAGGAGCCTTCGCTCCTCATATTTCTCACGCGAGTGTCCGCCCTTCTCTTCTCCCTTTGCAATCTAGACCATGTTCTTACTTTTTGGCGCCTATGTGCTTGGACTTTCGACCACGTAAGCTCGGATCTTTCTGAGTACCAGCCTCGTTTGCATGACCGACCAATTTGACCAACTCCACCATAATCAACCTTAATCAATTTTATTCGTTTTCCTCTTACGAGGGCACTTTCGTTACATTCGAGTCGAGCATCACTAAACGTTAACTTAGTTCATCTCGTTTCGTCAAACATGTAAGTCTGAGGGTGTAAATTCTTCTTTGTTTATTGTTATTTACTTTTTATAATCATATTGTACGGTTTATGTCGAAAGTACTTCTAAAAACCGATTTCTAAAACCCTTTGTTTAAAACCCTTTGTACGGATTATCAGGAGACAGACGTCGAGAAAGGACGCAGCAACTGCTGCGCCTCTTCGAAGGGACGCAGCACCTCCTGCACCTCTTCGTGAGACTGCCGCAGTTCCTGCTTCCTTTCTTCTTCCTTCGTCTTCTGTCAATTCGTTTGTTTTGTTATTTTCTTTCGTTTATTGTCCATTGTTCATATGACGACTTAAGCATGATAATTCTAATAATTCAACATATTGTTAATCGCTGTTAGTATATAATTCATCGTTAAATCCCGACTTAAATCCCTTATAATCCAATATTTGCGGGTTTTCGTCATTAAAATCAATCCGGGTTGTAGAGATTCGATTCTTTCATATTGAGTTTCTGGAATTCGATCATTGATATATTCCCACCTCTTTGTCCGTCATTAGTTCTTCATTAATTCGTCATATCTAACCTAATTAGTTCACTCATGTCACTAATCAATCTTTCATTCATGTAATTAATTCGTTTACATTCGTTTCGTCCATATTTTATCGCTTTTATGACTCATTCACATGTAATTAATGTATTAAATCACTTTCATCCGAGTCATATATCGTGATCAATCATTAAATTTCACCCACGAATACTAACGATTTGCAGTTCCGGCTTCACAGCCAGAACTCAGCCTTGAAACAGACGCAGCAACTGCTGCGCCTCTTCCAGGTTGATTTTTGTCTCTGGACTCCCGTTCTGCCTTGACCTAGTTTAATAAGTTTACGTATTAATCTACTATTATTCGTATTATCGCCTAATTTCTGTTTGTTAATTTATGACATAAATCATTAATCCATTGTAATTATTGTATTTATTATTGTATTTCTTTTATCGCATTGTTTGTATGCTTCCACACGTAATTGAACTTAAATTCCTACTTCGACCCAATTGTATGATTAAATTAGTTGTTTCACCGACTTAGTCTAATTCTCACATGTTAGGATCAAAACTTGGATGTTGCATTGCATGCATATAATCGACAACATATCGAGTATAGACGATTTTCCCTAATCATTAGTAGAGGCCGCTATCGAGGCGGGCGGGATTAGGTGTTCGATCAAAATAACTTCCTAATACGTACCCTCACCCCTTATTACTCCAGATCTCTGTGAACATCCGTGTTTATTGGCATCCACGAGAGTCATTATAGACATAGAATTCTAAGGGTAACGAGTTCTTGGTGTTCATGTCACTACTTTGTGTCTTGACATGGCACGAGGTATTCGAACGGTTTCCAATTTTCCACAATAAGTTGGTGGCGACTCCACAAATGCAAACGCTTGTTCCCAAGCGCCCCCATGGCCTATGTCCACAGCGTGCCATCTCCCTGTTGAGATGGAACAAAAGGCATATTGGGCGGCTAAGGAGCTTAACATGGATCCGAAATTGAGTGGAGAAACGCGGTTATTGCAACTCAATGAACTTCATGAATTCCGATTGCAAGCTTATGAAAGCTCCCATCTCTACAAGGAGAGAACAAAAAGATGGCATGACAAGAAGATCTTGAACAAGTAATTTCAAATTGGTGATAAGGTGTTTCTATTCAATTCCCGTTACAAGATATTTTCGGGAAAGTTACGATCACAGTGGTCCGGTCCATATACCGTCACAAATGTCAATAAGTTCAGTTCCGTTGAAGTAATGACCACCAAGGGCGAAAAAATCAAAGCAAATGGCCATCGTTTGAAGATTTATCATGAGAATGTGATCGTTGGTGTGATAGAGGAAATGACTGTAACACCTCTATACTCCAAGTGCCTTACCAGGACTACTTAAGGTATGAGAATGCTACCATCTCAGTTACCCGAGGCAATGATAATCAAATGGACAATAACGAAACATACTTAAATAAGAATAAGTTTAAGTGATACAAGCCAAACTCCAAAACTAACAAAAGAAAATATAAAGGTTCTCAAAACTGTCAACTACTCCCTCCATTCAACAATTATCGCCCCATTTCTCTAATAAATGGGAGGAGTACTATATTGAAATGGGGTGATAAAAGTTGAATGGAGGGAGTAATAAACAACTAAAAGTGCTCGATACAATGGAAGACTCCTACAACTGCAACGTGGTGACTCATCCCAGCTAACCCATGTGCATCGTCTCATACCTGCTCAATAACTGCTCACCATCCCCGAATGGATCACCATAGTTTTTAAAACATTTAAACGGGGTCAGTACTAATTACACAAAATCAAGAGCTGCAATGAAACCATATTATAAACAACTCATATAGCACAATCTCAATCTCCACAACTCCACCCTATCTCCACATATCTGACTACACACCGAAGTGTGTAGTCCTGCCAGAGTACCCATCGCAACAAGTACTCCTCACCGCCAGTGGGAGACCGCAGCCGTTCCCACCTAAGCCCCGCTCATCTATGTCGAGCGATAAACCCATGTTCATTAATGTGCACATCCCTTCTGTGGCGGGTTCCACAGAAGGCGAATCAAGGGCGTGAAGCCACTCTCGCAAGTGACTCCACTCAGCCGGAGACGCACCCCGAAGATCACAGACAGTTACACAGCAATCACCTCAAACAAACAACAATTACCAACAACCAATACCAATACGATAAGAGAATAAACAAACACCAACAATGCTATGTAATAATTAATGAGTAGGAAAACCCTACCTGAAATGCAAACACCACAGACGGTCTTAGCATCTAATCAGAATCTCTCCTCAACGAAACATCCTCCTATAACATACATACATATATACAATTACTACCACAGCCATACAAATCACCCAAAACCCTCGCCAATATTACCCAATTAGGGTTTAACCAATCTTAACGAAACATCATAAAAATTATATAAAAAGCTTGCCCTCAAAACAACGATCACAACGGCGTAAAGAACGAGATGATCCGACACTCCTAGCCTTGGGGATTTGTTAAAAGTACGAGGAACACAACTTACGTAACTCCTTTTCTTCTCAAATAGGTTTTTAGAATGATAAAAGAGTTTAAGAAAAAGTGATAGAGCCGTTATAAACTAATCCCGCATTATTAACAAAACCCGTCAAAATAACCCGTAAAACACACTTACTCGATCGATTAAGTGACTTACTCGATCGAGTCCCCAACTTACTCGATCGAGTACCCTACAGGCAGTCTACTGTTTTGCGTCAAAAACTACTTACTCGACGGAGTAAGCCCTACTTGATAGAGTACCCATAGACACATAAAACCGTAATATTACAATGACCGTTCAACCTCTATCAAAGAAAGCTTAAACTGACTCAAGCTTTTACGTCGTGCGGGACGTTAAACCAGCGCTTCTTGGGAGGCAACCCAAGCTTTTTATTTGCTTTTATTTAATTTTTGTTTTTAATTTTCCGCAATTTACTGTTTTTTGTAGATTAGTAATAAAATACTCGACTTGACGATGTTTCTTTTTGTGATTTATAGGTGAAAATAAAGAAAGGAAACTTAGAGGAAAATATGGCACGCTTCCCCATACAAAAACCCGTTCGGGGACGTAGTTTTCGTAAAACGGGACGGAATTAAAAGAAATACGGAAGCAAGTCAAAAACGCGATGGGCTAGTCAACCCAGATCGGGGTTGCCAGCCCCGATCGGGGACGTGGTTCTCACGATTTATGGCTGATGTGTTACGGGTAATAAAAAAAAGAACAAATTTTGTCTATCACTTTGCAAACCCAACAGTACCATTTCTCTACTCTTTCTCCATTATTTTATTCATTTCTTCACCTACAATCACTAGGAAACATCTTGTTTTTCATCATTTTGTAAGAATCAAATCAACCATTAACATCAACAAGTAAGTTTTCTTCCCTTTTCTCTTTAATTTCATTCATTTCAATCAATTTAATCAAGTTTTGCAAACCCTAACTCAAATTGGGGGAATTTGATTTTGTGTATTTAAGTGCTAGAAATTGATTGTAGAAGGCTCTATTCATGTTTGTAGTATGAATTAGTTCACTAATTCGTTCTATTATGTTTATTTGGATGAATTTTGGTTTGCCTTAAGATGAATTTTTGTCTTAAATTTCAGAAAAATGGCACCAAGAAGACCTCCTACCCAAGGTGCTTCTAAAAGGAGAAGAGCTGAGGTGAAATCCTCCCGGGCTGCGGAGGATGTGCAATGGAATAGGTCCCGGAATGGCAAGACCCGGATTTTCCCAGAGTGATTTTCAATTCACAAGCACAATATAACAATTGGGTCATCCTAAGGAGCAAAGGTATGAAACCGACTAAATTTATCAATCAAGCCTCTTTAAACAATATTGGAATTGAGAAAAATGTTAAGGCATTGTTTAAAAATCTTGGTATGAAGCATTGTTATACAATGGACTATAAGACCTTTCCTGAACTCACACTTGAGTTCTTAAGCTCTTTTGAGTTTCATAGGTCTAATAAACCCGGTTTTGTGCTTTTTGTGACCTTCCGATTGTTTAATGAGGACCATAAAATGGACCTAGCGGATTTCGCTAATATCTTCCAATTTCCCCATAAGGACTAATTACCTACCGAATCACCCGACTCTTATAACCCCGTTTTAACATGGAATGCCATTTCTCATTTCCCTTTTCAAAGTTGGGACCATTGCCCTCATCAATATATACATTACCCCGACATAAGGGTTTTTGGCAAAGGTTTATAGGATGGACTTTTTTGGAAGAAATGAGCCTCACTCGGTGAGGAAGGTTGAGGTGGAGATTTTGGGTGCTTTCTTGAATGTTAATGGTGATGGTAATTGGGGAATCAATATCCCCTACCACTTTGCGGTCCACTTAACCAAACAATGTAACCCCAAAAATAGTTGTATTGTCTTAGGAGGTTTGGTTACTAAGATTGCACGCCACTTGTGTAGGTTCAACCAAGAAAACACCACCTTGAGACCATTGCTAATGTCTAGTGAAAAAGGGGTTGGGCTTGATTATGAGTATTTTCTTTCTTGCAATTGGTTTAGGGATGCTTACCCTAACATGGTTTGGAATATAGGTAGACAAGACTCCATTAGTCTACCCGAGGAAAAGAAAGAAATTAAGGCTTTAGTCCACACTAAGCCTTATCATGGGAGTGCCCCTTTTACTAGACCTACTTACCATTTGGATCTAAGAGGTGAGACACGTACCACCGTTGAGCGGCATGAGGGAGGTTAACTCTCTCAAGCACGTCGTTCCACCTCTAGTATTCATTCACCCTCTAGTCTAAAAATGATGGATATTATACGAGAATTGAACTTAAGTGTTAATACATTTCGTGATTACCAAAGACTTGCATTACATCCCATATATGATCATTTTTCTAGGCAATGAATAATCCAACCCGAGAGGCCACACCCTTCATTTTATACTTATCCTCCGGGTGGATTTCCTCCTCCCATTACCATTCCCACTCCCCCTCCTAACAATGATGCAGGTACTTTTACTATATATGCACCCGGTCCGGATTTTTGTGGTTCGGATTATGGTGTTGAGGCATTACAAGGAGGCTATGGAGGCTATGGTGGACATGGAGGGTATGGTGGTATAGTAGCTATAGTGATGGTCTTGGTAGTGGCCAAAACATTGGTGAGTATGTCACTCCTCTTCAAGAGGATGATTCTAGTTCAAGTGGTCAACAAGGTGAAACAAGTGGTAGTGGTAAGAAGAAGAAAGAAAGGAAGGGGTTCAACTTTTGGCCCTTTTCTTAGATGATTGATGAAGAAGTCTCCTGAATTCATGCTAGCTTGGGGGGGGGCTAGCCAGTCGAGTAAGTTTTATTTGCTTTGCATTTTAGTTTAGGTCTTGCAACCCATTAAACATGACCTTTAGTCCTTCTTGTTTTGTGCTTTGAGCCTTTTTTATTATTTCGTTGGGTAGTTTAATTGTGGCACATTGAGGACAATTTTATGTTTAGCTTGAGGGGATATTGCATTTGCATATAGAGTAGATTGCATGTAGTGTAGAAAATTTGAAAAAATTTGAGAGAAATTTTGTGCTTTTTGCTTGTTTGTCACCTACTTTCCTCTTTGCTTATCCTAATGATAGCTTTTGGCTAATGATTTTTTCTTATATGATGGGATAATAGCTACATGGGAATGTCTTAATATAGTAGGTGGGAGATGGGAAATGAAACGAATAGGACTATTGGCAAGCTACAAATTGGTAAGGTTGAGCCTCTTTAGACCGATGCATCCATATCTGGTATCTCTTAGGTGAGTGTAGGTATCTCCTTATGATGTGTGTTTCATCAAAACGCACAAGTATGGTTCTCATGTCATCTCTTTGTAAACATGCATTCATTTGTTATAGCATTTTGGAACCATTCACATGATTATATTTGCCTTCTTGGCCCCTTCACAAACAATTTTCCCTAGCTACATTATAACTTGCCTACCTTGTTGAGTTAGTAGCTTGTTTGGTCTTGTTTGGGTGCTCAATTGGGATTTGTTTCAAAGTTTGGAATATCATGTGAGTTTGGTCTTAATGCTCAAGGAAAAAAAGAAAAAGAGAAAAATGATGAAAAGTTGAGGAAATAAAAGAAAAAATGAATGAAAAAAAAAAGCATGAAATGAAAAAAAAAAGTATGAATTGAAAAAAAAAAAAGAAGAAGAAATTGATGTGAGAAACTCTCATGCATTTTCATATATTTTGGAGAGTTTTCTTATGAATTGAATTGCAAATTGGGTTAGAATTGGGATTGAGCATCCTTGCATTTGGTTGTTGCTAGCTTGACATTAGCTCCACAATACATAATTCATTTGTTCCCCCTTCTTACCCATTACATATTGCCTTCTTTCTACCCATTTGGCTTCTTTATCATGCTTGAATTTTATTGTTTTGGCTTACTAGTTTTGATTGATTACCATATTATATTTCGGGCACATTGTTATAAGTCGGGGATAGTTGAGTGTTCATTCACAAAATTGTTCTTTCACATATAAAAGAGTTTGAGTGCACCGTGAGAGTCCATAAGTCAAAAGATCATGCAAGATCTTAAAGGTTCATTCAAAGTTTTCCATGCTACGCCGTCGTGTAAATCTCATCCATGTTTTGCTTTATTTCTTGCCCGTGTTGTTTCGGGTTTCTAAATCATTATGCATAGCTTGGCTTGGGATATTGCAATTGATGGGATGTGGTTTCTTGCTTGGGGACAAGCAAGGGTTAGCTTGGGGGAGTTTGATAAGTGCATATTTTATATATTTTTACCCCCTTATATTAGCTCCATTTTACATGTCATTTAGCACTTATCATAGCGTTTTCAGTTAATATTTGTTATTCTAATTGCAATTGCTTGTTTCAACATGTTTTGTAGGAGTTTAAGCTTTTAGGAGCCAAAATCCAACAAAAAATGCAAGCTAGAGTGCAATGGCTAAGCAAGACCAAGTATTCGACTAGCATGGAGTATTTGCATGGAGAAAGTGATTGATTAATGTGTGTAATGCAAATGTTGTCAACAATCAAAGTCAAGCCCAAATTCAAGTCCAAGTCAAGGTGCAAAGCATAAGATTCCAACATACATAGGATGCTAAGGATTAAGGTCTTAACCGGGTGATTAATCACTCAATTAATCACCAACATAGAATTCTCCAAGCAATTAAGTGAGGAATCAAGAGAATTAATCCGGATAACCACGCCCCCGATCGGGGTTGGCAACCCCGATCGGGGTTGGCTGTTTGTAGGTGGTTTACGTTTCACTTCTCTCCCCTATATAAAGGGGAAGCACTTCATAGCTGAGGGCATCTCATTCTCACGTCTTTCATACTTTACAATAGCCTTAAGCATAATTTCTCTCATAGTTTTCATATTTGTTTTCAATATTGTCAAGCTTGTAGTTCTCAAACATTTGATTCTTAATATATTTCAAGCATTTGGTTCTACTTTGTTTCTTACATACAAGTTCATTTCCACTACAATATTTCTATTTCTAGTTTACGATTTTACATTTCTATTTAGTTTACGCATAGTTTATCATTAGTACTTTATTTTCATTACACTAGCATTATATTTTTATTACATGTTATATCATTTAGTTTATATAATTCATACAATCATGTTTAGCATTTCTTACAACAAAGTTTATAATTTACATTTCACCATGAGTAGCTAAATTCCTTAGTTTAGGGGCTAGGGAAGCCATGCAATATCAAATATGTAATGTTAAAATAGGTTGATATAATATTGTCTAATTTTTTCTATCACATGTTTGCATCGTCACGTTTAATCTATGTTTAAAAGGCCTTATTCATCGATTAAGTTTGTTCATTCGTTCTAAAAGTCGAGAGACATGGAATTGAATTAGACTAAGCATGTGTAGTAGGACGGCCTAGTCATGGACGAGAGTTTCTCTAGGACCCGGTCTATGGTTGACACTAATACCGTAAGGTGGGTGTCTCTAAGCCTAAACAATTGACAATGTTATTGATATCGAGTTTAACATGATCATATATTTACCTTTGCATGTGTGACCCGACTCCCCTAGACGCCCTTTTATTATATAGTTTACACCATAATCTATATTAGTCATCAAACCAAACAAAGAAACCCAAAACGAAATCGATCTTGATAGAAATCTTCCCATAGCATTTCACAACACCAATCTCGTCTCCTTGTGTTTGACCCCTATTGCTACATTAATTTGTATCTAGGGTAATTATCTTTGCATAGGTACACGATAAGCCTATCAAATTTGCTACACATTTACTTAAAATAGTAAATAATAATATTCAATCTATTTATATACACAATATACTCAAAATTAAATAATCAAATTAAATTAAACTCGCCACAACCCGGACCTCTAACACCCACTAGCAACCACCACCTCTGTAACCACCACCACCTCTGCAGCCACCACCACCAATAATAACTGAGTCGTTCACTTTGGGATCTCCATATAAAGCTATTCCAAAAAGTTTGCTATCCACACCATTTTACATTTTTATTTGTAGTGAATGATATACTAATATATTGAACTTTTATTGAATTCGTTCTATTTTTCACCTGATGCACTTTTAAGTCAGACTAGTCATTGGTCCGCGCCCTAACGGGCGTGGTGTTCTATTGGGTTATGTTATCGTTCATCTTCGATTGTATTAATGTTAGTGTCTAATTTGTGAAGATGAGTGATAATTCCTTCTTTTTTTTTTTTTGCTTAATATAGTATATGACATATCACGTTTATGTGTTTGCCTATGGGGATTATTTGTGTGTTTTTTTTCTCAATCATTTCTCTCCAAATTTCACCACACTTCCCTCCAAATTTCCCCACATTCCCTCCAAATTTGTCTATTTAATTCCTTTTGTTTCTTATTTCCCTTTACACTCACTTTACAAATTCAGGCAAATATATAGCTTAGCGTATATACGGTGCCCCAATTTGGGTCGTCGTTCCCGATGTTTGGCTAAGTTTAATTTGAGCATCCAAGTTTTAAGCTCATCATATGCCTAAGGAACGCTTAGTTACCATATTAGGTAGTATAGTAGATGTTATAAACGCGAAAAAAATATAGCTAACAGTTCATTTGTCTAAGATGAGAAGATTTAAGACTACCATCTTTATACATAAAATTCAATAACATTCTCGTAGATTCGTAAATAACAATATTTAAGGCATACCAAAGTACATTAAAGTAAACCAATGATTACCAGTTTTTCTTACATGACACTTTGACGTAACAAATATCATGCTTCTTGTCTCTTAACATGACATACTTTTTGTCTCCTCGTAGTTGCCTTCAAAATCCTTCACGATTATGTAATATTCTGACCGGAGCCCTCCGTATGAACATCTTTAGCATCTATTGTACAACATACTATGTTAAGTAAGCGTTCTTCGTTTCATATACTATATTGCATAATATGTTCAGTCTTCGCTCTAAGGCATACAATGAGCAACACAAATTAGATGTTTCCATTACTATAAGCGAAGCTGAACAACATCACAAATTGGGACACCACGACGAAATGATAGTGTCACTAAGACATAGGCATTTGTTTTTTTGGCAAACACCGAAATAGCAAATAGCCTGATAACAAATTAACAACACGATAATACAAAATGAATGCTCACTAATGAAAACACGACATGCTTAATAATGCTTAATCTCACGCTACGCTAGCACGCCTCAAAAACATTTCAGGGGTAATTTCATTTTTGTTTTTGGTCGAGTTTTCCATCTCCCTCTCCCTACCTCTGTTTCTTTCCCTTGGTCTCTTTATCAACCTCCATCCCTTTCCCCTTCCCTTCATCCGCATTCTTCTCTTTCCTCTTCTCCTCCTTCGACTTGTCTTTTTTTCCTTAGCTAGCCCTCTTTCTCTTTAATGTTGCCACACGCTTATCCTTGTCCCTCTTCTCATCCTCCTTGTCCCCTTTCCTATTTAAGACCATACTCTTTATATACTCCCAATGACAACAATTATTACCGTCATATTTACAACCTGTTAGAACACATTGTGTTGATGATGCCAAGTCCCCTTTGTTATTTGATTGTTTGCTTTTAGTTGAATGATTAGTAATTGAAGCAATCAAATGGACTTTCAACAATGATTCAAGATGATCAAGATAATCAAGATAATCAAGAAAGTCAAGGCAATGATATTTTCTAAGCCTTAGTCGAAAAATGTAAGAGTAAGTGTAACATTCTCATTTAAGTCAAGTTATGGCAAAACCATGCAACAGTACATTGTACTGTGGTTTCTGGTACTATCGTATGGAGGATGTCTTTCGACAAAATGTTTTAAGTGTTAAAACTTTGCAAATTACAAACCTTAAACATTTGAATTTTCAAAAGCTTGAAAAACAATCTGAAATTTTTGAGTCACAAATCCACTTGACTAAGTCTCTAGATTTGTGCAAACACCTTTTACTTAAATGGTAAGAAAGACTTGTCAAACTTTTAAAGTGAGAAAAGTTTTTTGCCATTTTGGTAAAAGGTCACATGTTGAGTGTATTGCTTAAGTTTTCTGATTTCTTAAGCCCCAAGCCTATAGTCTAACACTTACCATCACTCAAAGCTACTATTTTTATATTGGATTTAATTTTCCTAAGTTGTACTTACCTAAGATTAAATCCACTATAAATAGAGTGTCTTAGTCTCATTTATTTCCAAAGACTTTCCAAAGCATTTATTGTAAAACAATGCAAATCATTTGTGCATTTAAAGCTTTGTTCTTCAAGTGTTTGCAAAACGGTTTTCAGATTTTAAAGTCTTCATTTGTTTTCGAAAAAAACTGTAAAACCTCCAAGTATCAGTTCACTGTACTATGACATAATGAGTTTGTTCCTTGATTCTCGTGTTAGATCTTAATTGCGATCTCCATGTTCATTTAGTGAACTCTTGAGATTCAAGATTCTGTAACACCTTGAGATATAACCCAAAAACTCTTGAAGCGGAGTAGCTTTAAGTTTGAGTACAACCGGAGTAGGTCGGCGAGTTTTTTCATTGTAAGGGGTTTTAGTAAGTTTGAGTAAATTTCTAGACAAGCAATAAAATAACGGTTGGACGTAGGCCTCGGAGTAGAGGCTGAACCAATTTCTAAAATGTCGTTTGTTTGTTCATTTACTTTTACGTTCTTTCACTTTGCTATTTCTCACATGTACCTAATCAAGTTCTGTGTCACAGTCACCTATACTGTGACATAGAACTGCTGTACTTTCTTGTGAACTTACATTCAATTAAGTTTCTCAAGTCTAGTATTTGAATATTCCTTACTTAAGTTAATCAATTAACCAAGTTAAGGATAAAATTTTTAAAAGGTACACCTAATTCACCCCCTCCCCTCTTAGGTGTTTATCGTTCTTAACTCTTCACAACCATAAGGACATTTTTTATACTCACAACTACGATTTTTTTGGCAAATTGGTGTTTATTAGCAAAGTAATTAGGGAGTTGGGGTTGGTTTGAAACTATTTTGCCCAATGGTGTCCACGTCATCAGTTTTTATTTTATTTTTCAGATTTTATGGTAAGCCGCTAAGTTTCGGCTTAATTTTTTTTTTTTTTTTGAAAAAAAAAAAGTGAATAGTAAAGCCGCTAAGAAACCTAGCGGCTTTACTATTCATTTTTTTTTTAAAAAAAAAACCATCACCTTCAAACATTGATGACAGCCTATTCTAGAAATGAATAACCACTAAAGCCGCTAAGAAAGTTAGAGGCTTCCCTATTTCTCTATTTTTCATAAGCTTATGGCATTTATTGACTGAAAAATGACAAGGACCGTCTTTGCCTAAAAATTGGAAAAAAAAAATGAAAGTGATGACGTGAACACCATTGGGGCAAAATAATTTCAAATGAACCCCAATTTCCTAACTATTTTGCTAATTAACTCCAATTTGCCAAAAAATTCCACAACTACAAAAACTTAATTAATCCCTAATAATATGAGTGAACAAGAAATTTATACCTTTGTAATATGAGTGAACAAGTACTTTATTAATATCTTATAATAAAAAGAGTGCCTGAGTGTATAGTAATAGGACAAGAGAATTGGTGACGCACACTTGTCTCGGACAAGTGGGAGATTGTTGGAGTATGAGTCCTCGACAATAGTGCAATCACATATTAAATCTCATAACAAGAATACAAAAGGGATGATTCAATATATTGTCAAGTGATCAACATTAATCGGTAACGATTGGCTGACTAGAGTTTGACGTTACTGTCGTTTGACGGTGGTGATCAGTTGATCCCTTAAGGTCACACCTATAGGACAATTCCATTAACTGATAAGTTTATTAATTGTATGTCGATACAGATTAATTAAATTCTTAAATTGAACATATTTTTATCAATGAGTGAGAGTTATATATCTTATTGTAATTTGATTAAATAAAATTCAATTTAGTAATTAATATGTTATATTACTAAAATTGATTAATGTTTATGAAACATTTGAGATAAGAGTAATTAGTTAATCATAATTGCAAAATGTTGTAGATTATATTAACTAGACTTAATGTGACCCATTTTATATACATGTAATTGTTAATTACTTGTTAATTTGTTAAATGTAATTTGTTTGATATATAATGATATTTAATTAGTTAAATATGCATTTATATGACTAGTGACATGTTGTGTGTCACATGTCACACATTACATATGATAAAAGACATTTTTGTAAAATGGAAGTCTATTTTCTTATGGGGGCCAAAATATTGGGTGGTTAAGGGAAATAATGGGTGTTCTTATTTATGCACTAGACACCATCATTACCCTACAAGCCTAGATACCTAGCTATGGTATTGATAAGAAAAAAAGCATGAGCATGCCTCTTTTGTGATGATGTAAACCGTGTCTCTCCTCCCCCCTCTAAAGATTGAGTTCTCATTTTTTAGGTGTAGGATAATTGATACCTGTCGAAGTGAGTACCAAAAATAATATTTATAAATTCCGAACTTCAACTAGCAAGCGGTAGTAAGGGTCGATCCGCAGGGAGGTAGGGAGATAATAGTTGCTATATATTTCAGTCTGTCGGGTAACAGTTGTGGGGGTTTTGATGTGAATAAATTCTAAAACTAATAACATAAATTAAATAAATAAATAAAAGTTTCAAAAGATGTAAACTATGATAAAAGAAATGCTAAGATGGTCGGTTCACTATAGCTGCGATGGCACATAATCCTAGGTAACTTCGAAATACGGTCACGAAGGATGGGGAAAACAAGTCCTCTCGGTCCATGTTAAATAGTAGCTACCTCTCGGCCTATGCTACTAATCCCTAAGTCTCATTAATACTAACTCTCGTTCTTGATTAATGATTCCTAATGCAAATTAAATCACGGTATCTCTCGATCTTAGCAATTTAGCCGTTTTAGTTCGTTAATTATTGTCCATTCCTATCTCTCGATCTACGGGATGGTCAAGTTTAAGCATCTATCAAGTCTCCTCTCGGTCTCATTGAAAGATAAAGCACTTAACGAAACAGACAAAGTAAAACCAGACGCGTAACCAGTCGATCAACCATGGGTACTGGTCGATCGACCATACCGTGAATCGAAATCACCTATAATTTAGGCCATCTACGCTATAGCTCCCCTACATCTTAGCAATGGTGATTTAGCTACTCATATTGGAAATAATAACAACGATAAAATTGACTAATAAAACAGGCGAATTCATGAGTATAATAGCTAAATAAACGATTAACATAAAACAAGAATTGGCTTCGGGAGATCTAACCTAGCCATTCTATATTACGAACGAAAGCAATAAAACTGGATATAAGAAGAGTACCGTGAAGGAAATCGCAGAGGAAAGATCAAAACCGATTGCAAAAAGAACTTTATTAACGAAGGAATTAACTAAACTAATGATTATTGAACTGTATGTAAAGAACTAGATGATAGAAAACTGAATGAATATTCTGAAAACTAAGGTTACGTTATATAGGAATAATCCTGCGTAACCTTTATTTCTAAACCTAATCACGATGGGCTTTGGAATTCTCGATCTTTTAATTTGCGCAACAGCTCGTGGGGTGGTCGATCGACCACTTGGACCAGTCGATCGACCAAGAGTGTTGTACAGTAATGCATTCTGACGAATTCTGTAGCGCGCACCGATCTTAAAACAGCTGCCATTTCTTCGTTACTTGGTCAAATCAGGCGTTCTACGCGGCGTTGGAAAGCTAAGAGGATAAGCTTTCACCTCCAATTGGAATCACTCGATTATCAGCTCTAGAACTCGAGATATTGCCATCTGAATGAGGCTGCAATGTCAAGAAGCTTTCTGACAGTCTATAGACCATGTAGGTCAGTCTATAGACCACTGTAGCTGGCAATTCGCTTCTAAAACTCTCGCAAATCTGTCTTTTGGGCCTTGAAATGCGCACCAAGTTCGCTTCCCGAGTCTTTACTCCATGTCAAATGCAATGCTAAGCAATTAGGGATGGATTTGGCTCATTTTCCGCTGAAACCTTCATATTTCTGCAATATCACACAAAAAGGAAGAAATACACGAAACAAGGGAAATAGTAGCATAAACTACTCAATTGAGCTCTGAAATGCGTGTGAAATGAGGTGCAAAACATCATATATTAGAAACGCATCAATAATTTTTATGATCATCTTTATCTCTCACTCTTCCTCTCTCATAAAAATGGTTTTTATGTTCAAATTTTGTTCTAAAAATCTAATAAAACACAACATTATTATTGTAGTAATAATATAAGTATTATATTTGATATTTAAGGTAACTAGTAATATTATCTAGTTAATGATATTATTAGTGTTATTAGATAGTCTTGGGTGCAACTAAGAGGATAGTTTCTAATATGGAACTTTGGTTTTTGGAGGACCATCCTAATGTTTTTAAGCTCAAGAACAAGGCATGGAAGGTGTCCTACCTTGTGCCCAAAATTTGGTCCACCAATTGTAAGGGTAAAACCGTTTTTCTCCTTATTTCATTTATTTACATATTGCATGTAACTAGATCTATTATTCTAAATTAGTGAGTAATTTAGAAACTAATTATAGGAGTCTAATTAGGGGTTAATGAACCGAACACCTTATGCGCAGATTGTCGTATTTTGCTAAAATAGATACTATGTAGTATGTACCACTATTATAAACGACCGAACTCTAGTTGATTATCATGCAACAGATACTAGTTGATTATGAAACAAATACTATGTACCACCACCTTATCATACAATCTGCCGCTTCCTCCACCAAAATGATCCAACTGCAATTACAACAATGAAGATGCCCAATGCCAAGAAACAAACAAAGTTCTTCGTTTTTAAAGCAGAAAACAGATACTATGTACCACCACCTCATCATGCAATCAAGGGTCTGGATTAGGGGCTGGAATATCTCTGGCTTGCCACTTATTCCACCTAAATGTTGCAGCTATACCTACAATTATTATGTCAACAAAGATGCTCAATTCCAAGAAGTTATAACCGTTCTTCGTCTTGAAAGCCGAAAAAGTAGTGGCTATGAACCTTCCAAAAGACACAACGATGATCACGATTTCAGTGATTTTTGGTACAGCCTGGAGCCATGTGCCAGAAATTGGTCCTGCAAGTGGGTTAAGACTTGAGTCTGGGCATCAACATTGGTCTGAACCTGAGTCACTACCTGGGTCTGAACCAGAGTCTGGGCAGCGACCTGGGTCTGGATCTCGGCATCAGTCTGAGCCTAGGTCTGGGCAAGGGCATCATTCCGGGCCTGGACCTGGGTCAGTAACAGGTCTTGTTCATGAGTCTTGGCTTGGACTTTGGCCAGGTTAGTGGACTGATCATGAGTCTCGGAAAGGGCCTGGGTCGCAAGGGCAAGGGCCTAGACCTAGGTCGCAAGGGCCTGAGTGTGGGCTTCGAGGAATCTTCAAGAAGCTTAATCTTTGTGTCTATCACTTTCAAAGCTGCATTGACAACAAAAAAAATGACACGTGACAGTCAATCAAGCGATCCTAATGTGTTCACATACTAACATCAGATAAGTACCATTAAACATATTAATCTGAGTACAAATGTAATTCAACACTGCATTGTTCCCAACATTTACAGACTCCTTGGGAACAAAATTTTGATTTGGAATAAATCATTTTAAATCTGGAAAGTGAAATAATCCAGTCATTCGGGTTTCATCCATGTCTAAATCCTTATTATAATGTGTGCTTACATCCCCTATTTACTAAATGAATAGGTGAAACTCCAACATTTTCCGCCTAAAACATATTTTCTAGAATAATGCTTGGAATTTTTCTTTAACATATACTCTAGGTGTGGACATGATAAGTTATAAATGGACATAATCCTCTATATTTGAATATTTATTAACATCTAATATTTCACATTCTGCACAAATTTATCTCCGATCTTTTTAGGATAAGGAAATTCTTTTTTTTAAAGAACTTAATGATACCAAAGTTGGCTGGTTCGAGTGGTAAGGGTTCTCATCTCTTAAACAAGTGGTCAGGGGTTCGATTCCTGACTCTTGCGAATGAAAAAGCCAAACTTGGGAGGGGTCAACCCATTAAATTGTCTTCAGTACCCCGAAGGAGATTGCCCCAACTGTCGGTAGAGGATACTCCTGGTCGATCAACACCAAAAAAGAACTTAATGATAAAATTTATTGACTTTTTAGTAAGAAGTTACGGCTAAAAAATATGGTATTAGTAAATATTTGTTAAAAATTCATTGACTTTTTATGATAAAAATTTGCAGCTAAAAAATATGTTACTAGTAAATAGTTTTAAATTAACATTATTAATTTCTCGGTAAAAAAAATAAAAAAAATACTCATTTTATTACTTTTTACAATTTAAATTTTTATTTATTTCTCCAATCGAAATACATTAAGGAGAAACATGAAAAATAAGTGAATTGTCAATTTAAATTCTATAAATAATACACTAGAAAGTAAAACTCTATAAATACCGTGCATATATTGCACGGGGTCTATATTAGTAACTCTATAAATACCGTGCATTCATTGCACGGGATCTAAACTAGTTAACTATTGATCATTTACAAATTCTGGTACAAGATGATCCTATTGACAAATTCTATATCCACTAGGACCACCACTGCTCCATACTCCCTCCTCACAGAATATAAAAGATATAACTTAACAACTCATCACTAATTCCCTTTTGTATCTCAATCCATCCCATATTCAAATAACTCAAAATTTGTGTAGAACATTATTAGCACTACATACATACACAATTTAACCAAAATCACTAATTCCCTATTGTATCAACCTTATAAATCCAAGAAATCAAATTCAACAAAATCTTTGCACCATGTGTCTAACACATACCCCTTCAGTCCTAATCATTTGTTTACCTTTAATTAATACACCAATCATAATGAATACAAACGAACAAATGAGTGAGACGGAAAGAGCATCACCTTATAACTTCACAACTCAAAATAAAAAAAAAAAACACAATCAATCCAAAATGGGTATTATTAGTAAATTAAAAATTAAACAGAAAAGCAAAAAAATTCCAGAATGAGGGAGGTGTTAGATTCATTAGCCCAATGCTTTTCCTCCAACAAATGACCAATAGAAAAGCACAAACATATTAAACTGAAAAACATAGATATTACAGTCTCTGTATCAATAGGAGATTTTTCATGCCGTGAAAATGCTATTTCAAACATCTTCACTAGTTCGATCTGATCACGAAGTATATCAAAGAGAACAAACCTCGTCAATACATCACTTTAACTTGAAAATCATAAGGCATTTAAACCTCATCAATACATCACTTTAACTGGAAAATCATATCATTCCGAGGAGAAGATAACTATACGTTATACATTATAATCGATTTTTTAGACAGGGAAATATCAAGAACATGAATCAAGAACAATTAAAGCAACATAATCGAAATGCAAGAACAAACGAAGAAGATTTAAATAATTGTGGAGGAAAATAGAAGAATAATTAAAAGAGAGTAAACAGGTGAGAGCAATTTGGGGAAAACTGAGAGAATAATGCGCAATTAGTGGAGACAAAGATTATAAAAGAACTACATATCGTAGAAATTGGGGGCGGGGGGTTGTGATTTTAGGGATTGGGGGAAAATTTTAGGGATTTCGATTTT
This sequence comes from Silene latifolia, assembly GCF_048544455.1. Taxonomy (NCBI): domain Eukaryota; kingdom Viridiplantae; phylum Streptophyta; class Magnoliopsida; order Caryophyllales; family Caryophyllaceae; genus Silene; species Silene latifolia. Next base: position 140,312,916 of record NC_133531.1, read on the forward strand.
GAATTTCCGTGATTCTTGAGGTTAATGATTGAGAGTATATATACAGAGCTTTAAGTGTAAGAGCGGGAAAAAAAATTTGATTTTACATTTTTTTTCCCAAAAAATAATACAAAACTACTCTAGGTGTAATTCGAACCCTGGTGGTTTGTTTAGAAAGTAAAGGTCCAACCATTTCATCCACTTAAAGATTAATGCTATTACTTAATAAAGATTAATGCTGTTATTATGACATGGAAAGATCATTTTAGAAAATGTTAAAATAAAAGTTAATTGAATTCACACAAAATAACAAAACTCTACTGTTATTTTCTTATTATTATCAATCTAAAATTGCAGATCTAATGTACTTTTATATAAAATAAAATTTATAAAATCTATAAAATATTATTAAAAAGGTATTTAAAACATTCAATAAATGTGGCGTGGCAAATTTAATCTCAGGTCTCTTGTTTACATCAGTCGGGTTCTCCGCCTTGTCTTCCTTTTCAATCTCACGAATGACCTTATCTATCCTCTTTCCGCTGCCTTGAAACCTCTGATTGTACAAGGGCGATCCTAATACCATATGCTCCAAAGTCGCTGTTACGCTAGATATTACTTGTTGATTGAGATTCGAGACATCCCTCTGAAGTCCATCAATTTGCTCCACTTTCTTCGCGTTCTCTTTCTTTAGCAACTCCAGTTCTAATGACTTCAGAAGCAAGTTCTGGAGGTTCAAAGATAATTTTTCAGCAAAAACATTGAACACTTCTTCGGATTTTGAGTTAATACAATTTACCCAACCCCTTTCAACTCAAAAAAAAAGTACAACAAATAACCTGATCTATGCTCGTCTGCTGCCTCGAAAGCTCAGTAATGTCAGTTTTGTACTCCGAAGATGTTTCTCTTGCTCGACTATCTTAGAACACAAATAATATTCTAAACATATGCGAGGATTGTTGCCTGATACAGCCAAAAATTGTTAGTCTAGATCAGACAATTTTGCCGCAAAACCATCAGCTTTTTCTTTCAATTTTTTTATCTCTTGAAGGGATGCTGCCAGGTCAATTCTTTAGCAGCAAACTCGCCATTGCTAAAATGAAGGTCAGTATTCTTCGTGTCCGAGTTTTCAAGATAAACTCTCATCTGAGAAGGGCCTTTTCCGTCATTTTTATCTCCATACCTGTTACATATGCCTCGGGATTCTTAATTAAAACATCTGATGATAAATAACAGTTTAGGTATAATATCAGGTAAATTTGAGCATTTCGATACTTTGCCTAGGGAGACCAAATTATCGTGAGTCCTGATCCATCCAGGAACCAATTGATGGTCCAAGTATTAAATACCTAATATTAGAAAATCAAACCTATAGAAAACTCATTTTTCTGGAATAATAGATCATCTATAAAACTATATTAAAAGGGTAACCTTAAAAGGCCACGTAGACAAAGCCACATAGGCGAAGAAAAAGCCACGCGTGCATTACGAATGCCACATCTATAAATCTATATAACCTATGCTATATAGTTAAAAGACAACTTAATACATTTAATTTTTTGCCATGTAGGATTATCATAATTAAATTCTATTAATTTATATTGTTAATATTAAGTCTACTTTAATAAACTTATTAAAAGTTATTATAAGGTTTAGTAATAACTTTTTTGTGTGGAAACCATAAGATCATGATTTAAATTATGAAAATAAATTAAGAATTTAGTCTCATCATTTAAATCATTCAATTTGTTCATCTAACTCCTCCTTAACCATAAATATAGTAGCTAAAAGGTCTTATTGAGTAAATAAAAAATCTAATAATTTGGATTATAAAGCTACTAATATCTACAAATTTATAAATATAATTAAAAGGGAAACCAAAATATCTATCATCATCAATATGTCATATTTTAACTATATAGTTAAAAGGCAACTTAATACATTTAATTTTTTTGCCATGTAGGATTATCATAATTAAATTCTATTAATTTATATTGTTAATATTAAGGCTACTTTAATAAATTTATTAAAACTCATTATAAGGTTTAGTAATATTTATTTTTGTGTGGAAACCATAAGATCATGATTTAAATTATAAAAATAAATTAAGAATTTACTCTCATCGTTTAAATCATTCAATTTGTTCATCTAACTCCTTCTTAACCATAAAGATAGTAGCTAAAAGGTCTGATATGTAGTAAATAAAAAATCTAATAATTTGGATTATAAAACTACTAATATCTACAAATTTATAAATATAATTAAAAAGAAAACCAAAATATCTATCATCATCAATATGTCATATTTTAATTACATAGACAAGATAACTTTTTTCTCATATTTATGTTTATATTAAACTTCATAATAATGAAAAATGGATGCTCAAAAGTCATGAACTTGATCTTTATTTATACCTATATTAAATTTGATAATAATGAAAAAAGAATATTTAATAGCCATAAAACACATCCTCAATTGTTTATATATTTTTTATGGAAGGCGAAATTTGTAAGCAAAAAATTTCTTATCTCTATCGTTAGTAGAATGGTATGTGGCACAAATATTATTAACTAATTTTTTTATTTTTTTTATTGGAATTTTCATTGGGTTATGAAGTGTTCATCACATTTTCAATTTCGCGTATGTGTTTGTTTTGTTCTCATTTAGGTGCTATCAAGTGTTAAGCTCTTCCAAGGTAAATATACTTACATCTCTACGATTTGATTATCATTCCCTCTTTTTTTCATTACTTAAGGTGAAACTAAGTTAATAACGATAATATAGCATAAAACAAATTCCACAATTATTGTGTTACTTTTTTTCAATAGGTATGATTTATTGAAGAAAGAAGATTATAAGGAGAAGTGAAATACTAAGATTGCTTAAACAACTACATTTTACATACTAACTAAAGATTGGTGACATCAATGTGGAATCGTGGATGATTAATAATTTTTGAGCATTTATTATATATATTTTGAAATATCACAAAAACTCCGGAGAGACGGTCTCTCAATAGCGTTATTGAGAGACCTATCACATGATGGGTGGAGGGATCCGCTGAATTTCTTTTTTTCCTATTATGTCTCCCACTAAATTAGTGGGAGACGGTCTCTCATGAGACCTACTGTTGAAATATATGGCTAAAAGGTGGAAAATTTAAGGGGATGACATAGCATTTTTTGTATAATATTGTTTAATAGGTGAAGTATTCGGCAATAATGATTCAATTGTTGTTCAAGTTGTTGCTACTTTAAATTTTTTAGTTCCGCAATTTATTATTGTATTAGCTTCAATTTTATGGGGGTATGAAATGTTAGTTTTGTCATAACATTTCTAATTGTGTGTTTTATGTTATTTGCAGAATTGTTGATGAAATTTTGATATCTAGTGCTCTATCTTTGGGGATCTTTGTTTGATAATATAGTTTTGTTTAATTTGATTATATGAATACTTATATTATTAATTCATTTTAGCTTACATTGAGTTACATTAGTTTTGATAGGGGTATCTTGGTATATCTAATGTATGAAATTTTAATTTCTGATAAACTATTGTATAAAAGACTAATTGAATTTATACAACCCTTAAAACATGAAAATCGTAAATTGAATTGATCGTAGTATGTTATTGTATTAAATCACTAAAGTATTACACTAGAAACAGAACAACCCGTGAATTTCACGGGTCATAAAACTAGTTTCCTTTGAAAAAACTTTCGGTGTCATACTAAATGGACAACTTGTGTTGCATACTTCATTTCTCAGCTCCTAAATCCTAGCTACAAGCTAAATACACCATTTCAGTAGCCTCCGTCAACACAATGTTACATACTCAACCCAAGATCAAAACAGGGGAAAACCTAAGGTTATCTAACAGCAGTAACAACTTCAACAACAAATGACAACAACAACGGACTTGAAAACACACAACGTTGAACAAAAGAAACTAAGGAAACAAATTTCCGACAAGCAATTTCACAAGAATTGTATGATTGACATTGTACATGTGAATAATTAGTTATAGCCTTATAGGTGAGACTAAATTACACAAGAAACTAAGGAAACAAACTTCCGACATAATCTTTCAACAACTCTCTGCTGCCAATTTTTCATCTAATTAAACATAATATTTGTTTCGAAGCTCTCAATTCACATAGGTCACTTCAACTTAACATTGGCTAGAGAAATAGCACTCAATTTCTGACATTTTCTTTGATGCACATTAACCTACGCTTCATTTCAATCATTAAACGGTCCATGGACTAAAGTCGAGCGAAATTTGAAGAACAACAACGTTGAACAAAAGAAACTAAGGAAACAAAATTCCGACAAGCAATTTCAAAGGAATTGTATGATTGACATTGTACATGAGATTAACTAGTTATAGGGGGGACTAAATTACACAAGAAACTAAGGATACAAAACTTCCGACGTTAACTTTCACCAGACTGTTGTCGATAATTTTTCATCTAACCAAGCATAATTTTTATTGCGAAACTCTTAATTCACGTAGGTCACTAACAATATACATTTACTAGCATTCCAATTCTGACAGTTTCTTTGACGCACTAAAATCTACGCTTCATTTCTTTTTGGTGGAATGTGAATTGTATTAATAATTAGCAAAGAGGTTACACCATACAATGATCAATTTTACCATCCTACAGATACACCAGTAGAAATACAACCAAATTACTCAATCTAGCTCAATCTTTTATCACTAATCCACGCATTAATACTATCCAGCTGTTTAGCAAAATCACTCCTTTGCAGTCTCCATCTGATAGCAGCCTGAATATGAGCAATTACTGCCTCAGGTCGTTTCATCACCATATCTGCCTTGCATTTGTTTCTAACTTCCCATATGCAATGCAATAACCCACTGATGGCAGCCATTACAATCATCTTTTTGCATAGAGACTTACATCTCCATTTGATAACCCATTCTACACCTAACCATTGCTGTAAGAGATGTGCACACCTCTGACTGTAGCAACAATAAAAAAACAAATGAGCTTGAGTTTCCTGTTGTGCACCACAGAGATAGCATATCCCATCAGTAATGACTCCAAACTTAAGTAGTCTGTCCTGAGTCAAACATCTCTTCTTAACAAACAACCACGCCAGGAAATTGTGCTTAGGTAAGGATAATCTATTCCAAACAAATGGTTGCCAAATGACCCTCTGCTGAGATCCCAGGATCCACTCATAAACCTTCTGCACAGAATAACCACACGCAGACCAACTATGTGTTTCAAAACCAGGCATCGGCTGTTCTTTCACTTTGCACACTTGCCTCCAAACCCAACTTGTATTAGTATTAGGCTGATAAGTCCACCAATCACTATGTTTTATATAAATTTGATGCACCCATTTGACCCACAAACAGTCCTTCTTATTTACCACCCACCAAGTGTATTTCCCAATGGAGGTCACATTCCAAAGAGGACAATTAACAATCCCTAGCCCTCCTTTGTTTTTGGGCAAACAACATTGTTCCCATGCCACATAAGGGACTTTATAAGATTCAGCACTGTCAGCCCATAAGTAGCTCCTGTACACACTCTCCACTTTATGAATAACAGTCTTGGGCAATAAGAATACTCTGGCCCAGTAGCTATGCATCTGTGTAAGCACAGACTGGACTAAAATCAAACGCCCTGCATAGCTAAGATGTTTAGCACCCCAGCCTCTAATTCTGCAAACAATTTTATCCACAACTCTATTGCACTCAGCCACACTAATTCTTTTATATGAGATAGGGATCCTTATATATCTAAATGGAAATGTCCCAACATGAAACCCTAAGATGTTCAGAATGTTATGGACTTCAGTACCTGTGACCCCATTCATATAAAGATCAGATTTATCTCTATTCATATGCAGCCCTGATACTGCAGAGAAGGATAGGAAAGCCCTCATCATTACTCTAACAGACTGTGAATCTCCTCCACAAAACAGAAGGAGATCATCAGCAAAAGCTAGATGACTCAACTTTAAAGTTTTGCAAAGAGAGTGGAATCTAAACTCAGGCCTCTCCGTTACCAGATTCAGAATCCTTGTCAAATACTCCATACAAACTGTAAATAGAAGAGGGGACATGGGATCACCCTACCTGAGTCCTCTCCTACCTTTAAAATGCCCAAACTGAGTTCCATTGAGTGACAGGGAGAAAGATGTGGTAGTGACACATTGCATGATCCAATCCACCATTTGATCAGGAAACATTAATGCAACTAACATCTCATGAAGAAATCCCCATTCAATAGTATCATAGACTTTTCTCAAATCAATCTTCATCAACACCCTGGGAGAACAACTCTTCCTATTATAAAGTCTTACCAAATCATGAAATATAAGAATGTTATCAACAATCTCTATGTCCTGAATAAACGCACTCTGATTCATGCTTTACGCTTTATTTCATCATTAAACAGTCGAAAGCCGCTAAAATCGAGTGCAATTTCAAGATTATATCACTCACAGTCTTTAACATGACGATGCGTCTCCAATAAAATTTCGGTAACGTGATTGCATAAAGTGATGGAAAAGAATTCCCCCTCTAGTTCTTGCAACAACTCCTCGCATTCTTTCTCGTTCGAAACCTACACATCTATATATAATATAAAAAACAAGACTAAGCATTACCTTTTGACATTCACCTTTTAAGACTATTAGAGCATGCCACATCATCATTAATATTTTAATTTTTTTTGAAAAAATCATAACATTAAACACAAATTATAATTCTCAATCATAATCTTTCAAAATAATGTTAATCATTCAATCTACCTTGAATTATAGTTCACAAATAAAAATACAGAAATTTCTATTTTGAAAAAGTTCTTTTAGGTTGAATTAATTAACTACATAGCTAAAAAAAATTGAGAACAATAACAATAATAAAAATAATCGTGAAAAAACACTAATAAACGTAACAATATTCGTGCAAAATACTAATAATCCGTGGCAAATGTTTTTTTTTTGGGGGTACATATGAGGGGCGAACCCCGAATGGCAAACGTTTAGTAAATTGTGAAAAATATATTTTGACGATATAGTATGACAATATAGGTATTGATTAATAAAAACTTTTATTCTTACGAGTCCCTTTTTCATCGACGACCTCAAATCCGGGCTTGCATAACACCGCCAACATGACAATATAACTAACCCCGTGAATTTCACGGGTAATAGAACTAGTTATTTAATTAGAAAATCAATTAAAAAACAAGAATAATGAAGGTCATAAATTCGGTCGAGTGTATAGTTACGAAAATAAAACCTCCATCGTTGTAGTGTAAGCTTGTAAAGAAGAGTGAAGAAACTTGTAGAGAAGAGTGAAGATTAGAGAATCAATCTTATGAGCTAGTTTTAGGACTAGAAGTGTTTATATAGGATGAGAGTAAGGTAAGTCAGTTACAAACTTGTAACTGAACTGTAACGAGCTATCTAGTGACTCAATTAATTAATACTCCGTATTATTCTAGTATGTATACCTACATACTCCCCGAAAAGTATGCCAATGCTGGTCTTTTTTTTTCTTCAAACATGAAAATCGAAACATAAAAGAATTGTATTTTTTAATCTATAATTAATTCCATCTTTATGTTAAGCAATTTTTATTGAGTAACATGTGTTATGTTAAGCAATTTTTAAGTGTCACATTTTATGTTAGTTTTCTTTTCATTTTATTAGGAATAGTAAGAGATTATGAGTTTGTTAAATTATGATACAATGAATTATCATAATTAAGTTTATTAATGTAATTATGATACAATGAATTATTAAGTGAATTTTGTGGTGACTTTTGAGTTACTTACTAACTTTGTATAAATACCTTCCAGGATAAGAGAACCAAACAATAACAAAATTAAATAATAAAGTAACTCTCTAAAATCTAACACATTTTTATGTCACTCATCCTTAATTCCCCATGGGTCATGTGAAATGTGTATTGAAGATCAAACATTTCATTCGCCCCTTTACATTGTGCCTTGAATACTAATGGTTTAACTTCATATAAATTTTGGCTCTTAGACCATGCCCAAGCAAGGTCACCAACCGGGTCGTGACCTTGTTGGGTCATGCTAATGACATAATTAACTAGTAAATCAATGGTATTTAGGATGACCTTAAACTAGATAGGGGCAATTGGTGACCTTGAGTTGAGAATGATGACCTTGTTGGTGACATTGTGTGTGGCGCCCTCTCATTGCTTGGACACAAACAAAGAGGACAAGAAGGAAAGAGGTTTTGGTGGGTCAGTGAATGTGGTAATGATTGGAAATGTTGGAAAGTCGAAAAATGATTGGGTTGGTGACTTAGGTCGTGACCTTGTGCTTGGGAGGGTGAAAGTGGGTTAAGATTAATAAGGTGTGATTAAGAGGAAAAATTTTGGTGACCCGATTAAGTGGACCTTCTGCTTGGGGATGGTCTTAAAGGTGTTACATTGCTACTTAAGCTTAACGTCTTTCGTTTGCTTGTATGTTAATTCCTTATCATTGTTCATACTTTTATTGTATAAAGTTTTAAAATTAAAATTTTAGTTTTAAGTTATGCGTAAAATAAAATTGGTTCAACTTCGAAGTTATGAGGTAAAATAACCAACTCGGGTTCCTTCCTTGCTAATTTCAAATCACGTGATTCGTATTAGTAATTTGTTTATTAGGTGATTAATTTGTCTACATGTATTTTTTTTTGTTGACGTGCAAGAAGCTAGTGAAGTACGTGGTCGTATAGATTAGTACTTTTTTTAAGGGAGTATAGATTAGTACTTGAACAAGCCAATATGAAAGATGTTGTGCATTCATTAAATAGTTTGATTAACATTGTCAAGTCAAATTTGCTTAATTTTAAGATTATGCATATGATTTGAGGCAACATTTTTTTTAGAAAGTTGCATCATCATGTTTAGAATGTTATGTAGATTATAGGTCTAATACAACTCAAATATAATTCACAAGATAATCAACCAAAATGAATTTAATTTGGCATATTTTGTCATTAACCTAAGAGTTTCCACGTAAATAAAACTATGTGTTACTTCTTTATTTATAATGTCATCACATTATGTACACATCGACTTACTAACAAAAAAATATACTTCGACTTTACAACCCACTTTGAATAAACACATGCATGAATATATTTTAAGAAGGATTATACTCGGTATTAACTAACCCCTTTCCCAATTAAATTCTTCCTTAAATATAAAATCTTGCCAAAACATGAACTATTTCACTAAATGTGTCAACCATTTTATATTTTACTGTGAAACTTCAAATATTTTATTTATAGGAGAAAAAATAATTTGGTTTGAAGTAGGGGTGAATAATTGTCCATTTTCCTTCCTCTCCATGAAATTTTTGTATCAAAACAAAGCTTTAAGGAAGTTTCTGGATAGAACTCGTGCATAGCACGGGTCATAAAACTAGTTTACACTGGGGTTGGTCAAGCGCTCATAAAATCGCTCATCTCTCCCCTTACTGTTATTGATATACTTATATGTTATGTATGCAGGCTTTAGTTTTTAATTAGAATGAAACTGCTGCATTCCCTTGGTTTTGCATACTATGTAGAGACGCCCTTTGTACATCTCGTTGTTGCCGCAACTCTTTGTTTCTCATCGCACTGAGGCTATGCTCATGCTTATGTATCTTTCATTTCGAGCTCATTTGAAAAGGGAGTTGTCCCTAGGTAAGCCCAATCTCAAGGGATTGGTTTCATGTGCTTCAACCCCGGGAACAGGTTCTCTCGCTTTCCCTTAACAACAAGATTTCATTCTTATGCTCGAACTCTAGTTAACTCTCTTAAGCAAGCCTCGTTGTTTTGAGAACCCAAAGTCCGGAAAGTCCTTTCGAGCAAAATCTTTAACAAAGGGAAAAAGTGCTAGTTGGACACATTTAGGATTTAAAAATGTGGAAAAAGGAATTCATTTTTGAAATAATGGTCAAAAATAAAATATTTGTCGTTTTGGGTCGGTTTTGAAAATATTTGTCAAAATGGTGTCCACGTAGGCTCGGGATTTCTGGACCTAAAACACGCCACTACCAATGGCGTGTTTATAATGAGTACGGAAAGAAACTTCATTAAAAAATGGACTAAAACAAACACGCCATTGGGAATGGCGGGTTTCGGAGGGGAAACACGCCACCCCTAATGGCGTGTCTTATGTAATTTTTTTTTTTTTTTTAAGTTTAGTCAGTTGAGGAAAAAAATTGTTATAAAGACACGCCACTACTAATGGCGTGTTTCCTTCACAAAACACGCCATTAGTAGTGGCGTGTTTCAGGTCTAGAAATCCCGAGTCTACGTGGACACCATTTTGACAAATATTTTCAAAACCGACCCAAAACGACAAATATTTTATTTTTGACCATTATTTCAAAAATGGACTCTGAAAAAAGTGGAAACTCTTTGAATTATTCTAATGACTAATGAAAAGGCTTTTCTTCCAGTGATGTTGCCAGTTCAAAAAAAGAATATGCTTTTCGGGAAGCATGGAATCATAAGCACTTGCATCCTTAACCGCGCCTAAAGCAAACAAGCATTTTAGTACGGGTTCAATCCATTCTTCAAATCAAACCCAAGCCAGATTGTTTACAACCCTTGATCTCAGCCCTCTTCACTAATGTTCGAGCAAGTTTCACTCCCTTAGATCATACAAAAAAATGTAACACCCCAACTATCCGGCCAAGATAATTGGAGCGTTACCATCTCGGTTTCCCGAGGTAGGGTTTCAAAACTCCAATCAAAGAACATTTTATTAATTTAATGTTTAATGATTTACATAAACGTAAAAAATGAATAAATAAAATACAACTCGTGACATCTATACTCTTCTAGCCAACTAGATTCGTCTCGTGATATCATCAAGCTTGTCCCGTCCCCCGCGTACTATTCAAACAACCTGAACATAACCTGCTCCGCATATGACCAAAGGATATCATATGGATCGACACAGGCCATCCCAAAAGAGATAGGTGACAATTACACAGACACACAAACGTCAGTTTCATTAAACAAATAAAGTGTGACTCGACTCGAGTGTGTACATGCGACATGACTATGATACGAATGAACCATCATCAACAACCACCACCACAGTACCGGGACACGCCCAGACATACCAACAACCACACTGGTACCGGGACACACCTAGACATACCGATAACCACAAACAGGTACCGGGACACGCCCAGACGTACCAGGTCCGGAAGCCAACCGGATTCCCTACCAGACGTCGTGTCTCAACCACACGAGTCCCTCTGTGACTCAAGCCATTAATGTGCACATCCCTCTTGGAGTGGGAAGCTCCAAGAGGCGACTTAAGCGCAAGACGGTCTCTCAACCGTCTTACGTCTCCAAAATAATCAACAACTACAAAACCTCCAACATATACAATCACAACCGTCACAATATGAAATGCATGAGAGACCATATACACCATGACATGCCAAACATGTCATGGATGCCAGTTCCTCAAATATCCCGACTCGTCGAGACGTACCGGGCTCGGAAGCCAACCGGATCCCCTGCCAGACGTCGTGTCTCAACCACACGAATCCCTCTGTGACTCAAGCCATTAATGTGCACATCCCTCTTGGAGTGGGAAGCTCCAAGAGGCGACTTAAGTGCAAGGCAGTCTCCCAACCGTCTTACGTCTCCAAAATAATCAACAACAACAAAACCTCCAACATATACAATCACAACTGTCACAATATGAAATGCAGACAGACCATATACACCATGACATGCTAAACATGTCATGGATACCAGTTCCTCAAATATCCCGACTCGTCGAGTCGTCATGACCAACAACATGCAATACGACTCACACTATGCAATTAAATGACAAAAGACTCATTTTATAAATAAATACGACAATGAAACTGAATAGGATAAACCTACCTCACAGCAAATTCGCATAAGCAAACTGTCACACAAGCTAGGCCCATCTCGTAAAACCGTCTCACAAAACCCATTTCCTGAAATACGATAATAATACAAATACGTATAAATATACTCATCGAATCATACAAATACGTATACAAATATGTATAAATATACTAATATACTTATACAAAGACATATAAATATACTAATATATTTATACAATTACGTATACGACCAAATAAACCCGTCATGTATAATTACCCAAAACCTGACTCACCCAAGCTCTCACTACACCACCTCCTCTGCCACCGTGAACCACCACCACTAGCCGTGGTGGCCAAGGCCAGCAGCAGGCACCCACGGCCCCCACCAACAACACCTGACACTTACAAACCCCAACCCGCAACAACCACTCACACACATACACACAAGCACAAACAGCCAACACCGTGGCCGCCACCACTACCACTGTGCCAGCCTGACCATGGTGGGTCCAAGGGTGGCCACCATGCCAGCAGCCACTACCCACAACAGCAACAAACACGACAGCAGCAACAAACAACAACACGACAACAACAACAACCCGACACCTCCATTTTTCCCTGTGAAACAGCCACCTCCATCCACCCTCACGGCCACCCACAACCACCACTCTACTCCTCTCACCACCCTCGACCCAGATCTGCCTAAACCCAGACCCAAACTGTAACACCCCCTCATACCAAGGTACCTTACCAAGGACTACCCTAACATGTGTTGGGAAATGTGTCCTCAACAATAGTGCGATCACATGATTTAAATATCATAATTAAATCTCATACTAAGAATACGTGAGGGATGATTCTTTATACAGTCGATTGACCGTCATTAATCGGTAATGATTGGCTAACTAGAGTTTGACATTACTGTCATGTGACGGTGGTGGTCAGTTGATCCCTTTAGGTCACACCTATAGGATGACGCCCAAATAGATATTTAATTAATTGTATGCGATACGAATTAATTAATTCCTTAATTATGGGAGTGCAATTTTGCGTCTTATTTTAATGTGATTAAATAAGATTAAATTTAGTAATTAAGTGTTATATTACTAAATTTGTTGAGGTATTATATAAGTTTTGAGGTAGAGGTAATTAGTTATTTAAAGTTACAAGAAGTTGTAATTTTAGCTAACTAGTAATTATGGGACCCATTATATGATGATATAATGGTAGTATATTACTCAAAAAGTGGAGTGTATATTATATTATTATTTGTAATATTTAAGTGTTAAATGATTACATTAATAATTAAATATGTAAGATAGTTAAACATATGACTTATAAGCATTTGTGGGACAAATGACAAAAGGCAAAAATGGACCAAATAAGGACCAAATTTTTGGCCATAATAAGAGCACATAAGATGCTCTTTTGTCTTATGTTGATGTTGGTTATTGTGTGATTGTGACATATCACACTAGCCTTTACATGCTACATCTTACACCTAGGCTTCCTACACTCTACCTACACTAAACAATAGAGTAAAAACAAAAGCACAAGATTCCCTACAAGTGAAAGAGGCCACCGGTTTTGGCCTTAAGTAGAGAGCATCATTTGCTCAATTTTTTTTTAGAGTGTGTGCTTGTGTTGTTTTTCTCTCTATTTTTCCTCATATGCTATTGCAATAAACTATCTACAATACTAAAACTCTCCAATCTATTACTAGAAGGTAGTAATACAAGAACATTAGTATTATTAAGGTAATATTTCTACTACATATCTAGTTAATATTAGTAGGAATTTTTGGGATTAATCTTGGGTGTAATTTATTGGAGTGGCTTCTATACTTGGAGTCTTAGGAGGATCATCCATCATAATTAGCTCAAGAACAAGTGAAGGAAGATGACCTTACTTGTGCCCATTATTTCGAAACACCTTACAATGTAAGAAACATTGTTTTTTCTTATAAATCTTTCATTTTGTTATGTATGCACTAGATCTAAAGAACAAATAATTAACAAGTTAATTAGTTCACTATTAGAGGAGTCTAATAATAGGTATATACATCTAACAAGTGGTATCAGAGCATAAGGATGTTGCATGCATAATCGGTTATTGTTTTTCCGAGTTAAAAGGTTAACATATAAAACTTAAAAATTTGTGATTTATAAGTATAAGCCACGAAATCATCATGCATGTTATATATTCTGGTTCTAAAATGTTTTTAGGTCATTTTTATGATTTATGGAAATTTATTGCTCATTTTAAGGATTTTTGGTCATTTTATTACATTTTTATGACTAAAATGGGATTAAAATGCTAAAAATAGTTAAACTTCGTTTCTAACCTTGGAAATTTTATATGACCTCACATGCATATTTTACAAGTTTTGTATAAAAGGTCAAGTTAATTTGATTAATATTGCATGATTTATGATTTTTATGAGATAAAAATGGATTAAAAGAGGTAAAATGGTTAAAATTAGTTAAATTCCGAATTAAGCCATGATTTTTTAATATGATGTAACATGCAAGATTTACAGAGTCTATGTAAATTTATAGATTAAAATATCTTCTTTAGCATGATTTATGGATTTTTGAGTAAAAATGGCATAAATAGTGACTATTTTAGCAAATATTAGCTAAAACGTATTACATGGCTTGAGAAAATTATTTTAAGTTGCATAAATATCCCACTAATCATATCTAAAGTTGTAAAAATTATTGGATTAATTTTCGGATACTTTATGTATTTTATGAGATAAAACCGATAAAAATGCAACTATATTTTCTCAAAATAAATTCGAAAATTTTAACCATGTTTTTTGACATTATGAGTGTCAGAGAATTATTCCAGAATGTTCAAAAATTCAAAATTTAAATTTTGAAATTTTTATGATTTAATTTGGATTTATTTCATAAATATTATGTTTTTAAGGTCAAAGATGAGTATAAAATTAAATCAAGTTGAATTATTGTCAAAAATTGAGTGATGACTAATTTTTGAGTCCTAAAATGTGTTAGGATAATTAACTTGAGTTTAGATGTGATTTAAGTGTTAATTAGTGATTTTAAAAGGTTATTATCACGCATTTCCATGAAACCGGGTTATATGTACGACATAAGTTAAATAGGGCGATTTGGCACATAATTTTGCATGATAGGTACATATTATAATGCTTCATATTTCAATTGTTGAATGTCTTTTATTTATATAATTTTGAATTATGTAATTTTATCTTAGTATGGCCTTAGTTTTAATCGATATTTCCCGTAATGAAAGGGAATATTGATTCGGTTGTAATTTAATGTGATCTCGTATCACTTTTATTTTTATTTCATTAAGTTTTCCATTTTACAAATGTATAATAGGAATAGCTTTGTATTTTTATTATTATTTGTAATTATGGAGCATCTTCAAAGACGGTGCCATTCGGAAAGGTGATCCGACGAAGACGGTGTCTTGGGAAGCGTGCCAATTGAAGATTCAAGGGACCAAAGGAGTTGGTTTCCGAATATGTAATAGATTATTTGATTTTCTATTTTTTAGGAAGGCCATACTAGGAATTTTATTTATTGTTTTGCATTTCTTTTAATATGTTGCATGCATTGCCAAATCGCCATAACAACACATGCATATCATATCGAGTCATCGACCGTGTCAATTATAATTATCGTAGTTCACCGCTTTAGTTCACTTAAAACGTGATAGATAATAAATTGACAAAACCTCTCACATAAAATAATTGAGAAATAGCCTTACCAAATAGTAGAAACCCACGAAGTACCAATTTCATAAGGGAGTTGAGCCGGCTTTACCGTAATACAAACCTTGTTACGTTGGCGAAGTGGGGTAGTAAATGTTATTACATCGAAATTTGGATTGAGCTCAACGAAAGTATTGTTGACCGTAGTCTCATGTGTTTCGGGCTAAAGATGAAAATTAAAATAACTTTTATCGACCGAGAGTTCTAAAAGTAGAATCGATTAAAAGGTTAATCCACCGAGTTATATTAATAAGGGATGACTCGGCTTACCGTACCCGTATTGATATGAATTTGGATCTCGGAATCATTTATGTAGTTGGGTGGAGGTCACTATATAAATGCAATACTTGTAGTTAAGTTTACGAGTATTATTAAAACGATAGATGTTAATTATTTCCTTCATTTCCGTTTTTGTAGTTAAATTATACGCAATTAATTCATCTTATACTCCTACACCCATCACCTTAATTCATAGCTCCTATCATACGATGAAAAATGCTCCGATTATGACAATGATACGATTAGAGAATTACGCATTGGCTTTAGTAAGGATGGAAATCTTTGTCTTTTTACTACTTCTTCACCTCCCACTCCATACTCATGCCTACCTCTCAGGTAAGAGGATCATATGAGGCGAATCTCACAAATTCCAAGATATCCTTGTTGGATGAAACAAGGAGAAATATCAAAGTAAGTGGGAGTTCTAGCAAGAGTGTCCTTGCAACTTAAAGGAGTATTGGTATTAATAAAGGAAAGGCAAAGATGAGTGAGAAACCCAAATTCGATTGTAAATTGGAAGTTGATAGTGAGACTACCACAAAACCAAGAAGGGTGCTCTATCCAACCATGAATGTCATTATTCTAATGTCATGGGCCATTGGAAGCGAAATTGCCCCAAGTATTTGGAAGATATCAAAGTTGGGCTTGTTACTCCAAGTGGGACTTGGAAATGTGGAAAAGCTAAACAAGAGTGATATGAATCGCCGACAATGAAATGGAGCTCAGGTAGCCGCCACTTCAAGAGAAATTTATATACTTGTTTAGTTAAAAGCTTTGAGTTATAATTTACATAATTATTATTATGTATCCACTTAGTCTAAAACATTATTTCCATTTCTATGTGAGACATAAATGGATTTGTATTTTGTCTTCAAAGACAATTGAATTGACATGGTTGTGAGCCATGTCACTTATCTTTATGATACACAAGTTTTAGACAGTTCCAACTCATGTAAAGATATCTACATAATGCGATCCAAAAGACTCATAACTAGTAATCCAAATGATTTGTACATTTGAATTTTAAATTAGGTTACGTAAATGAGAAACGCATTAAATGCTAGTGTCGACTAGAATTATTGGACCATTTGATTTTTAATCATATGGAATATGCGAATCTTGTCTCCTTTGCAATATAATTCGTACTTCCTTTAGTGGTAAAGGAACACGAGCAAGTGATTTGTTAGGACTAATACATGCCGATGTATGTGGTCATACGAGCATCACCGCAAGGAGAGGTTATTACTACTTCGTCACTTTTACCAATGATTTAAGTAGATAAGGTTATATTTACTTAATCAAATAAAAGGTGAAGCATTTGAGAGATTTGAGAAATTTCTAAAATGACATAGAGAACCTACGACCCAATCGTAGTGGCAAAGATCTAAGTAATAAATTTGATTTATTAAAGATGGATTATGACCTAGCGTCACTACCCATAAGATCAAACTTATATGAGTTGGTTGAGTTGTTGAACTCAATTTTGGGAAATTGCAATCCAATACGGACAAGTAATTCTAAATTGATGGTCAACCATAAGATACCTAGAATAGAGAGTCTATTAAACCAAATGACATGGATCAGACTGTCATATTATCAAGCTGCCATGTTAGGATGGCCTTTTGAAAGCTAATACACAGTCTAAGTAAAACTCCTAAGATTCCGTTAAATATATATGTTTGTGACTCACAATGCTATCTCTCATGAATATTGATATATTTCTGAGAGATAGAGTGGGAGTAGGATGAATCGTCACAAACATCTCTTATAGTTGAAATGTTACTTTGTGAAAGTAATAGAATTATAGAGTGGGAGTTGGTATTGAACTATTATCTATGAATATAGTATGAGAGCATAGTTCAGTGGGAGTTTATCGCACATGTCTTATTATTTAAAAATATTACTTTGTGAAAGTGATAGTATCATGACCTTGTTACATACGAGTCGAAGCATTACAATCCGAAAATTGTTACTCAAGAGTAGATTTACTTACAGGAAAGGGTCTCCTTAAGGTAAATAGAGCTTTAGAGCACACAAATGCATAAGATTTACATGAAGATGTTGATCAAGATAAATTATGTTAGGAATTGCCGCATTTCATTTTAATGAAGAATGGCAAATTAAATTCGCTTTTCTAAAATGGGAATTTAGAGAAGGAAGTGTTTGAAACACAAAATCTTAGATGAAGATCTAAGAATCTTAACATATTATGCGTAGCTTAAAGTGATCACAAGATGGTCTTAAGCTAGCATTAAAGGATTATACTTTTCATTCATGTGATAATAGTGAATTGTTTCATTCACATGATTGAAGAATCATGATTATACATGAAGATAAGTGGGAGCTAGAATTATTTCTCCATGTCTTATATGTTGATAACATATTACTTATTGAGAATAATGTACCAATTCTCTCTTCTGGCAAGAGTGATTGGGAGACTAGGAAAAGGTGCAATATACTTTAGATTACCGAATCTATGTGAGAGTATATTGGCATAGAGTTGAGAGTCTTATGAGGATAAGATCTTTCGTATCTGTTGTAACATCAACAAGGTTGAATGGCTTATTCATGATGATGAAAGTGGAATTACTATTATGGAATCATAGTCGTTCATTGAACCCATTAAGTTGTTGATTACATGAAATTGATTGCTAATGTTTCCGCCATTAGAACGATTATATATGCCAACAGACGCACATGCTGTGATGAAACATATGCCTAGGGCATTATAAGTCAATAACAAGATAATCCCCATCATATGGCTTGTGAGAGCCTTAAATAACATCCTTGAGATTCTTGAGAAGAGTTAAGGATTCATTCATATGTTTGGATGATAAACTAAATTAAGTGTTGAAGGGTTGCACAAACTTTAGTTTCCAAACTATAAAGATTTGTTGAAATCCAAGGGTGTCTTGTTGACTAAGGAGTAAGAGACTAAGAAAGGTGTTTTAGTTTCATGCATTGCAATATCTACAAAAGGAATCTAAGTAAATTGTGATAAAATCGTCAATGTAGGGATTTAGGGTGAATCCCTCTATAAATGACTTTATCACAAGTTATGAGATAACAGTGGGAGATCGAATCTTTCAAGTTAAGGAGCCCAAGTCTAGCAATTAGCCTAGAAAAATACTTAGAAATGAATTCATGTCATTAGAGATGACATTGAATGGAAAGAAATAGCAATTAATAAAGTTGGAATATATGGATATCGGGTATATCTATTAGCCAAGCTTGTATTGCATTTTAACTAGTGTTAATAATACACTAATGATTTTAGAATATGAAGTAGTAATAGTGTATTGATTATTCATATGTGATAATCACATTTATCGTTTGAGTTTTATTAAACTCACCCGCTACCTTGTCGTATCCGAATGGGTTGTAGAGACAAATTGAACCCCATTAAAGTGAACTGGATTGACATGGTATTCGCCCCTAGTTACTTATATGAGGTGACGTCTCGAAGTGACTAGAGTGTGATGCGATTGATGGCAAGTTCAAGTGCCATAGAGTCATATGGGATGACTAGTCGATCACGAGGCGATTGTATGGGACAATCGTCGGGCGTGTGACCGCTTATAGAGTTCTAGTAATTCAAAAAGCCTGATCGTGGCAAGAGCTACTATAGTATTCTTATGAGTCAATTCTTTTGACTAGAGACTATTCGCCCAAGTTGGCACAACTTCTGATTAGCTTTGATTTATACTCTACGATTTTGTAAATGAGGTCAAACTGGGTATATTTTGGGTTATGATGGCATGTGGCTAAACGAAGGGAATAGGGCGATAGGAATTGTCCACCCCTTGTCAGGGTTGCTTGAAATCTCAAGGCCACTCGAGGAGTAGTTAACTGGAAATGCGTGGCCACGCTCGGAAGGCATCTATGATAGATAATTCCGGTCAGTCAGTTAATCTCCAGATCGAGAAAACCACTCAAGATATGATCAAGTGTAAGTACGACCTGCAAGACACCTTACATTGAGTGGGAGATTGTAATAGGACAAGAGAATTGGTGACGCACACTTGTCGAGGACAAGTGGGAGATTGTTGGGAAATGTGTCCTCAACAATAGTGCGATCACATGATTTTAATATCATAATTAAATCTCATACTAAGAATACGTGAGGGATGATTCTTTATACAGTCGACTGACCGTCATTAATCGGTAATGATTGGCTAACAAGAGTTTGACATTACTGTCGTGTGACGGTGGTGGTCAGTTGATCCCTTTAGGTCACACCTATAGGATGACGCCCAAATAGATATTTAATTAATTGTATGCGATACGAATTAATTAATTCCTTAATTATGGGAGTGCAATTTTGCGTCTTCTTTTAATGTGATTCAATAAGATTAAATTTAGTAATTAAGTGTTATATTACTAAATTTGTTGGGGTATTATATAAGTTTTGAGGTAGAGGTAATTAGTTATTTAAAGTTACAAGAAGTTGTAATTTTAGCTAACTAGTAATTATGGGACCCATTATATGATGATATAATGGTAGTATACTACTCAAAAAGTGGAGTGTATATTATATTATTATTTGTAATATTTAAGTGTTAAATGATTACATTAATAATTAAATATGTAAGATAGTTAAACATATGACTTATAAGCATTTGTGGGACAAATGACAAAAGGCAAAAATGGACCAAATAAGGACCAAATTTTCGGCCATAATAAGAGCACATAAGATGCTCTTTTGTCTTATGCTGATGTTGGTTATTGTGTGATTGTGACATATCACACTAGCCTTTACATGCTACATCTTACACCTAGGCTTCCTACACTCTACCTACACTAAACAATAGAGTAAAAACAAAAGCACAAGATTCCCTACAAGTGAAAGAGACCACCGGTTTTGGCCTTAAGTAGAGAGCATCATTTGCTCAATTTTTTTTAGAGTGTGTGCTTGTGTTGTTTTTCTCTCTATTTTTCCTCATATGCTATTGCAACAAACTATCTACAATACTAAAACTCTCCAATCTATTACTAGAAGTAGTAATACAAAAACATTAGTATTATTAAGGTAATATTTCTACTACATATCTAGTTAATATTTGTAGGAATTTTTGGGATTAATCTTGGATGCAATTTATTGGAGTGGCTTATATACTTGGAGTCTTAGGAGGATCATCCATCATAATTAGCTCAAGAACAAGTGAAGGAAGGTGACCTTACTTGTGCCCAATATTTCGAAACACCTTACAATGTAAGAAACATTGTTTTTTCTTATAAATCTTTCATTTTGTTATGCATGCACTAGATCTAAAGAACAAATAATTAACAAGTTAATTAGTTCACTATTAGAGGAGTCTAATAATAGGTATATGAACCTAACAACATGAAAGGCTGTTACCATCTCGGTTGCCCGAGGTTAGTATATCAAAAGCAACAATCCAAAACACATTTATTAAAGTGTAACTGAGTTTAACGATTACATGTTCCCAAAACCAAAACCAAAGTACAACTGGAAAAGCTAGACAACTAGAAATGAATGCTAAGTCTTTTGACGGCGGAAGCTAGACTCGAGTGATGACTCCCCACGACTGCCCATAGCTAAAGGACTGCATCACATGTGACAATCTGCTCACCATCCCCAAATGGATCACCACAGATTTTATAAAACAAAAACGGGGTTAGTTACTGAATAATCAAAGCAAGACAAGTACAAAAGGTAACCAGCTGATCATCCTCCTCCTCCGGTCTCCCGAACTCACACAGTAACCGACTACACACAGAAGTGTGTAGCCCTACCAGGTTACCCATCGCAACAGGTAATCCTCGGCGCCAGTGGGGGATTGCAGGCAATCCCCACTAACCCCCGCTCATCAACGAGCGATATCCCTGTCCCTTAATGTGCACATCCCCTCCCGTGGCGGGTTCTATGGAGGACGAACTAGGGTGTGAAGCCACTCCCGCAAGCGACTCCACCACAATTATCACAACACCACCACACCAACACTCCAACAATGATCAGCAAACAACCAATCGTACGCAATACCACATAATCTCGAATCAATTAAACAAGAACTGAGTAGGGAAACCCTACCTTTTCGCAATCCGCTACGCTGCAATCAATCATACACACGCATAACAAATACCACGTCGTCACCTACAACAATGATAATCAACAATCAACACACATTTGATGACCAAACCCTAAACCCCCAAATAACCCAAACTAGGGTTTGTTAACTTATAAGAACGACAATAGATCAATAAGGATGAGACACTTACTACGACGATTGACACGGAATAAGATGCTAGAACCCACGATCGACGGCCTTTGCCTTGGAATTGATGAAGATAATTAGAGGAGAATGAAACGTAGTTTATGTTTTGGAAGAAATGGCTTTAGAAACTGACGAACGATTATATATAATTTCTAATCATTTTAATCAAAACCGCGGAAATAACACCCGTCAGACCGGATACTCGGTCGAGTATAGACTATACTCGGCCAAGTACCCTCTACTCGGTCGAGTATTCCACATACTCGGCCGAGTGTTCCTGGGTAGTAGCCAAACCAGGTTACACGACACCCCTTACTCGACCGAGTAGGCCATACTCAGTCGCGTACCGGCTTAAGAAAACCGTAGTATTACAATCTTCTCCCCTTAAAAATAACTTCGTCCCCGAAGTTCCAACCCAGCCTATAAAACATGGACACCTAACATTAACTCCACCAACCACGCTTCCTTCCACAACATGGCTCACGATATCGTCTCAACTACAGCATAGTCTCCCAATACTAACTCCATAATACTATCGGATACCCACAACATAAGTGTTGCCAAATCTGTCTTACTTCCATAACGCTCACTAGCACCCTCAATTACCAAGACAATCCACCGGACATGATCAACCATCAAGACGGAATGTTACATTCTACCAACCTTAAAACGAACTTCGTCCTCGAAGTTTACTCACACACATAAACATCCTCACACAATCCGTTAACACTATCGAAGTTTACTCACACTCTTAAACATCATACTACTACGAGCACTGCCATTACCTGTAATAAAATCAACCACAACACAAATCCATCCTTTACTCTACACCAACACTCAAACTTCCAATTGTACTATAACATGTACAACCATCAAACTCTCTTTTCCTACCTTCTACTCCTCTTAAGATAAATGCTACGTCCTCGTAACTCACTAATACTAGGTCATTTGCTATACCTTCCATAAACCTCATTACCACCGCATGACATCGATAACCCACTATAGCCTCAAGACCTACAACCATTCCTATATCCAGGGCTCTCTTTCTCTAACAGTCCTCATATCTCAATACATTCTGCACTCCATATACCCTATACCATAAAATCCTCAGCATAACCACTACCCCAACTCTCCAACATTACCGTAAAACGACATACTTCTATATATATATACCCTCATCCCCACGATCATAACTCACGGTCCACAACTGTTACACACACTCACACTAGCTTCTCAAGTTCATCTATTTTATTACCACAAAACTCACCCTTAACTTAACATGATACTAAGTCCCAATAAAAAGGGTTATAAACCACCTGTAGTTTCCCGTTCAATACCACACATGTTCCACAATTCCCTTGCCACAACTATGTCCACCAACGCCTCATCTAAAACAAGATTAGAAGTACTCTAATAGCCTCTCACAACTGTGTCCTATTAACAGAATATTACTATACCATGACAACAACATAACCATACCCGACTTTCTTTCATATCATACTTTATTCTTACTCCCAATCCGACACTGGTAAGAAATATCGGGAAACAAAACAACGGTCTATATGTCTCGGCCGACACTGACAGAAAATAGCAGTAAACAAACAACAATCTATGACAACACGAAAATACTCATATCACAACACGAATTACCGTGTCCAGATCGCCACTCGAGGCACAACAACCATATCGATAGCCATCACAACTTTTACAATCTCATAACACTGACTGAGTACCACATCCTTGACCAGAAGAATTTCTTAAAACCGCTTTACTAGATCACGACGCAACATAATAAACGGAATCACAAATACCGACCTTCTGAATATTATCCAGACCATGACTCATGAGGTCAGAACCTCACACAAACATTTACATATATCATGGACCCATAATCGAATGTAACTAGCCAATCCTGATTACGTAAGCTTCCACCTGATAAAGGTTACCTCTTGCCCGTGCTTAACTCATATGTCCCGCCTATCACATCCTCCCATTCACGTAACTACTACTTCCTGACAAATGTAACCGTACCGTTAATACTCAACTGCTAACACCCGCCTCCTATAACCATATTTCATATCCCCTCACAACCATACATATCAATCTGGCCTCTACAACAATCAACCTCCTTAGGATATCTATCTTTCCTATTTATCCTCACCCTTAACCACTAGTGACAACACCACACCACCATCATTGTTCATGTGGCTACTCTCTTACTATCACTTCTTAATGTAAGAATCGTTTCCTCTCTTTGGTTGTCATCCCAAATAACGAACATCAACTTCATCAACAAAATTTACCTTAACATTATTTCCAATTCTATAGTTTATTATATCGTCACCTAACTCTCCACCAAAATCTCATATCGTGCAAACACTCTGCCAGCTTCTTACCCCCTTAATACCTCGAAACTCACGGCTAACATGTCGTCCTAAACTCCTATATAACTATTAGCTCACCGCCTCTCATGATGTTATCGTGTCTTTCCATGATTCCTTATTTTCATGTCCCATAACTTTGATCAACGTTCTCCCAACTTACTTCCATCCAATAATACTAACTAATAATTCATCTCCTTCCTTCTTCTACCTAACTCTTTGTTATCCGATTACCTTCTTGTTGCTTCACAACTCAAATTCTATTAATTCATATCATTATCTTCTCATTCTTTCTTATCACTTATCCCCTCTTATCTTGCTTTTCACTCACCCTTGTCACCATCAAGTCCACACACTAACGGTTACTCTTCAATTAGTCGTATCTCCCTTTCGTATCTCTAGAAAACCAAAACTTCACCTCATCCGTCAATTGCCCAAAGATTTACACACTAGGCTTAACTCATCCTCGTCAATTCCAGATTCCCAAACTCGACCACTGCCTACCCATCGCAGCATAACTCGATCTCACTATACACCATTCGTTTCCATCCCTCTATAATGACCTTTCATCACATATATCCTTAACCAACACAATCCTAACCGTCTCCCTCCATAAACCCTTACACATCCCAATTTAACACTATCCGCATCTCTCATCTCAACCACTGCATTCTCACATTTCTTTACACTTATATCACTCTTGCCGATAAACACTTACTTTTATATCACTCAACACACGACTATATCACTCACCATATCTCACAAAACATGCTCTTTACCTCATTAGCTCATCATTCTTCCCTTTCCTTTTTTCCACCATCCCTCACAACCACATATAACTCATGTCCTTCATATCCAACCTTATCCCTCATAAGCCGGCATTCTCCCTATCATAGCAATTGGTAACTTACGTATCAAGACCGTCACATATATAAAAGAATGCTTTAAGACCCAAAACATACATGTGTACATACCCTACGACTCAAAACAAATGTAAGAACATAGCCATCGGCTCAAAATGACCGCCCAAAGAGGTACTCGATCGAGTACATGGCGTACTCGGTCGAGTACAGGATACTCGGTCGAGTAATGAGACTACTCGGTCGAGTTCACGACTCCAGAAGCTGAACAGAATTATCACAGAAAGATTACTCGGCCAAATATGGAATACTCGGTCGAGTATGAAAGATACTCGGTCGAGTAGGGCCTACTCGGTCGAGTATCGGCACAGTTCTCAGCACCGTCCAGTTTTCGTAAAACAGTCATATCTTACTCGTTACTTGGTCATTTTTGGGCGTGTGACCTATCGTTAGAATCGTAAGAAGACAAGTTATCACCTCCAATTGGATTCACAGCAATATTATTTCTAGAACTCGACTTATGACAGTTTTAAGACAATCCTTCCATAAACGGTTTTCATACAAATCAATTTTTCTTTACAAAACCACTTAAACACGAATAAGACAAACAATAACAACCCAACACTTCTAAAAACCAGTACATAGCTGAACTTTTATCATACCCACATGAAAATTAAACACGACAGTCATATATATAGACGCATGACCTTTATCACATGCTACTACCAACAACCAAACATTAACAGTATCATGATCATATACGCTTGTACCACTACCCTTTTGAAAGCCACATAATACACACTTAACATGTCAATATATTCCATGCTCAAAGTTTAACATCAATAAATTTCCGATACATCTTTCAACTACTATCACATTCCACTTCCTTCGTCATTTCATTCAACCATGCACAATACTCATGCCACAAGTACTTCACACACATGATTCGACACACAACCGGTTCCCCCCTATGTGACCGGCTTGAGATCGTAAGGGCCTTAATGCGACTTCGGGACGTCTCCCAAGTCTTTGTGGTAGCTCCAAACAACTCTCCCCGAGTTCATTTTATTTAGACTCCCTAAGTTCATTGGGTTCATTAGTTTCAGGTGCCAGAATCGTCGGCTTTGATACCACTTTGTAACACCCCCTCATACCAAGGTACCTTACCAAGGACTACCCTAGCATGAAAGACTGTTACCATCTCGGTTGCCCGAGGTTAGTATATCAAAAGCAACAATCCAAAACACATTTATTAAAGTTTAACTGAGTTTAACGATTACATGTTCCCAAAACCAAAACCAAAGTACAACTGGAAAAGCTAGACAACTAGAAATGAATGCTAAGTCTCTTGACGGCAGAAGCTAGACTCGAGTGATGACTCCCCACGACTGCCCATAGCTAAAGGACTGCATCACCTATCACAATCTGCTCACCATCTCCGAATGGATCACAACAGATTTTATAAAACAATAACGGGGTCAGTTACTGAATAATCAAAGCAAGACAAGTACAAAAGGTAACCAGCTGATCATCATCCTCCTCCGCTCTCCCGAACTCACACAGTAACCGACTACACACCAAAGTGTGTAGCCCTGCCAGATTACCCATCGCAACAGGTAATCCTCGCCGCCAGTGGGGGACCGCAGTCAATCCCCACCTAAACCCCGCTCATCAACGAGCGATATCCTTGTCCCTTAATGTGCACATCCCCTCCCATGGCGGGTTCCACGAAGGACGAACTAGGGTGTGAAGCCACTCCCGCAAGTGACTCCACCACAATCATCATAACACCAACAACAACACCACACCAACACTCCAACAATGATCAGCAGACAACCAATCGTACGCAATACCACATAATCTCGAATCAATTAAACAGGAACTGAGTAGGGAAACCCTACCTTTTCGCAATCCGCTACGCTGCAATCAATCATACACACGCATAACAAATACCACGTCGTCACCTACAACAATGATAATCAACAATCAACACACATATGATGACCAAACCCTAAACCCCCAAATTAACCCAAACTAGGGTTTGTTAATTAACTTATAAGAACGACAATAGATCAATAAGGATGAGACACTTACTACGACTATTGACACGGAATAAGATGCTAGAACCCACGATCGACGACCTTTGCCTTGGAATTGATGAAGATGATTAGAGGAGATTGAAATGTAGTTTATGTTTTGAAAGAAATGGCTTTAGAAACTGACGAACGATTATATATAATCTCTAATCATTTTAATCAAAACCGCGGAAATAACACCCGTCAGACCGGATACTCGGTCGAGTATAGACTATACTCGGCCAAGTACCCTCTACTCGGTCGAGTATTCCACATACTCGGCCGAGTGTTCCTGGGCAGTAGCCAAACCATGTTACACGACACCCCTTACTCGACCGAGTAGACCATACTCGGCCGAGTACCGGCTTAGGAAAACCGTAGTATTACACAAACTAACCCGCAACCCGTTCAAAACCTCAGCCCTAACCCGAGTCCCCAAATACCCCCAAAACCCCTTTTTCT
Organism: Silene latifolia; assembly: GCF_048544455.1. Lineage (NCBI taxonomy): Eukaryota > Viridiplantae > Streptophyta > Magnoliopsida > Caryophyllales > Caryophyllaceae > Silene > Silene latifolia. The sequence continues at coordinate 140,340,835 of NC_133531.1, forward strand.
AACTCGGTCAAACCCTATTTTAGGGCGGTCAACGGTGGTAAACAGGTGGTCAAAGGCGGTCAGAGGTGGTTCAAGGCCGGGACGGGTCAACGGTATAAAAATAATAACATAAAGGCTAGTATAAGACTGTTTACCTTACGATCTCAAGGCGGAGGGACAAAAGACGATCTCTATTATCTTCCTTTTCTTTCTCTTTTTCTCTCTTCCTTCCTCTCTCTAGTTTGATGGTAGATTATGGTGGATTACAAATGGATAAGGTTAAGGGATAAGGGTGGATAAGGGTAGTATGTATATGTATGGTGGGAGTATAAATACATGTACAATGTATTATTATTATTATTAATTATTATAATCATTATTATTCCGTCTCAACATAACTCGTATAAATAAAATATTATTATTATATAATTATTAAATACGGAGTATTACAAAAAAGCAGGAGGCGAAGCCAAAGCCTAATAATTTTATGCTTTATGATCAAGTATAATATTAGGGAAAAAGAGGCACGTTCTACTTATACTGCCCAAGCCCCAAAGCCAGCTACTGAGACTCATTAATTACTAGTTTGAATGCCCGTGCATTGCAACGGGGTAATTAACTTATTATAATGCAAAAAAAAAACGTTATAAGCGTTTAATGTTTACATTATATGTCTAATGATTTGTTTACATATTATTAAAATATCTCTTTCAAAAAAAAAGATTAATATATACGTGGGTTAACTCTTATTTATAATTATATAATCACCCTACCTTATATTAATCTTTCGATGTGGGACAATTCTACTATTTATAAGTAATATATTCACAAAAATTGGATTTTTTTTCTGATGTGGGACAATTCTAATATTTATACGTAATATATATTTATCAAACCTGCATTATTTTTCAATGTGGGACAAATAACATACTCATAATTACACCATCTTTTTTGCACTTAGTTCGACATCCAACCAGATCTCGAATACCGAATACAGACAATTGCTACTCATTATATCTAATAGTTATATTTAAATTTAATAATATGATCAAGTACTCTCCATTAATATTTGTACGTTGTTTTTCTTCAAAAAAAATTAAAATAATTGGGATACGGAAATTTCCCGTAGTACCCCTTAGTTTTGTTAGATTTTCCATGTTACCCCTACTTTTAAAAATCTGCCCATGGTACCCTTGAGGTTCCATTTTTTTGCCCATGGTACCCTCTAATGTAAAGGCTGTTAAATGGACGTTAAGTTTGATGGCGTGACAATAAAATAACAATTAAAAAATAATACCCCCTTTATTGTTTTATTGGTACGGATATCTCTCTTTTAAATGCAAATTTAACTAACTATATCATTATAATATTGGAAATTTCTCATGGTAACCTTGAACTTTGATAGATTACACATGCTACCATTGACGTTTGTTTTCTATTTTTTTATCATAATTAAAATATGTGCAAATGATAAAAACCTATACTCTAATGATAGAATATTTTTTAACACAATTCTAATTATATTATTTAAACATTGTATATTTACGGATTTACCACACCTACATTATTTTTCAATATGAGACATATAAATTCTATAGGTAGAAAATATAATGATATAAACTTTTAAGAGCTCTCGAAGACAATACTTAAGCGACTCAAAAGATTTTGGGTTGATGTCTAAGTTCCAAGGATGCTCATAGAACCACCCACCTTATGCTATATTTTGATGTGGGAAAATTCTATTTTTTATATGTAGTATATTTATCACACCTATATTATTTTTCAATGTGGGAGATATAACATACTATGAAATACACCATCTTTAATATGTGCAAATTATATGAAATCTATATATACTCTAATGATAGCATTTCTTACCATGAATCTAATAATATTATTTTCATAATTTTTTTACCGACATTATTTTGTCAAATGAAATTTAAAAGTTTTTATATGAAAATTAGAAACATCACTTGAATATAAAATAAGAAATACATAGTATATATTATAATAACTAAAAGATTTTTCAAACATTAACTTAGGTTAGAAATCATTATTTGAAAAAAAGTAATATAAACTCTTTTAAGAGTTATCTCTGACAATACTTAAGGGAATTAAAAGATTTTGGGTTATGACTTCTATTTATAATCATAAGATCACCATGCCTTACGGTAATCTTCCGATGTGGGGCAATTTTAATATTTATACATAGTATATTCACCACACTTACGTTACTTTTCAATGTAGGACAAATAACATACTAACTACTAAGTACACCATTTTTTTTGTACCTACTTTGAGATCAACCCGATTTAATAATGAGAAAATACAATACAATACAATATACACTCTAATGATAGCATTTTTTTGTCACGATCTAATTATATAATTTTCATACGATATTTTTTTTCAAATGAAATATAAAGTTTTTATATCAAAATAATAAACATCACTTTAATATAATATAGAAAATGTATATATATGGGACATTTCTATTATTTATACATAATATATTCACAACACCTACATTATTTTTCAATGTGAGACATATAACATACTAAAAAGTCTATATCTTTTATATCAAAATTTTTTTGGATTAATACCTAAGTTTCAAGGATGCCTCCTATTTATATTTATAGAATCACCCTACCGTATACTATTATTTCAATGTGAGATACATAATTTAATTATTTAGACGTAGTATGTTCATAATGCCTACATTATTTTTCAATGTGAAAGATATAACATACCAAGAAATACATGTTTCTTTTTAAAAACCCACTATTGTATACATATTATTTTTCTTTGAAGGTAAAAACCACTTAGTCTCGATCATTAGATATGGATCTCTACATCGTACATATAACGACTCATTAAAGCTCTATTACTGCATTCAAAAGACAACCATTAGTAAAATCTTTAGTTTTGTATTGTGTCAGAAGACTACCATTAGTCAAACCTTTTATTTTTTTATTTTCTTGTTCAACCTTTAGTTATTTTTTGATTTTCTTGTTCATATTCTTAACTCTTTCCAGAGTAATTCCCAACGATTTCCACTTTATTTTTATATCTATCGTAGATAACGATAGAAAATCTTAAGAGCTCTTTAAAACAATATTTATGAGACTCGACAAATTTTGGTGGATACATAAGTTCCAAATATGCATCCTATTTATAATCATAGGATCACATCACCTTATACTAATCTTTCGATGTGGGACAATTCTACTATTTATATGTAGTATATTCACAACACCTACTTATTTTCCAATGTGGAACAAAACATACTAAAAATTATATAATTTTACGTATTAAGAAGTACACCATCTTTAACATGTGCAAATAATATGAAATTTATACTCTAATGATAGCATTTTTTAACACAAAGCTAATTATATTATTTTCATAATTTTTTTAAGGATATTTTTTTGCAAAATGAAATGTAAAAGTTTGATATAAAAATTGGAAATATCACTTGAATATAATTTAGGAAATATACATATTATAATAATTAAAATATTTTCCACTTTATTTTTTACATCAAAAATTATACTTTCCTAAATTGATTTTTGATGATGTGGACGCTCTCAAATCGCTCGAAAAAACTCTCTTTTATATATATATACTAGTTTGAATGCCCGTGCGTTGCAACGGGGTAATTAGCTTATTTATAATGCAAAAAAAAACGTTATAAGCGTTTAATGTTTACATTATATGTCTAATGATTTGTTTACATATTATTAAAATATCTCTTTCAAAAAAAACTAAAAGATTAATATATACGTGGGTTAACTCTTATTTATAATCATATAATCACCCCACCTTATACTAATCTTTCGATGTGGGACAATTATACTATTTATAAGTAATATATTCACAAAAATTGGATTTTTTTTTCTGATGTGGGACAATTCTAATATTTATACGTAATATATATTTATCAAACCTGCATTATTTTTCAATGTGGGACAAATAACATACTCAGAATTACTCCATCTTTTTTGTACTTAGTTCGACATCCAACCAGATCTCGAATACCGAATACAGATAATTGCTGCTCATTATATCTAATAGTTATATTTAAATTTAATAATATGATCAAGTACTCTCCATTAATATTTGTACGTTGTTTTTCTTCAAAAAAAAATTTAACATAATTGAGATACGGAAATTTCCCGTGGTACCCCTTAATTTTGTTAGATTTTCCATGTTACCCCTACTTTTAAAAATCTGCCTATAGTACCCTTGAGGTTCCATTTTTTTGTCCATGATACCCCCTAATGTAAAGGCTGTTAAATGGACGTTAAATTTGATGGCGTGACAATAAAATAACAATTAAAAAATAATACCCCCTTTATTGTTTTATTGGTACAGATATCTCTCTTTTAAATGCATATTTTATTAACTATATCATTATTGTTCCGGGTGTAATTCCAGAGCAGATATTTGTTACCACTCGTAGCTTGTAGAATGACGTCTTTGGTTGAACCCTCCTCGCGGTCTCCTGAAACGATGAACAAACTGAGGGCTCGGCTTTGGGCCGAGCGAACTCACTCCGACGCTCAAGTCAGTAAACTTAGAGGGATAAGTTGTTACTTGGCTAAATGTATATTGTAGAGAGATAAGGAAGATAATACCAGATGAATAATGATTCTTAGGTTAAATTGTGGATCCTTTCCTCAATGAAGGTTGAGGAGTATTTATAGACTTTCACCTTTTGTCACGTAGTGGCCAAGTGGCCAAGTGGCTAGCAGGTGGAAAGACCGTTCTACCCTCGGCCGATGGACCTATGGCAGGCGGACCGAGGGGTCTTGGATATGAGTTCGCGGATGCGTGCCCCGGCCGCGGGTTGCTGGCCGAGACCCAGCCGACAGCCGCCGGGTCGCATCGGCTAGGCTATCTAAGTCGTTGACTTCTTGTGGATATCTTTGACCTTGCTTAATATGTTGACTTGGTCGGCGGTGCGCAGAATATGCCCCATCAATTTGCCCCCGCCGTAGTCTATGCCGTGGTATGGGCTCCGATGTATGTTTGAGCGTATATTCTGCGCAAGTAATTTGTAAAAAATTTTCTGCATCGGCTTCTTCTACTCCGGCCTGGTTCTTATTAGGCCGTACCATATATATCCACCCTCCGCATGGATGTGCAAAGGGCATCCGATGTGGAAAAGAAAATGACGCTGGCCGAGACCAGGGTTGAAAGTGCCGGTTGTTTTTGATTGCCCCCGGCCGGCGCTACCTAGCTTGGTTGATCATATGGCCGGCGGAGAACAGATGCTTGGGAATTTGTTGAGGAAGGTGAATAGGCGGAGAGATGTGAATGGGCGTGCTGAAGACGCTTGGTCACTGTTGCATTGATTGACGTTCAACTGTTACAACGATTGACATTCCGCGGTTGCATGTCCGACACGTGTCTGTTCGCTGATTGGCTGACGCTTCATGGGCTGTGCCCTGATTGGTCCTTCTTCATGGGCCTTTTTCCTATAAATAGGGCAGTTATTCCGTGAAATTGGCCACCAATTTCATTTTCTCCAAAATTTTCTTCTCCCTAAACTTTCCAGGGCTTCTTTGTCTTCTAATTTTCAGAGTTGTTGCTCCGGCGAGTGTTTTTCTTCAAGGTAAACAAATAAATTTCTTCACTTCTTATTTTGTTAAATAATCATTGCTATCATGTCTTCTGCTGACGCCAGGACTAGCACTTCTGCGCCGGGGGGTTCTCCGTCGCGTCTTGATGGGGAGGGGATACTAGATGCCATCCCGATAAGGTTTGGGGGCCCTAGGTCTCCTTCTCCCGTAGTTGATCCACCAATTTTGGAGGAATGGGAGGATGAGGATGATGATGCTGATGATGATGAGAGGACTCCTTCTGATGGTGAGAGGCCGTCTATCCCGGATCATGGCGAGGCCTGCACGATGGTCTTGACCGTGTCCGGACTAATAAATTCGTCACTGTTCAGTGGGACTTTTCGGAGGCCATTTCTCCTTCGGTGAGGCGTACAAGATCGTTATCCCTGAGGAGGGTCAGGCGGTCTGTTGCCCTCCCCCGGGTCACATCGGCGTGTATATCAGGCACCTGGAGTATGGGCTCCGGTTTTCTTTGAATGAATACGTCATGGCCATCATCAAAGCGATGAACGTCGCTGTGGCCCAACTGCATCCGTTGGCCATGAGGACGATAGTCGGCTTTGTGTGGCTCTGTCTCTTTAGGGGGGAGATCCCAACAGTTAACTTATTCCGCCGCCTTCATCATCTACGGCCGTCAATCGCCGGTAAAGTGGGGTGGTACAGCGTGCAGGCGGAGCCAGGCTTCGTCTCCGTGTCCAAACTTACTTCTTGCAAGGACTGGCAACGGCGATGGGTGTATGTTCAAGTGCTGGAGGACTACCCATTGCCTCGGTCTTTCCAGAGCCCTGTTTACTTGCGGTGTGAGAACCGGGAGGAGTATGAGGAATGTATCTCCCGGGGTAAAGTTAAGATGGACGCTTCGATGGTTCCTCTTCATGCGGATGAGAAGCGGCGCGCACTGTTTGATGATCGAGAAGGGATGGCTGCCCCCGACTCAGATTATTCTTCAGGATGAGCTGCTTTGCCACGTCGGCCTCATACCGGCCCTCAGCCAGGGTGAGTGGGGTCGGTGTGAGGCCCGCCTTTTCCTGTTATGCTTTTGTTTCGGAGCTTTGTTTTACTCCTTTTATGTAACCTTTGTTTGATTTTTTGCAGACTGGGTTGGCCAGGATCTGTCTGAGGGGACCTTGAAGAGGTTAGGGCTTGATAAGGACAGGAAGGTTGTTCAACGGCATCCTACGGCTGACTTGCGTGATCGTAGACCGTCTCCCAACGAACTCATGGATAAGCAGCTGAAGTCACTGGATCCGGCGGCGGCCCAAGCGCGGGTTCTCGGAGGCGTGCCGAAGAGAACAAAGAAGGCAGCGTCCAGGTTGGCGACGGCGTCTGTGCCAACTTCCTCTTCGACCCCAGTGGTTCAGAAGAAGCCTGTGGAGGTTATCGATATCACTGAGGGGGTGATGACCGTTGCTAAGGGCTTTTCTCCTCTGAAGAAGAGAAAAGAGCCACCGGCTGCTTCCACTGTTGTCGGGGAGAAGACTGACCCAGCCGGCCCTCCAACTAAGAGGGTCCAGACTGGTACGGATCTAACTTGTGGTTCGGATTTAGCTGGTTCGTTGGACATCCCTGATGACAGACTTTCTGATGTGTCAATGCATGGTGACATGGATGCTCAGTGTAAATTTTTTGTAGATCCACCTTCGGCAGTCGCCGTTACCACTGAACGACAATTAGGGAAGCAGCCTGAGAAGGCTATTGAGAAGGTGGGTGATAGAAATGTCACCGTTGACTCCTCAGCTCAGAAGGTTCCTTCCGCCGAGCTCGTGGCAGAGGGTGTGAAAATATATAAGAGGCTGGCGAAGTGGACCCAACTAGCCGGCTCCCACATCATGGAGCAGGAGAAGGCCATGGCCCAAGCTGGGCCACTGATCGCAAAGCTTAAGCTTGATCTCTCTGCTGCAAAGGGGGAAGCTGGGAAGGCTAAGCTGGATCTCTTTGCTGCCAAGAAGCGTGTGGAGGAAGCTGAGAAGCTGCTAGCGGCCGAGAGGGCCAAAGTTGAGGGTGCTGATGCCGCTACTGCCAAGATGATGGAGGAGCGGGACAGGTATAAGGGTGCTTATGACGCCGTGGTTGCCAAGAGGGAAGAGTGGAAGGATCTGTTCCATAACCAGGCGGAGGCGCTCAGGGACACGCAGGCTACCCTTGCTCAAAAGGAGAAGGATATTGAGATGCTTCAAGATGATCTCCTCCCTAAAATGTGTGCCCAATTCCGGGACCAGGCCGAGGAGGCGACCAGGGAGGCAATCAAGAGACTCATCCCAGAAGGTTTCCCGTGGGATAAATTTGACCAGCTTCTGGATGAGATGGCTGATGCTGCGGAGGCAGCGGCTGCGGAGAAGTCAGAGGCGGCGAAGGCGGCTCAGATAGCTGAGGCCAAGGCGGCCTATGATGCAAAGGTGAAGGAGGCTGAGAGGCTAAAGGCACTTGAAAACGTCGAGCCTTCTTCTGAGCCGGCCACCGAAGATGCTGCTATGCGATGGAGGGCAGCAACAGGCATAGGGAGACGGGCGGTCGTCACCAGACTCACCCGGCATCTCGGATAGCTTTAGCTGTTCGGGGGCCAACTATTGAGCCTTTCCTCCCTGCCATTTTTTTTTTGGCGCTTCAAATGATATGTTTGTAATCTTTTGCTTTTCTTTTCCTTGTTTTGTTGTAAAACTCTTGGTAGGTTGTGTTTAGGCTTACCCCTATGGGGGCGGCCGTCGTCTGTATTCTTTTTGTAATCATTTTTAATAAAGTTTTGTCTTTTTGGTCCTCGGCTTGGCCGGGGCTTTGATCAATTATCTTCTTGCGTTATTAATTGAGTGCCTTTGTTTTTATCGTCGGCATGGCCGAGGCAGTTAGAATGCATATCTCAACTGTGTTTAACGTCTTTTTAAACATGTTAGCATATTGGTCGCCTCCTCTTTCACTCTCGGTCTTGGCCGAGGCGTCCGATTTGCGCTTCCCAACCGCCGTTGTGGACATGTTAGCGTATCGGTCATTGTGTCCCCGTCGCTCTCGGCTATGTGTCCCCACAGACGGCGCCAATTGTTCCGGGTGTAATTCCAGAGCAGATATTTGTTACCACTCGTAAGCTTGTAGAATGACGTCTTTGGTTGAACCCTCCTCGCGGTCTCCTGAAACGATGAACAAACTGAGGGCTCGGCTTTGGGCCGAGCGAACTCACTCCGACGCTCAAGTCAGTAAACTTAGAGGGATAAGTTGTTACTTGGCTAAATGTATATTGTAGAGAGATAAGGAAGATAATACCAGATGAATAGTGATTCTTAGGTTAAATTGTGGATCCTTTCCTCAATGAAGGTTGAGGAGTATTTATAGACTTTCACCTTTTGTCACGTAGTGGCCAAGTGGCCAAGTGGCTAGCAGGTGGAAAGACCGTTCTACCCTCGGCCGATGGACCTATGGCAGGCGGACCGAGGGGTCTTGGATATGAGTTCGCGGATGCGTGCCCCGGCTGGCAGGTTGCCTGGCCGAGACCCAAGCTGACAGGCCGATGGGCTGCATCGGCTAGGCTATCTAAGTCGTTGACTTGCTGTGGATATCTTTGACCTTGCTTAATATGTTGACTTGGTCAGCGGTGCAGAATATGCCCCATCAATTATAATATTGGAAATTTCTCTTGGTAACCTTGAACTTTGATAGATTACACATGCTACCATGGACGTTTGTTTTCTATTTTTTTTTTATCATAATTAAAATATGTGCAAATGATAAGAACCTATACTCTAATGATAGAATATTTTTTTAACACAATTATAATTATATTATTTAAACATAGTATATTTACCACACCTACATTATTTTTCAATATGGGACATATAAAATCTATAGGTAGAAAATATAATGATATAAACTTTTAAAAGCTCTTCAAGACAATACTTAAGTGACTCAAAATATTTTGGGTTGATGCCTAAGTTCCAAGGATGCTCATAGAATCACCCACCTTATGCTATATTTCGATATGGGAAAATTCTATTTTTTATATGTAGTATATTTATCACACCTATATTATTTTTCAATGTGGGAGATATAACATACTATGAAATACACCATCTTTAATATGTGCAAATTATATGAAATCTATATATACTCTAATGATAGCATTTCTTACCATGAATCTAATAATATTATTTTCATAATTTTTTTACCTACATTATTTTGTCAAATGAAATTTAAAAGTTTTTATATAAAAATTAGAAACATTACTTGAATATAAAATAAGAAATACATAGTATATATTATAATAACTAAAAGATTTTCCAAATATTAACTTAGGTTAGAAACCATTATTGTAGAGACAGTAATACAAACTCTTTTAAGAGTTATCCCTAATAATACTTAAGGGAATCAAAAGATTTTGGGTTATGACTTCTATTTATAATCATAAGATCACCATGCCTTATGATAATCTTCCGATGTGGGACAATTCTAATATTTATACATAGTATATTCACCACACTTACGTTACTTTTCAATGTAGGACAAATAACATACTAACTACTAAGTACACCATTTTTTTTTTGCACCTACTTTGACATCAACCCGATTTAATAATGAGAAAATACAATACAATACAATATACACTCTAATGATAGCATTTTTTTGTCACAATCTAATTATATAATTTTCATACGATACTTTTTTTTCAAATGAAATATAAATTTTTTATATCAAAATTATAAACATCACTTTAATATAATATAGAAAATGTATATATATGGGACATATCTATTATTTATACATAATATATTCACAACACCTACATTATTTTTCAATGTGGGACATATAACATGCTAAAAAGTCTATATCTTTTATATCAAAAAATTTTGGATTAATACATAAGTTTCAAGGATGCCTCATATCTGTATTTATAGAATCACCCTACCGTATACTATTATTTCAATGTGAGATACATAATTTAATTATTTAGACGTAGTATGTTCATAATGCCTACATTATTTTTCAATGTGAAAGATATAACATACCAAGAAATACATGTCTCTTCTTAAAAAATCACTATTGTATACATATTATTTTTCTTTGAAGGTAAAATTACTTAGTCTCGATCATTAGATATGGATCTCTATATCGTACATATAACGACTCATTAACCCTCTATTACTGCATTCAGAAGATAACCATTAGTAAAATCTTTAGTTTTATATTGTGTCAGGAGATTACCATTAGTAAAACCTTTAGTTATTTTTTGATTTTCTTAGTTCCCAATGATTTCCACTTTATTTTTTATATCATATCGTAGATAATGATAAAAAATCTTAAGAGCTCTTTAAAACAATATTTATGAGACTCAAAAAATTTTGGGTGGATACATAAGTTCCAAATATGCATCCTATTTATAATCATAGGATCACATCACCTTATACTAATCTTTCGGTGTGGGACAATTCTACTATTTATATGTAGTATATTCACCACACCTACTTATTTTCCAATGTGGGACAAAACATACTAAAAAGTACACAATTTTACGTATTAAGAAGTACATCATCTTTAATATGTGCAAATAATATGAAATTTATACTCTAATGATAGCATTTTTTAACACAAAGCTAATTATATTATCTTCATAATTTTTTTAACGATATTTTTTTGCCAAATGAAATGTAAAAGTTTGATATAAAAATTGGAAATATCACTTGAATATAATTTAGGAAATATACATATTATAATAATTAAAAGACTTTCCACTTTATTTTTTACATCAAAAATTATACTTTCCTAAATTGATTTTTGATGATGTGGACGCTCTCAGATCGCTCAAAAAAACTCTCTTATATATATATATATAGATATAGACTAGATTTAATGCCCGGACGATGCCCGGGCCAATTTGTAATATCTTATAATACTCTAAGACCATTTCTTTTGCACTTAGGGTTTGCTTGGATTGAGGATAAAAGGGGGGATTGAATAGGGGGGAGTAATATGTAAGGTGTATTTTCCATGTTTGATATGAGAGTAATTATTCACCTCCCGGATCTATTACCCTCATCAAAGGGTAATACATTACTCACCCTCCCCTAGGTAATGATTAAAGCAGTAAAACATTTTTTTTAGTAATCATTACTCTTATATGTCAAACATATTATCACGGAACGCATTACCCAATTAATTAACTTTCCCATTAATTATCACCCAATTAAAATTTACTCCTTGATTATTCCATGAATTCAAGACACGCCCTTAATTTTGATGAACTGAACATATATGAGCTGAACTTAACTTATATAAGCTTAGTTTATAGAAAAACGGGAATAAATTGAGCTTTAACTGTTCTAAACTGAACTTATAAAGGTTAAAATAAATTTATAAAATTATAACTTTTCTAAACTGAACTTATAAAAATTTAGAAGAAAAGTAATTTGCCGACTATATAAACACATGATGTCTAAAGATCAGTCCATCATACAACCATCATATTAGGCTCAAAGAGCTCTGTAAGTTATTCAATCATCTTTGAGAAGACATGCTCTTAATATCATAATTTTGATGTAAGATTTCTTTAAAAAAATATCACTGAACAAAATATCAAAGAGACGCAGTAAAAAAAGTAATCCATAAGAAGTAACTCTAAAATAAAATATGTTAATTTATATCGTCATCCATTACAGAGAGTCCAACTTTAATGAATAATTTAAAATTAATAATTTTATCACAATTATATCCTAATAGTTGTACCAACCCATAAGAACCTGATACACACATATACGTTGCAGATTCCTAAACTGATTGGAACACTGCTTTGAGGCTGCCTATAAATATAAGAAACCTTCATTAAATTTGGTAAATTTGGTCTATATGTATTTATGTAGTTTTGTACGTAACTTTGTTCTTCCGTGGAATTTGTAATGTAATGTTGCATTGCAGTTTTCGTATAAATTGATTTTACCCTTTTTTTTTGGTTCTTTTAGAAGTAATGTATTGTTGCATGGTAGTGTTTGCATAAATTGATTTTATACATTCATAGTTATCATACCAATGATATACATAGAATGATAAACCTAAAAGGAGATAACTATTCTATTTTACATATATCACATAGCTATCACTTATTTGACGATGAAGGTTCCTTATTCTTATCGTTGGCCATCATGGCCTGCACTATTGGCCGAAATTTTACTTCCATGATCGCAAATCCAAGCTTAGTTGATAAATCCTGTTTTAGACGATGATCATCCAATTAAAAAGATATAACAAAAATATTAGTGAAGTACTCCCTCTGTTCCGGTCATTTGTCGTCATTTTCCATTTTTGGGTGTCTCGGTCATTTGTTGTCATTTCTATTTTAAGAATGGACTTGATGAGTAATTTGATCATTCTCATTCAATTTATTCCACTTAGTCATTTAGTTATTGCCCTTTTCCTCATTCTTTGGTCTTTGTGCCAAAACGAAAGGACAACAATTGACCGGGACAGAGGGAGTAGTTATTTAATTTGATTTTTTTTGTTACTCTTTTAAACTATAATTAAACATATATATAATCTCGACGTAGCCGGCAGTGAAGCAAATTTATATGCAGTACGTGTACAATTTGCATCTTAAGCTAATTGATTCCTTCAATTGCCTGCATTCAAATTTGATTAGGAGATTATTCAATTACGTTATCCTTTATTTCATACCGTAATTATTATGTGAGACGGTCTCATACGGTAAAACATCTATTTAAAAGTAAAAAATCACCCTTTTATTATTATTAGGGATAGATAAATGATTTTTATTCTAGGATTTGTGTATTTCATACCTTTTACCTTTTCGTGCATGCAGAACTATTTGAAACTTCATGCGGTTATGAATTAAGCGACCATGCTATAGCCTCAAGCTTATATTGGACTTGAAATCAACGATCAGTTACATACTCAACCTCAGGGGCGAGGCCACCTTTGCTAATGGTGTAGCAGGTGCTACACCGAAAACGAAAATTTCGGTTAGAATTTTGTAATTTGCTACACCAATATCTACGACTTCTATGCCAATATCTAATAACGTTACCTTAAAGTATATATTTTGCTACACCGAAATTAAAATCCTGGACTCGCCCCTGCTCAACCTCATATATTACCTGAAAATTTCACACCAAATTGCGTTATTAGTAAGTTTAACGGACCATATAGTATTGCATGAGATAATAATGATAATAGATAAACCAATAAGCAATAACGTAATAAAACTCCACAAAAAGTCGAACGATACATGTAAATCAACAATCAACAAAACATTAAATCATATAGACCCTAATAAAGAACGCACGTATATAACAATCTTACGTACAAATTTTAATTTGATACCTAATAGATTAAGCGTATATATATATATATATATCATATATGTAGTATGAGGTTATAGTGTTTGGTTTGACTTCTTATTGCTCATTATCGGTTGCATGCAAAGAAGAAGTATATAAATACTTCCATAAATTGTGGTGCAAGTAACATGTTATAGTCCAAGTAAAATACAATTTATTATCTTCTTTATCTTTAAAATATATCAATTTATTTATGTATTTATGTAGTTTCTAAATGTTGGACTCTCTGTAATCGCTCGGAAAAAGCTTCCTTTATTAATATAGACTAGATTTAATGCCCGGGCAATGCCCGGGCCAATTTGTAATATAGTATGATTATGATGTAATAATACTCTACTTCCCTGTTCTTGGACTTAATTTTACTGAATTGAACATATAGAGGCTTAACTGAACTTGGAGGAGCTTAACTTTTCTGAACTGAGCTCATAAGAGCCGAACATAACTTATAAAAGATTAATTTATAGGATAATGGGTATGTATTGAGTTTAACTTTTTTGAACGAAACTTATAAAATTTGAACTAAATTAAAATAGCTTAATTTTTTTAAACTGAGTTTTTTGAACTGAATTTATAAGAGTTAAACTGAATTTAAAGGAGTGACTTTAAATCTAAGAGAGCATGGCCTCCTACTTAAATATAGCTTTTAAGTTAACAAATACTCCGTACTCATTAGGACTATGATTCTATGAGTTTGGCCATAAAAATACCTTGTCATTGATATTGTAAATGGTACTCCCTCTGTCCCGGTCATTTATTGTCCTTTTCCATTTTTGGGTGTCTCGGTCATTTGTTGTCCTTTCTATTTTAAGAATAAACTTGATGAGTAATTTGATCATTCTCATTCAATTTGTTCCACTTGTCATTTAGTTATTGGTCATTTCCTCTTTTCTTGGTCTTTGTGCCAAAACAAAAGGACAACAATTGACCGGGACGGAGGGAGTAATACACTTTACTAAATTGCTACAACTGTCTTCTTCATCCCATTTTTATTGTCCCAATTTTTATTTGGGGAGGATTTAAGGAAAAGTAGTGAATTATCAACTTTACTTTTTAAATGTATGAAGAGTTAAGCTCCCAATTTTATGGTGGTAGTTAGTTATTTAGGGGTATGAATAAGAAAAGTTTTTCTTTTCTAAATTTAGAAAGGGAATATTAATTATGAGATAAAATTTGAAGTAAAATGGGATAATAAAATTGGAATAAAGCAAATATTTATCCTAATCTTTATTCTTTACCAACTTCACATGAAAGTATAGTTGTTTCTATCTTCTCGTTCTTTTAGGTATCTCATACCTTAAGCGTCTCATACTTGTATTACTTTTTGTAAGTCAAGCTTTATGAAACTCAACTAAAATTACTACACTTATGCCAACGCCCAATCTATGGTAAACATTACAATTTACAGAGTATAATTGATAGAAAGTTTTGAGTCAATTTCAGTTTTTATTGTCCTATTCATGTAAATAATCTCAATTCATATTGTATTGTCATTATACTTGATTTAAGTTAGATCATAAAATATTCTCCAAATGTCCATATTAATCTATAAAATACTATTAAAAGGCTAGATTAAAATGACTCATAAATGCCACGTAGACAAAGCCACGTAGGATTATGAAATGACACGGTTGATTAAGGAATGCCACGTGCGGTTAAAATTGCTTGAAGCTGAGCAAAAACCGATGATTGCATCAATAGTTTATTGCCTGATAAATAGTTTATGAAATCGACAATAATTTTATGTTCACCTTTTAAATCTATAATCTATAAAATATAATTAAAAGATTACTCTAAAATCTATCTATATTATTAAAGGAAGCTTTTTTCGAGCGATTATAGAGACTCCAACTTCTACCGACTACCTATGTATTTAAAATATGTTATTTAAATTATAATTCCAGTCTTTGATCGTGTTTTAACGTCTAATGCATCTAAGTGATCAAATTACAAAAGGCCATTAATATTCTATTCTAGAGCCCTACAAAACTACACCAACTTACAATTTTAAAATATGTAATTATATATGTCAATAAATAGTATAGCTAAATACTAACAATCTATTTCTAGCTAAACAAATGATTAGAGATAGAGGGTGTACTATGTTTAGTAAACAACTGAAAGTATATGAGATGATAATTTCTCATGGAAAGGAAGAGGTATCGCTTCAAGATAAATAAGATGATGACCACTTCATACCCTCGCATGCCTTGATTTACATAGACACAAACTTGCTTGGGAAGATCTACTCCTTTGTGAAAGTGAATTATCTAATCTCGTAAACAGAAGCAAATTTGCATAAGTAGTTTTATGTGTATCTTTAGCTTTCAACAATGTCGGATATGTATATGCTCTGTGTTCTTCAATATATTTTTCCTAAAAAAAGTTCCATTAACATGTATCATATAAATAATTAATCAATTCGCACCAAAAAAAAGTAAATAATTAATCGATGCCAGTTAAACGACCGTCATATAACAATCAAAATTAATACAAATATCAAAAATAGAAAATGAATTAACGCAAGTTATTAACTTTTTCTTGTGACAGCATAATAGTATTGATTCATCTCCTGCAAAAAAACTCCATAACAAAGCAGTTAGTTAGTGAGCATATATAGAAAGATGACAATATAATAACTAATTAAGATCATAAAAAAACACAATTATATGGAAACAATAGCAAAATCGTTGAATGAGAAAGCTACAATTGAATAATTATGGTGTTAACCTATCTCTAATTCTCTATATATAGCATTAGATGTAGGCGAGATTAGATTGTTTAGAATTTATGCGTTTGACTTACAAAAGACTTCTCTATGGCAATTCTCCTAATTATCCTCAATTTTCATGTTTACGGTTAGCTAAAAACTCTATCACCTATTTTTAATTATTTTAATTTGTTTATCTATTTTTAATGATTAATTTAATTTAATTTGTGTAGGGTAGTTTGCAATAACTGGACTCTCTATAATCACTCGAAAAAAGCTTCCTTTATAGATAGATAGATAGATAGATAGATAGATATATAGATTATTATTATTATTATTATTATTATTATTATTATTATTATTATTGCTATTACTATATTTATTATTATATTACTATTTTAATTTTATATATCTTATTAGATTATATTAATATATTTCTATTATTATTGAATAATATTATTATAATATTTATTATTATTATTGGTATTAATTTTATTATTATTATTATAATCTTTTTATTTTTATTTCAGTTCAGTTCAATTCAGTTCAGCTCAGCTCTATTAAGTTTAGTTCAGTTCAGCTCTATTAGGTTCAAGTTCAGTTCAGTTCAGTTCAGACGATTTCAGTCCAAAAGAACAGGGTCGTTATAGTAGTTGTATTAATATTAATATTAATATTATTTCAGTTCAATTCAAGTGCGATTAGCTTAGTTCTGTCCAGCTCTATTCAGTTCAGTTCAGTTCAAGTCAGCTCTATTCACTTCAGTTCAGTTTAGCTCAGATTCATTTATTTTAGTTCAGCTCTAAAAATTAGAAAAAACATGGCCTTGTTGATGAAAATTGAAAAGTAGAGCAAGTCCGAAGCCAACGCAGGAAATTGAAGCAAAATCGGAATCAATTACAAATCTGAAATTTCTGCAACAAACAGCAGACACCACACCACCACAGCAGTGATTGTGTTGTATGTTTCTGCTCCATTTCTCCTACGTCCAACCACCCCTTTCCTTCCTATTCCTAACTCACTCACATTACCAACTGCCTGCTTAATCAAATCATCATCAAACCAAACCAAACCCAATCATCATCATCATTTTCTTGTCCCTTATCTAGTAGTTATCTCCCTCTTTTTATTCTCTCCCTTCCTTTCTTCTTTCCTTTGATTTTTTTTAATTAATTAAAAAGTAGAACCAACCCAAACAAAATGCCAGGTATAGTCTCAGCCAAAACACCCCCACCAACAGTGACACTCCCCGATCAGATCCGACCCGCATCCTCTTCTTCCCGACTAAACTCCCCAGCCCAACCACCTAAACGAACCCCATCCCCATCCCGAGCCAAACCCTCCCCGGATCGGACCTCCGCTTCCAAGAAGAAAGCCTCCCCCGATCCCGTCACCATCAACATCGACGAGTCCGCTCTCGACAACCCGGATCTAGGCCCATTTCTCTTGAAGGTAGCCAGGGACACCATCGCCTCGGGAGATGGGCCCAACAAGGCACTTGATTACGCCATCAGGGCCTCCAAGTCATTCGAGAGGTGTGCCGTCGAGGGTGAACCCAGTTTGGATCTTGTCATGAGCTTCCACGTCGTCGCCGCCATTTACTGCAGTTTGGGTCGCTTTGAGGAGGCTGTCCCAGTGCTAGACCGTGCTGTCACTGTCCCAGATATCTCCCGTGGACCAGACCATGCCCTCGCCGCATTTTCCGGGTATATGCAGCTCGGTGATACCCACTCTATGCTTGGTCAGCTAGAGCGCTCTATTGATTCTTATAAAGAGGGTTTGAAGATCCAGATTCAGGCTCTTGGGGACTCTGATCCTAGAGTTGCTGAAACCTGCAGGTACCTCTCTTTCTTTCTTGTTTTCTCTTCAATTATTTACTGCTTTCAATTATTTATATATTGGGCTAATTTTGTCGGCTGATTGAGTTTATATCACCAAAATTGATGCTGTTGTCATTTATTCGATTTTGTATATGTAATTGCAAGGATGTTATTTGTCGATGCTACCCAGTATTAAAAAGATGTTCATGAATTGCTGCTTTTGTCTTCGTCTGTAATTGATGCACAAATTTTTCAATATTAGATCGAAATAGAAAAGACAATATTGACATGAAAGGAGACAACTTTGGCCTTAATTCTGTTATTTATGATGTCATGTCTCTATTTTAGATTTATTCTAGGATTATAGGAAGGACATCACACATATTCGTCTTTTCTTTGGTTCCACTTCCCACGTCAACCAGCTAGTATTTGAGGTTTATGCGAGGAATTTAATGGATTCATTTTGATGCTGCTTTTATTTTTAAGAAAGCTTGAGGTTAAATTGTATTGTTACTTGTTCACGAGAAGGAAACACAGTATTAAGCACTCAGTTTTCACTGTCATGGTTCTTTGACAGGCTTTGCTAGTGTCTTTTGCCTTGAGCCTAAACTTACTCAACATGCGTTTACATTTGTGCATCTTTCGTATTTGAATTGTTTGTTGCCTCAGCGTCAGTGCATCAGAATTAAGAGCTCAGCCTTTTTCCACTTATCTTTCCTTTCACACGAACCGCCTTGTCATATTCCCATGCAGTTTCACACCTTGCTTAGTTGCTTTGACATGTCCGCGGTAGTAACTTTGATTTATGTTATTAGGTACCTAGCAGAGGCCCATGTCCAGGCAATGCAATTCGATGAAGCTGAAAAGTTGTGTAAGCAAACTCTAGAAATTCATCGTGTACATAGTGCCCCTGCATCTCTTGAGGAGGCTGCTGACCGCCGCCTGATGGCTCTTATATTGGAGGCCAAGGGTGACTATGAGTCAGCACTGGAACACCTTGTTCTTGCCAGCATGGCGATGATTGCTAATGGACAAGAAAACGAGGTTGCTTCTATTGATGTCGGCATTGGCAATGTATATCAGTCCCTTTGTCGTTTCGATGAAGCTGTCTTCTCCTATCAGAAGGCACTAACTGTCTTCAAAGCATCCAAGGGCGAAAACCACCCTTCTGTTGCATCTGTATTTATTCGTCTTGCTGACCTGTACTACAAGACGGGAAAGCTTAGAGAGTCCAAATCTTATTGTGAGAATGCCCTAAGAATATACAACAAGCCGGTACCTGGAACTGCACAGGAAGAAATTGCTGGTGGACTGAGTGAAATTGCAGCTATATATGAGTCTGTTAATGAGCCTGAGGAGTCTTTAAGGCTCTTGCAGAAGGCAATGAAGCTATTGGAGGACAAGCCGGGTCAGCAAAATACGGTTGCAGGATTAGAAGCACGAATGGGTGTGATGTACTATATATTAGAAAAATACGGTGAAGCTTTGAGCTCTTTCGAAAATGCAGTTACAAAACTCAGGTCCAGTGGGGAAAGGAAGTCGGCTTTCTTTGGTGTGTTGTTGAATCAGATGGGTTTGGCATGTGTGCAGTTGTTCAAGATTGACCAGGCCGCTGAATTGTTTGAAGAAGCGAGGGCAGTCTTGGAACAAGAATGCGGTCCCTGTCACCAAGACACTCTTGGGGTATATAGCAATCTTGCAGCGACTTACGATGCTATGGGCAGGTATGGATTTTACTTTTTTCCCCAACTGGCCAAGTCTGTAAAGTCTCGGTCATTTATGAGTGCTTGTCTGTCTCTTTATTGTTTCTATGATTCAAGCTTTGGTCCCCTGTGTCTTTATCTGTCTATTGATTAATTAAAATTCTTAGGGCAATGATATTCTTTCTATAGTAGACTTTAATGGAGATTTATCTCTACTTATTGCTGGTCATGATTCAGTTTTGCAGGCCTACCTACAGCGATCCTCTGTCTTTGTTTCTGTTTGTGTGTTATTTTCCTTTTATTAAGGAGAGTTGAATTTATCATTCAATGTCAAAGTGTACACGAACTGATTCTTTTACTTCTAGTCCAAGCAATAGTTATCAAGCGTCGCTGTTTGACAGTTATGTCTGTCTTTATCCTTTTTTTTCTTCTCTCTTTGAACTGGTCCCTGAGAGAAAATAATTGATAAACTCTCGGAAAGTTTCAATGCTTGAAGTTATCTACTGTATGACGATCAACACCATCCATTTTAAATTGAGCAAGAGGGTCTATACTGATTTAGACCAAGTATATGCTAGGCTGTATATGAACATGTATACTTTTGGGGTGTCAGAGAAGATTAATAATGATATATTGATGTTGGCCTTACAGAATAGAAGATTCCATCGAGATCCTGGAGTATGTCGTAAAATTGAGGGAAGAGAAGTTAGGTACTGCAAATCCGGAGTTTGACGACGAGAAGAAGAGGCTTGCAGAGCTGTTGAAAGAAGCAGGGAAGAGCAGAAATAAAAAGGCAAAATCTCTTGAAAACCTAATTGACCCGAATTCAAAGAGGACAAAGAAAGAGACGACTAAAAGATGGGGGTTTAGAATTTGAGAAAGCAGGTTCAACAAGGGATTGCTGCTCATTTGTATAACATAGAAGAATGTTGTGTATAGATTAAAAGATGTAACTGAGTGTGCGATTTTATTTGTCCGATGTTCCAAATTCAACACATTTGGTTTGATTTATTGTTTTGAGTGATTCATTTGTTCTCATGCTGCTGTTGATAGAAAGAGAATGCTGTTTTCATATCGGCACCTCAAGTTGATTTATTCATCGAGTGGGAAAGTGTATATGTGGTTTTATGGAGTATCTGTTTTGTTGTTGTTGTTGTTGTTGGTCTACAAATGGAGTTATATTTATTAGTTAATTGTCGAGTGTGAGTGGAAAGAACAAGGGAGGTGTTGTGGATTGTGTGAAGAGTGTTTATTATTGTCAAGCACTTAATTCGGAATGATGCTTTAATCGTGTGTTTGTAGTTGAGGCGTGAAATGCTCTAGTTTAGGAGGTGTAACTGTGAATACTGAATAGAGTAGAGTAGGAGTAAATAAGGAAGAATATGGTTTAATTGGGTGAGTTTGTAAACCTTAAAAAAAGGAGTATTATGTGGAGTAAAAGATGAGTTATATGTCGAGAGTATGAGGTACATAATCCTTGAATTAATAGTCAGCACGATTTTTCCGTCGATCGCATAACCAGTTAGTCAATTTAAAAAGAAAGTTAGAAAGAATGGTATGGGAAAATGGTAAAATTGTAATAATTGATTGATATACTCGGTTGGAGTGGAATGTAAATGCGGGTTGGGCGAAAGGAAGATGAAGATGATGGCCTGGGTGATGATTAGTAGTTGGTAGTCACAAATGAAGGTAAATTCGAAAAAGATGGGGATGGGGGTAGATGTAGTATGTAGATGGTGGAAAAGAGGGTGGTAAAAGGGGTAGTTGGTGGGCGGTAAAAGAGAGAAGCGTAAAAGGAAAGCAATAACAACTAATCCGGAGGAATGGGTACCACAGAAAGAAAGAAAGAAAAAGAGAGATTTTGCGTATGTATTGTAGAGACAGGGATGAATGAATGAATGAATGAATATGACCCGAGTGTTAACCACTAGACCACTAACTTTGCATGCTGCCTTCCCAGTTCCCACACAAAGATACAAGATTTGTTTTGTTCGTTATTACATTCCATTGTAAACGCAATTAATTGAAGCCGCCATTCCTCTGCACCTTCTTTCTCTCCTCTTCATATATTTCTGCACGCTCTCCTTCTCCTCCTCCATCTCTCTCCTCTTCCCCGGTAACCTCTCTCACTCTATCTCTATCTTTTAATATAAATATCTTTTTATCTTTTTTATTTTATTATACTATTCATTGGATCATTTGTATGCGAATGATCAAATATCTTCCCGATTCAAATCCATATCCATCATCATTGGATCAATTATTACTCATTTCTTCCTTTTTATCACTTTTATTTATATCATTTCCAGCTTAAACCAGATTCTATAGTGTTTCCTTCTTCATTCTTTCTGTCTTTGCAGGGGTTGCATACTCAAATTCAAATTCAAAGCTACAACAATGAGCTGCTTTAGTAGTTTGTTGTGTATGTCTTCCTCTTTGGAGGCAACCACTCCTTTCCCCGACGGTTCCTTTCCCAATACAAAACCACCTCCTTTACCCAAGGCTTTTGTAAGGCCTCTTAGACACGAGGATGACATTCGTAATCATGCTGCTCACAACCCACCCATCCTCCTCTCATCAAACCATTTGGTGTCTCAAGGATTCCGCGACATGCCCATAACTGATAACAACTGGACCCCCGATACAAATCATAATAAACTCAAATATGTGAGGACTTTGTTGATTGATAATTATGATAGCTACACTTACAACATCTACCAGGAGTTGTCCGTCATCAACAACGGTATTCTCCTTCTACCCTCTTCCATCCCATTCTTTTCTTTCTTCTGCCCCTCTTCCTTTTATGTCCTTCCTCGCTTTTGCTTCTCTATGTTTCAATCTACTTTACTACTCACTGCTTTCTCTGTGGGTCAATCTTATTATCAGTGCCTCCAGTTGTTGTGCGCAATGACGAATGGACGTGGGAAGAAGCGTGTTACTATATATACCAGCAGAGAGCATTCGATAACATTGTCATTTCTCCTGGACCAGGTTCCCCAATGCTTCATTCTGACATAGGTGAACCTACTTACCTACTTAACTCGTTTCTCTAAGGATTCCATTCATTTTCTCTTTTATTTCAATACCCTCATACATATGCTACATCACTTATACATAGCACCCAGATTTTGTATGAACCATCGTTTCCTCTCATTATTTAAATCTTGACTTCCTCACTTATTGTTGAAATGAAAACTACTGTATATTACTCCCTCCCCATTCACTACATTTCTTAAAAATATGTAAAGAGGACTACAAATAATGTAATGAAATCGCTTGCACAAAGCGAGTGGTAATTAGAATCTATCGATATATCTGAATGCTTCTAGTCGCATCAAATGTATCAGCAAATTTCTTTCTAGGCTTCCATATTGGGGCCATATGTTTTGAAGCACGCTATTCCATAACATGTACTTTTAGGATTGCCAGCTGAAAACTTATTTCCTGTACTCCTGATATTTCAGGATTGTGTCTCCAGCTGCTGCATAACTGCACCGACATACCAATTTTAGGTGTTTGCCTTGGCCATCAGGTATGTCTTACAACCTTTTCATATCAATGTTTAGCAGAAGTCCTCATTCTGGCCTTCATGTGGACTATGAAATAACATGTACTATGAAATAATGCACGTTTTACTACTGTCTCCAGCTGCTGCATAAGTGCACCGAGATTGTCTTTTCATACTCTATATCTTTTGAGTGTCTACTTGAGGGCTGCTTATTTGGTGTCTTAAACTTATGCCAAGTATGACACTAGAGTTTAATACTCCCTCTGTCCCGGTCATTTGTTGTCTTTTTCCATTTTTGGGTGTCTCGGTCATTTGTTGTCCTTTCTATTTTAAGAATGAACTTGATGAGTAATTTGATCATTCTCATTCACTTTGTTCCACTTGTCATTTGGTTATTGGCCCTCTCCACTTTCCTTGGTCTTTGTGCCAAAACCAAAGGACAACAATTGACCGGGACGGAGGGAGTATATCCAAGACCATAAAACATCCACTCTCAGGAATATGTAAAAAGAATGACAATCTCGTTTATAATATCAGGCAAAGGGTCATACCTGGCATTTGCTTCCCGTATCCTGATTAGCCTCGCATTTCTGCTCTCTTTGCCATGTCATATTCCTGTAGGAAATAGGACGTTCCCTGCTTTGTCTGACAGGAAGCTCTCAGCATATTGTGTCCACCTACCGTTGTTTCAACCAACCACAAGGTAACCTAATGGCAGACTAAATGGGCGACAACTGTGAAGTCAGTTAGTCAAACCTAAATACGGTTAACTTGTCTCTAGAAAATACTCTGGAGGTGTTTGGTTTGGGTTTTCAGGGAAGGAAATGGAATTGAATTTTCCCATTCCCTTGATGTCTGTTTGGTATCCTTTTTCATGCCTTTACCCATTTTTCAGATTACGTTTCACACTTTTACCCCTCATTACCCACCCCAACCCATAAAAATCGATGGGGAAGGGGGAGGCGTCGCTTAGGGGTGGTAAGGATGGCTGCTGATTGTGGTGGTTTTGGGTTATGGACTTATGGGCCGAGGCGGGATTTTGTTGGATTTGGGGTGGTTGTGGGTTTGGGTGGTTTTTTAGCATTCCCTTAGATGTTCCAAAGCAAAAAAAAACTAGGGTGTAATAAAAGGGCATCTCTTTCCTTTACCCTTATACCTTTTTCTTGATTTCTTTCCCTTACCCCTGCGCGAACCAAATGTCCCCTCAAGGCCTCAATATTGAATTTATTAATAGACTAAACCACAACACAATAGTTATTTTTTACGTTGTCATATATACATTGGGATTAAATGCCTTGGTAAAACTTGATTACCACACTAAAGATGAAACTCCGTAGTATATTGCTAAATTTGTGGAAACACTGATATCAATAGTTTCAGAACCTTATTTTACCACCAAGTGACAGAATGACGCTAAAATCTAAATCAACTAAAATTGGATCCTTGTCATGTATGTCTGAATGATGCTCTTCAATTTAGCGCTTACCTATAACGACAACATTACCCAGTGCAATGGGGCTCCCGTGACTCGCAGAGTGGGGGGCATAAGTACCTAGCTTCATCCCTGTATTAGCAACAAAAGGGCTGACTCAAAATAAAAATTGCGTCCATAATTGCATTGCTTACCTTCTTCTCAATTAAAAGAATCGCAACTACTTTAGTGAGCTGTTTTTCTTTATTCCATCACAATCTTGAACCAAGGAGTGACGAGTCTTTGGCTCAATTGGAAAGGGAAATATATTGTTTTAGTGCATGCTTAGCGCTTAAAAATATTCTCAGATATTTTCGATTTTGGTAGTGATGTCCAGCTGCAAAATGGCCATATCTGAAACGAATTAGTTACCAAGTTATCAATCTGGGTTAACTACTTCTGGCATATTTTCTTACCACCATTTTTGCTTCAATTTTGCCTTTTTGCCTTAGGGAGTAGCAATATCTTTTTTTGAGGAAAGAGAGGAGTAGCAATACTTTACTGAGAGTGGTAAGGAGAAAGCAGGTTTATCTTCCACTTCTGTCTTGAACTCCTAAAAATTTTCTGTTGTGGGAGGGAGTGGACTCCCTGGACGGTAAGACAAATAGCGCATTGTAGAACTCCACTAATATGCTGCTGATGTTCATCTCGCTCATTTTAGCATTTAATAGAGAGCATTCATCTAGAAAGACCAAGATGAATAAGTAGGGGTCTTGCACATGTATAGGACCATGAAAGCATTTGGTGGAGGAAGAATTTAGACATCAGTCAACTTTACCTGCATTTTATTATATAAGCTGCTGAGCATCCATCCCAATGATAACTGCGTTTGAAGGGCTTCATTTACTCTTACATCTCATAAGCCTGCAAGTTGGAAGGCTTTGTGTTCTCAAGTAGCAGCAATGGGATGCTTGTCCAGATTATTAATTTTAGTTGGATTGCAAGGAACACTGAGAAAAGGCAAATGTAGCAAAATGTCATCTCCATTGCCTAACATTTTTACTCTGTTTCGAACCCTATGACTGAGATAATGCCAAAAGAAGGGTACCCTACTGAACACTTGGCTGTCTGCATTGGTTAGATCTTGACGTTACAATTTACCATGTCAACTCACCCTTCCATTATTATCATTAATATATCTGAGCTGCTTAGCCTGCATATCTTTTCCCCTAGAGAATCTTTATCTCCTTCAGATGCAATCTTGTTGTATATTTGGTTGTTTTTTTTTCGCTAGCACCTTTTTGTCTTTGTTTGTGAAGATAAAATCATATATCACAATTCTGTCAATTTTGACACTGGAATTTTGGTTCTGCTTATTCTTTCATTCTTTGTAATGGGAAAGACCCATATTAGTCATACATGGCTTCTCAAATAATAGAATACCAATATGTTGATGGACCAATACAAACCCTGGAGGGTAGGACTATCCATTTACATTATGCTCCTTGTTTAAGTGTGTTTTTACTCTCAAGAAAAATTCGAGATGGTATGACTAACCCGTTCTGGTCTAAAAATGAGACCCTTGATTAAAAAGGTTCACTGTCTGGCTGTTGTTGTGGGACATTAGGTTTCACATGTCCTATATGCACAAGGGTCTGGCAGTGCTAATATGCTATTGAACCTTATTATTTAGAAGGGGATTACTTCCTGCTACCGATAATTGACTATAGGATAGTGATACCCAGTTTCTTTCACTTATCTTGTAAGCTCGTAATATAGAATTTCGTCATGCTCTGGCAGGCTCTTGGCTACGCACACGGTGCTCAAATAGTGCATGCTGTAGAACCAATACATGGACGCTTGAGGTATTTATTAGAAAACTTGGCTTGTTTATTGTTTATGATAAATTGGTTATCTTCAACCCTAGAACATGACTTCAGGAAACTTATAGTTCCCTCATTCGATCTAACTGGAAATCTGAAAGTGTTTTTGATTAACTATTTGTGTTGTTTGGCAACGTGCCAAAACTGTTACTAGATGAACGCTCAAAATGTGTCCTTGTCTGTCACTGCTGTATTTTCTTGGCCTTATATATTGTCTGTTCTATTCTATTCATCATACAAACTTATTTAGCTCTAAACTTATTTCTGGAATTTGATGATTACTCTTCAGTTATCTCATTTGCAATTTGTCACTGAGACCTTGATTATTTACATTGTAATTGGACAACAGGCAACATTGTATCTCATCAAAGGGATGTAACTTATCTCCTGTTTAATAGATACTACGTAACTCAGTATTGTTTTTGTTTGGATTTGCAGTGAAATTGAGCATGATGGAAGTAGGATATTTCTCAATATTCCTTCAGGAACAAATTCTGGTTTCAAGGTATGTTGATTGTCAACAGTGATATAAGTTTCAAGAACTGGAGCTGATGTTTTTCATGATTTCTCAAGTCAGCTTTCAACGTAATCTCGAAAAAGAAGTTGCTTTTCAAGCTTCTGGAGTTAAATTGAAGTCAAATGAACTGTTTTAGAAACCAATAATATTGTTATGTTTCTTTTGCGTAAGGTTAATCCATGACTGCAGCAAAATTCTGTATGGCTGTTCGACTGAGACCTCCCAACTTTCAACCAACAACTATAAATATTTTGTACCATGTCCATACTATGTGACTGAGACGTCTCCAGCTTTTGTCAACTAAAATAGATCTGTAGACGTAATTTTGTCTACAGTTCATCGGTTTCATATATAGCCCGAGACTTTTCATAGAAGTACTCATCACCATAAATGTTACTGGAGATTATTTTTCTTATAGACTTGCAGTAGATGAAGATCTTAGTCTTGTAAAGGTTATTTGAGAAGTTTATGTCTTAGGGGGTATTCTTTCTTTTTTTTTCTGCCTTTTGTATTAGTTATCTAACCTATTCTATAGTTCTTTTATTTATATTAATCCTGCTTTTACTCGTCAAAATTCATGTTTATAAGTTAGAGTAGTTTGAACATCTTTTTTTTCCTAATGCTCTTAGCTGTGATTGGTGCAGGTTGTTCGTTATCATTCACTTGTGATAGATGAGGACACACTGCCGGAAGAGCTTATTCCCATAGCGTGGACCTCATCACATGATACACTCTCTTTTCTCGAGACTTCTTGCCCGACCCCTGATTCCTATTCAAGTATGGGAACTCACCAAATCGGCGCGAAGTCTCTGCCAGCTTATCAGGGAAATGGAAGTTCGTTGGTCTCTCTTCTGAATAGTTCTTTGCATAGTAAAAGAGTTATTATGGGGATTAGACATGTCAGCAGACCTCATTATGGTTTACAGGTGTTCGTAGCTACATTACAATTTATGCATCTACCTTTCTTCCCTGGTAATGATTTTTGGCTGTGTTTGGGACATGCTGACAAGGGACTGTCTTTGTTTTCAGTTTCATCCAGAGAGTGTTGCAACTAGTTATGGAAGGCAGATTTTTAAGAATTTTCGGGAAATAACTGTAGATTATTGGCAGGGAATTACAGCAGCATCTTCTATCAGAAATTTTAAAGGTATAGTGGAGCTCTGCTTCTTTGTTTTAAAAAAAAAAAAAAAAACATGTTTTCAAATGTCTTACAAACAGTATACTAGGATAGCTTTTTTGGAATATGGATGGTGGTTTTATTTTTATTGCTTAAAGGAGACATTTAAAACTTGAGGGTTAGAGTCGTGAATCACTTATAGTGTCTGTAGTCTGTACGTCTTGACTATTTTTTCCTTTTGTCTGAGCAGTAAACTTTATTTAGCACGCATGCAGGTACCTCACTCAGTTCAGCCCTTCTCTAGGTCATTTGCAAGTGTCAAAGAGACTGCTAACGGGCACTGTAGTATCAGCAATCTGCTAGATGGTTCTCAGCCAAGCATAGAAACTCAGCATCTGAAATTAAGGTGGAAGAAGCTCGATTCTCTTGCTAAAAAAATTGGTGGGGCAAAGAATATATTTTGCCAATTGTTTGGAAATCGCAAAGCCGAAGAAACCTTTTGGCTAGACAGTTCATCTGTAGAGAAGGTTAGTTGCTGTAAAGATATATAAGTTTGTTTTGCCAAAAAAATTTAAGCTCTCAGTCCTCCTCCCCATTTCCTTCAACCAGCCTCCAATACAATAGCCTTCTTTCAGAAAGAAGGCAAGTAAATAGTTAGGACATGTAAAATTGGGAACTTGGAAGATTCTCTCCACAAGCTAGGTTTTCTTTTCCCAGTTTATATGCCACCTTGAGACCCCAATTTATGCACTAATCTCTACTTGCCATATCTGCTGCCTGAAGTTCAGGTAATCAGTTGCATGTCCTTACCATTCTATGTGCTTGAGTTACTCATTCTTCGTTCCCTTGATTCTAGAGAGAACTTATCTTCCCTGATAATGCTTGATTTCCGTATATCTTCAGTATTTGTGCAAAATTAAGTGTCTCTTGTATTTTTGCCGAAGCTGTTTAATTTATCTGAGTGATGAATTGATTTTTGTTGCCGTTTTTTTTTTCAACGTTTTGCCGTGTATATGTCAGGGAAGGGCTCGCTTTTCATTTATGGGGTCGAAAGGTGGATCTCTATCGAAACAACTTACTTTCAAGCTATCAAATAAAAGGTTGTTTTATGTCATTTCTTGTATTCTTGAGTTGCTATCAACATACTGAAAGTGCCCCATTGGAACCTTGAAAAACAAGATAGTAAAATCCTACTTTGTGCAATGATCTGCACATCACTCTAATTGCCTTCGCAATTTCAAAACTGAGATTCGGAGATAAGAGCTAGTTCCAGATATGTTGTGCAGTGGCAGAAATTAGTTGACACTTGCTCTGCTTTTCTTTTCTGAACGATCTGGAGCATTATAAGTTAATAACACTTCATTCTATGATTCTACTTCCAGAAATGGAGGTCATCTATCCATTTCAGATGCTCAAGGCAATTCGAGAAGCGTGTATCTGGAACATGGCTTTCTTGATTTCTTAAACAAGGTATCTTTTATAACACTTCCTCTTTGGTGGTACTAAGTTGTTTGGTATTAAGTTAAAATTGGTTTGCAAGTTGTTCTTAAACTTCGTGTGAGCAGAAACAGACGCCAGTGCTTTGCCTAGTCTCGGAAGCTTATATCTGATATGTATATGTCAACAAGGTTCTCTTTTGTTTGCATTAATTTCTTACGATGCGCATTGATGCAGCCATACTCTATAGTTCACTATAAGGTTACTAGTCGGATGCTGTGCTTGCGTTCGTTGTTTGATTTCAGATGGTCTTGCCCCAAATTGAACTTGTATCATTTTGATTGTTGGTTATGTTAAGTAATAGTTCTGTTTATGCATCAGGAACTCCTGGCAATCTCTTGCTCCAGTGAAGATTACGATGGATTGCCATTTGACTTTTGTGGTGGATATGTTGGGTACATCGGGTATGTTAAATATTTCAAAATTTTCATCAGAAATTGGCATATTATGCTTTCACTTATGGTATTTATGTGTCCGAAATGTCGCCAACTTTGCAGGTATAATCTGAAAGTTGAATGTGGTGCGGCATTTAATACCCACGAATCTTGTTTTCCAGATGCCTGCCTCTTATTCGTGGATAATTTTCTGGCCATTGATCATCTAAATGGGGATATTTACATTATGTCAATACATGATGAAACTAAAACTCAGTCCTCTTGGTTAGACGATATACAGCAGAAGCTTCTCAATCTGAAAGCTCCTGCTTCTGAAGTTTGCCAGGACCGTGGGTTGTGGCCTCTTGTATCGTCCCCTTTTGAGGCTGGTTTTGTCACTGAGAAGTCTAGAGATCAATACTTAGAAGATGTTGAAAAGTGTCTCAGATATATTAAAGATGGAGAGAGCTACGAGTTATGTTTTACAACTCAAATGAGAAAGAATATTGCAGAGCTGGATCCTCTAAGTCTGTACCTTAAACTTCGTGAACAGAATCCTGCACCATATTCTGCTTGGCTGAACTTTCCAAATGAGAATCTATCTATCTGCAGTTCTTCTCCCGAAAGGTTCCTGCGATTGGACAGAGATGGAGTTCTGGAAGCAAAACCTATCAAAGGTACCATATCTCGGAGTTCAACACCAGAAAAAGATGAACAGCTAAAGTTGCAGCTTCGTTACAGGTAAGATCAGAAGCTTCTTGCAATAATTCTAATCCCCTTTGCTAATCCAATGGGATTTGAAGTTAGTAGCATGTTCATATCTACTAAATGACTGTCAAAATTAAAAGAACATCCAAGATACATAAAACATGAGATTAAAAGGATAAGTGCTTTGTTGATAGGCTATGACTGTTTTCGGTATCGTACTGAAATGTAGATTTGCTTGTCCCCTACTTTTGTGCATCCCTAACATATTTAAACACGATGGCAGTGAGAAGGATCAAGCTGAAAACTTGATGATAGTTGATCTGCTCAGAAATGACCTTGGTCAAGTTTGTGATCCGGGTTCTGTTCATGTGCCCAATCTAATGGATGTCGAGACATACGCTACCGTCCACACCATGGTGAGCACAATAAGAGGCACAAAACGTGAAGATGTAAGCCCCATTGATTGTGTAAGAGCTGCATTTCCTGGGGGATCCATGACAGGTGCTCCAAAGTTGAGATCCATGGAGATTCTTGATTCTCTTGAAAGCTGTTCCCGGGGTATTTACTCGGGTTCCATTGGATATTTCTCTATCAACAGGACATTTGACTTGAACATTGTGATAAGAACTGTTGTTGTACACGAGGGTGAAGCATCAATTGGTGCCGGTGGTGCAATCATTGCATTATCAAAGCCTGAAGATGAGTTTGAAGAAATGATCCTTAAAACACGTGCTCCATCAACGGCCATAGCAACATGTCTAATGGAGTCTCAATCCCGCAAACCAGCCAACCAAGGAACTGCTTTGAGAGAAATTTGAGGATGAGTTTGTGACCTCCATATTTACATTATATCCCTTTGTTCTCTAGATACGGGTCAAATTTTTAGACGAAATGAAAGGAAGAAGGAAGGGAAATATTCGAGTTTCTCACACTGCCACACGGTATTAACACAGACAATAACGGCCATCTTTATGTACAGAAGATTAGTAGTCGATATTTAAGCCGAAAGATCGTGACTGAAAATCGCCTGTTTTCTATTTTCTTATTCCAAATTGGAATGTTTCTTTTCTTCCTACTCTTCCATAGAATTATCAACATAGGATCTAGGGCGGGCCTATGCTTGCATAAAATTATTAATTACTCGTATGTTATATCCATCTATTTGGTTATGTGCAATGTTTCTCAATGTATTGGATAGACGTGAGTCACAAGAATGGTGTGATTTGCGACGTTAAATTTTGTGTGAAGCGGCCAAATATTCTAAATTGGTGATGTAATGTGTGCCTGATTACCAAACTCCGTTGCTACTTGTGATGACTGGCGTGCTATTAAGCATGCTTCAAAGGGTGCATGTTCAACAAAAAGCCCTACTTAAATAATGTTGTGCTTAACGAGAAGCTCCGACTATGGTGGTCTTTGAGGGTGACGATGTACCCCCAAGCGAAGACTTATTGATTGGAAAAATGGCCTAGAATCAAGAGGAGAGTGGTGAAGGAGTGGTAGCAGAGGGAGGACTAAAGATGGATGATGGCTCCACATAGTGGTGAATGTGATGAGATTTACGTAACTAGTATGTAGAGTGATGAAGAGTAGGGACGTGTGGAAGTACGGTCTAAGGGAGGAAATTATATGGTGGAACCAAAAGTGGCCAATTGCACAGGTTGCCCAACGAAAAGAGGGCTCGATTGACCCGCTCATGACCCGATGCGACTCGTCTAACCTATGGTTCGGGATCCAAGATCCTCGGCCCGCAGCTTAACTCGTTCAAAAAATGATAATTGGACCAAACTCGCGGCCCGCCCTGCCCAAATGGCCGGTTCAGGGTTGAGGCCGAGCAGGCCGGCATGCGGTCACCTTTAGAAGGAACTATTGGTGCAACAATATATATTGGCTTAGGATTGTTATTTACATCTATTTTAGGAGTAATATGGTGGTTTTTGTAGGTAATTAGTGAATATGTTCCGATTTAGATTAATTGCGGGGAGGTGGCAAATAAGCCCCATACGTTTAGTCCTACGTGCTAATCACCCCCACAACTTTCAATACGTGCAAATTAACCTCATAACTTTATATTTTGGTGCAATTCAATTCTATTATTAAACTTTATAAATTAAAAACATAAAAATTGAATTAACTTGATTATCTATAAAATACTATTAAAAGCCTAAACTAAAATGGCTCTTAAAGTCCACGTCAACAAAGCCACGTGTGATTGTAAAAAGCCACGTCAGATTAACGTTATGCCACATTTGCTTTGCAAATGACACGTATGCAATAAAATTGCCAGCACATAAACTTTTATCAATTGGACATGCTCTATCCTCAACTCTATAAAATACTATTAAAAGCCTAAACTAAAATGGCTCATAAAGTCCACGTCAACAAAGCCACGTGTGATTGTAAAAAGCCACGTCAGATTAACGCTATGCCACATTTGCTTTGCAAATGACACGTATGCAATAAAATTGCCAGCACATAAACTTTTATCAATTGGACATGCTCTATCCTCAACTTTCAATTCATATGCCATTTCTTATCGAGTGTCCTTCCAACTCCATCCATATTTATTGATTTTACGGTTAATCCACCCTTCCATTTGCTTTTTAGTTAATGCAATTTAAAATTAAGATCAATTTTGTAACGTATGAGTTATATGTATTGGTACTATACTACTATGGGAGTGTAAATTCTATATAAATACGAATGGAGTTAAGTTTCATCCCACATTAAACCTACAGTGATTTTAAGTATTTAAAGGTATCATCTCTATGATTGTAATAATTTCATTTCGTCAATGTGATTTTCTATTTTCTTCAATTTAGACTTGAATAAAGTCCATGTAATCATATTTTAGCAATAGATTTAGTTTCCTATTTTTTTTTTTTTGAAGTCATGGTTCTTCCTTGGTTGCTTAATGTAAGTAAAAATCTCATACGTTTTGAGGAAAATATCTTGATGTTCATTTAGTCTATAATTTGTCAAAATGTTGGAGCAATCATCCGATTTCTATTATTTTTCATGGAGGTCGATATAGTACGAGACTCCATATACATGTTTCTCATTCTTCGTTGGAATTACTACTATGCAATTGATCGAAGGTTACATATACGGCTTCCATGTTCCAAAGGTATTAATGAATGGCCAGAATCATTAAGTCATTTCTAAAAATTGAGGGCAGGATGATTCCGTTTGACTTATCACTTTGTATTTGCTTAAGTTTCTGTTGATTTCAAGATAAACGATGTGTAATAATATGTTTCGTGGTTATAAAAGCAGCAAAAAGATTACACGAAATCATGCACAAGAAAAATACTTCCTATAGGAGTAAAATGAAATATTATAAAGGCTTAGATGTAAGGAGGACGGTCCTCCGGAAGGACATAGGAATAATAAGGGTATAAAGTCTTGCAAGAGACAGTCTATTAGTTAAGTTATCAAGAGACGAATTTCTCCATACTTCTTTATGTTTTTTCAAAATCAAAAGAAATCATTTTTAAAGCCTAGAGATACATAGAGTCTTTCTAAAATGTGCCCAATAGGCACATGATAAGAGTTATCTAAATTTAAATTAATGGTCCTAATTAATCTATTCTCTCTGCTAGAATACCTATGTTGATTCCATTTAAATCATACAAAACCTTATTTTCGATAGGAGTAAAATTTTTACCGTGGCAAATTTGTTGGCTCTACTTTTAACCCTCCAAATTTTTAACATTAGAAAACGGTAACTTAATTAATTTCGGATCCCCCATTATTGCTACCTTTAGCCGTGAGCTTAAATATAGGTTTAAGATGCAAGGGAACGAAGACATGTGACAAGTAAGCATTTGTGTGATCTTAAATAGGTGAAATAACCATACACGAATTATATTTTTCTAATAAAAAGGTACGCTATATTTTGGATTTGTTAGTAACGACTATGTAAAACTCCATTTATTTTCCTAAACTTGACCATTTATGAAGGTTGCTGTCATAGTGCCACTACTTATTGTTAAACTATGTTGACATTTTACATTTTACATTTTTACCCATTAAAAATGACAATGAAGGTTCACATAATGTCTTTAGTTAGATATTCTTAAGATATATTTAGCTTGATTTAGTAGTGGTGGTAACAACAACAAAGCTTATTTAATTTGTTCATTCAAAGTGATGAGAAACATTAAGTCAAACACTTGGATTATACTCCAATTTCCATAATAGTATTTGTCACAAAGTAAAGTGATAAAAACTTAAGACGGATAGTGTCATGCCTTAAGAGATCTTTTCTTGTTTAAATGCAAATCGTGACGGCCTCAAAACTAACTAGTTTAATATTAAACTTTCACTTATAATATTACTAATATGTGAAAACCCAAATCTACCCTTTGTTTATCACCGTACCATACCACCACCTTTTACACCTCCTAAGTTTATCATCTCCTTTAATTTATCTTCTTCATTGATAGAGTAGTTCTCCTATTGCTGATCAACTCCTTCATCTTAAGGCAATATCACTATAGCTATCAACTGATGATGATTTTCTTGTTCCAATTTTTCCATTTTGGCTCTAATCCAATAATTGAACATCCATAATAAGTTAATCACAGCAATGGAGATGATGGTTTCGCGTTTCGGGTGTTCCGCCAAGGTTGTTGTGCGAGTGATGCAACCTGTTTCTGGGCTTGTTTGGGCTTTGTTGCAGCGGAAAACCTCTGGTGGCGGTTGTATGAATAGGATCAACGGGTTTCGAATTGGTTGTAGCGGCTGCTATTCTTCGCCGGTTTTAAGTGCGGAGGTATGAGTCGAGTTCGAGCCATGGTGTTGATGGGCGTTGCTGTTGTTGTTTGAGATTGAACGGAGAAGCAGTAAAGCATA